>NC_143582.1:172678180-173303625 GCF_048544385.1 Mastigoproctus giganteus | reverse complement strand
GGTAGGGCATTCCATGATAATTCTCCGCTTTTAATGTGGCATTGCTGTTTCTCTGCAATGTCGACATGCTTCCTTGGTCCATTAGTTCCCCTTATATTGATCATGTTTGGGACTTAATGGGACAGCACCTTAAAACAATGTCTGAGCCACTCCAAATTATAACGGTTTTAAGGAAATAATAACCTTGGCACGAAAGGATATTCCTCATCATGAAACCTTTTTTGGCTCAATATCAAGACTTTGCTTGTACCGCTACTGGAGGGAATAAAGATCTTTTATATCACGTGGAAAATTTGTGCATAGTAATGTATGCGATCTTTCGTATTAAATAAAGTTTTTTTTTTGTTCTGGTATTTTAGTAATTTCTTGCCTTTGCCATTACCGATTTTCACATCAAAGTTTGGACTCGGATTAATCAGGTTTTTTTGCACTTAATGTATGACGTTCCTTATTTTTAATGTGGTGCAGTTCCCTAGATTATTGTAATCCGATCGAGGGAGGCCAAGTATTCATTAATGCCATTGTAATTACAACATTTTCTTATTTCTTTTTGAGCTAAATCACAACTACGTTGTTACAAACTGTAGTAGAAATACTGTCATACAAAATTTAAAAAGTCATATGGTTTTAATGGAATTTTGAAAACTTCACTCTGGCCGTGTTGAATAATCATTTGGGTATAATCTGGCCCACTAAGACACGCGTTTGCCACCTCTGCCACAAATTTCCAAGGGCCGGCAATCTTTTCCACCATGTAATCTACTTTAAGAATAAACAAGTGCTCGAGAATGACACAATAGAAGTTTTTTTTTTTACAAGCGTATATCTTAAATTGAATTACGTTTTTACATAATCGACAAAACTACGCTTTGCAATCAGCCATTTTTGGATCTCTGAGAAACAAACTTATTTTCAGTTGATCGTGTAGACCCTTAAGTTGATATCGAATGACACAGTATTTTAGTGTTTTATTGTCAAGTTCGTCCATTTATAATATAAATTAGTTGCAAACAGACAAACAAATCAAAAATTGCACAAAGGAATAACAAACAAAAAATCTTCACTAAACTATGTTTAATATTTACTATGGAAAATTGAAACAGATACATGTACTGTATTGGCAGTTTTCTGCAGGTCACGAAGAACTTCATTACCCCTTAATACAAGAAGATGGTTAAGAAGCATGTAGAATATTGTATTCTGGTCTGGAGACCGCGCCTAAGAAGAAGACGTAGACTTCTGCGGAAAGGGTTGAAAGAAGGGCAACCACATTAAGGATGAGCGCAAATCGATGCGCATGTGAAGAACAGGTTACAAGGTGTGGACTGCAAAGTTTGATAACTAGACATCTAAAGGGGGGGGGGGAGAGATCTGATTGAGGCGTATAAGGCGCTGAAGGGGTTGAATGAAATGACGAGGAAGGTCTGTTCTCCCTCGTAGGTGTTACAAGAACTAGGAGTCACAAATATGGAATAACAGAAGAATGGATCTCACGAAGTTCACCTAAGCGGTGAGTCTGGCTAAATTCACATTCCTACAAGGTAACCATCCAGCTGGCTGCTCTGTGGGATGAGAATAGTATGAATATTCTGTTTATTTTATTTTTGGCTAATGCAGACAAGGACTGTTTCCTTTTGGTTTTCACCATGTCCGTCCGTCCGCATTTAATAACTCGCCCTCCCCGTTGGTGGATTTTAATGAAATTTTACATTTGGCTTCTTTAGAGTGATTTGTAGATCCACTCCAAATATCATTAAAATTAGACAAATAGAAATCCGGAAATAATTTTTTTTTTACCACAAATCCATAGCCTACCCGTATATTGTATCTGAAGCTTCGATATTATTTTTGTTGCTGTACGCTTTATTGGAGGATTCAATAAGCAATATCGGATGCGCACGAAGAAAATGTTTCCAGTTTAATTACTGCTTTTTTGAAAAACTATTTTTCTTTTTTGAATAATTTACTAAATTAATAACGGATAATACTGATTTGTTTGTTTTTTTGTTATGTTAATCACATCGGAAATTAAATATGAGTTTTATATCAATTGCACGGACACTTGTTCCGTGCAATTTTTAAAGACCCATTTTAGGAGTCACCCATTTTGAAACACTCATTTTAAGAGCATATTCTGCAGTTAAAAAAAATATATATTTAAAGGTTCCTACAAACACGTCTCGAAAGTCTATTTCCGAGATATTAATCATAAATTACAAAACCATATAAAACGGCAGACATTTTATTATGTTCCAATTTATGTCACAAAAATATGACTGTAAAAGGGCTTTAAACAGTACAAAAACGTACCATCACCGATACGAATACTGTTGTTTAGCTACATGAATCATAACATTACTCAGATGTAAATAACCAGTGTGGTGGAATACGGTAGAAGATTTGGAAGAACTGCAAACATTGAAGAGCAAATACCTCTTCAAATAGCAAATACCAAATATATGTGTGGTGAGAAATTGAAGAGCAATTTCTCACCACAAAAAAAGAAGATTATCAGATCTTAAATGTTTCATCTGCAAGCGTATAGAGGACATTACATGAACAGCAGTCGAATCCATTCCGCAGTACGCGACCTGAACAAGAATCATTTCCACAAGATATAAATAAACGTAGAAACCTTTGTCAGTGGCGCCCATTTGTTGTGTACACGTGATCGTCAGTTTCTCAGCCATATTCTGGTTACTGATGAATCATATTTTACATATGAAATACTCAATTCTGGAAACAGTCACAACCAGACCAAAGAAAACCCACGGATGATTGTCAGTACTCATTATCAACGTACTTTTTCTGGTAATGTTTGATGTGTTCTTGAGGACATACCTTTGTCTTGGCGCCTAATAGCCACTGCTGCTAATGCGCCAGAAAAATTACAATCCAACCAATCTTGAGGACAATCTTATGCGCATGATGGTGCATCAGCCCAACTTTTCTTTTGATGTTTCTGACTTTTTAAAGACAGTACGATAATGGATGGATTGATCGAAATGGCCCTTCATAATGCCCAACAGGATCACCCGACTTCGCATCCTTAGGTTGCTTTCTATGGAGTCACATGAAATCCGTAGTTTATTCTATGCGCATTACCACATAAGTCGAAAGAAATCGTAGTTTTGAAGCTGCTGGAACCATTAAGAATAGTCCTGAAATCATAAGCCACGTGGATTCGTCCTGCTGAATGTTGCATTGAACAAATGATGGTCATTTTGAACTGCTGCTTTAGATTTTTCCTTTTGGAGGTTTATTTCAGTTTCTTTTTATGTTTTTATTTCATATATATTTAATATCCCAGAAGTAGATTTTTCAAGCATGTTTGAGATACTTTTCTTAACAGGAACTTTTTTCATATTTTTAGTTTTAGCTATAAGATATGCTCCTACATGTGTTCCCTACAACTTTAAAACATCCTGTATATTATTAGGTAATTAATTGGTAACAACTTAATTAGTTATTTACTTTTCACTTCTATTAATCACAGGAAGTGAAAATTCAGTTAAAAATAGCAAGATTCTGTTTAATGCGCAAATACATGATAATATCTGTTAAGTTGCAAAGGGATTTCATCCACCTTCATGTCTCACAATTATACAGACTGGCCCGTCCCGTTAAATGGTCTACCTCGGGACATAATTCTAAAGTTTTTGTTTACGTGGTCCCTTGAGTTCTGTAGAGCTTATTACTTCTGCAGTAAGATGTTTAAAACTAACAGTTAGTTACTTCATTAGAGTTGCAAGTTTATCTTTTAAGTCTGTTTCCAAGATTTATCTGAAAAAATTAACAAAACTGTGAGTTGACCATACGGACAAATCTCTCCTGATATTTGAGAGCGCAAAATTCCTCGCTGCTGTTCAAGTGGGTGTTCATAGGCTGATTTGCACGTTTTCAGCACTAAAAAGCCGGAATAACTTGTGGGGGGGGAACCCTGCTCCCCTCCTGAGATGTGCTAACCGCGGTCCCTATCGAAGAATCCTTTCTAAATTCCTCCAGTCTGCGATGACACTTGAACCCAGACCTCTCCAAACGAGTGGGAAAAAACCACTGTACTCTCAGTAGACAAATGTTGCACGAGATTAAGGAAATCTCTATTGAGTTCAATGGCAGTCACTCCTTAGGCGTGCCGCGGATATAGCGTCTTTAAATTGTAATTGTGACTCGAGTGACAGGAATAGTTGGGCACACTTGAGCTAAGCTGTTTACCGAAATCGACGTCGCGCCTCCTACAATAAATAGACAAAAAAATACATTATTATTGTATTTATTTTTTTTAAATTGATGCGTAAATATGTTAAAATATGCGTAATCCGTGTTACGAATCAACAAGCAATTATGCGTGTAATGCGTGCTCAGTCAACGGGGTTAATATTGCTTTGTGGATTAAGTATTTAATCGAAACGTATAGAAAATGTCAGGGATATCCTAAAGTGCCTTATTCCTTGCTTTCTAGATGCACTGTTCTCCATATTTGCAACCCTATTCCTCTGCACGCTAGTATTCCCTGCCCAATAGAACGAATACTCAGTGATTCCACTGACAAAAGTCAGTGGAATCACTGAGTATTGGTATTTATCCAAGTACCAACTTCATGTGTAGTATAGCAGGGCAAGAGGAAGTGTGCCCGAAATATTTCAGACATGTTTCAACTGCGTCCACCTTCCTCATACTCCTAGAAAAATCAATTCTTCCAGAATTAAGCCAACAGAACCACTTTGCAGTCACAAATAGATCAACCACAACAAATCACTTAGCAGCAAAAGACATCCATCCTTCAAGACTTTAGATCCAAATCTGAATTAGCTATTGTGTACGCTGATAATGAAGCTGCTTTTTTCAGAGGTCTAGACACCTTCTCGGCTTGCTGCAATCAAGAAGTCTCACTATCCCCTCAAATCACTGAGGAGTACCACAAGGTGAAATCCTATCTGTCCTATTTTTAGCCAAAATTATCTCCTTTGCGTCCTTGGGATGACGAAATAATGTATGCTGATGATATGAAGTTACTTACCGTAATCCCGCATACCGAAATCCAACGGCAATAGCTTCACCACGCTTGCCACAGCGAAGTCTTCACTTCGACTGAAACTTGAACGCAAATAAATCTACAATAATGGTGATATACATACTCATACAGCAACCAACCGTGATTCTGTCCTCAGTTTGTGATACTCCTGTTCCATCAGTCATAAGCCCCTCGGCGACCATTTTGATCCAGAACTGAGATTTGATGCTCACAGAACATCTCCGTAAAGCGATTCAGTACTGTTCGCTCGAGAGTGAAACAGCGCGTACTCCATATCGACGATGCTGCAACCTCTATCATCCGTATCTGCAAACCACAGTTTATCCCATAATTTTGTATTCTCTGAAATCTGTTCATTCGCTGAACATCAGGGATATCTGTCAGTGTCACACCCCTCTGCCACCCTGGAGGTCCTACCCTACACTTATCTTGAAGCACGATCGTCTGAAACTGAGTGATTGTTTCTTACCTGTCCAAGCACTTCCAAAAACGTGGACACTCCTGCGACTTGGAATTCCAGAAGATGAACACCGAAAAGAAATACTGTACTGGGTTACATCATTACAGCAGAAATAACTCTTGCTAATTTCGAGGCATAAACAGTGCCAGATTATCTGAGGAAGGAATTATCCACTGCGTGCTTGTAATTAAGACGTCCATTGTATACGACCTGATGACGCTTGGATCAGTATCCTTGTTATGAAATAACGAGGATAATGGAACTACGTTTTTTGATCTAGCATCTAACTCAACTTCATTTCCATTTTTTTTTCCCAATTATAACGATTTTTTTCTGTTTTATGTTTTACTTTTTAGTATATAAGCATTATTAATCACATTTATCGTACTTATTTAATTGTAATTTTCCTGGCCATGATCACTGCTGTATTTTTCTCATTTGCAATACATAACGATATAAATATTGTTCTGATTGTGTTTAATTCTTTACTTATACACTCATGAGCTAAGGCAGACCTAATAGCTTATTCGGTTGCCTTTCGCCGTGATAACAAGTTTATCCTAGCGTGGGATCGACTCCACGAGACCGCGGAAGATGTCCTCAGGTATCCTTGACCACCTCTACAGAAGGATGTTCTTGGAGTTCGGCAACGGAGCGAGGCACTGGCATGAATTGACGAATTTGCATTCCACCACATTCCACAAATGTTTGGTGGGATTGATGTTGGGAGAATTTGGAGGCCAGGGCAGCGCATAAAATGCTTGGACATGATTCGCGAACCATTCCTGCACAATGTGGGCCTTTTGCCATGGGTTGCTGTCTTGATGAAAGAATTCGGAACAATGTCGAGGTATGCGTATGTACTTGTTTTGGGTGGCACCTAGACGTTTAGTCAAACTCGACTTTGGAAAACCTGTGTTGAAAAAGTAACACTGTCTACAGCGATCAACACCTGGTCGATCACTGCCTAGTGCCCATTCCTAAGCATGAGGTGCTGTACCAATTTGTCGTCCAGTGGAAGGAGTGCAATACCAAAGGACAGATGCCCTCAGGCTGCCCAACCCGAGCGAAAAAATAATAAATAAATAAAATAATAATAAATAAAATAATTTCGAGATAGGATCTTGTGGTAAGGGTGATTCAGTTGGGATAAGAAGACTCAGTGATGTCTATGAAAACACCCCCAAACCAGATACCACCGCCGCCGGCCTGTTTTCGTCCAATCATACAGTCTGGTTGCAGCTGTTCATCTGCTCGTTGTCAACTATGCACCCGTTCATCAGCTTGATGGAGCTGGAACCTTGATTCATCAGACAAGGCGACTCTTTTCCAGTCATCAGGAACATCAGTTCAAGAACAGTGCTCCCGTGCCCACTGCAGGCGGTGGTGTCTATAACCTTCAGTTATCTTGGGCACATGAACAGGTTGCCTACTTCCCAAGAACGTCCACTGGATGGTGTGCTCGGAAACGTTTCCGGGTTGCATTCTGGTTGTAGTCTGTCGTTAATTGAGGGATCTTGAGTCCCAGACAGCAAGCGCCAACCGTCACTCACCTCGACTATCAGTCAGTGGTTTCTGCCACGTTGGGTGGTTGGTTGTTCCTGTTCGGACCGTTCCCTCCACACCTTCACTACGGCGGCCACCAAACAGCCGATAACGCCTGCGGCTGCTGAGATGACGACCCGCCTTGCTAGCGCCCCAAATTATACCTCGTTTAAACTTTGTCTGACACTACCAATGCCGTCACTATATATGCTGAGCTGGTTTGTGACGTTATTTCTAGGTGCTTGTGGGATGCTTCCACTCGTGGAGACAGAGGTGGTCATAATGTTTTTTTCCCATGAATGTATATGCATCATGAATTATATTTATCATACTTACCTCGATGCGATACTGCTGGGCATCCGTGATGAGTAATATTGTTTCTAGCGTTGTGTACTCTACTTATGAACAATAAAGCTAATTTAATTAATAATTTTCCCGATATTATCTGCTTTACTTCGTAGCAGATGCTCCACCTGCTCTAGTCATTGTTCCCTAAGATCATCGTGTCCTTTATTGGTCTTTTTTTCACAAAGTGGCTGAGTTAGTCTCAGACGAGGGTAGCTTGTCTTTTTTTTCTCCCAGAAACTCGAGTTTTTCGTCCAGCAAACAAAATATCGACCACACGCGCAATTTACAGACAACATACGCGGAGCAATATGGCCTTAGTCGCTGATACTCCTAAAACCCTATTACAACATCATCGTGTCTTAGAACTAAATATTCCAACCACTTTAGAATTCAGTACGTTGATATGAACCACAGCAAGCTAGCTGGTCAACCTTCAGACGGTTTCTCTCTACCTTTGACATTTTTCCAAATTGAATCCAAATGGCCCCACTGAATACCATAAAATCTGGAAGATTTGCTCGGATTTCCAGTGATGTCCATGCAAACCCCAAAAATAAATTCCACAGAAGATACAACGGTCCAGAAACCTCACCAAACTTTGCATTCCCCTCATCTCACACACAGATAAAGCTACTATAAAGAAAAGCAGCTTAAATCTCAACGGTTTTGATATATCCAGAGAGGACTTGTCTTCATCTTAAAGTCAAGTGTAGATGACCTAGACACTGTTCCATCTATTGTCTCGCAAAGCTAAAAGTAGAGCCCACTGAGAGCATCTACATATCATCTAAAATGCCTCAATTCCAATCGGTCTCTTCCTAGACTGCTTAAAGAAAGAAAGCTGACAAAATCCAACTGGCCATTTTAATCTCTCTATCTATCTAACCGTATTTATACATAATACAAATTACTTTGCTTGTACTGATATTACTTATACAGTACTGACATTATTCGTAATGGTAGTATATAAATAAAGTTGATGTAAAGTTTCGAAATGGAATAATATTATGCAAGTCTTGCCCAGGTTATATGGCAGAAGTGGGTTTTTGGTTGATGCCCAAAAACAACCCAGTTGATCCAATTCGCTCAAAATAAAAGGGTGATCGGGTCAGATAAAGAAAACTTGATATCAGCTTATCGAAAAACACAAGGGGCACAATAACACAACGCGTTTATTTTATTTTAGAGTAATTATAATAAAATAAGAACAATGTTTTAATTAAGTGCAGCGAATAACAAAAAGCGGTACAAACTGCACCTTCCACGCGCAGAGTGGAAGGTGCAGTTTGAAGGTGCAGTGGGAGGTGATGGGGATTAAAGCCCGTGACTGCTAAATATGGTGCTTTCTCGTGTTCTCTGTATCTTGTGAACTCCTCTTCCCGTGTGGTCGTCTAACTCGCTGTTATATTTGTATACCAAAGTTTTACAATCCGCAATTTCTTTTTTTTTTAAGAAAGAACACGACATGTAGAGAGGTCAAGAAATATTTTTCATTGGAAAAAATATATACGTGGACTACATAGAGTTTTCAACTCTGATTCTAAATCTGTTTTCGAGTTTCCTCTGGCCCGTTTAGTTTTTGTGATGAGACCAATTACGTGGACAAGGTGAAACTGATTATACTCGCATATTCGACCAATCTACATTATGTATCCTCATTATTTCATACTTTAATTATCTGATTATAACTTGTTTCAGGTAATATCCGATGAATTACTGAAGCGCATTCATCTTTTTTTTTTTTTTTTTTTTTTTTGATTTGGTAGTTGTTGGCGCATCGGCTTCTGTGGCCATATTGCACCTCCCAAGGTTTTTGCAGTACTTTGATCCAAGCCCGAGGCGGGAATCGAACCCGCGACCTTTGGGTTGCCGGGCAGGTACTTTACCCACTCGGCTAGCCCGGTCGGCAGCGCATTCATCATTGTCTCGAAAGTGGAAAAAATCGTCCTAATAAATTGGGTGCAAAATCTCGATAGCGTGTAATCACGACGGATATTCGGAGAATCTACCAGGCTTTGTCGTTCTATTGATGACCGGAATAAGGTGAGAGCACCACATATAATTTGTACCTCTTCTTCGAATGGATTAATGACTGTTGAACAAAAGGAAAAAATCGAAGCCGTTTGCCAGACCCATGGTATAGAAGGAGCCAAAAGACGACGATGGTGATTGCTACGTTTGTAATGTAAGTGTAACTGGATTCTCAGCGAAGAATAAGCGCAAGATTGTTTATCCGAACCTAGATGCAGCAATAAGACCAGTCTCTCACGATAGTATGTCGATTCAGGTACCTCCATAGCATGGACTTGAGTCCTTAGAATACGAAATGGAATGCGATGAAGGTGTGATTGGCTGAGACTTGAGAACTTCAGCCGATCCTGAGTATACATCCACGAAGAGACATCGGAGCTGGAGCTGGTTACCCAAGATGAGTTGAACGACCTCACTGGAGATCTAGCCTTCTCGAAAGATACAGCCAAACTTCTCACCTCGAGACTCAAGCGAAAACAGTTAAGAAGAACTTCTAAAAATAAACCAGGTTTTGGCGATTTTCTTTAGAGTAAACGATCTGCTCGTCTACTGCCATGATATCAATAGTGTCTAGGGAATTGTCACTAATACACATGTGAATGGCGCCTCTTCATTAACGCCTCACAGCGAAGTCTGAAAGATATTTCTTGCATGATGGGAACTTAAAACCATTCGTCCCTATTGCCCACTCTGTTCATCCAAAGGAGACTTACTATAACATGAACACTACTCGAAGAAATTTATTGCAGTACTTATCATTAGAATGTATGCGGTGACCTCAAAGTCATTTATAGGTGAATGGGCATGCAGGGAGGGTTTCCAATTATTCTTATTTCCTATACCTATCGGTCAACCTTTCTATTGCAGATTTTACATCAGACGCGATTGGTCTCAAAGAAGCACACAAAAGCCAGGAATGAGTAGTGTGGAATTTCCCATTAGTGGATCCAGTGAAGATTTTCATCCCACTTCTCCGCATTATATCTGTCCTAATGAAGAGGTTTGTGAAAGCGGTGGGTAAGATTTCGAGTGGATTTTATTGCTTAAGTGAGAAATTTCCAAAGATTAGTGGCGTTGAAAAAGAGAATCTTTGAGTGTCTCAAATCAGAGGGCTTCTGCAGGATAAGAACTATGAAAAATGCCTCTTTGAAAAACGAGGTTGCATTTTTTGTGAAACCACAGTTTTCCGCATACAAAGATGGAATTCAGAAACTGCTCGATGCCTTAAAGAAATCGTATGTCGCTGAATCTTCATTACTTGCTTTCACATTTGGACTTCTTTCCCGAAAACTTTGGTTGGCATGGTGAATGACTCGCAGGAGAAACGAGTCCATGAAAACATTAAGTCAATGGAAAAGCGCTGCCAAGATTTCTTAAAAGAAAGTATGTTGGCAAAATATTGCTGGATGTAAATGGTACCAAAGTAAGGTCATCCGAACAACATTTTTAAATTGTGTATATCCTTTTTACAATAGTACGCTGTTTTATTTTAAAGTGTGTTGAGTTTAAACTGTAAAAGTGTTGAAAATGTAGTTGTAACCAGACTCGTGCGTTTTGTGATGAGATCGTCTTAATTAACTTGTACTGATCATCAGCAGCCATATTATGAAAACTACACTTGCTAGATAAAAACCGAGAACACATTTGAAATCGACGTACAAAACTGGTACAGGAGAGTGTATTTACGTCTTTGATGGAAAAAAAAGTTCCTTTTTGTTGACTAATGCTATTGTTCCAGTCTGCCTTAGATCGCATGAATGTCTCTGATCCTGCTTTTGGTTAGTCAACATGAGCAGCAACTTCATTCGAACAAGTGAGTGGACGCTGTCTTGTGGAGATTTAGATAGAAGTTCAGAAGTCTGCGACTAGAGAACATCTCATACAGTGGTATGCATGCGACCTCTATGAATTGATGAGCCAACTATGAAATTGATCTCGAGATTGAAGTTGGGGTAGAATTGAGGAACCAAATTTGAGTTTGAATTTGTGATCCATCACCTCTAAAGAACACTTGTCTCTGGGTGGCTACGTTCGTGTCGGAGATACTGGGTCTCCTGTGGAATATTTGACCACCCCGGCGAGCCTGCTGCTTGTGATGGCGATGGTTGAATAGCGAATCTTTTCTTTGCTTCTTGAACATGTTGGTTCGGACTGGTCTGCTAGTGAGGTGCATATTCCTTAGCAGTTAATGAAAGGATGGTACATCCCCTGTTCATTCCGCTACTGCATAGACCTCTGGATTGCGTTCCAATTCCTGAGCAGTGCTACTCTTGATTACGGCTTCAAAATTGCAATGTGATGGTACATCAGCTGCATACGTTGTTGTAGTTAAAGTCCTTAACTTATCCTGACTGTGATTTTATGTATCGAATGCAAAGTCGACTTTCTTTGCTGAGGTGAAACAATTAAATATTAGCTCGTGAGAAAGATTTATCCTTTAACCAAGACCAGCAGACCCATGATCAGCTTTAATGCGAATAGCTGTTAGATTGATCTATGAAACTAACGAACTGATACCCTTCAAACTGGGAGAATTATAGTGATGCTGTATTTGCTGTTTCATTAAAGTATGAACTAATGAACTGACATAATCTCCAAATTGGGGTTATTATAGTGATGATGTGTATGATGTTATCAGTACACTTGGCAGACGATTGATGCTGTGTTTGATATCATCCGTACGCAGATCCCTGGCCGTCCCCATGTTCCAGGAATGATAGCCAACTAGTGGTAGTATAAGTTATGCTAGAAATTACATGTATTGCAGTTGATGGTGGGATTGCCAGGAAAACTGGCTGGGACCGTCTTCTTTAATAAATAAATAAAACAAAAAAGTCTATCGTAGATCATGGAGGATAGCTAAGTGGAAGACGATGGTGTACATAAATATGGTTTATTTTTAAATCTAAGCACGAGTAGTGATAAAAGTGTGGGAGTCACTGGAAATAGAACAATTCCCTCCTCCCCTAATTTGGAGTAATTAATGGAGTTTTCTCCTAATCTTGCAGCAAACCAGGGTGACGGGACACACACACATTTTGAAAACCAGATCTAAACTCAATTTTCAGTTCTGTGCTCTCAATGAGGCACTCGTCAGTGTTATTTATAGAGCTGCGCGAGGTAGTCGTTGTCTCTCCATGGATTTTCGCTTTTTTGACTGACATTTAGGACTTATTTGGGGTAGTTTGTAATGCTTTCCAGAGTGAGGGGCGTGAGAAGAAAAGTGTTTCGCTTTATCGAACAGAAATAGTCGACATTTTGTGAGCATATATGTATATACAAATTGTTCCATCACCTTGTTCTTACTTTCTTTTTTTCTTAGGCAGGAATAACAAGAACTAAAACTGTCAGTATTATCTTATAGTTTGAATGATAAGTGGCAGTATGATAAAAGAAGAATAATTTGAATGATAAAAGACGAGTTGAGAATTAGAAGTAATCGTGTTACCCATCCTTGGATACATAAAAATTAAAAGCGCTTCATTCACTTAATCAACAATTTTTAAAATCCTAAATTTTGCATAGTAAAAACAAACAGATATTCGATAGCTATCCCCCCCCTCCAAGTAAAAATAATTATATTAACGGCACCATCTCCTATTAGTCCTAATAAAAATAACAGTTTTAAATAAATTAAAATAGATCTTCTGTTTGTATTTCGGGACGTCCACTTAAAGTCAGAGAGGTTCAAAAGATACAAAAACATTACCATAAATTAGCAGTGACGCGGGCTTGAACCACGATAACTCAAAGCGTGTGTGTACTTGTGTATCCTCGCGCTTGACCACTCGCCTAGCGGACAGTGATGGCTTAAGCGATAATCTCCAGAGGTGTTTAATAGAGCTATTCTAACTCTGTTTTTTTTTCCAGTGAGGGGATCGTATATTTTGATATCTGTTCTCTGTAGTGAAGTCAGATGCGGAAATCGATTTAGGAGAGTTGCCCTGGAAACGGCTCTCTAGCAGAGAGGATTTACTACACTTTAAGTCATCTGACGTTATGCAACACGAGTATTTTTTGTTTTTCTTCAACTCCTTCAGAACATATTCATCTGTCTTTGTGCGCTGCATCCTTTTCAATTCCCCAACTTGTTCCATCGATTCATCCCCCCCATCCCTTTGACCACTAACACAAAACTCCAGTCATATTTATGTTCTTATAATTTTATTGACTATAAATCAACAATCGCTGTTTCAGTGGAAGAACTGACTGCTAAGATATTTGTGAATAGAATCAAAGGAATCTTGCGGAACTCTTTTGAAGTTGGGGTTTTAAGGTCTTCCCCCGGCCTCCCCTTCATTTTTTGAAAGTCGAATAACATTGAGAATGACGTGGTAAACACTGTGCCAGAAACGTGTTAAAACTTCAGAGTAGCTTCTGCAAAAACTTTAGAAACTGAGAACAGAAATGAGGAAGGATTTTATCATCAGCAGAGTTACCAACAGTTTTGAATCTAATGCGTAATATTTCAAATACAGAGTATATGGGTCCTTTCAAACCATTAGATGGAGATGAAGATCTTCCTCTCCCCCCGCTTAATCTAAGAGCTTCGGTGATTATTTTTAAGAGAATTCAAAATAAATACTTATTTTATAGTCCAAGACAGCCAAAAATAAACAGATTAACGTAGTTTCTTCTATTCTAACTCGGCTGCAGACTTTAGTGCGTCTTCTAGTATGACATTGGATTGGATTTTGTCTAACTGTCTACTCTAAGAGCTGCTAGTTCATTACCAGAAGCATATATGTATATGATGTTTCATATGTATCTAACCAGCCAGCTGGTTTGTCAGGTCCAAATACCGCGGTATTCAGTGAAAATTTCCTGAAGAATAACTGTTGAATTTTAGAACTGGTCAACCTAGAGTTTTCCAGCAAAGCTAAATTGATTTTCATATAAACGTGTAAAAACTGACAAGAAAGATTGCAGTTACCCAAGAACAACCGCATCCCCCAATGTGTAATATGTCCGTAAATTGCATGTGTTGATGGTCGGTTTGCTTGTTTTACTGGACAAAGAACTTGAGTTTCCGGGAGAAAAAACCTTGTTATCCTCGCTGAAAAAGCCCATAAAACTTCCTCGCATCATTAATGGTATTCGAAGCCTTTACAACCTTGTGTCGAGGATGGTGGTTTTAACGCTGTGCTACCCACGAGGACTTCATATAAGTCTGTAGCCATTTTATTTTGTGAAGCCTCGAAATTTCAGAACGAAAAACAACCACTGTTAATCAACCTTTCGATACAACCACAGCGCTTTTATTTTATTCTTTACGATTTTCAGGAACTGCTTTTTTTTATTATTATTTTTTTAATTGTTCAGTGCCCACTAAACGGGCAACCAGATGTCAGCAGAAGGGTTGTACATCGCTAAACATTTTCAAGTAGGGAGAAAGTTCTTCTGAATTATACTTTTCCTTACAGATATCTATCTTGTGTTTGAATGACAAATGCGAATTGCTGCGGTTGCCATATTTAGTGCTGGATGCGTCGAGTGTCCTCTTCCACGACGAGTATTGCTGAAATATTTCAACCCAGGAATGTATGCTTAAATTTCAGGCCTCTTGTCCACACCTGTGCCGGTCGTTGGAAAGAGTCCACGCAAACGATCGCATTTCTGTCTTTTCCCCTCCTCTCTGAAACGTTGGCCCCAGGCTAGCCGACTAATAGCCAGCACGTACGCCTTCCGAATAGGAATCTCCACTGCACGGTCGATTACAAATGTAAATGGAATGTCGGGCAGCATTTATCTCGCGCGGATGACGAGCTCGCTTTCACGTAATTATAACTCATTAGAGCACCAAGTGGCTAGTTTCTAGTTTACCCCTCCCAGCTACATACCGTTCACAGAGGTATCCATCTCCAATGAGTTCTCATCAACAGTTGAGATCAAAACACTGGGACTTTATTTACCTATTACCGGTTTTACAAAAAGTGTGTCTAATGTCCTTCTACGAATTTTCTTTAAACCCCCAAAAACAGGATCTGCCCAATGCAATAAATTTATTTCGCGTGTCAGAGAGTGCAACAATCGCTCGCACAAACAGAGAAACATTCGATTAATCATCATTTTGTAGACTTCAATTTATTTTAATCGAACATCGTTCTATTCTTTCTGATTCATTCCCAGGGCATAGTGTATACGCTGGTTATGAGTATCACGGCCGTACATCATAGTTACGCTGTCCCCTAGATGGATACGATAAACTTTCGGTGAGAGACTCCTCTGGCACAGTTTGGATTAATTTGTGAGAGATAAGATACTGATGGATGTTTCGTGACATTCGAATAGGTTTGGGAAATGACCATACGTGGTTTCTGTCCATTAAGATGAACAGTATATGTTATGTATAAATAAAGACACTTTTTTATCACGTGGAATGAAACAGCAAATTACATTTTTATTGATACTTATATCGTACAAGCACAAATCTACACTAAATTGTTATCGGACAACGTTTCAGGATTTTTACCGATTCCTGTCATCAGGCCAACGGTGGGCTGTCGGGTTAGTAAATTTGTTTTCCTTTTTAATCTACAGCACCCTGTTGGCATGATGATAGGACTCGGTAAGAACCCTAAAACGTCGCCTGATAATAATATAGGTTATTCGGTAAGGTTCTCCACTTTATCAAGATTGGCAAGAAATGTGAGTTTCTGCCTCTCTATTCTTAACTCTGCTAGGATGCGCTGACTATTCTCTACTCTCTCCCACACCTCAAATTTCCCTCGTGAGTAACAAAGTTAGTACAATCACCGTCCTCCCTATACAGGGTAAGGAAAAGACCCGAGTTCGAATCCCACCAATGACGTGACGAATTTTACCGGTCTTTTTCACAACGTGGCTGAGTTAGTCGGCCTGAGGTTATGGTTGCGTGTTTTTTTCTCCCAGAAACTTGAGCTTTTCGTCCAATTGACAAGCAAATGCTGGTTTTGATGGGTCCAAACCATGTAGCTCTTATATTGAGTTCAAATGGGGAGAGGGAAGAGAGATGACTAGAATTATATACAACTCGCTGATGGCATGTATGTGCCAAGGGCATTAGTGATACTCGACCTTCACACAAGAAGTTTTTAAGTACAGTGATGCACAAAAAAGACCGATTTAAGGAGTTGCAAGCGAACTACAGTTATATGTAAATAAGGTTTGCTCAAGTGTAAGCGATCTATATTTAGCGAGCAGAATCCGTTGGGGTCGATTTGAAGTCTCTTATATATTTTGATAATATTGTTAGGGAAAGATATATTTTATTGTTGA
This sequence comes from Mastigoproctus giganteus, assembly GCF_048544385.1. Classification (NCBI taxonomy): domain Eukaryota; kingdom Metazoa; phylum Arthropoda; class Arachnida; order Uropygi; family Thelyphonidae; genus Mastigoproctus; species Mastigoproctus giganteus. The sequence continues at coordinate 173,286,949 of NC_143582.1, read as the reverse complement.
GAAGTTTTTTCCTGAATGCATTGAGGTCCAAACAGAATCTGTGGAGATGATTACAAGTCTTTTTTCCTTGTCAAGAAACTAAAATGATGATAGAACCGACGTCCGCGTCCGCGCATCAATCTTCCTTATGATTAGATGCTGCAGAGTTTTTATATTCTTAGAGATGACTAGAAATTTCCATGGTTTGACCTCGAGAGTAACAAAAAGAATTGAGCTCGAGATGTTGTGGGGTTTTAGCTTGGACAGTTTAACTATCTCATCAACCAATATCAATTAAAATTAAAAAAAGAAAAAAAAACTTTTGAGAATACGATGGTGGTGTAGTGGATCAAATGACAGATATCTAGTGATATCAGGTATGTATCGATCCTGAAATCAGGATCGATACATACCTGATATCACTAGACAAGAGTCTATTGTCACCAGGCCAGCTTACATACACAATACCATATAACTGAACTCAACCAACGCATCCAATCCACTCACCAATCGAAAATTGATTCAGCAATAACACACTAATCAAATTATCTTCCAGTTATAAATTAACCACTTTTGAAGCACTTGCAATAGAATGGTTCAAACAAAACACGCAGTTTTTAGTTCTTAATGCCACCCTCACAACGTTTTCGGCATTATGGAATTTGAATAACGCGAAATTTCCAACCCGCATGATCGAATTGCACCACGGGAATTAGAAACACAAAAAACTCTCCTTTCTTCTTTACAATTATGAACCAACTGACGATGTTTCAAAAGTTCCCCTTTCGGGCTCGTGTTCAGCAGTGAAACCCATATGACGAGCATTGAGAAAGGTGCAATTTAATTTTAACCAGTTCTTAATATCCACCCCTCTTTTTAATTAATTAATCTCATCCATTAACACATAAGCAGTTTGGAGGTGCTCCTAAAATAAAGACCAGTCTTATCTTCATTTTCCATACATCACTGAGAACTGTTCCTGTGCCCTGCATCCCATACGGAAACAAATATCCGGAGGGGAACCTCACTGCTATCTCAGACTGGCGCTACTCACTTAGTTTCAAACCGTAAGGATTTTCTTTATTCTTGAATGCTGCGAATCATTCCAGTATTAGAATAACCATTGACATTCGCGCTTAATTTCTCTCTTTATCCTCGCGAATATCGAAATACGAGCATTCAACTCCACGCTTTGTAAATGCATTAATAATAGCAGAACGTTCGAGTCCTTTTGTTGTTGTAGATTATATTTGTCAACAAACATCGAATATCTGCTGAAATACCTGGACAGTGGTGGCCTAAAATCTTCTAATATCCACGTGACAACTCTTCTTTCACGTGATGAAGGAATGTCCAAACCGCTATCCGTGGTTTGGACACTCCATCAAGAATTGACTTTTGAATATATCCGTTTTTATTAATAATCGATTTTTCTGTATTTCTTTCTTATGATGTTTTATGGATCTTCCTCAATGTTTAAAAATATTATTAAAACTGTGTAAAAAGAATGTTATTGGTGTCATAATAAGTGGTAGATTTTTGTATTAAATTATTAAATGTAAGAAATTAAATTGTGAATGTTGATCAACAGAAATTAAATGTTATTTTGAAAAATGCATTATTGGTAATGTGCTGTTCTTGCGGTCAATGAGAACCCACACACCCTGCGACCTTTCATTTTATCTGTTTTGGCCACTAGCCAATAAAAAGTCGGACACCCCTGATCTACGGGATTTTTTGTCGGTTCGTGACCTATTTCGTATCCTAAATGGCGCATCAGAAAGGCCCTCTGCAGTATTTTGCGGTTTACTTTTTAAGAGTTATTAGATCTATTTCATTAACAGTTTGGTCATTAATAATGGCCAATAGCGACTGTTACGAATACAAGAAGGGCATGAAAGGCAGGAGGGGCACATGGTGTTCTATCTATAATTTATGAGAACTTGGCAATTAGAGAGAGAGAGATAGCGGTCATTGTCCCTCTCTATAAGACGATTGTGCCACCACCACACTTAGAATATTGTGTCCAGGTCTAAATATGTGGACATGTATTATGTAGGACGGCTCCTGAAGGTTAGGTCAACTCCGCCTTGATATACTGTGATGATGCAGAACTCTGTAAAATGGATGTGGCAATCATAGATGCACTGGGACGCCGACTTACTCACCCTTCTTCTTCTTCTTCTGAGTCGCCTTGAGGGCCTTGAACCTCTATAGTCCCTAATATTTAGATTTAGTCCCGAACTTTCTCTTTATACTCCAGAACGACCACAAAAAGTCAGAGGAGTTTGATAAGTTAGAAAAATTATCCTCCACAACAGTTATCCATAACAGTTCACTAACTGCATCACCAATAAATGCATCCAAAAACTGAGGCATCCCCGCTCATTGGAACGACTGTGAACACTCTCCTGATTTCACTCCCCCCTTTTCACCCAAGAGAAACTGCTTCAGAGTACCCGTCCGCGTCAAGAGGAGGCGGACCACAATTATAAATGTACTGATATAGAAGTAAATAAATAAAATCCCTCGTGGAGGTAGTGCAATACCAGTGGATACTAGCGATTTCGTGCCACCGGGAGCCCAAGCCAGTGGTACTAACAGAAGATCCCACTCACTTCCTAGGTATTAGATCAGCAAGTTGATAGTTAATCCAGGTCTAGAGGCCACATCTAAAGAAATATGTCGTAATGCAGCCTCCGGACTTGGATACAATATTTCAAGTGTGATAGCACCATTGGGAAAGAGCGCTGAGCATTAATATTCCTATGAGGAACGGCTTAGAAGATGTGGTTTGCAGAGCTTAGCAACTAGACACCTCTTGGGAGGATTTGAGTGAACCACATAAGGATTAGTAACATGAGATGCTCGTAAATTGAGTATATACATACTGTGATCAGTTTGCCTGTTTTTCTGAATGTAAAAACACTAGTTTCGGAGATAACTGGAGGCTAACTCGGCAGTGGAATGAGAAAAACAGGTCATAAAAGTTCCTCTCGCATGGATGGAACTCGAACCAAGGCTTTTTACACATGGTATGTATATAAGCGAAGCGACCATGACCACTGTCGTGACTACTAGACATGAGGACATCTGCTAGGCCAAGAAAACTGACGGATCTGCGAATCTCGAAGGAAGTCGTTATCTTCTTCCCCAAAGAAGCAATCATCCGTAAAATAACGCGCACTTGTTGATGGAGGGAACTAGTTTTGTAGAGGTGTAGTTAAACTTGAATTGGGAATGCTAGCTAATCACAGACAGTGGTTAGCTCGCATAGACATTAAGTTAATCGCCTAAATGCACAGTGGTAGCGAGAGTCCTAAATGTGAACAGAAATGTTATGTGTAATTTATATGAAGATATTTTCGATTGTGTAGACAGGAGAAGTATCCTGAGGAGTAGCTGGACGAGGTGTTCTTTCCCTGAGACCGTTTTTCGCGGACAGTAAGCGAGAGAGGGATACAAACCATGGATGCCCATGGTTCATATCCCTCTTATCTCATCACAGAGCCCGTTTCATGTCAGATCCAAGAACAATGATCCATTCAGATTCTCGACGTATCCTCGAAACCCGAAACCAACCTTTAAACTTCAGGGATTGAGATAGAGACTGGTACGGTGGAGGTAGTTTGAGGTAGCACTCACAACCTAGCAATGTGCAATGCATGCACAGAACTGCACATCTTCGAGAGGAACTGATTGTAACGAAGTATAGGGACGAAATCCTTGAACCCTATGTCAAACTTTTTAAGAGTACAGTAGACCTCCAGTTCCTTCCTCTATGAACTCTCGTGAGTACCACAGCTGGTATAGTATAGTTAGGGAAGGATGTTAAGTGGTTGTTTTACATTAAGATTATTACTATAATTAATATCACTCATTTACCACGTGAAATTAATAACATAGTTTATTAAGTTAATCGCCTAAATGACTATATAATTTAAGGTGGCGTTTCAGGCATCTTACCCATCGTCAGACCATGCTTTTGTCAGCCTCCTCTTGCCGATACTCCCAGAAACCTGAAGTGCATACGTTGGTATAATCATCGTCCTCCCCAACCGGGTGGAAAAAACCTGAGTTCGAATCCCGTCAGTGAGGTGAGGAATTTTTATAGGTCTTTTTTACAACGTGGCTGAGTTAGTGGGTAGCGTGATTTTTTTAATCCCAGAAACTCGAGTTTTTCGTTCAGAAAACAGCAAATCGACTACAGAACACCCCATAATATTGTCCCGATAGAGAGCTACTGGTGAAGGCTGTTTCAGAATGAAGGTATTTCCCGGATGGAGTAGTCACCAAGATCATCATATACTCCAATTTCATGGAGTATATATGCGATGTTTTGGGGAGACAATTTCGAGTCGTCAACCCTCCAAAAGCTTACAATAGTTGCAAACCTCTTTGGAAAGAAAGGACTTCAGTACCACCAAGAACCCTTGAACACTCTTATCAACAACAGGAGTACTCGTTATGAGGATTGCCTGGCTGTTATTGAGATGCTTCGGTGATTTCAACAATGACAACAGAATGTATACATCATCTTTTCTGGGGACTCATTTTCAGGTGTGCGCGAGCTAATTTTCATATTTAACAAACGATGTTCTTTATAAATTCGCGCAATTCTGTTTGTCCTAAAATAATGTACTGCTACAGTACACCGAGTTGAATCATTTATTTTGCAAACGATTGCGCTTTATTTATTTTAACTAAATATACACAGCAGAGTAGTAACTGCAGAGTTTCAATTACAACGTGAAGTACCAAAAAGACAATTTAAAATTTATATGCAATTTTAATAGAGTAATTAAAATGAAGTTCTTCGATGATTTAGTCGTTTACACCCTAACTTTTGTCCATGAATGTACTTTACTGCCTCGACTGATATGTTTTTAAGTGTTTTCAGTAATAGTCGATAGATGGCGTAAATTCTGCACGATTCTGCATTATCCGCGTGGAAACCACAGTGTCATTTCCTAAAAGCAATTATTAACAGTTGCATTTTAATTGACTCAATTAAACACTTTTTAAGCCAATTTAAGGATTGCTGCTGAGTGCTATTTTAAGACCACAGACGTGTTAATAATCTTAAACCTCCATTTAATCCCATGCGAGAGGCCCTAAATTCATACTCAACGTGTTGAGTGCTTTATAAACTGTTTTCAAACGCTCTCTGATCGTGAACACCATTTAGAAATAGAAGCAGTTGCAGCTCTTTTTCTCTTTCTTTCATCTTTCAACATATTTTTCTATTATTTCTCAAACAATTTCATAGTTGAAATTGTTTTTGAAGGAAACCAAAAAGAAGAAACTGGTTTCGCACTTGTATATTGTGACCGGGCCGCGGACCACACTTTGGGAACGCTGCTTTAAATGAAAAGCATCGAGTGAAGGGTAACAGTAAACCTTTTGACTTTCGTGACTTTCATTTAATGATCGGATGAAATAACACTTTTTGGTAGTCATTAAAAAGTCATGGGACACTCCTGCAATCAAAGGGGTGTCCCATAATTTTGGATAGGACGTTATATATATAAATACACACTCTCCCATCATTCATATGTCCGTACCAGGCTGTATTAAGCAGATACCGCGCGTCCGCTTTAAATTCTTTCCGTGTTTCAATTTCTTTCAATTCTTCCAGGGTAGAATGAACCGATGGGCCCATCCTGCCAAGGATCAACACTGCAGGGTGCCGGTCAAAGTGTGATTGTATTGGAATTGTTTTCTTGGCATATGTTAGACCCCCAATGCCGGTGGATCAACGCTAAATGCCACAACCTACTTGAACATTGTTGCAGCTCAGTTGCATCCCTTCATATTCACAGTTTATTCTTCTGGTAATGGTCACTTCCAGCAGGATGATATACCATGTTAAAAGGCATGGATCATTTGGCAATGGTTTCTGGAGAATGAGGATGACTTGTCGTAGTACTTCATGGGCCTGCTGAGTTATCTCAAACCGGATTGATCATCTGTGGAACGAGCTGTTCGTGGAAAGGATCCGTCAGCGTCCAATATGTGAAGCAAGTGCAGGTTGAGATTGAATCTGCATTGACCAGATGCCTATGGACGCCTTCGAAACCTTGTGAAGTCCATGTCCAGACGACTTGAGGCTGTTGTGAGAGCTAAAAAGGTGATATCGCTATATATATATATATATATTTTTTTTTTTTTTTTTTTTTTTCTGTTTACACTCCGGGACGACCAAACGGTCAGAGGAGTTTACAAGATACACAGAATAGAAGTAACAGTACCGTATTCAGCAGTGTCTCCTCCTCAAGTGCCTTCTGATTTGTACTTTTATCTGAATGTACACTGAATGATCACTGAATTATGAACACCTACCTAGTACCGTGTTCAGCCACCGTTCACTTAGTCCTGGGTTCGAGCCCGTGACCACCAAATACGGAGGATGCGGAAAGGTCAAGGAATGACCATTGCATATCCCCTGAGCAATATGGCCTTAGTTGCTAATGCTCCTAAAAACCAAACAACAGACAAGCCACCGTTCACAAGGATAGCAGCCGCTATTCGCCCAGGCGTTAACTCCACTAGATGTCTGAAAATGTCCGCAGGGATCTGCAGCCATGCTGCCTGCAAGGTTTTCCACTGTGTCGGACTAGATGACAGCCAATTAAGATGGGTGATATATTCACTGTGTACCTCAAACTACTTGTGCACAGTGCTGGCCCGATAACACAGCACATTATCTTCTTGGAAGATCCCGTTTCTATCCTCAACATGGCAGAGTGCACATGGTCTCCTGAGAGCTGCTGGTAGACTTCACTACTGAAACGTTAGTGCATACGCATTGCGATTCCTAGTTTTTGCCAGCAAAACATACTCCATAGTAAGCAACCATTGTCACCTGCCTGAATAGTGGGCACCATGCACGATGGGGCGGTGGACTCATGTTGCTTGTGCCACACACGACCAGCAAACTCGTTTTCAGTCCTTCATGTCCAACCAGAGCATTGCTGACACCACAGCATTCGCCATCGACGATGATCAGCCGTGGGGAGAGAGTGGCTCTTGGGTCGTCTGCTGTGGAACCCCATGTGAGTATGCGGCGCATCGCCTTTTGGGATATTGTCTTGCTTTCCCCATATTGTACCGCGATGTCAACAGTCGCACAGTCACCTGCTGTTGAGCCTATTTAACGCGCTTCACTTCGCTTACCACGAATATCCACGTTGCGTAATTGACCGTTCGACACCATTCTCTGTACACCTTAACCTTCAAGTCCAGCATATCGGCTCTCAATTATCGACTGGATCCCCCTTCTTCCCCCTCCAAAACTAAGTTCACATGCTTCACCTCGGATAATAACTGTGCATTCCCAGCACATTGACAACTTACCAAAGCTGTGACGATTCCGAAGTCCTCGAATTGAATCTCTGCACCAAGGCTACTTTCTGTCTCTCATAGGCTGGAGACGGCACCCATTTTCTCCTGAACTGATGGTACTGCATGACCCACAACTGATGGTACTGCATGAACTGGCCAGACAGCTAATGTGGACTCAATATTTTGACTGTTATTTGTATATTGTTTTATTTATTTATATATTTTACTTTTTGGTGTCCTTTAAGGGCATATTATGTTTCTTTTTCTAATTACATCTATTTATAAATATAAATAGTAAAAGTTCTTCTTCCTCGATGTTCAAAATTAAATCTTATTAACCCTGAACCCAAACACAGCACTTAGCACCATCGCTTCTAATAATTTTTGTTTGGAATTTTCATAAGTATTCCTTATCCTGCCGTGAAGTATCGAAAAACATCCCCAATTTGGCCCTTTAGTACCGGAAGTGCTTAAAACGCTAGATAATAGGCTCTCTCCCTGAACTCTACATGAGTCTCTTTAGGCAGTTTCATTGGCCCTGAATTCATTTTCATGGACGGTAATGATCTTTGATGTGGGAGCTCATCAAAAATGTATAGAAAATGTCATAATTTACATGTGACTATAAATAATGAATGAATGAAAAAATGCGAATAATATTAAAAGATTTATCGAGGATGGAGGAGAAACTATTTCCAAACATATTATTATGTCTTTGCCTTAATGGGGTTCAGGTTCTTTCTTCCCTGCTCCATCAGCCATTTGCATTTCTTCGATAAAACTGAGTTTCATCATGGCTGAACTGAATATTTCTAATACTGGGCTATATTGACGCACAAAATACACATTTTACCATGTCCAAGGATCGCCACTTTCCAAGCCTTCCTTTCTTTTATTCTTCCCTAGAAGGAAAAATAAAAGCAAGGATCAATTTTTTTTCTTTTCATTTTTTTTCGCCTAGGCGGTAATTCACAGGTGGTTTCTAGCTTGTACATGCTAAGTCATCGCAAAGCTTTTGATTTTCAACTTTGGATTTTATCTCATTAATGCTCCGTTAGATCAATAATAATTTTACTATGCATACATTTTGTGATATACTGTATAAAATAAAATTATACATTATATTGGTACACTTTAGGCCCAATTAATATATTGGTAACGCCATATTGGATATTGATAATCACAGAAACAGAGAACCCGTTATCGTTGTTTTTCATTCAGTCTGGATGGTTGGTCCCTGAAAAAGTCTCCCAGATTGTAGATATGCAATACAGTGTTTCTGTGTGCGCGCGCGTGTGTGTGTGTGTATATATATATATATATATATATATTTTTTTTTTTTTTTTTTTGTTTTACTGGTACCTTTGGTCAGGGGAATATTCAGGGGGGGGGGCATATTCCCTGATTAACCAAAAATTCGAAATTAAAGAAAAAGAATGCAGGAGGCGTTCCTCCTGCATTCTTTTTCTTTAATTTCGAATTTTGCAAGGACTATGAACGAGTTATTACTATGCTAATTAGAGACACATCTAAATTGCCAATGATCCTCCCATACGTCGATGACGTTCTGTGTAAGTGACCGAAGCAGTGGGAGGAACCCTTCGTGCAATTAGCGTTTATCCCGTGGTGTTCAGAGAGCGAATTAAACACCCCAAACTTCAGTCACCCCAAAATTAGTGGGTTTTGATCACACTAGTTGTTTATCAAATATGTCACTCCAAAGCACGCAGTTTCATTAAATTTATGGTTTTGAGGTCATTTTCACAACATTCTACCCTTGTCTATTGCTATCTTTCTAATACAGCCAACAAGCCCAGACTTTGTCCTTTTAAAAACATTTTATAACCATTTTACATGTATCTGTTCTGTTTTCGCTTGTGGTGGGAAAACTTGTTGCAAAGTTATTGTAAGGAAAAACTGGGGAAAGAAGAATGGGAAACGAACCAAAATAATTCAGCCAATCAGATATTTTCATTTTGCCTTATTGACAAAGAAACAAAGTTCCGCAGCTCTTATCAAGTATAATTACAACCGTTATTTTCTAACCTGTGATAGAAAGGCTGAAAATGTAAGTAAATTTATTAATCCAGTTTTCATAAGTTCACACGATGGACCATCCACAAATTATGAATGGTACACGACGTCGAACGTTAAGCGTTGTACAGTTTGCGATATTAATGTACACCGATGAGCCAAAACATTATGATTAGCGAGTCGTTATGCAAATCGAAGCAAATACGAGTGAACTACGGCTCGTGCGCAGGTCGGGACACGGTATAAAAAACACCCGATACCGAGCTCCATTAATCAGGGTTACTCTTGTTCTTCGGTTGGGAAAGGCAGCGGACTTAAGCGAGTTTGAAAAAGGCCAAATTGTAATAGCAGACTTGCCCTTTTTCATTTCTGATGATTCAATTACTTTTGAGTAGGTAACCAATTTTTTTTTTTTTTCGCTTACTAATTTTCATATTAAACTACAGCGTGTGATTTTGCACCTTTTGGAAAAAAAAGCAAAAAATATAGTCGATTGGGGTTAAAATATCTTACTTTTGCAAATCTTACAAAAACATTTGACCGTGGGAACATATTGCTGGGCCCCTCCAGGGGTTGAAGGGGCCCGTGAAAGTGAGCGTCCCTGAAGCTTCATTAACTTCACTTCCTATATTTAGCTTTCCCTTTCCTGTGAGTACGGGATCTTATTCCTCCTATCCTACTTGGTACGATAGTAGGCACATACTTGTGGCCCGCCTCTTTAGGGCACAGAGGGTACCAGGAGATGGGGAGAATTTACCCTTCTCCAATGGTTCTGCCATCTCCCCTCCCCAATTTCCCGACTTTATACACTATTGAACATCTGCTGTATGGGGTCAAATGAGAATAGCATATTTGCAGATCCATCACTTTCCAGTGTGGAAGAGTTATGGGACGTCATAAAAATCGAATGGGTCCATATTTCCGGATGTGTTCAAGCATCATTTAACATCGACGCGTGAATTGTGCAAGCCGTTTTGCGATAGAGAGTATCGATATTAGATATCTTGTCTATTGTCTCTTTTCATTTGATGTAAAATCTCTGGCCATTAGTCCTGGAGGGTGTTGCTGCCATACAGTACAATTCGTAACTCTCAGGCATGCAGTAAAGATTATTTATTTATTTTTCAATAAAAGACTTTCTGTTATCCTCGCAAGTGGTTATAAACACCATCCTCCCCATTGCCTGATGGGAAAGGCCCAGTTTCGAATCCCATCAATGACGCGAGGAATTAACCTTTTTCACACATAGCTGAATTAGTCAGTTTCGGGTGGAGGACAGCAAGGTTCCCCTTCCGTTCAACCTGACCAGACACCACACGCAATTTATGGATATATTACACATGGGTGGATGAAGTTATTTTCGCTAAAGTCTGCGGACAAGGACTTAGCGAAATCGGTTGCAAATATCAGTTTAATGTTCTGCATTTTATTTTTTGTTTATTCTAATGATTTCTTAATTTCAAGTGGAAGCTAAAATTTCGCCCCCAGTTCAGATGGGGATGGAGTACAAAAAATAAATTGAGGAAATATACAAGTTATGGAAACTCGGTATGTAAAACAAACCTTCACTGGGTGTTATAACCAATGATGAGAGGATAACGAAACTTGCGCTCTTGCGGATAGCACAGTTGATAGAATAGCTGTCCTCCCCACACCGGGTGAAAAAGACTTAGTTCGAGTCCCGTTAGTGAGGCAAAGAATTGTTATGGACCTTTTTCACACCGTGGCTGAGTTAATCGGTTTCAGGCGAAGTCAGTGTGGTTTTTCCTTCAGGAAACTCGGCTTTCTCGTCAGCAATCAGAAAATCGACCACAGAACACACGCAATTAACAGTCACTATACATGGAGCATATGGCCTTAGTCGCTGATGCTCCTAAAACCCTACAACAACAACAACGAATCTTACTTTTAGATGAATGTGTAGAACAAAGCTTTCAGTCTATGTACAGTTACAGTTGAGTATATAATTACTGAACTTTGCCGGTTCTGTTAGGATTGTCTCGCAAAGCAGTTCGCGATTGATTTCCTTTGGAGAACTCTTTGGAATATAAAATCTTCCCGTATGGTGCCGCACAGATAGCGTGTCTTTAAAATTTGATATAGTCGCTGGAAGAACATCATGAATCTGTTTGTATTATTGGTCACTTAACGATTCAACCGTGGGCATCTGGAATTAAGGTGTTTTCATCGAGATACCTTGACCGTTGTTAACTACCTCATGGAAAACACGTTGCATCTTAGTAATTCCTTAGCTTATTTTGAAGCATCGGACATTGTCATCCAAGATTGATGCACAATTTCCTTGTGTATGCGTTATGCGATGTCCCTAGCCCTGCGAAGTCTGTTGGTTTATTGAAGTGGGTTGGTACGCTAATGTGGATTTGACGGAACTACACATTAAATACACAAACATTCGAGAGCCCTGGTTCTCTGTCAGTCTGTCACAGTCTGCATGTCCAATTACACAACCCCGTGTAAATACCCGCCCACCGGATGTACTCCGTGTGTTAAATACATAAAGTGAACTCTGCTGGGAGATGGCTAGACGTCTATATTCACAGCTGCAGCTGGCTCTTCTAGCATAAAAGATGGGCATTTTATTTTGGTTTAATTGCATAATTTCCTATTCCACTTAATGACTACCTAATTATTGAAATGTAAGACGCACACGACAAAACAGTTAATGAGCTTTCAAGGAATTTGAAAGTTCACTTGGAATACAAAGGGATCTGGCTCAATTAGAACTATTTTTGTGGCGAAGGGGATATGGTTTGAGCCCGGTTATATCAGTTAAATAAGTTTGTAGTATCTCATGACATCTATTGATCTTCGTTCTGGTAAGTGAAGATCGAATTTTCTGGTGCAGACGGATGGGCCGGCGCAAAATATTTACCCACTTAAAGTGGAAACTGGGGATTCATCTACTGCGAAACAGGTGAATCGACTGTACAAAGCGTGCAATGGGCAGTCACGATATACTGGTGCCTCGTGAGCATTGCTGTTCTCCAGAACGTGTGTGTGTTAAGCGCCAAAGCAACTGAGGTTGAGGCTTTAGTGTATTCTGTGGTCGATTTTCTTGTTTGTTGGATGGAAAAACCAGAGTTTCCGGGAGAAAAATCATGCTATCCTCGCCTGAGACTGACTAACTCAGCCACGTTGTGAAAAAGACAAATTCCTAGCATCATTGACGGGTTTCGAACTCGGGTCTTTTCCATCCGGTGTGGAAAGGACGGTGATTATAAGCATGCTGCCCACTAGGGTTTAATTTAAAGGAACAAATATTCATTCAGTACGTAAATATTTTGCGAATGTGTGTTAAAATTCGACTTGCAAATTTTAATGCGCAATTAAACTTAATTTCGCATTCGAATTCAGACGAGCATCGTTTGATTATTCGTGTAAGATTGTTTTAATTAAGTTTTATGTACATTATAATTGTACATAAAATGGTTTAAATTGTTTTTACTGGTGGTCTTAATTACCGTATCTAACGGATGATAAGATGCATCGGATCATAAGACTCATCCATGTTTTTTGAAATACAGATTCGTGTTTGCTAAACACAATGTCAGTGTGAAACGAACTCACTTTATAACGCCAATAACCAGTCATTACTGATGTTATGGTCTAAACTTGCACTTTCTTCGAGGAACATCTACAGCAGTGTTTTTCAATCTTTTTTTTTAATTATTTCCCCCCTAAAGGGCTTTTTTAGAAGTTTTTTTTCTTCTTAATCGCCCCCCATGAAATTTTAAACAAGAAAACACTTTATACTTTCTCAATGGGATCCCTGAGCCTGATGCTTCTTAGCTAAAAGTTCCAGGTTCGTTATGATGTAAGTTTAATTGTAATGTCTCCTCTTGAACATATATCAATTCTGTTTCTTTCCTATCTTTTACGGAACTAAAACCACTTTCAACCATATAAGACGTTGGAAAACAAAGAAGTATTTTGGCCATTTCAGACCACATTGCTGGATAAAGAAGTTTAGTTGTTTTTGATCAGCCATTCCACCTTTTTTGAATTTATATTTGCATTCTTCGTTACATTTTAATTCAATGAGTTCTTCGTGAATTTCTTCCCTAGCAGACCCAAAATTACATCCAATCGGATCTAACATCCATGGCTTCACTTCAAAAGAAAATAAATCTGAAAATCTTTTTCATTTCATCTTTTAAAGAACACAAATGACCCGAATAATTCTTAAAATCATTCTCGGTGGGAGATTCATTGATTTCAGCTAACTCTTGCATACCATTAAATTGTTTTCAAATATTTCCAGTTTTTCTGTGAAGGCTTTTAATACGTGTTTGCAGTCTGTCACCGTATTTAATTTCCCTTGAAGTTGAAGTGATACTTCATTAAGTTTTCGAAAAATTCTAGCCATATCTTATAAGTTGTTTATGTGTTTGCTAATCTCCTTCGCTAAATTTGTGTCTCCTTCGCTTTCTGAAAAACTAATTATCGTATCAAAAAGGTTTACAAATCTTGTTAGACAGTTTCTTTAGAAAGCCATCTGACTTTTGTATGTAAAAGAAACCTCGCATACTGTTCTTCATTATCAACACAATTTTCTGAAAAGGTGATCATATTTACCACGCGACTGTATTTTATTGATGGTTTTAATAACTATACTGAGAGATTGATAAAAAACTGGACTAATATTTTTTGCAACCAGAGGATGTCAGTGCACAATATATTGCAAGAACTTCGGAATATACTTCCTTTAGATGGGCTATAAAACCTTTATTATTCCACCATGCAGTTAGCACCATCAGTGGCACAGGATACCAAATTTTCCAATGGTACTTATGGTACCATTTTCCAATGGTACAGTCAGTTTCTACAGATTTTACAAACATCTCTTCTTTCAATTTACAATCATCATCGAAATAACGAACGTGTGTCATTAGAATGGGCCTTATTGTCAGTAACTGTGGATTCATCAATCTGGATAGAAAGTTTTCTCGTTTTTAGTTTCTCAATTAGCTTTCTCTTCAATGTTAACTGACATCTCATCGATTCGTCATCGAATTGAATCGTTGCTCAATGGCAATGCTTTTAAAATACTGGAAGGATTTCGATGCATTACTGTTGAAATTACAGTCTCTAATGCGGGTCGTATAACAGTCTCAGCAAATGTATGAGCACTACTAGTTTTTGCAATGATTTCTGCAATTTTATAAGACGCAATCTTTCATCCAACTTTATCAGGATGTTTCCTTTTTAAGTGATCTAAAAGTCTTGATGGTTTCATAGCCTCATTTGAAAAAGAACTATTACGCATAAGATGCATAGGCCGTCTTGAGTCGAATGGGCTTTCAATAAAACCATAAGCTAGATATTCATCCAGATACTGTCGACACTTTTTATACTTTTTCTTTCCATCACTTGACATGATTGCGATGGGTTGAATAACTACAAAGAATTAAATAAGAAAATATAAATTATTTTTATTTAACTCTTATAGCCCATGTCACTCACAAAAGCGCTGTGGCTCAAAAATAAACAACTTCCACAAGGAAACAATAAATCAATACTGATTGTCGCTTAGAAAGTAGAAACAATAGAGTGAAACATTTCCTCATCCCGTCCACGCCTCATATATTGACCAATGAAACAAAAGAATAAATAAATAAACCACTCCGCTGCCAAGGTCGCAGCTGTCGGAAAGGCGCCGTCAGGTAAGGTTGAACTTGAGGGCCACAAACCATTGTAATAACCATGATTTTTCGCCCCCAAAAAACTAATTTTAGCCTCCGTTGAGACTCCCTGATCTACAGGGACATCAAGGACATTATTGATTCTATATTTTATGAAAGTCATGGCATCTGTTTCGTGCTTCACTAAATTCCATAAATTCAATTTTTCGCTCTTTCACTCACCTGGGAAATGGTTGATCGCTTCATTCGTCTTGCTGATGTGAAATCGTGATTTGGTGCCACCATTTGGTCCACTCCTCATACAAGAATACTTTAAAGTAGGAGTTCTCAAATAGGTTGTTACCCTGTAGGGTCGCGAGCAACTTTGAAAGAGGGGGCTTCGATAAATTTTGCCTCAGGTTTTAAATGTGATTGTTTTGTTTTGTTTATTTCCAATGAAATGGTTTTATTTTATGAAGTTGTATGCTTCGTCGTTGTTTTATTTGATATATAGTTTAAAATTTAATTAAATGTAAATGGCATATTTATTTCTTGCCTAGCTCTAAACCAAATGAAATCATTAGTTTTATTCATGAGAGGGTCGCACAAATTCATTTATCATCTCGTGGGGTAGGGGGTATCGGAAAGTTTTTGAGATCGCCAGCTTTAAATGTTTGATAATGAAGATATCCAATGGATGCAGTTGGATAAGGCCTCCTGGAATTACGGCTAACTTCGTGTTTAACTCAGAACCCGTCCGTTTTGTTGCTTCTGTTGCATGTGAGCTGAACTGGTCACACAATAAAAGAGCTATCTTTCTTAAAAGGTGGATGTTTTGACAATACTATCTCTAGCTACTTCTAGAGACGAAGACATTACTGTATGCGCTTAGTATACCTTCGGACCATAAGACTCAGAAGAATTTTAGGCAACATTTTCCAAGAAGAAAGTTAGTCCTATGGTCCGAAAAATATTTCTTAATTTGCGTATTCCTTGGTGTGTTTTGGGAATTATGGGCAGTACGTCTGTCCTGATATCTGGGCTTGCTGGTACCCACCTACGGACTGTGGACGCACTTAGACCTACTCCTCTGGACAGATATCTGCTGCTTCAAGGTAAAATGTTCGTAGGACATTGCTCAATTTACCGTAATAAATTTCTTCAAGGTTCGATACCTATTCGCCTTAGTTTTTGTGGCCTCCCTGTCTATCTGCGCACACTTACATCGTCCTCGTTCTTTTGTCTTTCTACTACATCGGTTTCACACAGTGCGGATTTGCTTATATGTCATCCGACAGTTAAATCCCCCTCCCTCTTTGAAAGACCATCCTTGCCGAGTTTCATTTGCGAGTTTGTTATATTTCGGCTATTGCCTGCACACTTTTAAAACCTCTTTCTTCTTTGCATAAATTTCTCCCGTTTCTAAAAAAAACATGCGCACGTACTTTAGGTGAGTCTGTTTCGTTTCTTTTCTTTTCTTTTCTTTTCTTTTCTTTTATTCGGATTAAATTGTTTCACCTTCGTTTCAGAAGTACATCGATGACGTTTTTAGACATTAAACCGAGAATGGGGAACAAAACTCCTATTTACAAATTAAAATCTAAACAGTAATGGATGGTCCAGTTGCAACATCAAATTCAGAACAATTTTAGTTTAATATGACACCAAACAAGCGAGACAGATCCCTTACCTTTTAATTGAAACACCGAATAATGGAAGCCATTGGAAAAATAGATTTTATTCACGACAGATTTTTCAGGAATGTATCTTTTCGTCAACTGAAGGATACTTGTATCTCTTTGTGTATAATGGCACGTATTTATTGTTATTTAAGTACTCTTTTCATGGCCGTTGATCATCTCTTCTAGTGTGTCCAAATCATGTTTGGGAACTAAGTACTGTACACAGGTTGCAGCTTGGAGATTTGCCATAGTCGGTGTTGTAAATTGGCTTAAGTAGGAACTTAGTGTCATTAAAGTGGCGGAAAACTGTCATCACAAATTTCCTCTCACTCAAATATAGAAAGTAGGGAGAAAATTCATTACCTTGGAGGACGCTACAGCCCTGCATTAATCTTCGTTGGGTGTACCCTCGTTATGCTGGGGATGCTGTATTCTCAGATTCCTGTTTAGGCTGAAAACTTACTGACTGGAATTGTGAAGAGAAAGAAAATCGAGGGGATAATACGCAGAGGGTGTAATACTCTTGTACAATATTCAAGGAATTCTACCAGAAGTGGTGTTCCTAAGTACCTACATTGCATTAGAGGTCAAAACTCCCAGGGGAGAGGAAAGAACAAGTTCTGCGATCGTCCATGTGGGCTTGTTAGAACTAATTTCCGTGGTTATTTGAAAATTTTAAAGATCGGTGTTTGGCATCCAATCAATTGTGAACATTCTTACAGTGTTCCTAATTACTATAATTACAGTTAATGTAAAAGAATCGGTTTTTTTGTTCGATCCCCTGTAATTAGTCTGTGGCCTGTTTCCCTTTCTGTAAATAGATTCATTATACAGGGAAGCGCACTTAAACATAGCCAGTACAATTATACTGTACTACATTAACATTATAATTGCATTCCGAATAGAATATGCCTTTTAAAGAAAAGTTTTTTCAGCAGATTGAACTTTCAGAGGACAATGGCCGCTTCATTTCCAAGATTTTTGGAAGTCTTTTAAACTGATAAATAAAGCATCATATACAAAGTATTCGATGACGTTTATCTTTTAAATGAATGATATGCATATATATATAGGGTGGTCCAAAAAAGATATAAAAAGTTGTTAAAAATTATAAAAAAATTGGCTTTTTTATTGTTGAGACATACACATGTAAGGACCGAGAATCTCCGAACCTTTTCTATGGACTCAAAAGTTCCCCAGTATGAGACTCAAATATTACATTATATTAAATATTACATTGATCCGATCCATTTCAACCTAAATTATTGCCCTCGTGGGTAGCACAGTTAGTAGAATCGCCCTCCTCCCCACACCGGGTGGAAAAGACCTGAGTTCGAGTCCCGTCGATAACGCGAGGAATTTTTATGGCCCTTTTTCACAACGTAGTTGAGTTAGTCGGTCTCAGGCAAGCAAACAGAAAATTGACCTCAGAACACATACGATTTACAGATAATATACACAAAGCAATATGACCTTGGTCGCTGATGCTCATAAAACCCAACAACAACAACCCAGATAATTAACAATTTGTCTCTGATATTTGATCCTACGGTCTCAGTGATCCTACTCAGTTCAGGAATGTGTTTGACACAAGTACCGCTTGGTATTTGTGGTGACACAAATATCACTTCTTTCGTAACTCGTTCTGTCCATCTTGCTGGAAGGTGAAATACAATTACTACGCTACAGTTGTTTGGGGTTATTCAATTCGCACGATATCTGTAAGTGGACTTCTACGGGCTTCGCTGCGAGACACTCTTGGAGCATTTTGTCAGTGGCACGGGAATGAGCTGGGCTCCTCCCCTTGAAGATTTTATACAGATTTTATACAGATTACACCAAAGAGTGTCATCCAAACAAAAAAAAAATAGAAGAGCCAAAAATCATGGTACACTTTTATTTTAAGTTCTCTGGATAAGTACAGAAGTATTATTATAAAAATAAACTTTATTTAATAATCCCCATCCAAAAAAAAAAAAAAAAAAAACCTTCAGAATGACATTCTTTAGTCTCAATGAACGAAAAGCGTCTCTTTTTTTGGTACATTTTTGCAGGTTTTGACGTTTTAGGTTCCTTTGGTACGTTTCCTGAAATAGACACTTTTGTTTTTGCATGGTCCCACAAAAAAATATCTGAGTGGGTTAAATCTGTTGACCCGAGCGGTCATTCGATAGCACCACGACTCTTAGTTTAGAAAATGCATTTTTATCGCAGGACCACAATGCATTCTACAATGAAAGTTGTTCAGAGACAGAAATAAGTCGTATATAAAGAAAAAATAAAGAATCGCAATCATTGGAACTCGTTAGAAATTCCAAAAATATTAATGCTGAAAACTCCTCATCAGAAAATTAATTAGAGTAATAAAAATTCCAATGAACCGAGTGTAGAAGAGTGCACCACTCTTAAGCAGCGTGGTGAGTCAAGCGCACTTGCTTAAGACTGCAAGGAGTGTGCGTTGAATGGATTAGAATTGAATTTTGGCACAAGTTTTCAAGTGGAAACTCTAGTCTTAATCTTCACACTGCCTGTTCAGGTCGATGCCCAAGACGTCACACAGTTCAACAATACTGAACGAAAACATGGTTTGAAAACACCTGTGGTTGTGGCGATTGCACCGATGCTTAGGCGTTGTAAGTTGGAGAATTCCGTCTCCCTTCCACCCTCTCTGGAATTGTGAAACATTTGGTCGACATCAGGAAGATATCCAGCCGCTATGAGGTGAGGATAATTTGCGAAAAATTTCTAAAATCCCCTTCAGTCGTTGTTTGTAGTCGTCCTGGAGAAACCTGAAACTAACTAGTTAATGAGTGTTAGAGTGTTCGATTTAATTAGTTAATTAACTACAGCCTGATAAAATAAAGACGGTTGGTTATTCGACGATGCTCGCACCTATTTAAAAACAATAACAGTCAACCCCCGTATAACACTGTTTCGCTCTAACACAGTTAGAGAATTGAGGCTAACCTCGCATAACATGGTATTTTTGAGATTTTGTGCGGGGGAAACCCTGTTATTACGTGATGTAATTTTTAAACATTTCCATTCCCTTTTTTTTTTTTTTGAATCCCCGCTGTTGACTAGTCGTTATGGAAAGTCGTTATGGACGCTAGTCGTTATGGAAAGAAAAAAAAATATTGGGAAACCCCCGTGTTGGGTTCAATGCTGTTGAACTTGTGGTAAAATCTAGAAGTCAAAGTTTTGTTACTATTGGATAACACGCCACGCCATCCAAAAGATTTAAGTCATCCAAAATGTTGAAGTAATGTTCCTACCACGTAATACAACTCCTTTAATTCAGCCATTAGATCCAGGCATTATAATTCACCTTTAAAACTCATCGCATCAGAAAATCGTTACAATGGATTTTGGAAAAGATTGATTCTGAATCTATTGAAGTGATGGAGGCATGGAAACATTTTTCAATTGTGGACTGTATCGGAATCATAGTTTTGTCGCTCAAATAAATAAAACTGTCAAACATTAAATGAGTGTTGAAAAAATATATGGCCAGAGTCAATTCATTCAGAAAATATGGTCGAACCGGCAAGAAACATAATCGGTGCAATAGCAGAACTTGCTAAGTCGGCAGGAGTGGGAGGTTTTGATGATATGATTTACTGAAAGATGTTCAAGAATTACTGATAGAAAAAGAGGCTGGCAAAGGAGATTTGGTGGTAATGGCATCGGATGTAAACCAAATCAATTCGGAGGATGATAGGGTAGATGAAAATTCTGAAGTTCCAAATTTTACACCAAAAAGCATACGGGAAGGCATAAACCTAGCCGAGCAATTAGAATCTTATTTTTTGAATGCAGATCCTTCGACTGAAAGGAGCACAGAGTTCAAAAGGAACTTTCAAACATACTTAGCTCAATACCAATAAATTTAGAAAGATCTTTCGAGCAAAAGCAAACGAACCCAGATTACTGATTTTTTAAAGAGAGCAGTTGTTGCATCTACAAAGGTAAATCCTTAAAACCAATTGAATTGAGTTTATGGTAGCAACCAGAACTTAATGAGTTAATTTTTAAATACGAAATTAATATACATTATGTACAGGAAGACGCCGTCTTTCGTCATGATTATATAGCTCTCGTGGGTAGGACAGTTGATAGGATCGCCATCCTCCCCACACCGGACGGAAAAGACTTGAGTTCGATCTTGTCGATGACGTGAGGAATTTTAATGGGCCTTTTTTCCCAAAGTGGCTGAGTTAGTCGCTTTCACGTGAGGGTAGCATATTTTTTCTCCCGGAAACTCGGATTTTTCGTCCAGCAAACAGAAAATCGACCTCAGAATACACAATGTACAGCCGATATACATTTGTACATGGAGCAATATGGCCTTAGTCATAGATATTCCTAAAATCCTACTACAACAACACAACGTGGTTGTATATTATTTATGTGAGCAAAAAAGCACAGATGTTCTTAGGATCATTTTCGCTTTTAATAAAGTATAAAATATTAATAAATAGAAAAATAATTTGATAACTCAACCCTTTCTTCACTCAGGATAAGTGTTGCCTTCTCTCCTACATAATTTATGTTCTCGAATGTTTTTCTCCTTAGTATAAACTTCAAGTGATGTAACTATAAACAAAGAATTACTGATTAAATAAATTAGCCATTAAACGTTAATCCATGGAGTATGCTGCCAACTTTTTAACAAGGGGCTCGCTCGAGAGGAATTTCAACTGCGCCATCCCCGGTTAAAACATCTGATAATTCTTATCAAACTAATTTTTTTAACAAGGGGCTCGCGCGTTCCTCCGCATCCCCTCCAGCACAACCCTAGTTAAAGTGGAACTTTATAACCAATCTCCAAGACATTCTGTGGTTCACTTGGATCACAAATTATTATTATTATTATTATTATTAGTATTATTTATTCATTTTATTACAATGCTTCACCCCTGAACAGCCTTCAGCTAGGAGGGTGCCTATATACATTTATACATTATAAGATAGAGAGCAAACATAGAAATCGTACATCTAAAGTGAGAAAATAAAGCAGATACAAATATGTACAGTGACACAAGCAAGATAGAGACATATAAACACATACGCGTCCTAATATATGCATTTACAGCTAATACATATACATACAAAACACATAATGATTTAAAACAAATTAATTCATCAGTAAAGTAGAGTTCATGGGAGATTCCATCTTGAAGGAGATAATCAGGAAACTTCTACAGTTGTATGTGGTGGTACATGTCCTGTATCTTCTCAGATCTGTATGCTTTCTCATCACAGAACTTGTGGGGATCAATCTTCAGGGTGTTGTACGTTTGGAGGACGTTAGACGGAAAACATCTTCTAAGCATAGTTAAATTCTCTAATAAGCTTCTTAGGGGAATCCATGAACTATTGCAAAGAACGCGGGAAAGCCTAGGGCCTGCAACAAGATTATGGACATTTGGAGCATCAAAGCGATCGGTGAGGAGTTGGCAAAGATTACGCAGATTTCCTGTGATGAGCAACTGATTCCAAGGGGTGCAACCAAGGTTAGCATACATGACTGATCTCGAGATGGTGAAAGGGTGGCCATTAACACGATTCAACCACCTTAAAATCCAGTATTCGGTACCCATGAATTTTTTGATGTTAGTGAGGGAAGCAGAGGACCAGATCGTCGAGGCATGCATGGGAATCGGGACAAGACATGTTTGTATGTAGTGAGTGGCAAGTTTTTGGTTGTTTACACCAGTAAGTTCCTGTCTTATCGCCCACATTGCTGACAGAGTTTTTGCTTTAGTGTTGGCGAAGTGCTGTTGGAAGGTCAGGTCTTCATCCCAGGTGAGCCCTAGATCAGTGTGATGAGAAACCTTTTGAACTCTAATACCATTGATGTAGATGTCTATGTTCATCTTGTTCATCTTCTTCTTCAAGTTGGTGAAAGACATTTGTGCAGACTTGGTCGGATTTATGGATAGGCCAATATTCTCAAGATAATGGTCAAGTTCTTCTATTAGGGCAGTGGCATGGGCGGTGATTGCTTCAGATTTGTCACCGTGTTTTGACGAGATGAAGAGTTTTATATCATCTGCGTAAGAGCTGCAGTCAGGATGCGTAGAGAGGAAGGGGTCCAAAGCGGCAGCAAAAAATAGTGCGGAAAGGACGCCACCTTGGGGGACTCCTCTGTAGACGACGTGGTTCGATTGGAAGGTTCTATGTTCTACTCTCAAATGCCTTTGTTTTAGAATGGAAACGATGACTTTTAATAAGCCTCCCTGTATTCTGAAATGCCTTTCAAGTATTGTCATCAAGGAATTGATTGAGACATTATCGAAAGCAGATTTAATGTCTAAAAATACTACATCAATCTGTTCTTTGGCGTTCAGAGTCATTTGGATCCGAAATAGGGTGTCCATTAGATTAGTCACAGTTGATCTCTTTGGAATCACAGTGTGTAAATATGGTGGTCTTTTATGGAAAAAATGCATAACAAGAATTGGCAGCAGAGTCTTCTCGAACAATTTTAGTAAATTGCAGCTTTTAGAGATGGGACGAAAATCCTTCTTGTCTTTCGGATGTTTGACTGTAGGCACGGGTTTTACAATATAATGTTTCCATATTTCAGGGATAATTCCAGTGTGTAGGGTTTCTCTAAATATGTGTAGCAAGACCTCGATGATGAACGGACTGCTTACTTTCATGATGAAGAGGGGGAATATATAGGGGCCAGAAGTGGATTTATTTGGGAGACTATTTAATGCCTGAATTACATTTTCTTTGGTTATGGTGATTTCTGTTAGTAGAGGTCTGATATCAAGATTGGATCCGGATGGAGTCATGTTATTCATGTAATTTACCAGCCAACTGGTATTGTCTGGTGCGAGAGAGTTATACTTTAAATTGGGATCTGGAGAGATTCCGAAGGTACTGTTCGCCCATTCCCTAAATAAGGTTTCGTCCATGTGAAGCTGGTATTCTTGTTGTTGTTGATTCTTTTAGACTGTTTAAGCTTTTTAGAAATTGCAAAGTTGTACTCTTGACGTTTGTGCTTCAAGAAACAGGCTCGTTCTTTTTTGTAAGCGATGTAGTCTTCAGCGGTTCTGGTTTTCTGCCATTTTCTGTAAGCCTTTTGTTTTCTTACAAACACAACCTTCATATTGTTGTTAAACCACCAGTTAGATCGATGTGAGATCCGAATCTCCTTAGACGCACCAACACAAGCTATTTGAAATAATTCTTCAGCCAGGATGGAAGCAGCTTCAGGCCCTGACTTTTCTAACAGGCAGTTCCATTTATACGTTGTGAGGCGATGGAGGATTATTTCTTGCTTAATGAACTTGTTTGAAAAGACTCTTCTCGTATGCAGCGGGCCACATCCTTCAACCGAGGTATTAGAGAGGTCGGAACGGGCATAGAATTCACAATCTAGCGGTTGATGATCTGAATTGAAGAAGAAGGTTGGTTTGATAAGTTCTGCATGAAGTGTGTTGTGAAAAATGAGGTCGAGCTGCTGATTTCCGCGAGTTGGGCGAGTTTGAAGCGGATGAAGGTCGAGCATATGTAACATTTTTTCCAGAGAAGACCGAGCCGTTGAGTACCTTGGCAGGGGCATGTTGAAGTCCCCTACGAGAATAGTAGGGATGTTGGGTTGGAGATTGGTAGTAATCCAGGTCGCTAATTCACAGAATAATTCGATCACGGGTGTAGAAGTATCCTAAATGTGTAATCATAGTACTAACTCAACATTTATAACTCTCATTCTCAAATATCTTTGAATACTTTTCGAAAACATTTATCAAATTAAAGCATCACAAGGCAGTACTTTAAATCTTACCAGGCTGTACAGGTCAACTTGTTATTATGCAGTCATTCTAATCATAATTAACAGTTAATTAAATTAAAGAAGTGAATTTAGCGAGTTAGTCGAGCGAGATGCATGATTTTATGCCATAAAATTCGAGTTTTTCATCCCACAAAATAAGCAAAGTGACCATAGAATTTGCGCGCCTAGTTTACAAACAATATACTCATGCCCGGTTGCTTGATAATTCTTAAACAACCCAACAGCATTACAAATGAATAAATATTTTTTACCAAATTCTGCCCAAGGTCTCAGATTTCCTTAATTTGTCACCTTATTGGGGGGGACGGTGATACAACCTAGTCAGAGGGGCATTTTTGTGGGTTTTCTGCACATCAGGACTAAGTTAGTTGGCAAAGGTTGCGCAGTTTCAACCAAAAATTCTGGTTTTTCATCCAGATAAACCGATCATGTAATGTACAGTTTAGAGACAGAATACACGCACCCTTTATAGCATTAATATTTTTGGCAGAAAAACAAAACATTGTGCACGCATTTCTTGTTATTTTTTGACGCTAAAAACATTTTTTTACTGGCGTTATTCCAAAAACTTTTTAATGAAAAACCGTCATGCAAAAAGAGATACGGAAGTGACGTCATCTTCAGCTTCTGCCAGAAGCGAATTATTGTAACTTGTATTGTCCCAATCATACTTGAATGAAGGAAACAATTTATCGTCTACTGGGCCAAATTTAATGAAATTTTGCATGGGGCTTCATCTTAGCTCTATACTAGAGGAAAAACTTTCAAACCTCTGATAATTGTAGTAGTAGTTTTTCCAGAATAGTGGAAAATATGAACATGTGGTCAAAGAAATAAAGCGCACGGATCGTATTAATAATAAAATATAATAATGGATTAAGTACTTCTTTGTTAGTTATATTTATACTTTTGATTTGAAAGAAGCCAAAATTACTGATGTAATTTAAGAAGCCAGCTGAGGTTGTGAAAGATACTGAGTGTGCAGTATTAAATCGTGTATCCACCCCATTCTTCCTCAAGTGAATTGATTATCGTAATATCTTAAACTGCCGTTTCCAAGGATATTCAGAACTGAAGGCTTTTGTCGAAATTTAAGGTGGTCTCGAAGCAACATTTAAATCCACTGTTACGTTTTTTTTTTACTATCTAATAACAAATGTTTGTAGTTTTGATAAGTGATAACCGGAATCACAATTGATGTGATGCATGGCCAGCAAGATAACAGGATATTTCTTCCTCCTAGCGATAAAATAAATCAACTTTGTCTGTCTTTTACATCCTACCGGATGTTTTCTTCGTTTTCAAATATAAAGTTACTTCTTGGAACCTTGTAGTTTAGATTATGGAGCGTGTTCGACGTAGTGGAGTAAAATAGTTGGAATATAAACCAGTCTTCGAGTTTCTTTAATGACAAATCCCGAGCCAAAGTTTGGGATTTCTTGTTAAAGTACAAGTATTTAAATAGGGAAATTTCACATCACATAACCAAATAGTAGTTCTTCTCTCACACACAAATTTCTAAAATTGGGTGTCTGCGTACTGTAATCTGCATTGATTGCGCTGACCAAAGAAAATCTACTTACACTGTTGATGGTCCTCAAAAGACAGTGATTGACTTCATAAGAATCGTTGTGTATCTTTAATTTGCTGGATCACTTTCGGAAGAGATAGCGATCCATCAAATGCATTGCATGACACAATAACTAGAAATGGTGTTTTGGAATACTGCAAAGCTCCTTCCTTCGATTGTATCGATCCTCTACCATTTAATCTATTAGCAACTGCACCAAAATTTACCATTCTCATATACAGTATAAATTGAATTGTTATCTATAGCTTATGTGTACAATAAACATAAGTAGTATAACTTCTGATAAATTTAAATTAAAGTGTGATTTGAGGATGAATTGAATTGAATAGAATAATAGGGAGTCAGGTGCCTTATCAGTGTCCAGCAGACAGTATTGATAATTCAGACAATTCGGTCGCCCAGCGTATCGTTTCATTTTGTCTATGCTTTTATAGATATCTAAGAATTAAATATGTTGATAAGAAAGATTCGAGAAGAAAATAAGTCGATTGTAGAATTATGCCAGATGGTGGTAAAACCATTCAAAACTATTTGTTGGGAAAGTCAACTTAAGAAGAGTGTTGTACCTCGTTTTCCGGGGTTAGGTTGGTGAGGGGAGAGAAATAGTGGGCATTTCTCTAGGAATAACGGTTTTAAAAAAAAGCACATTTCTTATTAAACAAACTTTGTCATTACGTGGCTCATTGAGCTGCCTTAGTGACTGAACTAGGTGGTGATTCTTTGTACTGCCTTAGTAAGTGATCTATTCGATAGATGGCGGGGATGCCAAAGTTGGCTGGCACTGCCTAAATACAATAAATGTGTAAAAATAAATAATTTTACTTGCCTCATGCTGTCTCCTAAAATTTTCAAACTAACATTCAGTTTTCAAAACTGGTCTGATGTATTGGAAGATTCAGGTTGCTTTAGCTCAGGGCCGGCAGCCTCTAGATACTGTACTTTAAAAATGAACATTTCTGAGATCGACTTATCAAATTTTTTTTATAAGTGTATCTCTTTATAGACAGAAATGTAGTAAAAATGAAATATGATATTTAATATTAATTTTCTAACGCCATTTTAATACCTAGAAAAGCTTTTATAAAATTTGGTGGAATGTTTAGATTGTTTTTTTAATATATTTTAATTTTTATGGGCCACGATCGACCAAATCGACAATTTGTCAGCCCCTGTTTTAGCTCACGCGGTTTTATTTTGAATTTTATAAGGATGTAATCATTAAGCCTTCCTTGGAAAATGTGGAAAGGCAAGTTCATTTGCAGACACATTTCTCCGGAGGGATTCGTGTTGAAGGAAATGGACCATAATCTGCCACGCTGATCCAGTACGTGTTGCCAGATTTGACCATATTAGCAGTCAGGGGCTTGAACCCCGATCTACTCAAAGAGCGTGTGCTACTGCACTCCCGCTCCTGACCACTCGGCTATGGAGGCTTTCAACATGAATCGTTGAAGCGGCTTCCATCCTACAGTGGATTGATAATGGTTGCAGTTTACTTTTCTTTTTTTCTCTTTCCGGAGGGCAAGTTTTTTTATTGACTCAAAATAAGTATTACCTTGTAGTTCAACGTCGTAGTTCAGTAACTTTTCCTTTAGTGCGTCCCATTGTTTTGAGACTACGTTCATTTCCTCGCTGAGGCAAGCTTGCCTTATCTTGCCTTACCTTATTTTAAACCTGTGTTACTAACGTCTGGCATGTACCTTTATACGTGTGGGGATTATTTATCCGCAGAGAATTAACATTCTGTTTAGTAGCGTATTCTTTTAGGACCAATCTTTGCACGTGTACGGTTTAAAGGCCAAAGGAACAGTCAGAGAGAGAGAAGCTGAGAATTATGAGAATGCGCTAAATAGGCCATTTTGATGCAATACCTGTCGGAATCTGATAGCCCACACAGATGTCTCCTAGAGGTGATCGCCAAAGAAAATAAAAAGTTTTTGCTTTATGTTTCTTGTGTAATGTTTAGTGTCTGGACCGTATTCTCCATGTATCATATTAGTCAGTAGGTCGGCAAGGGTTATCGTCAAGCGTTGCCTCTTGGTAAATGGAGTTACAATTAGGTTACAAAGAAGCACGCTGAAACAGAGTCTAAACAAAAAGTCGTGACTTTTCGTGACGTAAAGGGCACAGAGAAAGTATATCCGAGCATAACCTCTCGGCCACAAACATTACAAGGATTCGCGCCTATCTGCTCATAATCGGGAAAAGATCGTGAACCTGCGTGCGGCGTTTTGTTAATGACCCTTAAGGCTATGCCTTTATCTGGAATTAGCAATGTCGAGGGCCTTGTGTGAAAGACTGATGTACAGCATTGCCGTTTCCGTCTTTAAAGCCTCTGTTTGTCTTGTACACAATCCCTGCAGTATTTCGTTTTCCTTGCATTCCTCTGTGTATTACAATAACAATGAATTGGCAATCCTTGTACTTTATATGACCTCCCAACATGATCTTATCCGCAGTTTAAAATTAGATTCAGTTCCAGCTCAGCGTATTGCACGAAATTTTCAGTCTTTTCCTCTTTATTCATTAAATATAAATAATTTATCGATTTCAGTACAATACAGCTTTGAAACGTGAGAGTTAAGAGGTAGAGTAGAGCACATCAGTTGAATCTAATTATCGGTCACCACAACACGAGTGATTATGATGATCCCCTCCAAAACCTATACAATTTGCATGGTGGCAAGTTCGTGAGAATAACTAAATTAATATTCCACAACGTTCGCTATATACACCCACTTCTTCGAACAGGAAAAGCGCTTATCTGCGCAGGGGAACAGATAATGGCATTTGAGTAATGACTATCGTAGTTGAGCATCAGTCAAGCCGCATGGGCCCTCACTACTTGAAGGGAAATAGCATTCGGTATTTTATGTCCCTGTAATTGGAGAAATCTATTCGAAATTAGTTCACAATATATCTGAAAGGAGAGGAGTATTTCTTCTCGGCTTCATTTATGTTTTCGTGTACTGCTTGTGAGCATTGGTGCAAAATCCATTGAACTTATTTTTCATGGCAAGATAGAGGTTTTTCGTGTCGCAGTTTGGGAAGTTTCCGATTAGGATCCCATCGATGAAGTGAGGAACTTCTCTAGGCCTTTTCAAGCGGTTCTGCATTAGCCAGTCATATGAAAGGTATCGCTTCCATCCCCAAAAGAACTATTTTTTTTCCTCCCGAGACAGGCAAACCGATCTTAGGTACATAGTTTAAAACACGAAACGCTAACACCTCTAAACCTGAGTTTCCTTGATGGTAATCTTGATGGTGAACGAATACCCAATTAAACATACTCCAAAACATTTATACGCTATAACAGTGGATAAATGAATGCGCTTTTTATCAAACACCTCATAACTAACTGACACCAAAAAGGGAACAGGCACATTTCCAGAAAAGTTTAAATAATCTTAACAGCAAGGTCGTGTTAACACTTTTAAGCACCACGATGCAAACAAAAATATTCCCTCCCCTCTAAACAATGAAAAGCTGCCAATGATCACTTGGTCACCCCTCCTCACCAAACATGAAAATCCGTTGGTTCATTTTGCACCCTTCAGAGCTGACATCTGGATGCTGCCAATTCCGGTCCTCCACGTTAACACAGCCCAACCCAACAGCGATAGTGAATAAATATTTTAGTTCATCTGGAAAGACAGTTTTTTTTAATTTAATATTTGTTGTAAGATAGGGTGTTTATAAACTCCATTCTCGCCTTTAAACATCAATAACTCAAACACTGTTGGTCATGTCGAAAAGCGGTTTATAGCGCTGTAATAGGACAACGATGTCCATTTCCACTTATAAAAACCGAACTGTTATATTAGGCCACTGGAATATTTAAATTCATATACTGTGCTGTGTGTCTTATATCTGTTAATTACGTGTGTTCTATGGTCGATTTGTCTGTTTTGCTGAACGAAAAACCCCAGTTTCTGGGGGGAAAACCTTGCCTGAGACCGACTAACTCAGCCACGGAGTGAAAAAAGCCCATTAAAGTTCCTCGCGTCATCGACGGGATTCGAACTCGGGCCTTTTTCACCCGATGTGGGGAGGATGGTGACGATACCACTGTGCTACCCACGCAAGCCGTTTCCACTTATAAGGTATAAGGTATGTTAGTGTCTAACGGCTCCTGGGATTTCTCCCATCTCCGCGGGTGTACATTGTATCGGGGCCAGAGATTTGAAGTGTGTGTGGGGGTCATGTGCTGTGTATTGTGTTGTGCCCTTTGTTCCTCCGGTCTATTAGCCGCCGAGCCCCTAGTGGGACCCGACGTTACCACACCATGCCACGGGGAGGCTGACCGGGTGTACCACTATAGCTAGAGTACTCTGGCGGGTCCTGCCACCTACTTTCCTGGGATTTCAGTGGCTAGGACCAGATTTAAGAATGAGATGATCGCTGTTTCTTGAGCAACGGTTGTAATTTTAACAGAGCGTAGGGTTGTTCGCTGATAACTTGTTCTAGGGCCAAATAGGTCGGGCAGTAATTTTGATGTTTTTAGATTTAGACCTGTGGGGGCATGAGTGTGTGTGTATATAAAAATATATATACACACACACCCACACACAAATATATATATATATATATATATAAACTAAAAAAAAAAAAAAAAAAAAAAAAAAAACGTTGTGCAAGAGAAAAGTAAGGGAGGAAGGCAAAAAGACTGGAGGGTAGGAAACAGAAGAAAGGGGCCAATAGAGAAGATGGCCCCTGATGACAGTGTGGCATGCCCAACGCCTCACCAGAGAGAAGAGTGGGGTGGCGGGTGGACGAAAACCACCTCCCCACAAAAAAAAAATAAATAAAAATAAAAAATAATAATAATAAATAAAAAAAAAAAAAAATCATTCTGTAAGAGAAAAATAGGGGGGGGAGTAAAGAACGGATGGCAGGAAACAGAAGAAAGCCGGAAAAAAAAAAAAAAAAAAAAAATGAGAGTGAGATATACCCCGCAAGTTCAGGGTAGGTACAGCTAGCACGGCCAGTCAGTTGCAGCCGACAACTTGCTGGAAATCCAGCAGTGTGAGTGCTGCTATGGTGGATGGGTCATGTTCAGTAAGGTCTAGTTCAGGTGCCGTCATTGGGACTCCATTTGGTGAGTCTTTGTCGCATCCAGACTGAAGGCTGGTCCAGTAGTCCATCAGAACGAACAGTGGGGGTGGTCAAAACCGGGAGTCCAAGATTAATGGTCAAGTCCAGGGATCGATGCTAGGCCTCTTCTTGATGAGATGTGTCACGTCTGGTCGAGAAAAGTTTGTCCAGGAATCAATGATGAGGAATTTGTCAAAGTATGTGTGGACCCTGTCTTTGATTGCACTGCTGGTCAAGTCTTGTGCAAGTTGGTCCAAGGCATTAGCATTCATGGCTCAATGATGAATAGCAACAATTGGCAGTCATGGTTGTTATGACCTATTGATTCGGATACTAAGGTGGTGGTAGTGCTTTCTGCCTGGTAAATAAGTCCATTGCAAATTGAGTCAGAGCTCGGTAAGTTTCTTCATTCTGTAGGGTGAGGTGTTCTTGATTTTGGTAGTTGAAGCGTAGTTTTGTTATTAGGATCCTCCTGAAGTCCTCGTAGATTTCACAGCTGTGGGCAAGGTGCTCCCACGTCTGATCCTCTCCACAGTGGCAGCGGGGTGAGTCTGAAATTCTGAAGTCATGTAGTTTTTTCTGGAAGGAGCCATGTCCAGTGAGGAGGTAGGTAGCATAGAGTCCTGGTGAAAACCAGACAGGTGTGAGGGGGTAGAAGGCCCTGACATCAGGGAGGAATCTTTTGGTGACAGCGCCTTTAGTTGATGTCTGCCATCTTTCTTGCCAGGTGTCTGTTAGATGTTCATTAAGTCTCATCTTTTCAGCGTTTCTATTATTTGCTGGGTCAGTGGTGAAACCTGCACAAGTAACTGCTCTTCCTTTGGCTATTTGGTAGAGCAACCCATGACGAACAATCTCCAGGTCCAGTGGAAGAGATCCAGTGAGGACCTGTAGCGCATGGGTGCTGACAGTGCGACAAGCACGCGAGGACAGAAGGAGAAGAGAGCGCTGGATAGTTCCTAGGCGCGATCTGTTTACTACGGTATTGGCCTTCTTGTACCAGACTCCAGAAGCATAGGTGATAACCGGGATGAAAACTGCCTTATAGAAGAGTGACAGCGTTCTCTTCTTTAAGCCCCAGTCCTTCCGGGCAACTCTTGAGACTTGGGCAGCATACTTCCTGATCTTAATCCTGAGTTGGTCTAGATGAGGAGTGAAGGAAAGGTTTTTGTCTAAGATCAAACCTAGATATTTAAGCTCTGTTTTTAGTTTTACTGTAACACCATTGACCTTGATTTGGGGTGGTCTTCTCAAATCAAGGGTGCCTTTTAGTAGGATCGAATTGGTTTTCTCTGGGGAGATCTTTAGGTTGTTATGCTCTGCCCAAGCTTGAAGGGTGGAGATGGCCTGGTTGGAAGTTGCTTCTAGTTGGGTTCTGTTATTGGCAGAAAAGAGCATGACCAGGTCATCTGCATAGGCCTGGGTTTGTACATTGTTGAGTTTGGTGTTCAGGAAATCATCCAGCACCAGATTCCAGAGGAGAGGCCCCAGGACAGATCCCTGAGGGCATCCCCTGAAGACTGGTCTGGAGACACTGCAGTGGGGAGCAGACACGACAACTCGCCGGTCCTGGAGATAGGTCTTGATGCATCTATATAAGTTTTCTGGGACATGCGCTCTTCGGAGTCTGCCCAGGACGCTGGGCCACCAGAGGGAATCGAAGGCACCAGCAAAGTCAAAGGAGATTAGTAGAAAGTATTTGGAGTTGCAGTTGGTAGCAGCTTCAATGATTGTTTCCAGTGCATCAATCGTGGAGCGTCCTTTCCGGAAACCGTACTGCTTAGGTGAGGAGAGACCAGCGTCATTGTAGTGGGCTTCTATTCTATGGGAGATCATCCTTTCGAGAAGTTTGCTGAAGACTGGCAGCAGTGCAATGGGCCGCTAAGATTGTGGCAGATCATGTGGTTTGGTTGCATTCTTCAATATAAGTCTAAGGATTGCAGTCCTCCATTGTGTGGGGAAGAATCCTTGGTGGAGACAGTGGTTTAACAGGTTGAGTATTGTAGTGGGAATAAGTTCAATGGCCTTCTGGACGATTTCTGGATCGAGCATGTCTCTGCCCGGAGCCTTCTTGTTTCTGATTCTAGATGCAGCTAAGTTGAGCTCGGTTGTGGTGAAGGGTTCTTCAATTGCAGTTGTGTGATATGTTTCATTTTCCATGCAGAGCTGTAGCTGTTCCGGTGTGTGTGGGTCAGCAGGCTGCTGAAACGTAGCGTCTAAAATATTATTGATAGTATCTTGCCACGATCTGGTATACAGTCCGTTCGGTAATTTTGTGGTTGATACGACCTCGCCTCTGGGAAGCTTGTTAGTGGTCACTTTGTACACAATCCCCCAGGGATCGGCGTTCCCTTCAGTGCTTACCAGGGCTTCCCATGAGCGCCTTTTGCGCTGTTTTATTGTTGTGGTATACTGGTTCCTGGTCACTCGATATTGCTGCAGTAAAGCCTCTGTTTCTTCTGGAGGCCATGTTCTTCTTGCACGTTGATAGCGTTTTCGTCGGTAAATGACTTCGCGTCTAAGAGCCTGGAGTTCAGGTGACCACCAGGGGACAGCACCAGGTGTGAATCTCTTCTTTTTGATAGCCTTGTTTGCAGCATTACTGACGAGCTGTGTAATTGCACATTGATGCTGGTCTGGGCTGAGGCCGCTAGGATTGAAGCGGCTGGCTGCACTGGTCAATTCCTCCTTAAAAAGGTTCCAGTCAGCCTTATTCAGGGCATATCTTCTTTGTTGAGTTCGGTTGGTTGGTTGTGTGACTAGTGAACGGTGTAGTTGGAAGGTTAGTACCCTGTGGTCAGAGGTGGTCCAGTCCTCACGGACTGTCCAGGAAGCAAGGTGCTGAGCAATGGAGCTTGAGGCTAAGGTGATATCTATTGTAGCTTCCCACAGGGTACTGGAGAAAGTTGGCAGGCAGTTAGGTTTGTTTAGAATGACCAGGTTGCTGTTAGACAAGTAGTCCTCAAGACGTTGGCCATTTCTATTTCCTCTGTGATTTGAGTTCGGCTGTGCCAGGCTGGGGACCTGCAGTTAACATCAGCCCCTATAATGAGTTTAGCATTTGGCATTTGTAGCTGGATGGCTCTGTAGATATCGGGTGGCAGGAAGAATATCTTCCCCCGGTCGACAGTATATCGAAACTAAGTAGAATTGCCCCAGTGGTGAAATTACATGGGCGCACACAGCCCAGCTAGTACACAGATCAGTGATTTTGGTGACAGTCAGTTCGGGATTGCGAACGACGATCGCGGCCCAGGGTGTGTCACCATCAACCTGGACCACTTTAAATCTTAAGGGGTAGCCTTTTACCTCCTTGTTATGAGTGTATGGCTCCTGAAGCAGCAGCACATCTAAGTTCTCTTCATCTGCCTTTTTGACCAGTTGTGCAGCAACAGCCTTGGCCCTCTGAGCGTTATGTTGTGCTATTTTCACAGTGTGGGTATTTAGGTTTGGTCTGTTACTCCCCATATTCTATTCTTGATTGTTGAGCATAAACTGGGGATAATGGTGTGCCCAGGCTTTGAGATAAACTGGGCAACTGCTGTCACGGAGCGAATGGTTGGCTGGCACTTTTAGGGCCTTGCAATTGGCACATGTGGGAGGTTGAGACTTTTTGGGACATGTAGCGTATTCATGCCCCATTTCGGCACAGTGGCCACAGGTGGGAAGATTTTGCCTGCACGTGTGCGTGGTGTGGCCGAAACGGCAGCACCTGAAACATTTGGGGACGGCTACATGCTCCCTAAAGCGGTGGCTGCCCCAGTTGATGTAAATTCTTGTTTGTTGGGAGAGGATCTTCCAGGCCTTGGGTGATAGCTCAAAGACCCAGTTAATGGTGTGCCCAGCTCTGGGTTTTGTTTGGAATTTAGGGATTATGTGAGAAGTTGGTTCTTCATCTGGGAGTTCCTGTTTCAAGTTTCTGTGGAAAATTTCGCTTTGCAATTCCTCTGGAAGGAGATCCTTGTCCACGTCTAGTACCAGTATGCAAGGGCCCTTTTGTCTAGGGGGCTCGGCCAGGAGTCCCAGAGATGGTAATTTAGGATTCTTAACAATCAGTTCAGCATCCTCTTTTGTGGCTGTTTCTATAATTACTCCTGTATTTCGCGTTTTGCGAATTGACTTGATTTTAGTGTTCTTTAAGTCATCTGTCAAGGAATCCATGATGGTCTTCTTGACCTCCTCACTGGACATACGACCTTCATTGGTAAGGGGTTTAAGTACCACAAAGTTAGGTCTGGGTGATAGCGTTTTCTTCAGTGTAGTCCGTAGGTTGGTACCTGAATTGTTTGTCTCGTAGCTCAGTTCCTGAGATTCGGGAATAAAGTCCGGTGGTGACTTCCTCAGCGTCTGGGCATATGTGGAGTCGCGCTGTCGCATTTGTTTTACTCCACAGTCAGTGTAGGCTTCCAATTTTGCAGTTGCCTTTTCGCTTTCCAGGTGAGTCTGGATAAGCAGCGATTCTAGCTTATTCCATAGGGTGACGATTTCTGCCCTAAGAAGTGTTGTAATTCTGTTAGTTGGCTCTTTGAGCACGTTCTCCAGTGCTACTTTGAGTTGTAGCGATTGTTGGATAACTGTCCCCTCAGGCATGCTGGGGTCAAGGGGGAGGTCAGGTTGTCTCATATCTGTGTACTCGGTTTGGGAGAGGGGGGGGGGGAGTTCCATGGTCCCTCTGTTTTGAGATTTTGACCTGGTTTTTCGATCAAATTTGGTACCGATTGATTTTTTGTTCTTAATGGGGGGTTCAGTTTGAGATCCCTCATGTTCTTCGTGTTGCTCTGCTATTTTAGGGTTGTCGGTCACTGGCAGGGTTGTGTTTACAGCCGATTTCCTCGATTTACCCTCCATTTTGAGCAGATACGAATTGGCGAGTTCACTCCGGATGAGCGAGTGGCGAGACAGTCTCACAGAAGGAGCTCAGAAAATGAGTGCAGATGATACCCACTGCAAGTTAGTAGGTGAATCAGCTTAAGAAGTGCTACACAAGAACAGTTACCACCAATAGGATTTACGTGCTGTTAAGTCACGTGCTATTTGCCCTGGGATGACATCCATATGGTCATTATAATGGTATTAAGTTACACCAGTGCTTGCAATATTATTTATATCAAGTGGCACAGTTATAATTTCTGCCGAAATTGCCAAAATCAGCCGTTCACATCCAGTATCAGCGCCCTAATTTAAATAGCCGACTGGGCTAGGTGAGTAAAGTGCCTGCCTGGCAACCCAAAGGTCGCGGCTCAAATCCCTCCTCGGGCTTGGATCAGAGTACTGCAAAAACCTTGGGAGGTGTATTATAGCCACAGAAGCCGATGCGCCAACAACTAACAGGGTTAAACGAGGCAGTCAGCGATTCCTGAGTTAGGCCTAACAATATTACAAAGGTAATAAACTAATATTAACAATTTACAAAATCTATTAAAATTTATATCCAGTTAGGGAAAAACTTACTGACAATTTCTGCACAACAACTGAATTAAATAAAACACAATGAATACATTAGGATATTAAATGAAATGCAGCATACTAAAACGTCAACCGTACTAACAACGACACTAGCGACATCCCCGTTTCCACTTATAGTCTGCTGAGCCCCAATTACTTCCTGACAAAATCCCAATTATCGGCAGCTTCAACAACTGCTTATCTCAGTTGTCCTAATTATTCGCTGTAGAATTTCTTTCGCTTCAAAGGTGATTCTTGTGCATATTCCCGCTGTATTTGCATATTCCCTCAGGGAAGAGAGTAATTTGGAATTTCCTCTTTTCAATCTTCTTTGGTTAAAAATATCTCCAGCCCATTCTGTCAAATTCATCTGTTGTGTATATCAATCTCTTAATTCCACTAATCACTCGGAACTTTTTCACTTCCTTTCTTTGAAACTCGACTTTCTCTAATCCAACAGTGGGTAATTTTACTTGGCAATTTTAATGTCCACAACAACAGCTGACTTCAGTTTTAGTCACACGGACCCAGCTGGTCGAGATGCTGAGACTTTTGTGATTACTAATGGTCTAGCACAGATTATTCGTTTACACTACAGAATACCAGACAATTGTGACAAAGACACAACCAACCTTCTTGATCATTCTCACAAAAAAAAAAAAAAAAATCCTTCCAAGTACATAGTCTAGGTGAGTAGTCCTATATGACGACTTGGTAACAGTCTATGGTGCCATGGAGCCTCTCTCTCTCTCTCTCTCTCTCCCCCCCCCCCCTCTTGGCTTCTTACCCTCGTGTTGTTTAGCATTACAAGAATGTGAAATGGGATCATCTGCGAGATTTCTGTTCACCTTTCCTTGGTTGGATTACTGTTTTAAATCTTCTGATGTCAATGTTTTCTCAGATGATGTCAGCGAAATTATTCTTGTAGGGATAAAATCCTTTATTACACACTCCGTTTTAAAATCTCGTCCTTTATCTAAACCTTGATTTTTTTTTTTCCCAATAAATGTGCTAAGGTATTGGTTCAAGATAAGGATGTTGCATATCACAATTGCTCTGCATTTAAATCTCCAAGTCCATTTTTTGCATACACCCAAAGCCCCAACTATTTTAAGTAAGTTATTAATCAATTCAAACTAGAATTTGAACAGGCTAAGAGAAGAAATCTTGCTTCTTGTCCAAATGTTAGCCGAGCATTCTGGTCTCTTGCCAATGCTATTTGGCTGCAACTTAGCCCATCTGTACTCCCACTTCTGTTAAATCCTAATAGTTCTGTTGCCACCTTAGGTAAAAAGAAAGCTGGCCTGCTAGCGACTTAATTTTCTTCTGACTCGTGTATTGATGATCTTGGTAAAGCACCTCCAACCATTCCCATTACACTCCACTCAGTGTCTCCTTCCGAACAACCTTGATGCCAAAAAAGCTTCAGGTTCTGATGACATTTCTGCACTTTTTCTCAAATCCTTGTTCCTGAACTTAGTCCTGTTCTGTGTCGCCTTTTTGCACTTTCTTATTCCACTGGTGTTATTATTTCTGCTTGGAAATTTGCGCATATCCAACCAGTTCCTAAAAAGGGTGAAAAATCCCTCCTATCCAATTATCGTCCTATTGCAATTATTTCTAATCTTTCTAAATTAATGGAGAAATCCGTTAACCGCCAACTCCCAAACTATCTTGAAACCTTCCATCTCATCAATGATCACCAGCATGAATTCCGTCAGTGTCGATCCGCTGGTGATATACTTATCTACGGACAAATTCAAGGTAAAATTTTGGTGAGATTCAGGCAGTTGCTCTTGACATTTCTTAGGCTTTTGATCATATTTGGCATAAAGGTCTTCTAAATAATCTTCCGTCTTGTGGATTGCTCTTATATATTCCATATTATTAGAAGGCTGTCTGCTTTCTAAATGTTTCACTACTGCTGGTGTTCCCCAAGGTTCAGTTCTTTATCCCGCTCTTCTCCTCTTGTATATTAATGACCTCCTTCCACTGACTGTAAATACTATCCACATTTTACTGATGAGAGCACATTGCATTCCACCTTCCAGTTTCAGAAACCTTGCACGCAAACAACTTCATCTTCTCGAATAGCTACCACCAATTCGTTAAATGATGATCTCCAGGTAATTCTCAATCGGGTAAAGTTAACGTAGTAATGTCAATCCTTATAAAGCTCGGTCCTGTCTTATATCTCACAAAAAGAATTCTTCTGCTCCTATGTTTATCTTCGATGACACTGAAATTGCTACACAAGATCATATATCACTATTAGGGATTAACTTAACTCTAATCTCGCTTGGCATAAGCACAAGAATGCTTCCTCTGCATTCAAAAAAAGTGGGTTTTCTCTTTCTCTCTTTTCTTCTAAACAGCTACTCACTCTACAAATCTCAAATCCACCCTACCATGGAATATTGTTCCCACATCTGGGACGATGCCCCCAAAACCTCACTCAGGCTTCTAGACTCCATTCAAGAGGCAGTTATATTAATTATTGAACCCATTTCTTACAAAGTCTCTCCACTCTCTGTCTTATAGACCTTCTGTTTCTGTTGCGTGTCTTTTCTACAGATACTTCCATGGTAAAAATGATCAAATCTATGTGTCCACCCATTACTTTCTAATAAACAATCAAGACGGCGAATTGCGTTCTTCACAGTTGCCTTCAAAATTCCCGATGGAATGTTCACCACTTCCTGACGGATTGCGTCCTTTAGATCGTAAAGCGTTGTTTCTTTTCATCAATTCTTTGAATTACTTCTTGTGATGCTGACGGAAGAGCACGTTCAGCTTAGGAATTAAATAGCCGTCTGCGAAAACGCCTTACAATATTAAATGCAGTTCTTGAACGAGAAGCCCTTGAGAGACGTTTTTCTCTCTTCGATACGCTCTGAAGGCAGTGGTAGTACTATCGCCATTCTCGTTGTAATAAAGTTTATTTAAAAGTGTCAACATTTTAAAACGAGTTTGACTGGATTTGGTTACTAAATTTGGGGCGAGAGCCTCGAGCTTTTTTCTTTTGTCTTTTTTATCTTGACGAAGAAGAATAGGACTAAGAAGAGTAAACGCTCGAATTCTCCAATCATTCCTTTTTTTTTTTATAACGAACGCAAAAGCTATTTTTTTATTTATTGATAATGAAAAAATCACTTGCCACTTGGTGCTCAAATTTGGAACTAATTTTGTTATTGTTTAAAAAGAAAAAAACTCCCATATATACTGATTACAACAAAACGCAACAAACATCTTCAATTTGCAAGCGAATTCAACTTAATTACTTAAAAACTTCTCTCGTGGACATCCCTTTTGTTTGCTTATATAATCCTGCCGTGGTATCTGTATGAGTTAGTTCATTGAAAACTTTAAAATTAAAAATGTCATTGTCTCATTACAATGTTAAGAAATTTATTGAAAATGCATAACTCGCAGAAAGAATTCCATAATTTTTTTGTCAGTCCTTGTAATTTTACCATATCCCGTGTGGCAATTGCGGCCAGAATTTGTTTTTGCATATAAAATCGAAATAAAATGATTTTAAAAGTTAAAGGTTTTTGCTCTGCTGGTATCATTATTATAATTTACATATCCAAGGACGTTTTTACTGTTTATAACCCATCAATATTTTTAATCGCGTTCGCAGATGCTTAAACGCCTATTATCTTTATCGTGTTCATTCGTCTGTCCGTCCGCATGTAACAACTCCGCTCCCAATGGATGGATTTTAATAATATTTTACGTTTGGGTCCTTTAGAAATATATGTCGAGCCAGTCCAAGTTTCATTAAAATTGGGACCAAGAGAAATTCGGCAATTATTTTTTTCGTAAAATTTGGAGTTGTCTTTATATGGAAATATATTTTGGAGCGTTGGGCATTACTTGATAAGGAAAACTCAAATCAACAGTAAATTTCTACGTTATGTTCTTTTGATCTCTGGAAAGGTTTTAGGATCAAGTACGATTCGTGCATTGCTATCTGAGCATTACTCGAGAAGAAAAAATCGGATGGATGCGAATTTTAACTTATGTTTTTCGACTCCTTGGAAGCTTTCAAGAACGGTTAGGACAGCGCAGCTCCCAAAATTATGTTTTGGGCATTACTGGAAAAGCAAAAGTCGGATCGACACCAAATTTCTGCATATGTTTTGTTGGATGCTGGTGAGGTTTAGCTTTAATTCCGAACTTTAACCTAACTTCTTAGTTTTGCTAGCGCATTGTTAAGAATACTAGCAATGAAATATGTAAGGAGGTTTTTGTTCCAGTGTGGCATAGCTGTGGCATTGGTTCTGCTTGTAAGACACTCCAAAAAATGCACATGCATCCCTATGAATTGAAGCCAGTACACGAGTTACTGCTGAAGGGACCATATCAGCTGTCTCCAGCGTTGGCAATTTTTCAAGGGACATAAATCCTCCATGAAACTTTCCTACATTCCTGAAAGTTGGAGTATGAGCAACAAAAAAGTTGAGATGAACAATAGGGAATATATGTCACTGTATCGTGAAAACATTATCATAAGACGATCTGTATAGAACATGTTTTTGACAAGAAAATACGATTGCTTCCACCTCCTTGACATACTTAGAGTCTGATTCATGGACAGCTGATTTCAAAGCGATTATAGCCACCAGGATGCATAGACGAGGGATAGCCAACTGGTGGCTCCATGAAGCTTTGGGTACCTTACATATATCTTATGATTATATGTGCATATCATAATACTTTTCTGATTATAATGTGCAACCAGATTTACATGAGTTAGGATTCAAAAGCTCTTTCATCAGACTGTATAACACGTAACTAAATTTTTATTGAAGCGGTAATGAAGAGCTCCCTCTTCATCAACCCATGCACAGTCCTACTAGTCCTAATATTATGCACTTCAACCCATGCACAGTCCTACTAGTCCTTATACCCTCGTGGGGTAGCGCAGTTGGTAGGATCGCCGTCCTTCCCACACCTGGTGGAAAAGACACGAGTTCGAATCCCGTCGATGAGGAGGCATTTTTATGAGCCTTTTTCACAATGTGCCTGAGTTAGTCGGTTTCAGGCGAGGGTAGCATGGGTTTTTCCTCTCGGAAACTCGAGTTTTTCTTCCAGCAAGCGGAAAATCGACTTCAGAACGCTCTGTTTAATTTCATCCACGAGTGTGTTAAAATCGAATCTTTTACAAAAGATGGAAAGTTATTGGCTGCCATGTCAACATTATTAATAAGGAATACTGAATACATTAGTAATACGTTGGAGGTCCTTAATTTCACTTCGGAGTGTGCTAAATTTAATGCCCATTTTTCTTTGAAAATGGTACTGAAATGGCACCAAAATCATTGGCATTGATTTTAGTTGTAGTGCCACGTTCGGTAAGCTTCAAAGGGGATGTTGTGCTTGTAGGAGAGCACAGCGATTTAAACATTTGTACAAATGTTTAAATCGCTGTGCGTGGGATCCACTAAGTTGGCAATTTCAGAATTGTAACATATTCACGGTAGCTTTTCTTCTTTTAGTTTTCCAATGTTGGTCGTTAATGCTTTGTAATTTCAAATCATTTTGCCTAATGGAGGACAAAGTCTGAATCTAACTGTACAGTTCCCAGTTTGTTTTACCAGGAGGTAGATGTCTAAAATGGTTGAGAATTTGTCCCAATTTTAGGAAATCATAAAATTTATGCATGAATTTAACGGAAAAAGTTCTGGTTTTATGGATCACTTGGCTAGTATTTTAGTTTTAATAATGTCTAATATAATGTGCAATAAATGTTTTTTGCCAAATATTGTATATAGTTATATCTCAATTTGGTCAGTGCTTTAAGTACGCTAGCTTTCAAAGTAAATAGGAATTTTTGATCCCTGCCATTAGCTTCGCTGTTACGCGAATATCGTACATACAATATCTCAGATGTTCCCTCCTGAAAATCTTTGAAAAGCTGTTACTTCCTACAATAATTGACCACTGCCTCCGTGACAGACCATTACATCTACACACCTCGCTGCACCACCGATCTGCAATCACAAACCTTCTTGACACGCTGTTTCGGATTCAACATGCCATCAGTAAAAGATCTCAAATAGACATCATCATTTTCTTTGACATAAAATCAGCTTTCGACCATGTGGCAATTCAAACACTGCTTCATTTATTAAAGAACTACTACAAGGCAACCGCCTCACTAACTCCTCCTTCGCAAAACGAAAGGATACTGATAATATCCCATAGTCGCTACCAGATTATGACAACGGTAAGAAGAGGAGTATCACCAGGTGGAGTATTATCTACCACGCTCTTTGCACTAATCTTACAACCATTTCTAGCGAGGTTTACAAACTTCAGCTCTTACGCTGACGACTTGAAGTTATTCGTCATCTCTGATGACATTAAGAGCGTTCAAGAAATAGTTGAAAACACTGCTACACAAATCAATCAACTTGTTGACTACTTAGATATGGCAGGGTTCCAATGAAATCAGAAAAAGTCATCCCAAATATCTATCAAACAAAAATGATATTCAAGCTCTAATAAATGGCAATAAGGTCACAAAGGTTTCAACTCACACAGACCTTGGTCTCACCTGGGACGAAAACCTTACTTTCCTGGACAATTTCATATATACAAAAAGGAAAACATATGCAGCCTTCTGCACGATCCGGCATGAGCTTGCTGGTTGCCAAAATATGTCCCTAATATGCAAATACATTGAAAGGTGTCTCACGCCCATTGCTTTATAAGCGTCTGAGTTATGGTCTTCAGCCCCATCAAGTATTGTAAAGAAATTCCTGGCAATTGAATATTGCGTTCTGAGGATCCATAGGAACCCGTTCACCATCTCTAGATCTATTCTACATGCGAACATTAACATGACACTAGGGAAAATCAAAATTCTAGAAAGGAATCTCATCACTCTTGCCAAACTGTTAACTAATAGGATTGATTCTCCCAACGTTCAAGAAATCATCTTAGCCTCAAGCACCCACCCAAGAGAGCGACATAAACAACGGTATAAGTCGACTCTCACCAACCTTGTCCGCCTTAGAGATATGTTCAAGATTTCAACAATCTGCAAATTAACCCCAACAAACCATTGGATGACAAGAAATACAGGAAGAATATCCTGGAAGACTTGCATCGAAGCATCGACCTCCAGTGAATCTCGACAAACATGATCAAGTCACTCCATCTACCAGTCCCTCACATGCCATCGACAGATATATAAAATTCTCTGAAATTCAAGACTTTGGCTGTCTTTTAACAGATTGAATTTATGTAAACTTAATTAGTTCTCTGTAAATAACTAAATGTAAGTTCAAATGTAAGTTTTCTCCCTCTTGTAAATATGTATACATATGCCGTTCCAACCTCCAGGTAAGGGCATTGTCAAATGTTATCTATTGGCCTTTTAATGTATGTATGTATTTTTCAATTATAATTCTATGTACACCCTTCTAGCCAACCAGCTGTACAGCGGGTGAAATCAGGAATTTTTATGGACCTTTTTCTCAACGTGGCTGAG
This sequence comes from Mastigoproctus giganteus, assembly GCF_048544385.1. Taxonomy (NCBI): domain Eukaryota; kingdom Metazoa; phylum Arthropoda; class Arachnida; order Uropygi; family Thelyphonidae; genus Mastigoproctus; species Mastigoproctus giganteus. The sequence continues at coordinate 173,242,824 of NC_143582.1, read as the reverse complement.
TTAGTCGGTCTCAGGCGAGGGTAGCGTGGTTTTTCCTCCCGGAAACTCAGATTTTCCGTCCAGCAAACAGCAAATATCGACCACAGCACACACGCGTTTATAGACATTATATACGGGCATATGGCCCAAGTTGCTGACGCGCCTAAACAATAACCTACCAATCTAGATTCCTTTCTGAACTTGTCACATCGCTCTCAAGAACATTAGAGAAATGCGCGGTTTCAGTACAATGAGACACTGTACGCAAACTTTCTCTCATTCTCCCACTCGAAACTGTAAATCTAAACTTTAACTAAAATCTAAAACTGGTAATAAATTGTAGCTAAACTATAACTATATTATTGCTACTTTAATATAACTTTCCGGCTGAGCACTTTTAAAACATCATTTCATTTCAAACACACAGTGTTATGAACCTTATAAATATGGATTCTAAAGATATTGATTCCTCACTCAAAAAAACTCAACAGTGATTCATCTTTGCCCCAGATGGTGTCCCACTTACTTTCTGGACAAAAACGGTTGGTTCTGCCGTTCCCCTCTTTACTGTATTCAGCCTTTCATTATATATTGGAGCCTATCCGACATAACAAGCTTCAAAAATGAACAAAGCTCCATCATAAGCGATTGCAGATCTATCACTGTATTTAACAGTATTGCCAGGATCTTTCATGCACCCATACACGACATCACTAGTGAATTTGACATCACACAACGTCCTCTTAGCCAAACTTCAAAACTATGTCATCAATAACCCAGACAGCTGGTGATCCACTACTCAACTGGATCAGCAGCTATCTTTCGCAGAAAAATCGTGGTATAATCTTTTATTATAGCACTCCCTCTCGTGTTTTTGATCTCCACATCTCTCTTTATAAATTATCTTACTACTACTACCAGTGAACAGCCAGTTAAAATTGCCATGTTTGCTGATGACGTCAAACTATATTCCATCATACACAACCAGGTGGATCGCCTTGTTATCTCAATGATCTCAGCAGCTGGATTACTGAGATCATTGATATTGTTCTGGGTTGGCCCATGTTGTATTGGGTAGTCAGCTCTTCAACTGTGCTGCGCCTGTTCACCTGTACGAGTCGTCGGACCCGGCGCTCACTCTTACATCAACCTTTCGCTGACCTTTGCAGTTTTGCCGTCGGATCATTGTTTGACCATTTTGACTGGCGTCAAAATGGTCAATGGTCTCGAACACCCCATCAGTTCAGCCGTTTGGGAAATCGAGGCACCAGCTCGTCGAGCACTCACATCTGTCCTTTATCAAAGTCCGATAAATCCTTCCTTTTACCAATCTCGCTCGGAATTTTACTACCTACTGAACCAGTGACACCTTGTCCATGATAGGTCGGCTAACTCCGCACTCTTGTACCTCACGTGGTCAACGGGTCGCATTCAGTTTTCAAAAGAGATTATGTTCAGTTCGGCGGTTACGTTTTTTTTTTTTTTTTATTCTCAATATCTTGAAATCTTTCTTTTGAGGGCAGTTTTCACCTTAGGAAAGAGGAAGAAGTCCCCTAGTGCTATATCAGGAGAATAGAGTGCATGGTTGATCTGTACAATTCCATGCTTTGTCAGAAATGTCTTCACAACAAGTGCTGAATGGGCAAGGGCATTGTCATGCAACAAGAACCAGCTATCATTCTCTCCAAATGCAGCCACATCCAGTGTTTGAATAGTCTAGTCTTTGAATCATTTATACGTAGCACGCAACACTGAATCTGTCCTCTTCAGGTACAAATTCCTTGTGAATCACATACACCCCGTTTGTCGAGAAACGTGATCAGCATCGTTTTGACCCTGGACTTGTATACACGACTTTTTGGGCCTTGATGATTTAGACTATTGCTGACTATTGATGATTTTGAGGTCCACTGCATTGCCCTGACCCCTCGTCTCTGGTCATTGAAACGCTCAACACTCATCTCCAGTGACAATACAATTCAGGAAATTAGGATTGTCTTGACAATCCTAGAAGCTGGCGCACTATGGCCACAGATGCCGATGCGCCTAATAAATCCCCAAACAATCAATCAATCAAATCCTAAAAGGAGTCTGCAGATGATGACACTCTTCGTTGCTTCTACTCACCGGTGAGCCTGTGCAGCACAAATTTTGCACAGACCATACTTTTCCCTAAATCTTTATGTAGAATTTGACGATTTTTTTCTCCTTGTTCATATCAAACTCATCAGTCGTCATTCTTACGGTCAAACAACGATCTCTTGCCACAATTCCTTGAACTTTTACAACTCTATCCTCATTTCGAGTTGACGGACTCCCACTTCTTTGATCATCGCGCACATCCTCACATCCGATTTTGAACTGCTTTTACCATTCAAACACGCTAGCAAGACTTAACATTTCATCAATATAAACAGTTTTTACCATTTCATACATTTCTGTTACAGATTTTTCCAGTTTAAATCAAAATTTGATATTCATTCGTTCCACTACTGCAAAATCGTGACGCGGAACGTTAACGCTACTAAAGAAACTGGTTGTTACTTTCAACTTTGTCAGACTATTGGACAATCTCTGTACCACTAACTGTTGGAGGAAATGTGAACTACAACAAAATACTTCGTTTATTTTCAAATTCATTGAATATGACCGCAACAAACCAGATGGGAACTTTATTGGCACACCTTGTATATGTATTACATACAATTCACGAGGTGATAAATCCAATTTTCTGCCACGGAGATTGGTATGATCTTTATTGTAAAATTCATAGGTACACGCAGCTGCTCTGCCTTTACAAACCCTTCATGGCACTAAGCCAGGGTTTAGTACGAACCGAATTTATTATTGGGCTGAATTCAATCTCATATTTATTGGAATCAGTTCTGTGTACAGTTCTGGCTTTTCGCCATGGCGTCATCCTGTTGGAAGAACTCGTTTGCAGACGGATACACTGTAGGGATGTGCCAGGTCGGAAAACACCGCTACCACCAGCCTGCATTGTTGAAACTTCTGGATGGGTCTATGGATTCATGCTGTTTTCACCATCTTCTCCCATTCCCATGAAACAGCAGAAACCAGGATTAGTCAGATTAGATAATGTTTTTCCAGTCCTCCACAGTTCATTGTTGTTCTGAGCGCACTGTAACTGTACTTTCATGTTTGTTACTAACAGGAGTGGAACCCGGTTCGATCGTCTCTTCGTGACAAAGTATGGCGAGTTGTGCGTTCTGAAATGTCTCCGTGTCTACCACAATTTACTGTTTTCTTATTTGACTAACTTTAGCCTTTCTGTTACCTCGCCTTTCTTGTCAGCCGTTTGGCCTCTCGCATTAGCAAGCCGTTTTCGACCCCAGGATCGCCTCTGGCTCATTTATCAGTTAATTCTCTTTTCAGTGCTTTTTATTTTATTACCAATGGCTTAGGAGAGAATCGATACCCTCTCCAAGTTTATCCCGAGGAGAATACCCGCTAAACTGATAGGAGAAAACGAAACTTGCAATATTTCACAATGACATTGTAAGATTTTATTTTCTGTCATAAGAAGCTACTCGGGTTCCCATCAAGATAATCCTCCTCCCCCTCCAGACCTGGGGGGGAGCTCACCACGCCACCACATGGATAAGAATAGGCATTATTAATATATAAAAAGAAAAGAACGGGAGAAGGAACTGGACAATAGGGAATACCAACATTAGTGGAGGAGTTAAAAGACAGAGATCCATCTACCATCACCAAAATCCTCAAAAACGTCAAGAACAACTGCTTGCCTATCAAACCTTTTCCATTGAATTTGTCCATAGATGAGTAACATATGCCAATACGCCAGTGTCGATCCAACGTATGGATGAGAAGGAGAGATGATGCATGTTGTACAATTATATGGCAAGCGCAAGTATAAGTTTAGTTAAATGAGTATATAAACGGGTTTTGAAATTAAAGAGGAAGTAATTGAAGTTGAAGGTTAGCCTTTATTGCGTGTGGTATGCGATGTGCCTTATATGCATGCATGTACATAAATTACCTCTGTTGTGTAATAAATGTTTTTGTTTTATTCTCGTGTCTGCCTCATTTGCTCATGAGGAATTCGCACTTTTATAAAATATGTTCCTCATCTCTCGAATCCTCAGGTCATCAAGAGATCTTAACAAGCAGTTAGTTGTACTGTGAGCCTTAGTGTTTTCAAGGACGTTGTTGTACGCGTAATCTTCAACAATTTCCGAAGGTTACGCATATAATTTTTCAAGGGTTGTTGAAGATTATACGCATAACATTCGATAATTGCTGAAGATTGTGCGTATGATCTTGAACAATATTGCAAAACCTTCAACAATCGTCGAAGATTATGCATATAGCCCAAAGTATTCAGGGGCAATTAGTTATTTTATCAAATAAAATAGTAGCTCTGATCGCTATAATCTCCACAGAACGATAGTCGCCAGCATTAATACAAAATGTTAACCCGTACTGCCCGAGTTACCCAGGAGGGCATGATACAAAGTCTTCCCGCTTTCGAAGAAACAAAAAATAACCACCAGTTTTCATTACACTCTTTGTTTTCTTAACTTCTACCTCTAAACTTCTTCTTCTTCTTCAACAAGGACAAGTTTGCTGAACTCCAGACTTACCTGTTTTCAACTACGAGAATAAAAATTGAATGTCACAGCTGGCGATCACAAATGATCGCAATCTAGAATGGCGTTGACAGTTGACAAAGGCAGGTTATACTCGAAGAATTGTAAATAGTGATGGATGCCATTGTTTATTCTTCATATTTTTATTTAAATCGAGAGATATGGGGGAAAAAAAAAAGGAAAGTACGTAAAAGAATGTGCGCAAGAGTTATAAAAATTACGAAAAGTGTCGATCAAGTCGGTTCAGAATAATAAATAAATAAATTATTTATTTATTTTATTCTTACTGACCCTTTTTAACTCTCGTTTAAACTTTTATTTTTCCAATAAATATGAAATGTGCCATTATTATGGCAATTGCTAGCATTTTCAATCGAATTTGAGTTTATAAGTACAAAATAAATTCGAGGAATCTGCATAATGATTATTTAAAGTTCATTTGTAAACTGTCGAACCAGATTTCTTTAACAAAGGATCCTTCCTCTTTCGTTGGGCAATGAGATATCACCAGAAGGAGGAATCCGTAAAATTATAAACAGGAGTGTCCTTCTCGCACAGAAAGCGTTTATTTGCAATGCGGTCAATAGTAAAGTTTCAATTTATGATGCTGGAACATGGTTATCAAGTCTTGCATTCAGAAACAGATAATTATGAATAAAACGCTGCTAAATTACAGTTATATCCGCGTAATATATTTAACAACAACAATGTTTTACACGAGAATAGTTTGATGCGATGCAAGCAAATAAAATAGCTATTTATAAAAAGGCCGAGATGATTTCCTTTCAATCTTTTTGCCTTTTCGTGAACTCTGAACTTTGCAATTCGCAAATGCGAAAGTCCATTCTGACATTCCCTTTCTTAACGCCAACTAGGTTTAGTTGACAAAGGAAAAGCAACGGAATCGGAGGTACCAGTTCTTGAGCCGTAGAAGCAATGGCGGGAAGCCCATTTAAGGACCCTAGCCAGGCCTCGGGCATTCGGTAATGAAAACAGCGAGAGTTCGGGGACGGCACATCTCTCGCGAACAACATAACGAACGCTCTGATCCCACTGCGTGCAGGCACCCCCCGTGGCGATTCGGCGTTCCACCATTTACTGTGATAAATGCCTCCGCTCGTCAGAATGCTAACCTGGCGCTTTCGAGGATTGCTCGAGAGCTCTTCATTGAGGAACCGGTCCTGTCAGTGGCTGGCCAATCGGAACGCCGCATCGGTGCGTCATCGACGCGTCACCCGCGAATAACGAATGGTCGCTGTCTCGTGCTCTTTGTGAACAGAGTGGCGCGCATAAATTTCGTAATCTCCCCCTCGAGCAATTTGGTGACACTCGGTTCATTGACAAACGACTCTCTGGGCAAATAGCTGGCGGTGACTTGGCCGCGCGCGAGCTGCGTCTAAGGCCAACTAAATGCCTTCTCTCGAAAACGCTGTGCTGCACGAGGCTAAGAGACGATTGCAGCGCCGTGGTCCGCCGTTCTCTGGCGGCAGTCGAACTGCTGTAGTTTAGTGCGCTCGAGGATCTGCCGGACTGGTCGGAAAGGCTTTGTTTTGTTTCTATTTTTACTTATTTCTTTTATTTTTATTTCATCTCGGAATCTCGTGCACGATCTAAGGACGACTCAAGACATTTTACCGGCCCTGTGCCTCGGAGGATGGATAGTAGGGTTTACTGCTTAACTCCGGAAGATGATCAAGTATTCGAAGAAGATCAAATAGTGCCTGACTATACTTTTCTTTCCAGGGTCACTGTCTGCAGATTTCAGGTGAGTCCAGCTTGGGACAGGTCCCTAACCAGGACTTGATGCTGTTTCTATCCAACGCCATAAATATTCCAACTGCTGTTAATTGTAAATCTCTTTTTGATAAGTTGTGTATATTACTTCGCAGTTTCGATGATATCAGTAAGAATCTTAGACACGTGTCTTATCCTTTCATCTTTTTTTTTTTTAAGAAAGACATTCGTATGCATCCAACAAAGCCAACTTCGTGTTTGGTTGGCCACCCGTTATCTCTTATGGCACGCTGTGCATTTAACAACGGCACTATCGCATTGTTCAACTGGGTACCACGTGATGTTTACATTTCCGTAACATTATATTTAGTTCTTGTTCGTATGCATGGCAACCATCATTCCTCATCTCAACACGCTATTAATAAAACAAGGTGTTCTAAAAGCAAATGATTCATTTTATAAACTTAAAAAGTCTCCTTTAATATCTCATGTGCCGCATTTCTAAAGCTCATCGCACTAATCAGGACCAGTCCTTAGAATGGGGAGAGGGGGTAGCAAGCGCAATGCTCTCGAACCCCCAATTGAAAATGGACCGAGTGCATTACACTCGGGAAAGGAGAATTCCTTCTCGGGTTCTCTGATTAGAATTGTCCTAAATACAGTAGTTTCCTTTATTCAACTCTCATGGCCACGCTGCTGAGAATCCTCGAGTGCAGTGTTTCCCATATTTTTTTCGACCCCTCCCACCCACCTCCAGAGGGCCCTCCTACTCTTCCGGCTTCCCTTCTTCCTACTAAATAAACAATTTGTAAAGTTTTTACTCCAAGTATGGATTGATCACTGTATTCAGTGTATAACTTTTCTTAGTGATCTGATGAATAACTAAAAGTTCATACCACACTTGCCTAACATGTCCAGATCCACATTTACAACAGTAATTAATGCAACATTTTAGATCGATTAGAATTGTTGGTAACTGTGACATGTCCTCCAGCCCAAGAACAAAATGGCTGGGGTTAAATGAGGTGTGACCACGATGGCCAGGTAATGGGACTTCGGGGGCCAATTCAGCCATTGAAAAACTATCGTATTTCAATAACTATGAGGAATAAAATTAGGTATATCTATGCTAATTGTTATTTATTGCGCAGTCCTACCTCAGCGCGTGGAAATTCTGACTTTGTATTGAATAAACACCCCGCACCATGAAAGATGTCTGAATCCTTTAGTTAAGACATCGTGAAACATTGCGCGTGTATGCGCACATATACCGAATAACATACAAAATATACTTTACATATGAACGCGTATACACATCCCCTAGGAAAGGTGGTTGATTCTCGACGAATAATAAAGACTGGCTTTGTAAACAAATTTATTTAAAAAGCACGAATAATCTTATCATTTTTATAAACATTGTACGATGTTATATTCAAATCTCACGTCATAAAAACACGTGACTTCACAAAACCCTTCACAGCACCAAGCCCCGGGTGGACAGTACAAAGTTGTTAAGACACGTCAGCAACTTGGAGTGGATGGGAATTCGCTACCTCTAGAGGGGCAGGGAAATTCGCTATTTCAAAGTATAGTAATTGAAATGAATAAGAAAATATCCGAAGTACTGAAATTTCGGTACCTTGGCAATGCAATCAAATCAACGAATTCTTCAGAGTCAACCATTTTTGTCCTTATGAAACACCCAATAATTATCAATCGTTATCAGAAGATAAGAAATGCAAGAGAAACAGGAGCAATTTAATCACGATACCGCGAGTATCCAATGGGATGAATCCAACTTCTGTGGTAGAGAAACCAGACCTTCGTTGAGGTGGAACTCACGGTTACTCCACTCTGTTTTCTTTGCAACTCCTCCATTTTTCAATACTTTAGTAGAACAGGTGGACATAAGCAAATGATTTAATGCTAGGCTTGCCTCGAACATAAATTGCCACAAATCATAATGCTTTGACCGAATCTAACTTATAATCAGTAAATAAACCGAGCGCCTTCCTGCTTTACTTTATTTGGTAGTCTGCTCTATTAGGGTCTCACTGCTTGGAAGAAGTTTATCTGTCATTTGTATAGTTCTCGAGCAAATCTTAGTGAAATGTATCTAGGTGATGCTGACACACATGAACTTAGCCATTAGTAAGGGAGTAATCTTCCGAACTATCGCCGTAAATCCTCATCTACTCATTTGGTTCCGTTTTTCTTTGCGATGTTTATGGCACGGAGAGACATGTAAAGGGTCTCTGCCCCTCTATTGGTTTTGCCTAGCCTACGCCCTCGATTTGGTGTTACCAAGCAACCATAGGTGGGACGACTGGTTTGAGCAAAGTTTTCACCCTCTGCTATTGTAGGTGGAGTTCATTTTAGTACTCTGGGTTTTCTACCTGTCCTATGTGGCCTTGCTTATCAAGGTCATGGCTAAAATCAGCCTTTGTACCACACGTATGTTGATACGAATAATTAGTTTTTTTACATCAAAGAAGGAACCTTTTGCAAGTTTTAGCAGAAATGAATCGTTGATATACATTACATGAGGAAATTAATTGCTGGTATACTTCAGTAGATTTGCTATTGCAGAACTTAACTATTTCGTGATTGGACGCTTTAATGTGAACTTTATATGGTTACGTCCTTGTTTTCGTCCATTGATCAGCATATTCATTTGACAGCTGGTGTGATTATTGGGTGGGAAGAAAAGAATATCTCTTAATGCTGATTTTTCTTTAATTTCAGTGCTTTAAATTATCTTTAACTATGGTTAATTTAGGATTAATTTCTTAACTAACAACCAGCATATATGTACACGAACCTTCAGCGTTGTTTCCACGAGTAGAACTTGCATATTGTAGTTAATCAGATGACATATACCAGTATTATCACTTGAAAAGATTTAATAAGAGATTAGCTGTCTTTTGAAATATGCCTAAGTATTTTAAATAAAAAGTATAATTCATATGCATGATTGTATCCCAGTGGGAATTATTTTGGTCAAGTTAAAATAAAACAGAAGCAAACATTTTCCTTTTGATGCTCTATTCCGAGGTACTGCTACATTTTCTTCTTTGAAAAGTAAATGCCAATGGGATAAAGATGGAACTTTGACTTTTACAATTGTCTTAATACATTGGTAATCGCAATGGCATTTGTGGACATCGAAGGAGTTATTTACTGGATGTCGGGCTAGAAGAACAAACATGGTAAAATATAATTCAGAGGCCTGTACCGCTACCTGGAAGCCTAACCAACACCACCTTGAACAAAAAGGAAGCTAGATCACAAATGGACATGAGAGGAGAGGAATCCTGCTTCAGTATTACAGTCCACTTCAAACAAATCCAAAATCCAGAGAAACAATCGCAAAGCTGCGGTGGATGCTGCCCTATTTTCTATGAAGCCTTGCTCCTTCGACTGGTCAGATGAAGAAGGGTTTTGGTGAGTTGAATGGGCGACTTTAAGCAGCAGGACAAAAATTTTATTATCGGCACAGAATACCATGCTCTTGTTTTGGGCGGATTTCGTACCTTTGGAGGGGAGGATAATTTCGTAATTAATATAATTTAAATTAATGTAAACTTGCATATAAATTAATATATATGTATAGTTGAAAACATGTACATAGATTAATTAATTAAATTTTTATCGTATTTTATTTTAAATTCAACGTACAAATTAAACAATTAAAAAATACAAAATTCAGTTTAATTAAAAGGACAGCTGGATATGATTAGCCTTCATTTAAATCCTTTCTTTTAAGAAATCCAGAACTGTCAGATCTTCAGGATATCAGAAACTTTGAGTATAGTAGGTGGTGATTTTGCTCCTCTTTCAAGAATGAATAAAAACGATCTGTTTGGTAAGCCGAGTTGCGTGATTAAAAAGGGGTGAGTCAGCTTTACAGTTGCTTAACAAAATAGGAAAAGTCATTACGACCGAATTGAAAGAAGGAAGTTTATAGACAGATATCAGAGATAAGGGGAGGAAACAATTACAGTTATTGCCCGCTGCAATGCATTTTTTAATGTTGCCTCCGGTATGTATTTTTAAAGGTGTTAGCAAAAAAAGAAAATAGTATTTGAAGACAGAATCCCCCGGGGCCATTTACACGAATAGAGAATCATACAGAAATTCAAATTTACTTTTTAAATGGTTAAAAGAACACTTCATTCTCCATACCCTTCATTTCCTGCTGCTTTTAAGTCTTCTGCATCCCATATGAGTGGCAGACCCCGGATTATGCAACCGAAAATGAAATTATAATCCTTTGTGTACCTCCTCCCACTGCAAAGTACTCGCAGCCTTTGGTTCCAGTATTTTTAGACCTCTGAAGGAATTTTTTTTAAAACTGGAAGTGGTTTGTGGTTAGCACAGGAAGAACATTTCCAGACTGCAATTTGGAGGATTTTTGGAGACTACTCTAAGTATTTCTACATCTGCTTTCCAACCCACAAAAGTATTTCCACGTGGCCTCGTCCAGATTGCATCCAGGACGTTGCATTTGCAATAGAATTAACTGAAGATTTCTCCAACACGGGCGTTGCAGAAATCTCCAATGAATCCTAAGCATCTCAATACTCCAGAGATTCTGAGGAAACTTTTAAAAGCAATTTCATCTCTGCCTAAGCTCACGCATAACAAGAAAAGAAAGGGAGCAACACGTTCTTATAGGGTGTGTCTGGATATCAGTAACATTTTTCAAGCTGCTCTCACTGAAAGATGTCCTTTCAGGAGTGAACTTAATTTAATCTACCATTCCGTGTTAATTTTTAAATGATTTCTTTATTTAAAATAATAAATAAGGAAAGAACATGGTATAGAATGTTTGGGTAAAAGTTGAATAAAGGTCTATTAGAAATTCGGCTAATTTTACAAAAAGTGGGGCATCACTGCCCATAAACCTGTCGAACAAAAGTTAACAATCAAGTTGTTGTTTTTTATGAATTAACTTTGAAATACATTACAACCACACGTCGCAATGAGGGTGGATGCAAATTCTGAAGCATCGAGTGGCCTCTTACCCCACTTATATTTAAATTCATTGGCAATGCGCGTCTAACCAAGGTATCCAAATTCCTTGTATAAGTTCAACTTTTTTCTCCCAATAAATATTTAGAGGGAAAAAGGTTGGGCGTTTCTTTTCTGAGAGATCCTTATAGCCTGTGATAACAAAGAAGAGTTATATATTGGCCTTATTACCAATCCATTCGTTTAACAATAAAAAAAATCCCAGGAAAGTCTTATGACAAACAGCCTGAAGCGCTCAATAATTGAAGTGTCATTATGGGTGTCATTATGTCCCCCCATTCCTCGAATGTAGAACAAGTGCGGTAAACAAGTGTAAAAACCAGCTACATAATCGAATTCCATTTCTGCTCTATAATTAACTCAATGTCCGGTGTTGTCTGTGCAAAGTGAATAGCAATAATTCCGGTAATGTTTCATTTTCAGAAAGAAATTTCTCGTTTGTTGCTGGATTGAGTTGACCAGTGGTGCCACTCACGAAAAGAACTCTTAACAGCTAATAAGTAGTTGCAGTTAAAGATTGATCTGTATAAAAATGTAATCCAAAAAAAAGTAACTCCAACTTTCGAAGCTCAGTACTGAGTGGTGAATGATCAGGTTGAGTAAAAAGGTAAGCGCTCGTTCCTGAAGTCCTCCTAACATTCACCAATGCCATTTCGGTATGTAACTTATCTAGTAATGGTTGCTAGGAGCTCGATGATGAGCTCATCAGCACTTCCTGTTTACGAAGTGTATAAAACGCTTACAGTACCAGTGATCTTTAGATTATCTTTACGTCTTCTACGTGTCCAATATGATATTACTTATCAGGATGCCAAGTATCAGAGACTCAAATTTACAGTCTTGCAACTATAATAAATAGACGATTTTGAAGTAACTGCGCATGTGCGTATGGTGTAATTTTCAGCACCAATTATTAGTCTCCTTAACCATTCTGCTAAGGCTGCGAATGGCCAAGCGTGAGGGTACAGTTTTCCACCCGTTTGGATTGACTGTTTCAATCCCATCTGACTGGTAAATACGGTGGCGTTCTTGTATTCTGTATCTTGAGAACTCCTCTGACCTTTTTTTTTTATTATGATATTTGAAAACATTAAAATGAAATGAATATTTTCAGCTAACTGGCCCTCAAAACACCCACTCTTCTCAGGGCCTAGTTGGCACTCACTACACCAATTTTGTAGTCTCCTAATCGGTGTTCCCCGGGCACGGGCTGGGAAGGCTCATGCGGAAAGACTGCCCTAACACGCGGGTCCCCAGAATCCCGAAGACTTCACTGGCAATTATTCAACTGACCTGTGAAAAGAGGGAGGAGGAGGTGGAGTATAAATTGATAAATTTTTCCACACGCACGCGAAGATGACCACGTGGAGGTATTTATTTCAGGTACGAGTGTGGGATTAGGATGAACGCGATCGCAGCTCAGTTCCAGACGCGGGATCATCACACGAGTGCTCATTAATGGTTCGCGAATTTGTGTCTGCCCGATAAATTCCTCCCCGCAACATGCGTGGTCTTTATGTAATCTCCGGATGCGTCTTCTAGTTGGAGAGTTCCCAATGGGCTAATCGAGTATCTATTTTAGATAAGGAACTGCACGTTGTCTGGGTCTCCTGCCGACTGTCAACACCACTTGTTCCTCGGCAGCCCGCTTTAGTTGCTGGGGAAGTCGATGATATCAAGTTGCTTAGAGACGAGACCCCTGCTCTTGTTCCCGTGTGACGGTGGACCGCGCTCGGTTTAAAGCCTCCCGTTTTCCGCTTTGGTTACCTACAAAAAAAAAAAAAAGAAAGAAAAAAAGCGATGGTGGCCAAAAGAAAAAAAGTAATACGTTAAGGCTACATAGAAAGTTCGGGTTTACAGGCGACTGTCGCCTTACTACGGTATTTTGGTGTCTTTATAAAGGGTAGCTTATATTAAGTTGTCGCTATTAAGTCACATCTTGGGATGGCGGAGAGTTTTTTTTTTCTTTTTTCTTTTCTTTTTTTTTTTTATAACTAAGTGTTCATGGAATGACTTTGTGGCCTTCTCATTGAATGAAAGACGCTTATTCATGTAGAACTTTACTTGATATCCTCACAATGGAATCTTCGGAGTGGTATCGATTGGGCCAGCATTTATTGAATGTTAAAAGATGGATTTTGTTGAAATATTTGCTTTTCCATAATTTTTTTAAGAGTTAAAATAGGTTGATTAATTACAATTTTTTCGGTTCTCCTCCGAAGCTTCTCCTCTTTAGGACGCTGCTGCCATACCTCCATTCAAAAAGTACCTGAAGAGTTCAGAGTACGAGTCGTGACCCCCATAGAGCATGACGTAAACCAAGAGGCCTTGGAGGTCATCAGCAGTTAGGCTGACACTCTAAAATCGACTCCTACGCAAGTACTGTAATTAAATGTTGAAGCTCTCATCTATCTGGGGTTGTCGTACTGGAAGGAGAAAAACGATTTAGATTCTACTGTTGCAGAACGCTGTATATATTACTACACCTTCCCCCTTCCCCACCACTCAAACAGTCCTGCTTTCCAAAGTAAGAAAATAGCCCCTCTCTCTCTCCTTAACGTTGCTGCATTAGGAGAACTGGGATCTGCTGATGTCACGATTTCAAAGCGTTCGCTGCGCATTATCAAGTAAACATTGGTATCAGTGAGGAGAAAATGGTGGCGCAATTAGGAAATGGAACATTTGAGAACGTGCGTGTGGATGGTCGTGGAAATTACCACAGATAGAGGATTGGAAAGTTAAATATTAAGTGGGGGATGGAGAAATTGGATCCATACGTTGAGGTCCTTTGAGGATTTTATTATAGGAATCAGTTCATCTCACCTGGAACTATTAAATATCGCCACAATGAGATGACATTTTTATTTAATTTATGGTTATTTTTTTTTAATAAATCAAGTACAAAAATTACTCGCCGATTTTCAACTCTTTTCCAAAGAGTTGAAAATTTGTTTGGAAGGCTTTATTTTTAAATTTGGATTAATTGCATTAATATATTTGCTAATGCTCGTTGGTCCATGGTCCCGAGATAGTTCCGAAATCAACGAAGCGTTGCGGACGCTTATCTAAGAAGTGTAATCAGGCATGGCAAGATTCACAAAACACTACCGATCCAACATATCCAGCGACAATAGGGCCAATAATACCACGCTTTTCTCATGGTCACCACGCACAGCTGTGGACAGACAAGCGAATACACAACGTATACTCCCGCATCACAGGTGGGTATGCAGTTTCTTCCGTTCCCCTGCCGCTGATAGCGACCTACATTCGTAGCCTGGACTTGAATGGGCAGGTGGGAAAAATGAAGCCAGTGAAAACGACAATACGACCCGAGAACGTCCAATGTCCGTGGCTGTCACCTTTAACCCATGTCCGATAATACTAGAAGGGAATAGGGGAAAAATTCGAAGAAAGCGTAGAGAAACTGTTTGGGACCCGTTTATGTAAAGGAAAGGGGGGAAGGGGGGGAGATTGTGAAGTCCGTAATGTTAGAAGGGACACAGGATGTACAGATCGTCCACATCTTATCCACTCTGAATGAAGTCAACGGATGTTTTTCTTTTCTTCGTTGTTTGTCCTTCCTGTCCCCTTGTTACAAAAAATAAAGAGAAACGCATTCTGAGATTACTAATTTACATCTATATAAGTGGCACACGTGGTAAGCCTAATAAACAAACACGTTTAATCAGAATGCAAGCGCTTATTCATTGGGCTTTGTTTATCAGCATCCATCTTGCCAAAATTCAGTTTTACTTCGATGCCATAAATCCAGTTAGTGCGCATGACAATTCGCGCGTTGCTCAGCACAGCGGAACCAAGAGGGAAATACAGATGACACGCAATGAATGACCACGCGATTCATCAAGTGGTAATAAAAGCTACCGCTCGAAAACCGCAAAGAGAGAATGGAGGAAATAAATGATTACTTATTGTTTGACTCCAATCGGTATTCACGGCATCCCCAGAAAGAATATTCAATTGAAACCGAAATTCAAACAGAACAATTGGCGTTCCATTACCCGTCCCTTTGTGAAGTAATTTCGCGAGATAAGCATTCTTCCGAAAGTTAAACACCTAAATCGGACCAATCATAAGACTCGTCAGAAGCTAATTATTTTTCATCAACCACAATCTCGAACGTGACCGGAGTTATTTAGTCACGCCAATTCGATTCGATTTTTTGAATGTGACGACTCTATAAAGTTTGTTGTCCTTTGCAGTGCACTTCCTATAGTTATCTGCCACCTTCCTCCAGCTCTAATCGATTGTGGTCTTTAATACGATGGGAGAGAGCGCTCTTCTCAAGCTTCCGGATACGGGGCCCCCTGCAAAGGATTGTGAAGGAAAATCTTTCAAATAATCCTGTTCCAAACTGTAATTGGAGTCCGTTTTGCATTTTTAAAAATGGTAAGATGGTATAATGATTATCGTGTGCAGTGGTCTGAAGCATTTTAATTTCAAGAGATGAGAAAGTGGTTAGAGAGTTACCATGGAGATTTTTCTTATTTATTTGGGCAAATATCGAACACTAGCTGTACTTCCACTACCACCTTGATTTTCTTTAAGTAGTGGTACTGCTTTAGTAAGCAGGAAAACAAAAAGCATCTCAAGGTCATTCACTAGCCTACCACTCCACACTTGCAGTATGGGGTGTGGAAGCCTGATGACCCGCTGAGTGTTATTTTTCGCTTTACTCTAATATATTGTGGAAAGGATATCGCGTGGAATCTAACTAACACGCGACTGCGGTGCTTCCTCGCGTAAAATCGGGTACTCCTGATAATTCGTAGCAAGGAAATTCCGGTGGAGTGTCGTTTTTATGATCCACTCGAAGGAATCCTGTCCAAATGCGTCTTGCTTCAAACTTGGACAATACCAAGTTTGAATTGTGGATATTTCAAATATATTGGCACGTTGTCCATTGCTTCCCTCCACAATCTTGTTTCTCGGTCTCAGCCGGATCAACAGATAAATTCTAGTCTGAAATGAAGTTTTTATAATGATGTATTTTATCTTTTTTTCAGACCACAGTTCGATTGAGAATTTTATGCGACTCTTAAACAAAACAGTGAAATATATTTACCACTTTTTCCAGGAAATGAAATTTCATTCGCCGCTTCATAACAGCAACTAACAGAAAACAGGGGTATGATTTAAATCCAATATGTCAGTGAAATCCGGTTTCAGTTCTGCCAATTAGTCTTCCTGTTTTCGATGTTGCCTTACAGAACGTGTCACTTCTAAAATTAGCTGTTGGATTCCATGAAAAGTCGATTTGTCCGAACATAAACAGTATACGTTTCCTTCTCCCCTAATTGGAAGTTATGTATAGCCTACATATTCGCAAACGTTTTTCGTCTCTACCCTTTATAAACCTCTCTTCCCTAAATTCTAAACCTTAAGACTGGTTTAGAATTTACACAGATAAGGACTGGTGTGATAGAAAATGATTTCTGATCAGAGGGGAACCGGGCGCAGGCCACACCGATGCAACAGCAAAATCAGATATGGCCAAAATGGTTGGGAAGAACCGACCGGGCCAAATCCTACCAGTTCAACCCCGCTGATACACACGATGACTGACAAACTCCAGCACCCCTTTATTTGATATTTAACTCTTTATTCATGGAATCAAGTGATGTTCGTGTACTAATGAAGATATGATTAGAAATAAGTGTTTTGGTTATACTCCGGGAGGGGCGCATAGGATCAGAGGAGTTCTAAAAGACGATACAAGAAATTTACGCGGACTCGAACCACGCTAAACTCAAAAGCACGCACTGCTGTTCCTCTGGAATCATCTTGAATTGTATCATCCTGACTCATCTTCAATTGAATTGCATCTCAAATCACCTTGAATTGTATTTTAAACAACAGGAAAGAACTTAACCCATCGGTCTGATTGTTTGTGTCGATGTAGCCCTCGTCAGTTAAGTCAGCGTTGCAAAACCATCCACGATGGAGAATAATATCGGCGTGCGCTGTGATATCGCGAGTCCAGCACTGTGTGCACTTTTGCTCTTCTCTCATTACTTTCTCAAAAACAGGTTTGCAAGTGCATTGTGTTGTCTTGCACAAAGCTCCGACATGTTGTTTGTACTAACCGACTTTCTAAGAAAGTGAACGCAGTTCCGGCAAGCGGCGCGAGTTTCGATGTCCGGCGTTCATCTCCGAACTGTTGCTTTGTTATCGGACCCGTCTGCGCGACCCGTAGTCCACAAGACGGACGGCCGAGTGAGAAAGAGAAGGTGGAGGGAGGAGAATTACGGGGTGGATGTAGAAAAACATCCTGTCTGTGCCGTTACGACGATGACGTCACGAGGATCGACTTCGATAAAATACCGCGTGAGCGTAATGCGCAATAAAAGTATGAACCCGTAGATAAAGACAGTTTGCGGCTGCTCACCAATGGCAAGGACCGGAAGCCTGTTCCACTGATGGAAAAGTTGGGGGGAGAAGGAGTCAAAGGTTAGAATTACAGATCCGTGCTACTCCTACAATCTATTGTTGCTTCGACGGAAGTATTAAATGTGGGTCCATCGTAGATCCTGACCCCGCTGCAGAATGCACCACTTGATCGGCTTTTCCGAGCAATTTTATTAAGAGCTAATTTACATATATCGTAGTGGGGCTCAAAGCCTCCCGATGGTTTTTATTTGTACCATGGAGCCTCATTTTCTGTCCATAGTTTCGTTCCAGGCACGTTAGCGTATATGCCTAAAGTGCCATTGTCTTCACCATTTCCATCCGTCCGTCTGAAACTTGACACTTAGTGGATGGATTTGCACAAAATTTCATATTTGGCTCTCTTACAAAGATTTGTCCAGCTGTTCGAAATTTTATTAAAATTGTACCAACAGAAAACCGGTAATTATTATTTATTTTTGTCACAGTAGCACATAGACTATCCATGTACCGTATATTGTAGTTGAAGCACGGGATATTTTGTTTGTTGCCACGGTTTGATCAGAAGAATGGAGGACCCTATTACCAAGGCAGGATTACGTGCAGGATTACCCTGATGGCAGTAGCAACGATGAAATATTAGAACGGGTGTTTTTTTCCTTCTTTCTACAACCATATGCTTCTTATGTTTATACAAGCTGGGAGAGAAGCTATCAGCTATCACTGTTCTCATCTTTTATCAAGGTTTTGAAATCGTCTTTCGAGTGGTTTGTACTGGTATGTTGACCCCGGTCGCAATTGCTGCCTAATCGCTGGGGACAGTCCGCTCCTGTGTGCTCTGCAGTTTTTTCCGGCAAATTTGAAAGGGTTCTTGAGTTAGAACGTGGAACATTTTGTTTTTGACCAAATACTAATGTTTGAAAGGAACTGCAGGCGTGACCGGGATTGAAGCCTGTGACTGCTAAATACGGTGTTGTCTGACGGTCCGAAGAGTTTACAAGATACGGGGAATACAAAAAAACAGGTGAACTTTAAAATTGGATTAAATTATGAAAATACAAACGCCACACTGTCAATTATGTAAGATCCATCTTTTTTTCACTTAATTTTAATTTTGCCTCTCGTGGAATCCCAGTAATTAATCTTTGTTCAAGCGTTAACTATTAAAGTTACGAGTAGGTTCGCTTGCGCGAGTTTTTCTCTTCCGTTAAGACTGCGCTTCATGAGAATAGATTAGAAGCGAGCCACTTTCTGCAGGATGGAAAATTTAATTGCCAAAATTCCACTGAAAGTTTATTTAGAAAAAGAATTGGATCCACCGAAGCAAAACGTTTGAGGGCCATTGGAATGAAGGTGTTAACCTACCTATCCGCTTCACTTTGATTATATACTTTCCATTTCTTCGAGTCTATTATTACAAATGGAGATAGAATTTAAAAAGTTTTGTAGGTACAACGGGGCAGAATGACGTCGTCATTTTTCAAAGTGCCTCAGCAAGAAGCGAAGAGCTCCTGGCTAAAACTAACACTTAACTTAATATAAACCAAACACAGCAATAAATGTCACCATGCGCACTAAACAATAGCCCCAACAGGTTGACAGATTACTACGCCATCTGCTAGCACCTCGGGCCTTCTTCACACACACGGACTATGGAAAGAAATGGGGAAAGGGGGGAAGGGGAATACTGCTTAAGCTACCACCTTAAATTTGTGGCAATTTCTCAAAAACTGAAACTGACAGTCGCGGGTTAACGGCGTGGAAAATGCGTGGAAAGCCACGCCGGGTCAACAGCGACGATTTCACGCGTCACTGCTGAACAGGCCGTACTAGGCCACAATCTGTTCCCTCCCCCCAACCCTCACCCGCGGCACCTAGTAATATATATAGGCTGTCGAGGAGATTTGGAGGGAGGGAATGTACAAGTCTCAAGTTGTCGCTTGCTTGGACTTTTTGTCATCGAAATTCCAGACGGCCTTCGCAGTCAGTCCCTAAGGTATGAGTGAGTTTCAAGGCACAGGAAGGTGGCTCAGCGAGGAATTTCATTGGCTTATCCTAATGTTAATATCAAATATCTACTTTAAAGTTGGGCAAATCCCTGGATCGCTTCATTTCAAAATCTGAGCAGATTTAAATGTCCATCTACACCGGGTAGCTGGGATAAATAAAAAAAAAATGAATTAATTGGCCTGTAATTTGATACAAGTGTTAATTTGTATTTTTCTTCAATTGGAATTATGAATGCTGTTCCAGGCTAGGAAATATAACTTCCACAGGGACTCATTGAAGAAGAATGTTGTTATGCTGCTGGAAAAAATAAATAAAACACTTCTAAGGTGTTTTATTGCATAGAAGTAGTCCTGTTGAGAAAACATGCTAACGATTTAGAATTTTTCATCTTCCCCATCTCAAACGAATCCATGTAGATGTTTAAGAAAATGCCCATGCAAAATTAAACGGATGCCAACAATTTCTTGGGTTTTTTCCTTTTCTTTTTTATGAAAACCACAAATAATACCAAAATTGAAAGGTATTAGAACCTGCAGTACTTAGTAGTTTACTTGGGTTCATGGGCACAGGCAGCATGGCGCAAGGTGCCATTGGATTTCGAAGTAATACACACTTTTTAATATTTTCATTAATTTATTGAAACATAAGCTATTGCGTGTATTCGAAAATTTGGCAAACAAAAAATTTATTCTCACATGGACCACCTTGCAAAATATCCTGCCAGCGCCCATGCTTGGGTCGATGGCTGAGAAGACAGAAGAGACTTGTTTGATTGTAGTTTTCGGGTAATTACATGGAAAGGAATGTCGTTCCAGAAAACAGAAGTAGAAGGAGTAAATGAGGAAAAATTCGTTGTGTGAGTCTGGCAGATGAGCAGTGAAGTGAGTGGAAAAATTACAGATACCAATTTAGAAACAGAGCCCATGGAAGTATCTTTAGAAAAGGCAATGCAGCAGAAATTGAACGTTTGTGAGACAGAGAGCAACAGAAACTTTGTGAGAGAGCGGTCATTTCTTAATCTAAGTTCCCTCTTTTGAATGGAGACAAGAAGTTTGAGAGAGGTTTGGGGGACACCATGCCAAATAGGAGAAAAATATTCCATGGCATGGCAAACTTGGAATTTTATATGGCGAGTAGTTGTTTGGAAGGAAAGTAACACCGAGAACGAAAAAGGAATTCAATTTTTTTGATGCAGAGGAAGCAATATTTGTGATGTACGTATGGCAAGAAAGATTATAAATCATGGTAATCCCTAATAGATATATCTTGTCTAGAAATCTGTGTGTCATCGAAGATAAGCATAGGAGCAGTAAACACTTTTTTGAAAGAACTTTGACAGGATTGAAGTTAACGAAGTTTTCTTCCCCTCATTGGAGAATTACCAGGAGTTCAGCTTTTAAGGAATTGGTGGTGGAAAATCGAGAAGTTGAAGCTTCTCGTTTGTGCGC
Source organism: Mastigoproctus giganteus (assembly GCF_048544385.1). Taxonomy (NCBI): domain Eukaryota; kingdom Metazoa; phylum Arthropoda; class Arachnida; order Uropygi; family Thelyphonidae; genus Mastigoproctus; species Mastigoproctus giganteus. Next base: position 173,221,577 of record NC_143582.1, on the reverse strand, counting down.
AACAAGGTTTCTCAAACTGGAAGGTAGAAACGCAATGTGTTATCATCAACATTGCTGATATTGTATTGAGATTAAATACAGAAAAATCTGCACATGTGACTTATTTTCAACAACTAAAAATAGCATTCAAGTGAAGGTAGATGGAAATCCTCTTAATATGGTAACGAACTATTCACTTTGATCTTGGCTTAGTGTGAAGCTAAGTACTTAGCTTCCGACCGCACTTGGCCCACACCAGATGCATATGAACCAATAAGAAATGCTTATGAACTCAAGAAGTGCTTTGTTACTGTCCCACCGATGGAATGGCAGGAATGATAACAACTTGTTGTTGCATAACCACATTAATCAGCATTCTGCTTCGGAATAGCTGCACCTAGTAATATACATATATACCATTTCCAAATCCGTCTTATTTGAAATCGGTTTTAGATCGATTTTAAGATCGAGGTTTCGGTTTAGTAAACTCGAAATTGAAATCTGGGGAGGGAGGAGAGGAAACAACGTTTTAGAAATGACTTCAGCTATTCACAGACGATTTAACCCAGCATTTAATTTCTTGAATTAAATGCTGGGTTAAATCGATCCCTGTCCGATCTTTATGTTTCGCATTCGTGTACATAGACCTTCTATGGTTAGAGACTCTTCTTAATATATATGTTGTACCGCTAGGTTTTTTTTTTATTTTTATTTCTTTAACGGATTTAACGAATTAATACGAATCGTATATTGAGCGTGCGCGCGGACATAGTGGCCGTTGACAACCTAGTTTTCGATTTCGCTCTCACTCCTTTTTGTAAAGGACATTATTATCATAACCAGTTTATGAAATGGTCGACAAGGAACACATACTATTGAAGTGTTTAGTCAATAGCGGGTACTTTTACGGTTGACAGTTGGAGAACGAGCTTGCTGCCCTAAATGCGACAGGGAATTTGACAGTTCCATAAAGAAGTTCGAGCAATGTTCAGGTGCACGAACTTCTCGAAGACTACATCCTGCAATTATGTTATCAACCTGTCTTGAAATATTAGCGGCGAAGTCAATTCCCAAAAGGAACATTTGAAACGAACTTTTAAGTGCTCCTCGTGTTTTTCATTTGTCAATCAAAAGTTAGCAGCAAAGGAATTCGACTAACTGCCTAACCCGGCTAATTTCAATATACCTTATTTGGGACAAAAATTTCCAGTTCAACCGAGAGTTCAGTTTTATAGGAACCCGATAAATGCAATTATGAACGTTTGTTCTTGCGCTCAGTAAACTACTAGTCTGGTCTCTTTGTAACCATGTTGTTCAGAGAACAATTTTGTTGTCATCGCTATTGGGGGAGGGAAAGAGGGATGTCCAGAAAGGGGGATGCGCTTGGTTTTTTTTTTCTCCAAACTTCGTTTATAAGTTAAGAGTGGTGTGAAATTATAAATATGTTAAGAGTGGGCGAAACGTAACGAGATTAAAAGACCAATTGTTCATATTAATAGACCATAATGTCCACCTAAAAATTCAAATGATGATGACTTCATTAACCTGTCATCTCTGTGTTTACTACAAATATAAAATAATGTATACTGCAATGTGATATTCATAAGATCAAATGATTGGAAGGTAAAAGCAGGGGCATTGGGGGAGGACCAGCTTCCCTGGGTCGTGACATTGTGGAGATCGCCCGAATCTGAAGGGGAGGGATAGAGATTCAAGGGAGAGGATGCGCCGGTGTGGCGTTTGCTCGAGGGTTTTTCTAATTCTCGACGTTCCTGAGCAAAAGAGACTTATAAAGTATAGAGAAACCCACACTTCTTGAAGGACAAAACCAACCTCTAATTAACCATTATACACTATTTTATTAAATCCCAATAACCGGTACGATAGCCGAATTTTCCTCTTGAAGCTTTAATCACCTTAATTTACACGGATTTAAAATAATAACCAAATTATTGAAATGAAACCTATGATACCATTAGCGGCATTAGCGAAAATTAAAAATAGCAAGGGGGGCCTAATACAGAACCCTGAGGACCCTCATAATCGATTCATTCGGAACATTGCCCATTTATAACCACTCTTTGTCTTCTATTAAGCCCTTCTTGGTTTCAGAAAGCAAGAAGAGTTATAGCAATTGTAGTTATAGGACCACGGTAACACGTAAGTTTTACAGGTTAATCTATCACTAATACTAGTGATGGTATAGATTAATACCAGTGATGGTATTAATCTATACCAGGATAACATGTAACTTATTTACAATTACAAATTCAGCTGCCTTTGTGGATAGCACAGTTCAAGTTGGTAAAATCGCCGTCCTCCCCACACCGGGTGGAAAAGACCTGAGTTGGAATCCTGTCGATGACGTAAGGAATTTTTATCGGCCTTTTTCAAAATGTGGCTGAGTTAGTCGGTCTTAGGAGAGGATAACCCATGGTTTATTCTCCCGGAAACTCGAGTTTTTCGTCCAGAAAACAGAAAATCGACCACAGAATACACGCAATTTACAGACATTGTATGTGGCGCAATATGGTCTAAGTTGCTGATGCTCCTAAAAACCCTATTACAACAACAAATTCAGATAGGATTACTCACAAGTTTACAGTACAAGATGGATGGAGGATAAAAGATAATAAGAGAATGACAAAGAGTACCAATACAATATCTGGAAGGCATGTTTCACAGATTATCTTCATCAAAATAGCTGAAGTCTTTTTCGCCCTGAACCAATTTTAGCTCCTCTCCCTCTACCTTATGTGACTCCAAGTTCTGATAAATATCTTATATTTAGAAGCATTAAACGTTAGTCACCATTTTTCGGATTTATATATTCAATTAATCCAAATAATTTCGCAAATAGGATTACTCACAGTTTTACAGTATGTTTATATCGCATTTTCACTAATACCTCTTCTGAAAGCGCAATGGAAGTTTCATTATGCGTTTAACACTGGAAGTTTGTCAGGAGCAGTCTAACTTTTTATGAAAAGTTGCCCTTACAATTAAGTGGAATCTATCTCACGTTAGACGCAGGTGCATACTATATATCAGCGAACTGGTAGGTATTACTGAGGGCGTGGTTCCTGTAGCAGTTGTCATCATAAAATTTGAAAGGATCTATGTCGAGAGCATTGTAGAGACCAATTGCGACACATTAAATTGTTGACGGTAGGCCGCAGTGAAGAACCCGAGCGACTGCGTACCCGTCTCTCGAAGTTTAAACAGCTGATGGTATTTGAAATTGATGGGGCGTCTATCTTCCCTACGATAAGTTTTGCCAATAGCTGGATATTTGCGGCTGCTACCCATATTTTCCTTGGGGTTAGGCCGAGGGTATGAAGAACTGACCTTGAGATTGTCAACGGTCGTCCAGCTAGCCAGTTGACCCACCTCAGGATCCAATATTCGAGCCCATATAATCCGTTGAGCTGTTCTTGAGAGGTTGAGGACCAAATAACAGAAGCATAGAGCGGGATCGGAAAGAAGCATCTTTTGATGTTCTGTGTCATTATGGTGGGGTCCCTTACACTCACTAGCTCCTGAATAATCGCCCACGTAGCTGCATAAGTCTTGGTCTTCACAGTCAAAGTGCTGCCCAAAAGAAAGTCCTTCATTCCGAGTAAGGTCCAGATCCATGTGGAAGGAAACCTTCTTGACTAGGATGCCACCTATTCGGATATCAGTGTTGTTTTTTCCATTCCTGTGATCAAGACGTATGGTCGAAAAGCCCTGGCAGCTTCAGGAAGGAAAGTCGTTTTTCAAAATTTAAAACATTTTAAACATTTTAAAATTGTTTTTAATTGATTTTATTACTGTAATCATTTTGCGTTAATTTTGTATTTATTTTAATTTCTGGAAAGTGTCATACGGAGGTATTCTATGTATCATATTGAGTTAATTTCTCTTATTCTTCTACAAATATTTAAATACAACGTAGAACGTGTCGAGCATCGTAGCTCTGTTTTATACTAACCTCTGTGAATATGTATAGGGGAGGAATTGCCAAATTATCATAAACAGCTTTTATATCCAGGAAGAGGATGTCCAGCTGCGCTTTACTATTGAGTGTATGTTGCATTCGTAGTAAGGTATCCAGTAAGTTGTAGGTGGTGGATCTGGCCCTGACAACTGTGTGCAAGTAGGGATGTCTGTGCTGGAAACAGTGCTGAGCTAGACTGTATTGTATCACTTTCTCAAATATTTTTAGGAAGGTGCTGCATATGGATATGGTCCTGAAGTCCTGAGATTCCTTTGGATCCTTCAATTTGGGCACTGGTCTCACATAGTGTTAGCAGTTCCATATCCTTGGTATGGTTGTCTCTTCCATGGTCTGATTAAACTGATTAAAGAGATGCAGGAGAGGGTCAAGGATAAAGGTGCTGCATGACTTTATCAAAAATTGGAAAAAAACCGTCTGGTCCCACCATGGCCTTATTTGGTAGGGTATTGATAATTTTCCCCAGGATGTCACGAGTAATCCGTTTAGTTTGTAAGAGCGGCTTATTCGACTTACTCACATCCGGATGATCAGGTTCATTTGGAAGAAGGCTGCACTGGTCAAAAGTCTCGCAAGCCCATTTCTAGAAAGTTTGTTCGCCCATTTGGAGGTTGTAATGATACTTGTAAATTCTCTTCTCATGCTACAGTTTCTCATAGATCACGTGTTTCATTGCTTTCCTTTTGCTTCTTAGGAAATAAGCCCTCTCTTTCTTGTACGTTATATGGTCTTCCAGCCTAGAGGTGCGCTTCCATCTTCTTTTGCTTTTTGAGAGTCTCCTCTCACACTAGAATTGAATCATGCAGAAGTGCGGGTGAAATTCGGACAAGCTTGGCTGCTCCATCAATAGCCACCTGCCTTAGTTTTTATGAAAGGCAGTGGAGGCTTCTTCTGCCGATTTCCCTTCCCAATCATCATAATTCATCAGGTGTCTAAGAATTATGCCCGGTTTTATGAATTTAATGGAAAAAATTAGGCTTGTTCCCTTTGTCCCATTTCGCGAAGTACCTGACGCGAGTCATATAGTCATATGCGAGAAGGACTTCAGCTAGCGCATAAACAAATTTGAATGAGAATGTTGCCCTTTTCAAACACAACACAAATCGCTTCGTACTTGTCCGATTTGCTGTGGCGTGTCACAGTAAGTTTGATGCTATTCAGGTAGAAAATTCCCACTCTTCCCCCTTTCCTGCCCTCTCTGCATTTGCCTACGAACTTGTAGGAGGTCGAAGTAGGAAAATACCAAGATGCCCATCCTTTGAGAACCACGTTTCATTTAGGCATATAAACTCATAGGGTGCAGCTAAGAGCATGGTTTGCAAGAGATAGAGTTTATTAACCACACTACGGATATTTTGGTAGAAAAGGGTGATTCCTGCCCGCCTGGACCTTTCGATTGTCCTCGGATAAGACCTTCCCGTAATAAAACTATGTTGTGCCTCTTATATCGTTACTGTTATATTCAGGTAACTCTGCACTGCATCCCTAGCCGTAGATTTCATAATTTATCCTGCCAGAGGTCTATAGTTGCCCGGATTACTCTTTTGGAGTCCCATTGGTGGCATATGGGAGAAACTTTTACATTTCTACTCTTCTAGAGCCCAAGGATGCTTCTGATATAACAGTTTTTGACCACCTTAGCCACTTTTTTTATAACCTAATAGATACCAGTAGCTTCTTGTATTTTCTTCACTTTTAAACTTGATGACTTCTACTTCTACATTCTTCTACTCCAGAGCGTTTGCACATATATATATGCATACGCACCTATCGTCTTCACCATGCGGTTCCATTCACATGTAACAGAGGAACTCTGAATGGACAGATTTTCATGGAAGTTTATATTTAAACCTTTTAAAAATATCTGAACCATTCCAAATTTCATTAAAATCGGATCAATAGAAATCCGACAATTAATATTTTCCATACAAATTGTATGGAACAAAGTGTTCTATAAAGTTATAATCTCAGCATATAATCTTTGCATATGCAAAGAACTCTCTGCTGTCATTTATAGACCTCTTTGAAAAATCCGTTTTGCAATCCGCCACGTCCCCCCCCCTCTCTCTCTCTCTCTCTCTCTCTCTCTCTCTCTCTCTCTCTCTGACATCTCAACTAAAATGGTGTCTAAGGCCAATGTAGCCCCTTTTTAAGAAAATGAAGACCCTATCCTTTTTATCCTTAATAATTGTATCTTTCTGAGATACTTTTTGGTACAGGAAGTATTATGGCTATTGCCAGCTAGCGGCTCCTTACCTTGAATATTTGTAATGGCAGGTGAAATTTTAGTATTTACCAAGCCAAGGATACTGATATCTTAATGGCATCCTTAACAACTTGATGCAGAAAACGTTCATCCAAGATAGTCTAAGGACCTACTGGTACTAGGCGAATATCCTATCAACACGTTTCAACCTGTGTCCGGATAGTTAAAGTCCCCATAATAAGACATTCTGATTTGTTTTGATCACTCCATTTGCCTATATAGTTGAACATCATACTGAAAGCATTCATTAGGTATTTAACACATTTGTTATTCAAATTTTTAAATCACACCAGCCTCATTTAATATTATTTTAATGTTCCTCATCCCATCGATCTGTGTGCTTTCTGATAAGAAGAATAACCGTCTCTCCTCTTCTCTCATGCCTGACTTTGCCATACTTATCACATTCTAATTCGGCATCCGGGATGTGACACCATTTGGCAGATATCCCTGTTATATCTGAATTCGGTAATTTAAACCCCTACATTACATCAAATTTATTAACTATACTTCTATCATTAATATACAAAAAAAAAGTGAACCTTTCTTTTCACATTCTTCGTATCTCAACGCATCACGCAACCTGATGGACATTTTATTAATTGTAACATTTTTGAAGACCTCTTCGGCCGCTCTCATCTATTAGTATTATATGAAATCCCAGCAGCCCCTGTACTGTCCCAGCCACTCTCCAAGTTACTGCTCGTCTGAACAGAACACTTCGAAGGACTTTGTTCTATGCCACCAATCTATATCTGTCCAGTGGCGCCTCCGTAGCCAGGTGGGGAAGGGCAGCAGTGCGTAGCACATGCTTCTTGATTAGACCAGGGTTCCAGCCCGTCACCACCAAATACGGAGGATGCGGAAAGGCCGGGGAATGACCACCGCATAACCCCGGAGTATATGGCCTTAGTTATAATCCAAAGGTGATGTGGGTGATGCAAAGGCCCAGATTTCTGCTGGTTGGTTGTGTTATGGTAATAATATATTTCTTAATTGTGTTAATGTCGGCCATAATGTTTTGTTTTGTCTGCCATCTTAGACCACACATTCTGGGGTGGAAGTGGGTACTGGATTGTGAGTTTAGGGTTGTAAACAGCCCATGACCAGTATTGGTATTGTCTACTGGAATGGGCCCACGTTGCGACTTTGGCTGAAGATAGGTTGTAGTTGTTTTGTAAGAGAAAACCATGACTGAATATTTTTTTAGGAATTGATGAAAGAGCGAAAGTGACCAGCTACTTGGCTAATGACTGAAGTCTCAAATTAAGATTATTAATGTGCAGGTGGTCTTGTCCAGTAGATAAAGGTTGTAGGTGAAATTCCGACATAGTTGATATCTTAATTTTTCTTTTTATTTCGCGTATGAGCATATTTGGATTTATTGCCCATAGTTTTAAACCTTTTTATATTTTAAAAGTAGTTTGTGTTTAAAACGCAATAAGTGTATCAATGAAATCATAGGTAAACTGGAGGAGGATTATTACAGTTTATTGCGCATTATCTTAGGAATAATATTACATTAGATAAGATAGCTAATAAAATGTTATCCGTAGCATTAAACTGATATGACCCGAGAAGAAGTCAAACTAATAAATGCTGGATATTTCACTTTAAAGATATTTCAAATGTATAAAAAACTAAAAAAACAACAGTTATGGTTATGTCGGATATACTTTTATTAAGTTTAAAATAAAAGTAATTCTAAAATTAATAAACGTTACATAAAATAAAATCATTCAGTTATGTTGTCATCCGTCATAACAATGATTTTCTGACATTAAATTTCATAATCGAAAAGAATCATTTAAAAACATGATTAAAACATTTTTAAGCCATATCCTCCTTCAGTATTTCCAATATATTATTATTTAGTATTGCATAAAACTGCAAAGGATTATGAATTATTTTTTAAATGTCATTTAGGCGCTTCGCAAATTTAGACCACATTGCGCAATTTGTCAACGTTAAATGGAAACGGGATTAAAATAAAATTTAAATCGCTTTCAATATTCGGAAAATCGTGGGCAGTATTTAGCCAGCGCGTAGTCCCTTGTCCATTTAGTAAAAGAATGCAGTGGGCAAGCGAGTATCACAGAAGTAGTCCATAAATTAATGCCTAGCCTCCTGAATCACATCATAGAAAACTGACCAAAGTTAGAAGTCAACCATTATTGGTCGTGGTGAACAGTTTCCTCACTGACCTCATGTTTCTTTAGAGACGCGTGTGAGACCATAGCAACCCATAAGAAATAAAAACCAATCTGGTTGTTAATCCTTATGGGTTGTTGATATGTTTGTGCATCACATAAACGTAAATAAATTATATTTTATCGTTTATATTTAAAGTTTCCTGGCTTTTCATCCACACTATACGTCTTTTCATAATGGTATGTAATGGCCCTTGTTTATTTTGCGTTAATCTGAAACTACCAACCATTTGTACAATGGTTTCGCCTTTCGCGCAACTACCCCACTATTACCATCTGTTTTACATCCGTTTGAAAGAAGTCGGCACGAGAGAGATTTATAATTAACACCATACGCGCATCTTAAAGAAGGCAAATAGAAGAGACACTTTCTTTGACTCACAGTACCGAAATAATGAAAAAAATTAGGTTGTTCAAATATTCTTGATCTGTAAATTGTGTAGAGTATTAAAGTTTCTAAGTACGAGCGAACGTATTATTATTTTCTTCGCAGATTAGATTAGAAATGCGATAACCAGCAGAGGTGGGAACTTTTGTAATTTATAAAATTATAAAACTGTGTCAAAAGCACCTTAGATTTATTTAGTTTTGCGCTATTGGTATTAAGGAGCATCGTAAAAGGATTGATATTAAATACGTTAATTTTTTTGGTTAGTCTTGAGTTCCGAGGTAATACTCGTACTTCTTGTCAGCAACAAATACTGTGGGCCAATGATATGGTCCACATCGTGCAGAGGAAATGCAGCCAGCTGTTACCAGTAAAATGGGCAGGTAGCACATAAGGTCCAATCAATCACCCAGCTGCCCAGACCCGACATTTATGGAAAATTGTTACTGCTCTTAGCGCATGAGTTTAGCAGATCTGCTCAGTGGTGTCAATCATAAAGTTCCGAGTTCCTTCTCAGAAATATGAAGTTGTAAGCACGATGACGAAGCAGCTACTGACATTGTTGTGAAGAAACATCGATTGGAACCAGAGAACCATATGGGGCACATTCTTTGGACGTACAGGGATACCTCTGATTCACGTTCACATGTATCCTCGTGGGTTGCACAGTTGGTAGGATCGCCGTCCTTCCCACACCGGGTGGAAAAGACCTGAGTTGGAGTTCCGTTGACCACGTGAGGAATTTTTATGGGCCCTTTTCACAATGTGGCTGAGTTAGTCGGTCTCAGGCGCGGATAGCATGTTTTTTTTCTCCCGGAATCTTGGATGTTTCGTCAGAAAACAGAAAGTCGACTTCAGAACACACGCAATTTACAGACAGTATACACGAAGCAATATGGCCTTAGTCGCTGATGCCCCTAAAACCCTACTGCAACAAAAACGACAACAACGTTCACAGGTCTGCCTTATTCTGATGTTTCAATCGCTGTACACGCTGTTTAGGATTTTCCCCATTGCCAGCTGCATTCACATAAATAACGATCAAATGACTGTTTGCCATTCCAGCCTCTTTCACCTCTCGTTTATTCGACAGCTCGTACAAAAAATATGTGTTGGTTTAGTTCACGTCGATTGGAATCCTTAAGTAAACAGCGCTGTGTTTCCTCTGCTGCATTATCTTGCTACTTGTCAACGAATAGATACATATCAGGAACGATTCTGCCTGATAGGCAGAATCGTTCCTGATATGTATCTATTCGTTGCAAGGACGAACAGCAGTTGCAATCCACGGGATGAAAATGGTGCAGCCATAACGCAAAAACGATATGCTGATAAGCCAAATTGATTAAACAATTTCAGTTTAGATTTGCCTTCTGGAGTCATCCCTCAAATGAATGCATTTGATCATAGAATCGCCCTTGTATATTTATGGCCATTCTCCAATGCCCTAGCCACAGTCAAATCCTCCCTTCATTGAAAATAAATGGACATGCCACTGACTAAATATGGAAGAATATATATATATTTTTTTAATTTATGATATTCATTAGTCTTTGTTTTTTCACAACTGCTTCCAGTCATTTTCAACCCTTATGTACTTTCACCGGATGATGACTTGTTTCTATTTTGGACAATCTTTCTGATGTTTTTGATAGTTATGCTGACATGAACGTATGGACGTTTCCTGAACTATCTACCACTGTAAACAAACGATAAACAAGCACGAATCGGTTAGTTTACAACTCTAAAGCGGTAGAGAAACTATTATACTCCCAAGATGAAGAGGAAGGAAACGGAAAGAATCAGGAGACCCTTAATGAATCCCGCAGAAGGGCCCAGAATTTCTAGTTTCGCTTCTAACCAGAAGTCTAATATATAGCAAGAAAAAAAGATTAAATATATCCTTTGGCAAAATTTTAGCTAATGCGTACCAACACCAGTTTTCGTTGGTTCTGACATTCAGGTGCCACAATTTCGAATTACTTTAATTAACGTTAATTACTTGATCGAAATAACCGGCAATGACCATCTTAACATTTTGGAAAGCTTAACAACTAGAACGATGTGAGCTTAATTTTAAAATTGATCAGAAACACGAGCACAACTGCAATGAGTTTCTGCCCAATTCGCCATGCATTATCAGAATACGTCTTCCAACATATGGTACAAGAATTTCCTTCATTGTCCAATTATTGCGATCGTAAATTATCGTAAAATTTCTTTCCTATTTCTAGATCGTCTTTAAGAAATGGAGGATTGTCCCCGTTTTGAATTCGCTTTAACTTTTCGCACGAATCGCATAACTTCTGTTCCTAGTCAGTCTGATACTCCTAATTTATGTCTTCGTTGGCTAGCACAGTTGGTAGGATTGCAGTCCTCCCCACACCAGGTGGAAAACACCAGAGTTAGAGTCCCGTCGATGACGTGGGGAATTTTTATGGGTCTTTTTCACAACGTGCTGAGTTAGTCGATGTCAGACGAAGGTATCGTGGTTTTTTATCCCGGAAACTCGAGTTTATCGTCCAGAAACAGAAAATCGATCCGAGAACACAGCAATTTACAGACAGCACACAAGGAGAAATACGGTCTTAGTCGCTGATGCTCCTAAAACCCAACAACAATAACCATGCGGGAGTTAATAATTGCAGGATATTTTCTGTTCAATTTAAATTCTAAATGCAAATTAGAACTTCTGTTAATATCATACATCCAGTGGAAAAACTACCACACCATCAGGTCCGCTACCTCGGGAGGCCGAGGAGTCGAGGGCTGGACGATCTTTAACAACTGGTTTGGGTACAGTTGTTTAAGCTCACGTGGGGACCGCTCCGTCATATGGTGAGAGGACCTAGGATTTATAGTTTCGTCACTGCGTATAATGAGCTTTAGTTATTACGCAATTTTTGCTAGGAAATGTTTTCACTTGTTTTCAAGGAACACGCACGTATCACGCGATTTTTTAGTTGTCAACGACGAATTAATTCGCCAATTATGTTTATAATTCTTTATTGCTTCGTTTGGATAGAAATTGAAGAAGTTGCAATGCATGAAACTCCCCTTCCACCCGATTTTATTGTATAATGTTTTTGTTATTCGCATTATTTTTTCCAGTTTAGTTTCTAATTTGTATTCGTTGTACAAGACATTGAAAATTCCTTTAAAAATCTAATTTTCATATGCACTTATATTAGGCAGAAGTTCAGCGAAAGTTTTTTGTTTGCTTTGGGCACTTCAATGAATTCCTCAGAAGTTAAAAATTTGGCCTCAATTGAAATATGGAAAACGGACAAAACTCATATTTGGTAATGTCGTGTGGATTAATAATATCCTAAAATAGATATTGCTGAGGATCGCAGAACAGAAGTACGTTTCATAGTTGAACTATTTGAGCCATGTTATTCAAATGAAGTTGGTTGCTGATCCCTCGTAGAAGGGAAGGCAAAGGAATCTGGTTGATTCCTTTGCCTTCCCTTGTTGATTGCATTTTTCCCCTCGTAGAAGGGAAGGCAAAATGAATCTTACCAACTTGCATTCTTTTTAGTATTGGAATTGAACTTTTTTTTCAAGGCATGCATGCATTGTGATTTTAACTTCCATTATTTACATATATTGAACCTTCTGCCCACTTGGAATATGCAAGCTTTTTGAAAACGCCACTCGGAACTCTGAGAAAAACAGCAGCCCTCATAACTGGACCGAGGATGCGTGAGAGTAGTGCTGTCGTGCGTCATCTTGTGCCCCCCTTTATCCGCCATAAATTCTGAGAGTGCGTGAAGAGGTTGTTGAAGGGGTTTAGAGAAAAAGAAAATATTATTTTCCAAAAATGTAGTTTAAAAATTATGCAACATTTTATTTTCATTTTCTGAAATTTGATGGGAGTGGGGCTGCTCTTCCTTTTCCCTCCCCGTGGATGCCAATAAACGCAGACGTTAGTTCCGTGTCGCAGCGTTTGAAGCGTTAATGTTAAAAAAACTTGGAAAGACATCACTTGTGGAATACTTGTTTTCATCCGAATGGCTGTTTAATGGAGGAAGTTAGAGAACACCATAGTATCATCCTGTGGCTTCCTCCAAGTGTACGTATCTCTTCCAGCCAGCCCCTACGAACTATCTGTTTCGCAGCAGAGTCGATAGCGTCTTCCTTCCGCGAAATGTCGGTGCAGTACCTCTTCCTTCCTTCCTAACCGGGCTGGCAAAATCCAAAGATCCAATTGGTTGTTTTCAGAAGCTTGCACAATCCTTGTTATAGCTAATAATTACGGCACAAGTCAAGTGTCTGTGTGTATTCTCAATGTCTGACACGTAAGATGTACGTAAATTGTTTCTCTTGCAGCCGCCCCACCACACGAATCACGACTTGGACGCCTATCTGGGCCGTCATGATTGGAGCCGCATCCCCGAGGCGATACAGAAACCCCGCAGACAGAGTGCCTCGCAAGTAGACGAGTTTTTCGAAGAGCAGACGGACGCCGGAACCATGCCAGGGTCTCTAGGTGGTTTCCCTCACTGCTTTCCTCACGGACTGCTACCGCAAGGGCCGACTCAGCGGACCAACGGACTGTGCGCACGAGGCTACCCAGTCGCCTCTTACTACCCACGACCACAGGAACAGTGTCGCATGATGGGCCAAACGGGTGATATGAACGCTGGTGCCTACGTACCCTGTGGTGTTAATGCTAAAGGTGACGACGTGTTTGTGAAACCTGCGCCGGTGTCTAGTCCTGCCGGCAACTGTCCCGAACCTCGTACCACCCTTACCGGTTTTTGGGAAGACATTACAGCGTCCATACGGAAACTCGATCCGGACAACGGCGACCTTGTGACAGTGAAGACCGAGACTCCCGCCCTTACTCCTTGCCCTTACTCGGGTGCGAACGGTGCTCCTAATGGAACCCATCCGAGTGCAATGGTGGTGGGTGGGGGCCCAACGGTAAAGGAAGAGAAGTGTCAGCAGATGGGAGTGCCAACCACACAGCTCACTATGACACCTTACCCCAGCTCTTCGGCGGCGACCAGCTGCACAGGAGGTGTGCCCGTACGCGTGCCATCGGCAGGATCGCCTTTCCCTACGTCTCCTAGCCTACAGGCGTTCAGGTACACTAGCATGGGGCCGCACTTCGCCATGTCGAGGGTGTACATGCCTCCCACGCCTCCAAACTCCGAGCCGGGCAGTCCTTCCACCGATACCTTCTCGTTAGGACGACGTACACCGCCGCCTCCTTATCCCGTGTCATCCTCGGCGTCGCTTCCAGTCACGTGCCTGAGCGAGGTACAATCGCAAACCAGATATAATCGGAGGAATAATCCGGAGCTCGAGAAGAGGAGGATTCATCATTGTGACTACCCCGGTAAGTATGCATTTCTTAATATTAATTGAAATATGTACGCGTCGTTATTTATGCGTGCACGCAGTAACACTGCCCTCTGGTGTTATACGTTTAAGACTCGCGCAGATAGGCCATACATTAAGCGACCGTTAAGTGTATTATTTTATTATAATTTTGTAATCCAAAGGATATTCTTCTTTCTATTGTTTTTTGGCAGAACAGGGGCAAATGTACAACGCGCAAAAGGGCACGCGCAGCATTCAGATATGTTAGTTGGGCAGCAATGGAAAATATTTCATTTATATACATAATCATCGTTTTGTCACTAAATATTCTGACGGATTATGTACTCAATGGCGAGTTTCTGTTGCCTGTCGGAATACATTGTTTAAAATCAATGATCATTTACCACCAGTTGTTATTGGTGGTAAACGTTTCGTTCATACCAAGAGATCAGGTTTTCTTCTGCAGTACAAAAATTAGAACTTCTTTCCAATATGCATTCGAATCCGAATCTCCAGAAAAGTTTCCATTTTCTCCACGTTTTTCTCCATAGCGCTTGCGATTACAGCTCAGATAGATCTGATCGAAGTATACACTCCACGTTTTAAAGCCTGATACCCAAGTATACGCTCCACGTTTAAAGTTCATTACATAATCCATCCAATGGATGGATGGATTTACGTAATGAACCTTTACCCAGCGTTGAAGCTTCCGCTAGAACCGAGCCCATTTCGGGAAGATTAATTATATCATTTACATTAAAGGCTATTACCTCAAGCAGATGGGCTGCAATCATCACAGATGGTCTATAATGGACAACAGAAGTCGAAGCAAAGATTAACGGGACTGACTGCTGTATATATTGATACAAAGGCATTAGCAATTGAGGAGTGGACTATGTTTCACTGTAATCACAATTAAGCTGTGTGCATCGTGGTTAAAGGCTTTCATTAAGTCCAAGGGATTCCTCTGGGGAGTTAAAAACATTTTGTATAATTATTACTCGTCCAGGGAGAGCAGAAAACGGCTGTTGAGACAATTATCCTCTTCTCTCTGATCTGTACAGTGTAGTTGTAACATTCATAAAATATAAAAGAACATTAAACACAAGATAGTCTGTTTTTACAATACCAAATCACTGCACAATTTGGAGTATAATTAATTGATTATCCAAACATTACTCGAAAAATTTGAGTTCATTATTGTTTAAATCCCGTCTTATGTTTATTTTTTAAATCGAAGTACGTATGCTAATTTTAATGTGCCTAGCGCTCTAGTAGGGCAATTTAACTCTGTAAGTTGCAATTTCAGTGTGCAGGATTTTGGACTGCAAAGAGTGAGAAGTGGAAATTAAAACTCTCTTAGCCTAAGTACGGCCATTTGATAGCAGGAAGTTTTAACCTCGGTATCTAAGAATAAATATTAGAAACTAATGAATCCTTATTGTATGCTTCAACATTTAGCGCACAAAGAAACAACATGAACCCACACACTTCTGTCCTGTTAGCCATTCGGAGGATGAATCTTTAGTAATAAAACTGATTAAAATAAATAAAATTATTCATCACAGAAGTATTGTTAAGCTTCTTTTATGGTTCATTGATGGTAGTAATTTAATTTGACTTTGCACTTAAGATGTTATACTGCTCCAAAGGCATAACGGCTTAATGCTAGCATTGGCAGTACATTGCAAGTTAGCCAAGGCGTTTGATCAGCCGGAGGGAATGGGGGGGAACTGTGTGTTTCCTCTTTAGTTTGTATCCAGCTGGCCTTTGAATTACTTCGAAGTCGTTAGTCTCAACTATGAAGGCAACTTATTCCAATGATTAACATCTCTTTATAACTCTGCATCCCCCTTAGTTTGAATTTATGCCCCCTGATTTTAGCGTCATTATTACCATGAAAATTTCACCTGCCTTTATTTTACTGTCACCTCTGAGACTTATACTTCAATCAGATTCCCTGTAAGGTACATAGTTAACGAGCTCTGTAGTCCACATATTCGAAGTTTCCTCGTACGAATGCCTTTTTTGAAATCTCACCAGACGGGCTGCCTATCTTTGGCTTTGGATCTTTTCGATAAAGCTTTCCATAAAAGCTCTTTCACTGAGACTTATGTGCCATTTTGAATGACATACAGTTTCGCTAAGCACTCTGAAGTTACCAATGCTAAAAAGAACCATGCCCTGTGGTGCACGGTACATTCCTGTCAATTTTATGAGAAATAAATTTATGAAATTTATGAGTCATAATAATAGGTGAAGAAAGTTACAATTCCAAACCTAATTATTGATTAGGCAAAGAAATGTCTATATTTCATCTGCAGCCCAGTTTTCGAATCTCCAGAAGTCTTTCTCCACAGGGCACCGGCTCTTGAGGTAGCTGAACAAAGTGACAAGCGACCCTTCACATCTTGAGAGCCCTCTTTCTCATACACCCCTCCATAGTAGCATCTCACTTCCAGAAACGTTCAAATATTGGCCAGAATGATCACCCACCAAATGGACACAACCCAGGGCTCACTCTCGACCCCTTGCGACAGCACAAACATGCCAGTCACAGGGAAAAAACCAGCATCTTCGCGTTAAATGCAACGTCCCAACAAAACAGAAATCGTCAGCGCTTTCAGTTAATCTCCAGCAGCTGTCTGTGGACAAACACTATAAGAAACAAACTCTCAGCATAAGTTTCTCTCATAGCGGTTGCGATGCCCTTCTCATTGTCCCTTCAGCTGCGCTCTAAATTCTTTCTTACATCTCGTTGCAACCGTCAAAAGCTTCTCTTATTGAAGGGGATTACTTCCACATACAGGATTGCTTCTCCTTTACGGTAACCATCACCTTCAATCTGCTCACAAACTGAAGAAACATTTTAATGCGGTTTTCGATCGAGAACTTTGGTAACGGTATAAATTTTTATTTTGATCGACAAAACAAACTAGAGAAGGACATTATGTGCTTGTTCATTAAAAATTAAGGTAGTAAAGAATTAATACCGCATTACTGTTTATAAATTTTTGAGTTAGAGTTTATAATTTTTATAATAATTTAATAATTCACATGATTTAATTGGTATTATCCGTACCTGCCATTAGTTATTTACAATGTGACAATGGTCGTGTATCTTTCTAGCTATAATGGCTCTCTCTGAGTGACCTTATAGATAAATAAATGCAATAGCATAGCTTCCTGAGTAGCAGCCACCCTTCAAAGGGATGGAAACAACGTGAATAAGGATCCCTGTTGGATTTGAGGATTTAACCATCCCGAACTGTGGGATTGATAGTATTTTTCCGTTGATTGATGGAGTTGTAGGTTGGCCGATCTCCAATGATTAAATTAGGGTCCATAGGTGGTCCGAATCCGAGATCTGTCCTTCATAAAGGACTCCAGAATACTGAGACATAAAAACTGTCTTATTCACTTCCTATTATTAAGGAAGGCTACGTTTTAGTTTTCAGCCGAAATTAGAGTAATATACTTATCTTGTGCAATCGAATTCTTATGCTATCACAAATCCTTCTCGGATAGCTCAGTGGTTAAGATCACTGTTCTTCTGCACCGCGAAGAAAATCTCTGAGTTCGGATCCCATCTCGACGAGAGGTATTTTTATCGACATTTTTCGCACCATGGCCGAGTTAATCGGTTTATAGTAAAACGCATCTAGGAGAAGATACATAATGATGGACTTCATCTGTTGTGATCAATATTTCTTTGCTTAACTTAGACGCCTTTAAGGGTTATTTGAAATTAGTGCATTTTGAAAACAGTCTTTAATTAGAACAGATTAGCTTTTATGATTTAATGAGTCTGCACTAGCGCCTTATTATTAAGATGGGTCATGTTTATATATTAGAAGCTTTGCTAATGCCTTGTTTATTCAATAATCATTTACATAAAACTATAATTTTTAATTTAAGCACAGTATATGTTAGTGAGAACAGTTAGAGTAATCTGCAAAGTGTGGCACGCCTGTAATGATTTCTTTATTATTATTTTATTTATTTTTTTCTTTATTTCGATGTCATATGGTGAAACTCGCTAGACAGAGCTTGGAACTTAAGTGATAAGCCAACAACTTAGCTTATTTAACGTGAAAAGGTTGGGATTAAGCAACTTATTTATATAACAAACAGGACAGGATAAGAATGAATGAATGTCCCTGTCAAAGAGCTTATTCACTTATGTCCTCAGCGAATTCGGCTTGTAGCGTCACCAAAGAGATGTCGCTTCCGCCCTAACAAAGTGTCATCCATCTCCCTTCCCCCTCCACTTCCCTGCTAGGAAGGGCTACAAGTGAGGGGATAATTTGTCCCAAGTTTCCAAAATTACCCTTGTCAGTGCAGGTGTTGCCAAGCTTGGTGAATAGTTGGCTTTAAGCTGCAAGAGTTCACCTTCCCAGTGTGCAAACTGATAGCATTAGTCTCTGACAGCACGTCCAACTATTATCTGAAGATTGCTAATAGATTTTTCTTTTTCCTCTTTCCCCCTAGGCTGTACTAAAGTGTATACGAAGAGTTCTCACCTGAAAGCCCACCAACGAATCCACACAGGTAGGTTGAATTTACCACTTGAAAAGTTGAACTTTGCTCTTCAATATATAAGATCTTTATTGCAGATCATTGAGGGGCCCTTGAATATTTTTTTTACGATCAACAGGCGTGTTATGGATTACAGCGTTGTTTAATCCATAGATATTTCAACAGTAACTTTAAAGGGATGAAAAACACTTTAAGCATGAGGCGGAGTATCTGTTGTCTTTTTTTTAAATCCAGACTAAAATCAGAAATCGATTTTCTTTTATTCTGATTTCAGTATTTAATTACAGTAAGGTTGGCTATTATGGTTTCACGATTCTACACTACCATCTTAGTAATAACATAAGTTATGTTTAAACACTAGAAATTTTGCTAACGCTTTGCATTCGTTTTCAATTTAATGAATTTATATTTAAAGAATTATAGTGCTAAGGATAGTTTTTGTTGTGTGAAGCAGCTTTCTCTCGAAAAGGGTTTAAACTGAGTCATCTCCCGTTAAAATATCTGTTAAATTTTATCAAAATATTTTTTTAATAACGAGGGGCTCAGATAATCCCTAAAAATTTAGGGATTATCGGGGTATGTTGTAGGAGGCTCCCTACAACATACCCCGTACTTGTTGTTGTAGGGGTTTAGGAGCATCCGCGATTAAGATTTTTCGATTTTCTGTTTTGTTGGACGAAAAACCGCAGTTTCCAGGAGGAAAAAACCATGCTACCCTCGCCTGAGACCAACAATCAAGCCATTGTGAAGAAGGCCCATAAAAACTCCTCCCGTCATCATCGACCGGACTCGAGCTGAGGTCTTTTCCATCCAGTATGAGAAGGACGGCGATCCAATTAACCGTGCTACCCACGAGGCCTTCCCCCATACTTGAAAATAGAGAAAGTTTCTAGTGTACGCATGACCCTTTTTGATCTTGCATGACGCTCAGTTGCAGTCCTATCATATGTTGTGTGCTCTGAGGACACCATTGAATTCGGGTATTGTTTCTTAAAGCGGCTGCTTATAATTACTAAAGGTTTTTCTATGCCATCTCAGAGCTTAAACCCTTCCTTTTAAGATAAAACTTTATATATTTTGTAGAAAAGCAAACTATTGGCTTGTTTAATTGTGTGGTTGATAGCTTGAGATGAGAAGTAGTTGAGCCAAATCAGCATGAGTGGAAAATTAGTATTCCTCATCCCACAAAATTTTTTCTTTAAAAATGATGCCATTTAAACTGAACAACATATACGAGTTTATCAAGTTTACACCCATCTAGAATAATCTGTTATTGCAAAAGAAATAATCGACTCGTATGCCACAAATTCACCGCACGCAACATTCCAAATTACAATATAAATATAAAAAATAATAAAACGTAATTTCTTGAATTCCAAAGAGTCACATTCCATTTGAGGAAGTCCGGATAGAAGTAAGTGGATGGAGTCGTTACACATAAAGTAAAAAAATGCTCTAAAGTTTCAACAAATATCAGTCAATCAACTTAGTTGAGGAAATCATATGAGATGGTGAACGATGGAAGAAAATTAAGCACAAGGACAGTAGATGAAGCATCAAAACTGTCTGAAAGGGTCGCACGCTGAGTACCTCCTTCTCCCGCCCTCACACTAACTCGAAGGATACAAAACTCAATAATAGAGTATGTGAAGACGCATGCCTCTATTCTACAGAAAAGGAGTGTATGCCCTTGAAAGTTTCGAGCCGACAGCAACAGATACAGGAGGAACTCCTGAGTAATGTGAAAGCAATTTAAATACAACGTGCTAATGCTGCATGGCCTCAATTTTCGCTTAAGAGCATCTCGTCCCTATGCACTGTACATATTACTATTTATTTAGTTTTTTAACCATCACTCACAGTGGAAAATTTTGCGAAATGGAACACTCGTCGGCATAATAGAAAAGAAGGCAGTTAATTGATTTTGAGATATCTTTCATCACTTTTCTACTAATATAGAACACTTTGAACAATAAAATATATAGGCCCAATTTAATATTCCTTTCGACGTTTTTAAAATATTTAATAAAAAGTACTTATCAAGGGTCTTTGATTGAATCCTCACTCCCACCTCCAGAAATTTTCATTAAGTGTCACTGAGCTAGAAAATGTTGAGATACACTAGTCTGTAGCATTCTCTTGTTGAAGTCCTTGTAGGTAGCGCATTTGGTAGGATCTCCATCCTCCCCCACAACGGGTGAAAAAGACTCGAGTTCGAGTGCCGTCGATGAAATGAGGAAGTTTAATGGGTCTTTTTTCACAACGTGGCCGGTGTGGGGAGGAGGACGAAAAACCAGAGTTTCCGGGAGAAAAAACCATGCTACCCTCACCTGAGCCCGACTAACTCAGCCACATTGTGAAAAAGACCCATAAAAATTCCTCCCATCATCGACGGTATTCAGGTCTTTTCCACCCGGTGTGGGGAGAAGGAGGACGATTATATCAACGAGAGCTTTAGTAGTCATATAATCAAAACCTTCCCATCCTACCGACGTAGCAAGTATGGCCGGTTCGGCCATATTTCCTGAATGAACTGACTCTGGCCTTACTTTTTTCCACACGCATTTACCGTTGAACGTTTTACTTCCTTCAGCGATAAAGCTATGATTCTGATACAGTCCACAATTGAGAAATGTTTCCATGCCTCCATTACTTCAATAGATTCGGAATCAATTTTTTTCCAAAATCCATTGTAACGATTTTCTGATGTAATAAGTTTTGAAGGTGGATATAATGCCTTGATCTAATGGCTGAATGAAAGAAGTTGTATTAACCTAGTACAACTGTGGTGTTAGGAACATAACTTCAACGTTTGGATGACTTAAATCTTTTGGATGGCCTGGTGTGCTATCCAATAGTAATAAAAGTTTGAGATCTAGATTTTTCCACAAGTTCAACAAGCACAAGTTCAATAGCTCAGAACATAACACGGGGATTTTCCAACAAAATAAAATACAATAAACAATGCCGATCATGCCATAAACAATGGCATGATCGGCATGCTACGACTTACTAAGGACATTCATTGATGATCCGTGCTTGCTTGATTACCATAGATATGAACCTGCAGAATCTATAGAACTGAATCTGTGTCTGATGTCAAAGATCTCTAAACTGCCGGCTGCCACTTCAAACGAGGGGCAGACGGCGACATCGTAGGCTAAGCTCAACCCGCACAAAAAAAATCTATATTAAGGTTACCCGAAAACAGTGTCATCCACCCGCGTATATTAGGGTCATAAATTGCTTGTGCTCTCCACTCAGTTTCCGAAGGGAAAAAACCTCGATGTCCTTGCCTGAAACCGATTAACTCAGCCACGGAATGAAAGAAAAATAAAGGAAAATAAATAATAAAAACCATAAAAGTTCCTCGCGTCGTTGACAGGATACGGTGATTATAACCAGTTTCCCGCGAGGACTACACTCAGCTTAAGGTATGCAGATATGTTGTAGCTTATGTCGGACGGCTCCTAAATTAACTCAACCCCTCTGTGGTACACTGCGATGACACACAACTCTGTAAATTGGCCAGAAATGTGTGCAGCATTATAACTGTGTGTGTGTCCTAGTATAATTGATTTTGGCCACTTTGTTACCAGGAAGGCGATCACGTGAAAAGATTGCCCAGTACTCGTATGCCACAAGGAGGCGGGCCACAACTATTTCCATGCTGACTTACCAAGAGGATAGGACAATTAAAATAATAACAATAAATCGCGCACTCACAGGGGCGGAAAGGCAAGACCTGTGATTGCCAGTAAAACATAAATAAATAAAATAAAAAAATAAACTAAATAATATATATATTCCACCATTAGCCAAAGCCCAATGCCAGTAGGAGTCCCAGCTAAGAAGGCAAGGAGGTATCCAGTAGTTGATTGACAAGGGATCTCTGGCGATTAAAGGCATGACGAGCAAATTCTTTCAGAAAGTGGAAATTTTCTTTGGTATTCATTAAGTCCGGTTCGTTTCTGGGGACAGTGACGCCAGTGGAGATAAGAAGGTCCTGTTGAGGATCTAGGTATCGATGGCAGTGGTATAGGATAAGTTCCCAGTCTTCTGGGCGCCTCAAGGACATTGTGATGATTCAACAAAGTTTAAAATTTCAAGCTTGGCATTAAGAGAGTCATGACCAGAGATGAAATCATTTTTGACTGGACTGTAACGTGGAAAAGGGGACGTTAGGGACAAACTCTAAAGTAACAGAACCCTTGAACGTAGTGGACCATCTCTCTTGCCAACGCTACATTAAAAGATTCAACAGCTTGTTTGCTCAATCTTGGGACCCATTGATGGAAACACCCAAAAAGACACTTTAAGCTCAACCGCATGCACAATTCGCAGCATGGAGTTAACGAGCGTCTAGAAGATGTCGGGATGAACGGAACTTATTTCATTGTTACAGTCGAAACGCCGGTTTTAAATTGGTAGATGAAAATGATTCTGCTTCCAGGTACTCCTTTGAATAAAATTCTTAAATTCCTCATAGACTGTAGACGATGTGGCTGTACATCGCATATGAACGTGCATTAAGTTATTATGAGTAGCAAATGGGCCTTATCTTAGGTATACTAGGGAGAGCTAATCTTCAATATGAAATGAAGGCCTAATGTTTATTTAACCTTTTTTAACTCATCTCTTTTTAACTATTGTGAAGGTCTATCAAACTGCAGCTTTCTCTTTGAATGGATATGAGAATATCCCTATCGTGATTGAAAGACACTATCAGCTGGGGTGCACTGGAATATCTGTTGTTGGTGTAGTGCAGTTGCATTACTGAAGCTATCAGTGTGTCACATTTTCCACTTCTGGGTATGCTTTGCACACTAGTTCATGGCTCTCTCTCTCTCTCTCTCTCTCTCTCTCTCTCTCTCTCTCTCTCTCTCTCTCTCTCTGGCAATGTCATGTGCGCGAAATTGCTGACCACCAATGATCCCCCACGCAATTGGGTTGTGTCCATCTTTCTCTTGAGATTGCCTGCACCTGTAGTCTTTAGTTTTCGTTTTTACAATGGGTAAAGTTTGCATAGGCGGCGCTGTTCACCAACCTTGTTTTGCAAATTTCATCGTTTGTTTGTTTGTTTGTGCGTATGTGTTTAAACACTATAAGTCTTTAGAACTACAAATGATCCACTCTTCCTCGTTAATCTTGTCGTCCTGCTGTTCTTTTAATGTATCAAATCCTTGGATAAAGACGAACCATTTTGGCTGATAAAATTCAAGTTGTCTTATCGCAACGATTCTAAGTATAAATATCAGCAAATCAAATACTTTTATGAGAGGAGTCTGGAAATGTTTTCTGAAAAGTGTAATTTCGCCTTGGTTGATTGTCAGAAAATTTAATTTCATTCCAGTTGTTGTTTTTCGAATTCTTGGCTTCTAGGAACGTGGGGTCTCAGGTTAGTGCTGCGCGTCTTTTCCCGGAAACAGGTTTTTAAAACCATAAAACAGTCAATCCTCAGAGCATATTCTAAGTAATCCATCCAACCTCCAGATCCATATGTTCATTCTAATTTCGTTGTCACGTACATGGCTGTATCAGTATAATTACGCCGAAGTTTCATTTGAGCGATTACTCTTGTCACAGCAACTACGAGCGTTGCTGGCATGTGTAATCTCGAAGACAGCTAAGGCTAAGAGGTGTCAGTAGATGTCTGTAATCGGTGGATCCTTCGGTCGGTTTACTTGTTTGCTGGGGAAAAAACAGTTTCCGTGCGAGGGTGAAGGGGAGACCTCTCGCCGAGACTGACTAGGTGGGCCGCGTTGTGAAAAGTACCTCCCAACGAAACTAGATTCGATACCAGGCCATTTCACACCTAGTGGAGGCGCCTCGTATTTTTCATTCCCCAAAATAGGTGAAGAGCCATACATACAGTCGGTTGGCCTGTTTTATGGAATGAAAATAACGCAATTTATATTCCTGACTCGCTAAAACTGCCTAGCCTTAGCTGTCTCGATGCGTATTCTGAACAACACAACTTCCAGTTCCTCACCTGGTGGTAGCAGTTAGCAATAGTGACTAATTGCTATTTGGCAATAAGAATTAGCCACTCGTAGTTGACCATTCCTTTTGAGCAGAGCAGTTATTTGTTGTAAGGTCATTGGAAGTTGGAATCGTACTCATTCTGTACGTGGTTTAAGGAATGCACTTCTCTCTATGTGGTTAAGCTAATGTTTTCTGTAAGTAAAATTATACCCAAATACAATGAAAAATTTTAGTGCTTCTTCGGATTAATAAGTTTTAATTGCACGGATTAACGAGTATTTTTCATCGGAAAAAAAGAAACACGAGGACCTTTTGAACGCTGATTCCAAATCTGTTTTCGGTTTTCTTCTGGCGTCTAGTTTTTGCGATGAGACCGATTACATGAACAAGATGAGTTCACGAAATTACTTCGAATGAGTTCGAATGGATTGCGTGACTGGTTGAACAAAAGGAAAAAAGTCAATGCCGTTTGCCATACTCATGAGATGGAGGAAAAGTTTAGACCACAATGGTGATTGTTGCTTTTGTAATATGAATATAACTGGATTTTCAACGAAGAATAAGCACAAGATTGTTTTTACAAACCTGGATTTAGCAATAAGACAAATCCCTCACGATAACACGATGCCAATACCGGTACCTACGTAACATGGACTAGATTCTTTAGAAGACGAAATGAAATGCCACGAAGGTGCGATTAGCGGAGACCTGAGAACTTCAGTCGATCCTGAGTGCACGCCCAACGAAGAGGCACTGGAGCCGGAGCTGTTTACCCAAGCAGCCCTCGTTAGAGATCCGCTCTCTCCAAAGATAAAGCCAAACTTCTCACCTAGACACAATTGGTTAAGAATTGTTTCACTATTGATAAGGAATCAAGTTTTGGCGACATTCTTTACAGTAAATGGTATGGTCTGCTGCAACCATGATATCAATGGCATTTTTAAGGAATTGTCACAAGTAGTACGCATTATATCTAAATGGCACCTCTTCATCGACTCCTCACAGAGAAGTTTAACAGCTGTTTCTTTCATAGCGGGAACCCCTCAGTCCCGATTTACCCACTCTGTTCATCTAATGCGGCTTATTATAACAACGATACTACTTGAAGCTGTTCAATAGAGCTCTCACCAATAGAACAGCTGGGGTGATCTAGCCCTCGTGGGTGGCTCGGTTGGCCGAATAGCCGTACTTCCCGCACTGGATGGAAATAACTCAGTTCGAATCTCGTCAATGATGCAAGCAATTTTTATGGGCCTTTTTCACAACGTGGCTGAGTTAATCCATCTCACACGAGGGCATCATGGTTTTTTCTGGGAGATCTCTATTGAGCATTTTCAGATACCACTGTACAGATGGAGACACTCGGCAAGGAGGAGGCTGACAACAACCAAAAATATGTGATCTGATTATGGGTACCGGCAAGGTTTTCTTCTTTACTAAAGTCTCAATGTCAGTATTTGCAATAAGATTCGTGAGCAGTAATGTGTTTATTTAGAAAAGACCCGGGTGTAAATGTCCTTAGGTTTAAATCTCACGCTCTCGTAGATGTGTGAATGTTATAAGGATGCCTTGAACGTTACCTCTCACCTTTTTTATTTTATTTTTTTCTTCCTTCTGTACCAGTTGGGCCATAAATTACAGAGACCCGCAATTAATTGCTAACTCAATTGGCTAAAATATTAAGTAGGACACTCGTCTTTAATCGTCGTATTCAAATACATCATCATTATATGTAATTTCACCCGGAACTTGAATTCTTCCTCCCCCCCTCAGTATTCAGACGCGAAAAGGGCGTCACTTAATATTGTCATACCTAGAAGGCCATGTATCCAAAGCCTACATGAAACTTGAATTACCGCGTAGCCAACTTTCATTTCTTTACACATGCACGTGCAAAACCGATGTCCCTCCGCAAAAGTGTATTTTTAAGCCAACCCCAGTCGTGGATCTTTCTCGCTGTGACGTATATGTTATTTAAAAACAACCGGTCCGTGTATGTGTGCAACACAATGATCAGTCTGTTGACTGATTATTCTTCCCTCCCCCCCTGCACACACACACATCCCCTTTATGGCACGGATTCCAACAAAACCTGCTGGATAGTGCATTTTATCGTGATAAGCCGCACAGATAGTAGTTCTTCGGAGATAGAGGGGATGAGAGAGAGAACTTATTAAAATTGCAAATGAAGCGAGATTTTGACTCGGGACCCTGATAGGATCATTGGCAAGGGGGGAAGAGGAGGGAGAATAACTACTAACCTGTCCAAGTAGACGGAACAATAGGACATTAAAAACATCGCGTAGCAGCTCAACAGATTGAAGCCTGTAGGGACTTCTTATTTGGAATTCGCAATTTTTCTTCTTCACCGAACATTGATGTCCGTGTGACCTAGTGGAAAGCCATCATTAGTGTCTAGGTAGCTATTTATTAGTTAAACTTTCTAATGTTCGGCGAGGATTAGCCTGCTGGGCTGATCCTCATCATCCTAGAAGGATCGCAAGATCTTCTTGATAGCTGCAATCGGAGTACTTTTGTGGCACACTTCAACTAGACCTCAACGATGGTATTCAATACACACGCACTGGCTTTAGATTAAATACAGCGACTCGAGACTGTCTAATAAGAGTTAGGGCGCACACCAGTACGCCGAGATCTAAGATTTAATCGAGTTATGCGATTCTTCTCGGGTCCTTCTGGGATGAATTACTCGGGTCCTTATATTGCCAGCAACAACGCTGGGCTGAGGACTAAATACGGGGCCCATAGACACCTACACCAGTAACTAGCGCACATTAGGTTCACACATTTATCAAATCGCTTCTTCCCCTTGCACAGAGCCCCCCCCCTATTCTTTTTCTTCAATCCCCACTTTGGTCTGAATACGTTTCCGTTTCCTATATGTGGAATAACGGCAGAGAAAAAGGCAACTCGAAACCATATTTCCCTGACTTAGCGAAAACGCATCGGTTTCTCGACAGGAAACTTTGCGGAAGTTGGCGGTGAAAAGGCAGTCACGTGTTGAGCACGAGCTAATAGTGCCATTTGGCGCGTTGTAGCGCTCGCTATGTGCGAGAGAAACGGGACAATCCTCACCATCGACAGCCCCATATGTATGCCCCGATAAAACTGATGGTTTATTGTCGCTGGGAGCCAGGGAGCCGCTCCACAATGGCAGCCAACGTGCTAACAATGACACAGGTCTCGCGCCTCAGTCTCGAGCCCACAGAGCTCACGTGATCAGCCCCAAATTTGACACGTATCAAATTCGCATTTATCAACTGCGCTTTCCAAACGGAGAATGGAGAGGGAAATCATAAATCAACCTGCTGTAGCAGTAGGTGGCAGTACTGTCGCGAGCTAAAATCCCCTCTCTCTTCATCCCTCTATCTCCCTTCTTTTCTAACTCCTCCCCCTACCTCCATTGACCTGACCCTCGATAGAAAATGACAGTAGATGAGGAAGCTTGTTTTCGATCTCGGCCATTTCCTGCCTTCGATCGCCGTACTTAGTAACGTATCAATCCACCGGACGCCACGGCCTATTGTGTGGTCCGGACTATTAGAGGCGAGCACCCGTGCGGGTCGCAGTTTCTCCGTGCCACTCGGTCTCCGACCTGGGCCGTTCAGACGAAACTCGGGTCAAGAAGCTGCGCCGAGCGTGTGACTTAAATTAGCGCGCACCAACGTACTCGCTGAGGAATCCGAAAGGTCCACTGCGCCATCTGAAAGGATGCTCTCGTTCATTATTACTGCTTTGATTAAGATCTAATACACTGGCATCCAGAAGTTAAGTTACACCATATTTGACGCAAATTTTGAAATAAAATTGGAACCTCTCGCTGTAATTTAGGACGATTAATCCGAATCTGATGTCATAATACGATTTTAAGCAGGAATAGATCAAATTAGGTACAGATAAGCAAACAGCGATACCATTTCGAATTTAAAGCGATATTTTATAATAGAAATGAGCAGCGTTGTAGTTCCAGCCGGATGTTTGGCTGCAGACCGGAAACACTAAAAGCTAAGACGCATTGATCGCTTCTCAGTTGACAAGTAGCGTTAATATAGATACTTTGTTTAATCATTCTGAAGTATACTAAGTAAAGTATCCTAAATAAAGGGGCCACTGAGTGGCCCCTTTATTTAGGTACACCTACCTAATAGCGAGTAGATCCCCTTAGCTCTCAGTGCAGCCTGGATTTTTTTATTATTATTATTATCTTTATTTTCTCCTAAGAGACACACGTTTACAGCTATTAACCAGGGGGTGCACATTCATATATACAAATATAAGTTATATACATAATTATCCACTTATAATTTATACATATCGTTGTCTTAATAAATTATACTAATTAATTATATTATACTTATCATTGCCTTATTTTTACGTGACAGGCAGATAGAAAGAGGGCAAAAGCATAATTTTCAATTTTACAAGGAATTAGAGAATGTTCACATCTACACCACTATTTGCAGCGAGATAACAGAAAGATAAGACGTCCAATATAAACATAACAGGAGCAAAAACAGTCCCGACCAGTTCATTTTTCATTTCCTGCATTCACTTTTGTTTCCATCTGTGGGCTTCACTCAACATTTATAGGTGGAGTGATGCATTTTGAAACATTTCAGTCCTGTACCTCTTCTCTGTGCAAAGCTTTTCTGGGTCTGCTTGAAGATCGTTGTACATCTTAATGGTGTTAGAAGAAAAAAAATTGCTGAAGGCTTCCCAGCTGCGTGAGCGCGCTACTGAGTGGAGGGGAATGGTGTCCTATTCGCCCACCTTTGCGTCATGCGGGACCGAGTCAGTTTTCGGCGAGTCGAGTCTCCCGGTCAACAGTTTTGCAAGCGTGAGAATGTTCTTGGTGACAATTATGTGAGGCCAAGACGTGACATCCAAGTTGGCATATAAAATGGCTCTTGAGATTGTAAATGGGTGCGTAGTGATCCTGTTTAACCATCTCAGCATCCAGTACTCTAAACCCAGGAAAGCCTTGATGGTTGCATCTGGAGAAGAAGACCAAATCTGAGATGCGTAGGGAGGGATGGGGATGACGCATCTTAAAATATATTGTTTAACGAGGTCAGAGGGTTCCTGATACCTACCAGTTCTTGTCTGGAGGTCCATAGTGCTGCGTAAGTTTTTTCTTCTTTATAGGTCCGAAATGGGGTGTGAAGTTTAGGTTTTCGTCCCATTTCAGACCAAGATCAATACGTGTCCTGACTTTTTTGACCACGCTGCCATTTACGCGTATTGATATGTCGTTCTTTATTACCTTGTTGGTGAAAACCATTTGTGCTGTCTTGTGTTCATTTAGTCGGAGCCCCATGCAATTCAGGTATTCTTGCAACTCGGCGATTTTGGAGTTTGCTTCTTTGTTGCGTTGTAAAGTTGTGTTTTGGTCATTCGAGGTGATGAAAAATTTTAAGTCGTCTGCATATACGACAAATTGTTTTTGATTTTGGGTCAAGAAAGGATGCAGTGCTGTTGCAAAGAGAGTAGCAAAGAGGACACCACCTTGTGGGACTCCCCTGTTAACTTGGAAGGTCTCTTTGGAAATTCCATTTATGGCAGTGATGTGTCTCTCCCTCAAAGAATTCGCTATTATTGCTGATACGTGGCCAGTTATATGGAAATATTCCTCCAAGATGGTAGTAATAGGCAAGACGGATATACCGTCGAAAGAAGAAAGAAGATTTGATTTGAGACAGTTCAGGATAGACCTCTGTCTTCAGTTTGCTGATTGCTTCACGGATTTTCTCTGTGTTGGCTTCACCGTCAGCTTGATTTTCTGCCAGAGGAGTTCCAAAGGTGGTTTGGGTCCATTCTGAGGAGATGTGCTCGGGCATTATATACGTACGCCTTTTCTTATTATATATCCTGCTTCCTTTCTTTAAACGTGATTGCACCATGTCATAATGAGCTTGACGTTTCAACCGAATGAACCGTGCTCTAGCTTCTTTATATCAAATACAATCAGGTGGGTGTTCAGTTTTTTTCCATTTTCTGAAGAGTTTTTGCTTCTTGAAAGCATATTTTTCTTGTGGACTAAACCACGAATTCGCCCGATCGGAAATTTTAATGCGTTTTGATGCCCCCTCAAGAGCAATAAAGTGAAGGGTATCCGAAAGTGCTTCTAAGGCATCGTCTACGGGGAGTTGGAAGAGATTCTGCCAGTTGAAATTCACGAGCCGTTTCAAAATTACGTCTGGTTTTATATACTTGGTTGAGAAGATGACATCAGCGTTGTTTTCCTACCTCCAGTTCTCTTTTTGACTACAAGTTTGACTTCTCAGGTTGGCTTGGATTGAGAGAGGGATGTGATCAGAAGTGAAGCGAGTCGTACTATCAGTTAATGTGATGTCTAGAGCATTATAGTATACCAGGTCAAGGCGCTGTGTGCCTCTTGTGAGTGGCGTTTCCAGTTGTTTCATCAAGAGGGTTTCCATAGTATCATCCAATTCGCTCTTTGCGTCTTTGTGCTTAGGAAGAGGCATATTCAAATCTCCCATCACGATAGATTCTACATTTGGGTTCAAGTTTGCGACGAGCCAAGTAAGGCGTTCATTTCTGGCTTCGCTGTCATGGTACATTTGTACATTCTTTGTACCTTCTCTGAAGGTTGCTGAGACGGCTTCAAAATTTTCCGAGTGTGACTCTTGGTTTTTAATTACAGAGAAATTATTCGTATAGAGTATCATTACTCCTCCTCCTCTTTTGTTTTCTCTTCCTCTTGTAACGCATTTAAAACCAAAATTGTCAGCCAGAGCATCTAGCTGTCTATTATTTTGAAGCCAGGTTTCTGTCAGGCAGATGAATTCATATTCCGAGCTTAATAGAAGGTTCTGCAAGGTGTGAAGTGTATTGGCTATCCTGCGCACATTTTGAAGGAAAAGAGAGACTCGCATATTTTCTTTCGAGCCTGATGAGGATTTCTTTAATTGCTACTGCGCTACCCTAGTTGGGGGCCTCAAAGCACGTTCCCTGAAGCGCTTAACCAGGGTGCCACTGGGCCAAATGTTTTTGTCTAGTAATCGTGCTTCGCAATTGATAGAGCATGAGATAGTGAAGGAGGAATATGTTGGATGCCTTGTTCGTACTTGTACTTCTATGTCGATCCCCATCCTCTCTACACACATTTCTTTGATGACGCTCGGTGTGATACTGAGTTCAACCCCCGAGACAAATAGCTTTCCTCTTGTTTGAACTGAGGTGATGCTGTATCTTTCTGCAAGACAAGGGCGATGATCAGATTGCTGGGATGTTGAAGGATGATCATTAGGATCACCATTTGTCCGTATGGCATGTTGTTCCTGATGGGCATTTAGGTGAGGGGGGGTCCTTTTTACTGGTATTTTGAGGGGCCGATTTTGTCGACAGAGAAACAACCTGAGCAAAAGTAGGTTTCTGATTCATGTTTGCCTCTGATGGAGGGGTTGATTTCTTTTTATTGCGATCTTGGTTTGCAGAAGAAGTAGAGCTGGGGATAGCGGTCTTTGGATCGTTTTCCGACCTGGGGTTTGCATACCTTTTATTGGAGGATTCATTTTTGAATTATCAAAAATTTGAGGGGATGACTTCTCTTTGTAGGGATTAGCATCTTTCAACTCTGCCCTACCATTGAGAGTAGTCGTCCGTTGTGATTTAATGTGATGCTTCTCCATCGGATTCCCTCTTGCAACTTTTGAAAGCTGGGCAAGCCTGTGGGTTTTCGAGCATCGGGATATTTCCTCCAATTGTTCCGTTAATTGCACGTAGTTGAGTTAGGACTGTGTTTAATTTATCATCAATTAGTTTCTGTTTGGCCATTAACGTTCTATTCTGTTCATGCAGTTCGTGGTTTTCTTCTTTGATTCCTTGCAGAGTTTTGTGGATCGGAAGAAGGAGTTCCTCGAGTAACTCTTTTAGCATTTGTGACTCATGCTTAGAGTAATGCTGGTCTGTTTTGCTTTCTTGATAATTCCGAGCCTCACTACAGCCTATTTCTTTAATGTAGTCAAGAGTATGATTTCCATCTTCATCGGGGTAGTGTCGAGAGCGTGGCACGGGGATAATGGTTCGTGTTGATTCGATTGCTTCCAACATTTGATGCAAATTGCTGGTTGTGGATAGCTACTCCAAAGAGCTCGTTCCACCTCATCCCACAGGTGCTCAGTTGGATGTCGATCTCGTGATTGAGAGACCGCCGCACTAGGCTCATGTTTCTAGAATTAGTTCTGGACAAAGAATTCTGGCCTTGTGACAAAATCCATTATCCTTAGTGTCAGAAGAACTCATTTGCAGGTGGTTGCACTACAGCCATGAAGGGATCCGATTGGAAACAATTTCCTGATAAGCTGTGACATCTAATTTCTTCCCTAATATCGAAGGGCCCAATGTGTCCACGAAAACATTCCTCACATCATTACACCGTTGAGTCCAATTACCCATCCTGCCATTGTTAACACCTAGTAGGATGGACTCGTGCTATTTTTCGCCATATTCTGGTACCACCATCAGCGTTTTCCAATCCTTCGGTATTGGTGTTCCTGAGCCCACTGTAACTTCTTGTTTTTTGCTCATAGGAGTGGAACTCGGTTCGATCATCGACTGCGATATCTCCTCCATTGTAATGGATTGTTATTTGACTAAGTGTAGTCTGTGTGTGTGTGTGTGTGTGACCCTGTAGAAGTTTCATGAGCGTCTCGCATCAACGCGATGTTTCCGATCCCAGGCCGTTAGCTGTCTGTTATTTGATCATCGAAACACAGTCGTATGTGAAAACGCCAACAACATTGCAGTTTCCAAGACACTCATGCCCGTACATCTGGAGCCAACCACCGTGCCACGTTTAAAGTCAATTAAATTTTTCGTGTCGCCCATTCTCGCACCGAATTGCGCACATACAAGCATCTCCACGTAAATGCCCAATATTGCATGATGGTATTACTGAAGAGGCGCGCCATATCATGCAAAGGTACCTAATAAAGTGGCCACACTCCGTGTATTCTTACATATTTTTAAAATTGGCTAAGACAGCTTGTATTTGCAAAATAAAGAAAAGCACACGACAGATCCCACTCTAAAAGAACCTTGGAACTTTATGGAGTGAATGGACGGTTATACAAGACCCCATAAGTAAACAGAGGCCCCCATCAAATAGTACTACAGTATTTACTTATAACCTCTCTCTCTCTCTCTCTCTCTCTCTCTCTCTCTCTCTCTCTCTCTCTCTCTCTCTCTCTCTCTCTCTCTCTCTCTCTGTGTGTGTGTGTGTGTGTGTGTGTGTGTGTGTGTGTGTGTGTGTGTGTGTGTGTGTGTGTGTGTGTGTGTGTGTGTGTGTGTGTGTGTGTGTGTGTGTGCGCGCAGCAGGGAGCCAGCTGTGTATATGTTGCTCGATTATGTGTGACAGTGAATGGCTGAGCTGTCAGCTATGGTTTAAATTCGAGTAACAGTTCAATTTCGGCAATACCCGGACCATCAGTTTTCAATGCAAAAAAAAAAAAAAAAATTCCGAAGTTTGGTTTGAAACTTAAAACAGAAAGAAAGAAAGGTTTATTTTTGCATAAAACCAACTAATAAATTTAGGCTGTTTTCTTTTCTGCTGGATGTGAGCAAAATCGGTATCACCACGACCAAACTTAGTTTCAGAAAGTCAAAATCTTATGGAACTTGGCGCACTATGGCCATAGTCGCTGATGCCACAGTAAAACTACACTGGTGTGCAAAACTTAAGGACCAGTCAGCTTTTCACCTGCAGCTTCTCATGGGAGTGGCCTGGATATGAGAAAAGCATACCAAAGGAACCTCGTGAGGTACAGAAATGATGAAGGAAAAAAAAAAAACGACACAACAACGGAAACGAAACGGTACAGAGGGACTTTATTCAAAAATGGCAACATAGCACTGGCTGCCATGATACAGATGCATCACTGCCAAAGATGGAACAAAGGGAAGAGGTGGTAATCAGTAGGAGATATATGGCCATCCCTAATGTCGATGCAGGCTTTGCACTGCCTGTTGATACTTAGAACAACGTTGTTGATAAGTTCTTACGGTAACATCGTCCATTCCTCTGTCAGCGCCATCTTCAACTGGTGAACATTTTCTGGTGGGTGTGGACGTCTCCCCAGAGCATCTCATATGTGTTCGATGGGATTTAGATCGACAGAAACGGGCAGACCAATCTATACGAACAATGTCCACACTTTCCAAAAGCATATCAACAGCTGCAGTGCGATCGGGTGTGGCGTTATCATCCATAAACACGAACTCGGGGCCAATGGCACCTCGGAACAGACGCACATGGGGAAGGATTACCTGAGTACAGTAGCGTGCACCGGTTACAGTACCGACTTCCATTATCTGGAGTTGTGTACGTCCATCCAAGATAACGCCTTCCCAGACGAGAACACCTCGACCGCCATATCGATTCCTTTCAGTGATGTTTGCGGGGTGATACCGGGTGCCAACCTGTCGCCATATTACCTGACGTTCAGAATCGCTGATGAGATTGAATCTACTCTTATCAGTAAAGAGTACCTTAAGTAAAGATTTTGTGATTGTAACCTTTAGAAATAGTGTTGGTCCTTAAGTTTTGCACGCCAGTGTATAAATGAAACAATCGTACATAAACTTATCTACGTGGAAGTTTAATTTTACGTATTGCGGTATTTTTTCCTTTGAAATTTTTCCCAAATCAGTAGCAGTCAGTAGAATGCCAGGTTGGTTGATTTGATTTGATTTTTAATGGTGCATTGGCAGCTTAGACCATAATGCGCCAACTCAACCGGATTGAGGAATATGCACGCAGATAGTTAACTCTGAATATTAATTTCATACAACGCATTTACTATTGTGTTGAGAGGTCAAAGTTTACAATAATGAACGTTAATTACGAAGGCGATTCAAACGAAAGATTTCGGTTGTATAAATTTAAATTGGGCGCCGCCAGGGGTGTAAATTTAGAGATTAGTATTAATGCTCCAAGGAATAGAAGAGCACGTTTGAAGCTCTTTTTTTCGCGAAGAATATTGCGCAGCAACAGAGACAATATGGCGTTAACAGCGATGGGTTCGTTCAAGATAGCATAGCACAGTGTAATTCAGTTACTTACAGGGGGGGGGGGAGTTTCTCCGGCAAAAATTCCCTGGTTGTATGGAAAAGATGTTATGTATTGCTCTACATCGACCAGCTCAGTTAACATCAAGGGAGATCAGTGTAAGACAGTTGATGGTGTGGTCAGGGAACAGTTGGACCTGCCTATTGAAAAATCATTTCGTTGACTTGAACACAAACAATATTATTTGTAATTACTACTTCAGATGTGTGCATACACGAGGACTACTGACTTGGTCACTGTAGTGTACGTTATTATTAAATAAATAAGTACATCCTAGGAAACGGAGAACATATTTTGAAATGGAGAGCGCCTGTAGCAGAGAGGGGCATCGCCTGCTTTGGTCATAATACGCCATTTCCAGCGATATGATAGGTCGAATGGTGTTCTGTCGTGCATCATGTCTGTATACATGTGTTTTAATGAAATTATTTGCAATTTATCTTGTAATTGTATTGATCGCTATTCATCGATGTTTGTATCAAATTCAAATATATGTTTGAATAAAAATAGACTTATTTTATGAATATGAAATTAATGCCAAAAATGCGTTGGAATTCACTTGACATCTCACTGACATCTTCAGTTTTCTCCTTTTTTCTGTTTATTCCATACAAAGGCCGACTTTATCTCCTTAAAATTTGGTATTCTCGGCTTTAAAATAAATTTAAGGCTCCCCACCTTTTTTTATGTAGTTGGAGATGCTCGTGTAATTTTTTTTAAGGAGATACTTTTTCAAGAAGGTCGAAAAACTCTGGTGTACAACCACTACGGTTCTTAACTGGTTGGGTCTTGACCTCCCAGAGGATCTCGTAGAATAGACTTAGGGTGGTGGAGCGCCAAAATAAATTAAATTAAAAACATTAAGAAGTGGGCTTGTTATGATTTAGACCAGTAAAGGAGAAGGGGGTGGCTAGAACGGATATAAGTTTAGCTTTGTCCAAAAAAGGGCTACAATAACCGCATCACACCAGCCGTACTTGAAACTGCCTAAACATTAAAAATGAACGCGCGGATACGAAGTGCCCGATGTATTTGTGTAACTATCATGGAAGAACCATTAGCGAATACCCTCTCCTTAAAAGTTGCCTTCACCATGCGTCGTTTCGACACGCACCATGCTAGCCTTTCCCACAATTGATGTTCCCACCCAAAGAGAAAGGGGAGACCGCGAGGAGTACCACCTGCTCTCTCTTGGTGGTAAACTAGGGCTATGTTTAGCCTTGTGCTCATATACAATTAACCCTATAGTGGAGTTAATCAATCACCTGCCGGACATGGCGATGTCGCACAGCCTTTATACAGCGCCATATCGCGGTCCGAATTGTGTCCCGCATTACTTCAAGGTGTGTGTCCACGCCTCGATTAAAATTCGCCGCGTGTAATAATTTTCTAAGATATAAATTCGCATCAATTAAGAATCCCTTTGGTATTGGCTGCCACTGGAGTCGATTTCTCTTCGTTAGCCCATCAATCGATACGAATTTGTGGAGGAATGCATTCACAAAGACTCGGTACAGTAACAAGTTACACATTTTGCCAGAATAACGCATCTCAAAGGCAAAATGAAACTTCCCTTTATTTGTAAACTGACTATTTCGATTTGTTGAAAGAAAATGGAATCTTTTGGCCAAACTGTGGTCATCGAAAATACTTTAACACGTGACAGCAGCGAAGAGAACAGGACACGGACCGGGTGCGCATTGAAACACTCTACCACGACCACACAGCCACATACCGTGGGGTCGTTTGTTTAAGCCTGACCATTACCTTGAACTTCCCGCCGCATGTGACACCTCGGGAGGTAGGAATGATAGAGAGAGCGGGGAGGTGGTCGTTAGGTTTTCCCATATGATACGTCCGTGTTTTAAGGGCGCCCTGAATGGTATATTAGTAGCGGTGAAACAGTGTGAGAGTGCTTCCGGCCCACAATATACGGGAAGTGGGCCCAGCGATTTTACTAGCTGACTCGCGCGATCCCATCTGTCCGGCCAACGAGGGACAATTGCGGTAAAGAAATCATACACAACTTGACGCCGTGAACACAGGCGACCACGAACGATCGCCATTTTTGCCGTTCGTCGGACCGCTGCCTTTACCTGCGCCGTTTTCGGCAGATGTTGCTCGCCGGCGACTGGCCATAAAACCTGATACACTCGGTTTATGGCCGACTCCGTTCACCCTACATTCTGTCTTAAAACAGGTTACAGACAATAGCTTTGGCTAGCGTCCGTACGTAATGGAGCCCCTGTAGGGGTCTGGAAACAGCCAAGAGGGAGAAGGGACATACGGCGAGGACGGCACCTCCAAAGTAAACAGCACTTTGAACGCCGCTCTATTCGCGAGAGATCATAAATTGACCGTCCGCTCAGTAGCACAAATATGTATCTGACACTGCCCCCTGCCATAAAGTGGGCCGCTTTGCCAACGTCAGCTTACTAAATAAAAGAAGGGGACGGCTTCTATGGGATGTTGTTACCTGGCTCAAATGTTTGCTGAATGCGCTGCCAGCTAGTGTAGGCCATCGGTTCATAATGGCAATCTGCTAATGAGACTTCCTTGATGAGTGGGGGGGGGCTTCTCCGCAAAGCACCACTGTTGTGCGGGCACAGTTTACGCTTTGAATAATGTATATATGCTGTACTGCAATTCTTTGAATCTTTGACAGTCCCTCGAAGTGCTGGCCTTGTTCACGTGGCACTGTTCAAACTAGAACGATTGATAGTAATGATTTCTATCGATTGACTACGCGGTATTGACCCGCGCACATTCGTTTTTTTTTTTTTTTTTGTAAATAAAGATTTCATCATTCATTTAGTAAATTAAAAGTAGTTTTATGTAGCTAATTTATTTAAAAATAAGTTAAAAATCCCTCCTACATCATTGGAATACCCCGACATTGGAATACCCCGATCTCTCTTTCTTCTGAAAAAAAGAGGCTTATTATACCTTGGATTCCTCCCTTTAATATATCTGGCGGCCCCGAAATTCTTAAAAGGGGGTGGTGAACCTCACGTTGAAGGTTACAACTAGAAAATCTAACTTAATAATCAGAGCTTCACTCTTCCACCTGTTGCCTATTACATAGATAGCGGATCCTTAACTCCAATTAAAATAAAATAAATTTTCTGTTTATACTCCGGGACGACCAAACGATCAGAAGAGTTCACAAGATAGACAGAATACAAGAAACAGCACCGTATTCAGCAGTCACGGACTTGAACCCCGGTCACTCAAGGCACATGTACTTATGCACCCGCGCGCCTGACCACTAGGCTACGGCGGCCTACTTACTGGGATGGTATGAGGTACGAAATGTTTTTATATATATATATATATACTCCAGCACGATCACTAGGTGGGAGGAGTTTGCAGGTAATCATTTTTACAGTGAATATAGTGGTTAATCGTATTTGGTACTCCCTTCAGTTTGAATCAGTGACTAAACAATCATCACCAAATCCCTCACAGTGGAAGAGTGCTGAGGAGTCAAGAGACCCAATGGATGATCCCGTGGCGGCCATTTGGCGATCTGATGGTTGTGGGGCTGAATTTGTAGTTTCGTCACTCGCTGGAACTTCTGTCTTCTCAAATGCATCTCGCACTTGACCACTGGACTACGTCTGGCCGTAGTCCAGTGACTGGAAGAACATCGGGAAATGTTTCCTAATTCGTATGGAATATTACGATAGTAATAAGCGGTAGAATGTGTCCAGTCAGATGACTCCTTTCCTAAGTTTAAACGTTAGCAATTCGTGTGGCGAGCAGTCCATCGCTTTCGATGGTACGTGAGAGCCAAGCTTGGAAATGGAAAAAGTCAATAACGCACAATTATCGTTAAAGAGTTGAGGAATAAAGCTGAGTTAGAAATCCTCATTTGAGACTAATGAAATTTCTTATTTAAACATTTCATTAGCTAAAGAAAGGGCAAAGGCAAGTCTCTGAGACACTATTACAGAAGACCAATCGTTCGGGGGAAAGGGCAGGTGCTCAAATTCGTAATATCTGTTCGGTATCGTCAATCTAGGACGCAGAAGTTATTTTTTATGAATAATAGCAGGAAATGTTTCTCAATTGAAATTACAAAAGTTGACACGAAGATCACAACCATTTGTCTGGGCGGACACCATCTATAAGGACGTGTTTCTTAGCTCAATTTGAAGGTTAACCACGTGCGACTGCAGAGCTATATGTTTTCACTTCAAATACAGAACTTGTACAGTTTTCTTTGTTTGTGTCAGTCATAAAACGAGAGTTAAAATAACTTCGTTTCCATCTAGATCGAATTGCACGAAGTAAGAAGCGAAGGTCAATGGTTTATCTCTTTGCAAACAGTGGTTACTCGGGTATTGCAACAGCGCGTGAAATATCCTTTATCAATTCCTTGTACATAACACTTATTAAGTGATGTACTTCAGGATCCTATCAGTCGCTTTCCTAATCTACACCGGAGGATGGGAGGGAGGGGGGTCCTACGGGGGAGAGAGAAGAAAAACATGCTGAGTTTACAGTCTCGCTTTGCAGGTGTTGAACGTGCCATTCCCCAACTTAATTTTGACAACAAAAGCGGCTTCATCCCAGATTAAGTTTCTATAGCAACTAAACCCACTAATAAATTGAAAGGTCCCCACGCAAACAACTCTAGACTTTGTGCTTCTTTTGAGCCCACTCAGGCAAGCTCCATAATATGCGGTCCTCCCAAGTTTATCGTTAAATTCCTCTTAAAACGCCATCTTGCTCAGAATGGAGTCTTAATTGGCTGCAGTTGGGCCATTTCCACGCGCGAAAAATCTGGTTAACGTTATGACACACAAAGCACGAATATTCATCCATTTATTAGTTGGGGGGAAACACGTGCGAGAAAAAACCGCCTATCCACACTCCTGCCATGCCGAGGCCACGTGAATGAAGCACGTTTTGGGTTATCTCCTTTATTTCCTCGCGTGCTCACCTGAGAAACACATACATAACAATTAATCACCAGCATTGGACAACACTGGCGGGGATTTTTAACATTTGACCTTTTCCGGAAATACCGTTCATTTTACGTGGTTTCTCAAGGTGAGAGGTCCTCTGAAAGGGGAGAACCGAGAGAGAGAGAGAGTTACTGATCACTCTTTAGAACAATAATGTTACTGCCTATCATTCAGTCGTTTTGGGGGATTTTTTCTCTAATTAGGCAGTAAAAAAAACCAAATTCCTGTAATTGCATTTATAATTTCAAAGAAAGCGAACGTGAGATTTTTCCCTTCTGATGAATATGTAGAGAAACAAGAAGATTTGGTGTCGATTATTTTCTTAGATGCTCTTTATTTGCCCCATTGTAGCTCTCTTTAATATACAGACATTGCTTGGATGTACGGACTTAAATTGCATTATTCTGGTTAATGACATGTGGGTGTAACTACGTGTGTTCTAAGGCCAGTTGGTCTGTTTCCTAGAAAGGCTATTGTCCTTTTGTTTCTTTTGAACCGTTTCCAAAGTCTGTACTTATAATAATGGGACAGTTTAAAGAGTTGCACAGGCTTAATTAGTAATAGACTGTGACGTCATATGTGCATTTGAGGTTCGCGTGGCAAAGACAAGTGTGTATGTTAAGCGCCAAAGCAACTAGGCTATGAGGCATCAGTATACTATATAATTGCGTGTATCCTTCGGTCGGTTTGCTGGAAAAAAATAATAAACCGAGTTTCTTGGAGAAAAAGAATTCCTCGCGATCTTGATGGGATTCGAACTCAAGCGTTTTTATTTTTTTGTCGCCTGAAACTAGGATGACCTTTTTGGTGATGGGCACGGATAATATATGGTAGTACAGTAGACAAAGAGAAAAGGGAAGAAGGTCAGGCAGGGATTCGCAATGTTTTTCAATGGTCAAGTTATTATTATAATGAACTAAAGCTGAAGTTAAAACCGATTGAATTACCACAGTTTTATCTGGCTTAATGTAATTAAAAACATCGACTCCCTTTTTTTGTAGTGACACGTTTAATATTCTTTTGCCACATTTCGCTCTCGGAATCTGTTATCCCCTTCGTCAGCAGGGCAGTACACTTTCCTGACGCAGACAAATATCCTGCATCTGGCATATGAGCCTTGATTGACCACGTGCCATCACGCTCCACAGTTTTGCTAAAACTGTGGAAGTCTGGCACATAAATCTCTCTAAAGAAGTTGTATAACCAACTTTGCAAAATGAGAGTTAATTAAAATTCTCCTCTCTTACGTGGTGAAGTTGTTGAAGTTTTTATTCATTAAATTTAGCAACCATATTAAAGAGCAAGAATTTATTAGAAAACTTGATAGTAAATGTCATCTGTTTCTGGAAGGAATTGCACTCACAAATCGTAAAGCCATCGTTTTAATTGCACAGCCATGGCGAATGGACTACTCTGGCTGACAGAGAATTGGAATTCCACTGTGTTCTCTTTGCGTTTCTCCTCGTAGCTGCTTTGCATTTTGAACGTTCAGATAATCCCTCCATTTACTTCAAGTTTAGAAATTGGCTAGCGATTAATGCGACTCGCTGCAGCTATCTAAATTGCAGGTATTACAATAAACCTTAACGTCACCTGTGTAAAGTAAGCACTTAACCTTTGGATGAGTGCAGCTGTCCAAAAGATCATTGTCCTAGTCTAAGAACAGGAGGGGAACAAGAAAGGACCATTCCTGAGTCCGTTCCGTGTTTCTATCACCAGCAGTAAATCTCATTAATACACGAAGAAGTCGTTGTTTTGAACTCCAAAATTACTGTTTAGTAGTTGTTATACTAAGCCTGTATTTTGAAAGCTTTATCCTAGGCTGATCTATCACTCGGGGGGTGGGGCCGGGTGGACGATATCTGACGATTATCCTTGCTTGAACGCAGCTATTTCCTGCGATTGTATACCCTTATCCAAACTTGCGACTCTTATTAATCTTAAACATAAACAAATGCTAAACGGGAAGTGAAAGTCGCGCATGAGTACAAGACCACGCTTCGATTGTTGATAGGAAGTGATGTCAGCCAATGTAACTCGGTAAGCTTTTTTAATGTGCCGAATATAATTATCATTAATTACTTCAGTGTAGGAGACCAGCGCTTCTCTTCCCCCTAAATTGCGAGCTCAAGCTAGGCATACTAGTTTATTTATATTTGTTTATTTAAATTACTTTTATTAAGCTAAAATTTTTGCTGAAAGTTTACCGGCTTTACCGTTACGTG
Source organism: Mastigoproctus giganteus (assembly GCF_048544385.1). NCBI lineage: Eukaryota > Metazoa > Arthropoda > Arachnida > Uropygi > Thelyphonidae > Mastigoproctus > Mastigoproctus giganteus. The sequence goes on along the minus strand of NC_143582.1, from coordinate 173,178,574 downwards.
TGTAGAATTCGTTGGTAAACGTGTATGACCACAGATATACAAATAATTGTAATTTCAGAAATATCTGACGTTCCAGTCAATATAATCGGGCAGTTTTATACCTTCGGTATCTCCATAAAATAGCATTTCACTTGAAAAACGTTTGACCAAACAAATGATGTTTACGAGACAAATGTAAAGGGATTGCACGAAGCGTGATCACCGAGTGCGTGTATTTAGCATATACAGGAAGTTTACCAAAACACCTACCCACACACGTATAGTGGAATTGTGCGGGCAAACAGCGTAATGTAGTGTACCCCACCCTTGTCAAGCAGACATCGCCCACTCGGAGGAGTGCGCGATATGTCTGCCGAGAGATGGCACGAGCAAAAGTAAACATTTGCTAATGAAGCGCGGTGAAAGCTCTGTCCATGCTTTAAAGGTGCATCGCTGGACTTGGAGTGTTCGTGCACCCAGATGTCAGACATCTGCCTCGTACTAAACGATTTTTATTCCGAGTAATTTTGAATCTCACCGATGGTTCATTTGGGTGAAACTAATTTGTCCGAGAACTAAACCAGACAGCGGCAAATTGCGGACCTTAATTAAAGGAATGTTTGCTTATGTCACGTGTTCGCGTTGCTTTTCCCTCTTCTGGCTACTTGTCCTCCTTCCCTAACGCTCCTTTTACATTCTCAATCCCCGCTCATATTATTTTATTCCTAAAACTGAGTGATGTAAACAACGTTTTTAACTGCATCGCTGAAGACTGTTTGTATTATTTCCATCTGTCATCGAGGAAATGTTTATCGTTGTTGATTCTTTGTTTCATATTAATTACTCAATATTATTTAATCCAACTTCGGAGGACATTAATTTAATAATTGTAACTGCCGTGTTAATGTCATAAATCTTTAAAAAACAAACGACGTGAGGCTATGAATGGCCACGAGAGAGAGAAAAAGACTCCATTGGAGAAGAGACCACCACCAAATTGTGGTCTGACGTGCCTGGAGGACCACTAACAATGGCCATATACTTTGAACGGTTGATAAGAAAGTGATAAAGAATGTTGCGTGTGTTGTCAGGGTTGTCTTGTAATCTAATAAGTAAATTAGTAAGTTGTGTAAGGTCATTAATAATCTCAACATCTCGACCCGTGTAACTAACAAATTAGTCAGCCAGAGTTGTAAAATTTAAAATCGCCCTGGAAAATTACCTCATCGCTAGGTAGGCTTGAGAAAGTCGAATTTCAACGGAAGGATGCTGAACAGTTCCGAGTGATTAGTGGAATTGGAAAAACGATAGAGGCACCAGATGAACTTGGCAGAATGGAGTATAGAGGTTTCAAGCCACGGGAGATTCCAAATTAAAAAAGTCTCTGGAAAGGGTTCGTACTTCTGCATATTTACACTCTACAAGGAATACATATCAGAGTGGACACGTGCAGAGAATTAGGGCAACTGAGATGAGTAGCGGTTGATGGAACCGATAATTGAGATTCCGTCAGAAAAAGTCAGCGGGAGCTTGTCAGATTTTAGGCCACGGACATCACTGAGATTGGAACCGGGATCATGTACAGTACAAGTACATTTGTGAAATGAATGACGAAGCTTTTGGGAGGTTTAGATCTTTTCGCGGATAAGTTTGTTCTATTAGTTTGACTATTCACTACGCATTCAGTAAGTAAAGTAGAGGAGTGGTTTCCCATCCCCTCTACTTTTGTATGAATTAATGAAACTTTTTGATATGACGTAAACAGCAAGAATATATTCAGCTCATAACGTGGCCTTGGCAATGCATCCCGCTTGCACTCTACTCGGTCTCCTTTCAGTTACTATCTGGCAGAGTAGAGGCGTCGAGATTATACACTGGATGATCAGGGTGCTTCCTAGAGAGTTGCCAATAGGTTTATCCTGTGGATTATCTATCGGCCCACTTCCGAAAACCGTTTTAGATCTGTACCTACAAATATAAGGAATTTTAGATATCGCCGTGATGGCCATCATAACCCAAAAACATCATTTGTACTGCATGACGGAAGAGTTGGGATTGCAGGCACTTTGCTCTAGAGACTAAACATGCACTTCGCTACTTCAAGCCTCTAATAAGCAAAGTGGTGGTATTGCACCGGATTATAAGAGACATCTACCACCTGGTGACACAGAGGGGCGACATTTCTCTGTACGATGTGGGGGCCACAGCTCGACGCTTACGTTGGTTTAGACTGGATAGGTAACGCCCACTATGATAGGTGCAGTGTTTCAGACTGTGGAAGTGGAGGTGTACTCAAGATTACTAACACTCCCGCTACCGTGAAGTTATAAGATTTGACTGTCGCAGAACGATCTGACTTCAACGAGAAATGAATCCACTTCTCTCACTAGTGGGAGACCTGAATGACACAGGTATTGACTCACAGGTATCATGCTGTAGATGCCATGTCTGGAAGAATGGCTTTGACGGGGTTCAGGGACCCATAAATATACATAAGTATATAAAGAAAGTGAGTGGACAAGTTATAGTTTAATATTTTTAACGTAAGTGTCACAATGGATAATTGTTTCCAATTTAAGATTTAGTCACGCATCAGTATACTTCTTGTGGTTGGGTTTAATCGTTCTGGTTAACAGCGGCCACAGTAGCCGAGTGGTCAAACGCACGGGTGCATAAGTACACGTGCCTTGAGTGGGGGTTCAAGCCCGTGACTGCTAAATATGATGCTGTTCCTTGTATTGTGTCATATTAACTAATGACACTATAATTCAGCTGCATTGTATTGGAAATAATAATTTGTTACAATTTTATTTTTAAACATAAATGTAGGCCTATTTTCGCACACCTAGATAGTCTGTAATACCACTGTTTATCATTATTTCTCATTGGATTTTTTTTGTTTTGAGCGCTATAAATATATACTAAAATATATAAGAACACACTATAAATATCTATATTCATAATTGCAACAATTTGGTTTTAAAAAATGTAAATAAAATATTTATACATTTCCAACTTAATCAACGTCTAACCCAAGTTTTCAGTTTTATATACGTGGTAAATCTAATTAAAATGATATTTTTATATTTGATCTTTTTCTGCTGGTTATAGTGAATTAATATTTACTATAACCACGTTATTTTTAATAGCTTCTTATATACGCCTAAGCACGAAGCTTCTTCAGTTATCTTTTATTGAATTAAAGCAGTTGTTAAAAAGATATTATAAATCTTTTTGGAAAGCCAGAAACTCCAAGACTGTTCCTTTTATTCTGCTGCGACACAGTACACCTTACCGTGTACTGATCACTTATTTTTCTGTTGATTGTAATGATTGTATTAAAGTTTTGTTTACTGTTTATTATTCTGACTGTTTGTTGTGTTGTTTCAGGAGAGAAGCCCTACAAATGCCAGTGGCCGGAATGCCAGTGGCGCTTCGCTCGATCCGACGAACTCACCCGCCACTATCGCAAGCACACGGGCGCCAAACCATTCAAGTGTAAGGTGTGCGAACGTTCCTTTGCTCGCTCGGATCACCTCGCTCTACACATGAAACGCCACCTTCCGAAAGCCAAGTGAGAGAAAGTGGAGTGCGCTGGTGATTTGTGGCATCAGGCCTTCGGATTCAGAAGATGGCGTGTGTCCCTTTGCCTTTGTGTGTGCGAAATGTTGATGGACCAAGGAAATCTGAAATGATCTAATGTGCTCTCGTGCTTCCAACAGTAACTGACGAGATGTATGTGCGCACACACTGTTTCTTTTACAAGGTAGGGAACAAAATCGTCAAACGTCGACAGAAACTCTTCTTGTTCAAGGCGAATCGTGCTGTAAGAGGGAATTCTTCATGGTTGGACATTAGGAGCATCACTTGATCAGTTCTTAAAAACTTTGCGTGTTAAAGGTGCCGCTGTGCAAACTATTTTGCGGGGATTTATAGCGAAGAGTCCTGGTAACTGATTAGGTGAGCAAGATAGAAAACATAAACTCTAAATTACAAGCGTGTTGTCATAAAATGTCCTTCTGGGGAGTTTGTAAAAATAAAGCCTGGAATGGGAGCATCGGTGGTAAGGGGCTACACGAAATATGAACTTGAGTCATTCCATAAGTGCCAGAATTGATCTCATTCACCACAGCAGTGAAGAAACGGCCATTCTTCAATTTAGTCTTACCATCTAAGCTGGGCCCATCATTCTAACAAATGTTTTCATTACGCTCCAGGTATTTCAGAAATCCTTAAGCCCAAACGAGTACCAGAATAACTATATATTTCTTATAAAAGTTCTAGAAGGTAAGACCTTGCCATCGTGGAGCATAGACATCCAAGACTTAACATCAGCAATCAGAAAAACTTAACAGTTTTTCATCCAGAAGTAACGATGCACGTTGTTAGCTTCGTTTTGAATATTTGATTGTCGGTATCCATGACATTCATTCCAAAGTTGCGTACGAGTACATGTTACAATACATGAAGATAGTGCCATGGGAGATTTGTCTTCACTTCATCGCATTTCCTACCCGCCAATAACAGTGCCTTATGTAAAAGGTGCTCAAAAGCCACTGTGATCATCTCCACATTTAGCTCACTTGTAATTCGCTTCCACACATCCTTGTTGTGCCATATTTTTAAGCCAGATCTTATTAGACTGGCGTATAAATATTCCATGTATTATGTATATAATATTGCAGTTATGTTTCTATTATACAACTTCCCAAAAGCATGTCCGAACTGCCTTCAAAATGTAACGAATTTACTCTTGCTCCCTTTGAAAACCTGATTTTAATGATGCCATATTTGTGCTTTTAAATTTTGTTTGTCATTTTTACTGTGTTAAGTGATTTTTTTTTTCAAATGTACTGTCTGTCCAAGAAAAATGTAACACTATTGTAAGTGCCTTATTTTTACCTTTGTTATAAAGTTTTTCGCAATTGTTAACTAGCTTTTACAGTACGAATATTAAAAAAAAAAAGAAGAACACTGGCAGTTGTTTACCAGTCATTTTCAGAAAACAAAAAAGACGTTTCTAATGGTAAAACTCTCGATACTTTTTTATATTGTTCAATGTAGATAATGTTTTATTCACTCCGTTAGAATTCGGTGCGGATATTTCTGCATATTTGGACATATTGTCCACAGAAGGTCAACGATATATCGAATTCAAAGAGTCCTTGACCAGTCAGTGCGACGCATAAATCGCATTGAAAATGTGCCTTATCCGTTAAAACAAAAAAGTCTTAAAACTTCTGCCGGGGACTAATTTGACCAAGTTTTTAAAATTCTACATTTATTATCCTTTTACAGTAAGTACAGATCGTTCTCCTCTGCCGATGGTTTCAACACATGGTTGTGAATACATCAACTGTTTGAATTGCTGTCCACGGATTCTCTGTATATATATTGTCATTGTGCTACAGATATACCTACACTGCTGTACACAGTATGTATAAATAAAGTGGTGTAACATAAGTCTGGTGTCAAATCATTAAATTAACATAAACCATTCTTGCCTCTGACGCGACTCAATGGATACGTCCTTGGTACCTTGAGGTCTGACACGTGAAAAACGTTCACTTCATTGAAACTTTAAAAACCCGTATCTATTCCTTGTTTCAGATATATAATTCTTAGGATCCAACGAAATAAGATTATGCATTTATTACAGGAATCTGAGACACTCCTTGCTGACCCTGCATCGAATTAGAAATGACAGAACAGTTTAATGTTATTTATCTTTTGTGAAATTAAAATAAGCTACAGTATATTTATATTAGTAGATACTTAATCATTGGAAGAAAAAAAGGAATATTAATACTGTTATATTAGCTAAACAAATCGAAAATAAAATAAACTTTTTGTTTATACTCTTGAACGACCACACATAAGGTCACACTCAGCTATGGACCTTTAGAACACACGTGAACGAATACACCCCCGATTGCACTCTGGAACAGAAGAGACAGGCTGTGGATTCGTGCCAGAAGATAAACCCCGATTACCAATTCCAGAGCTTGAAAAGACTGGAATACGTTATAAAGATTGGTATTCCTTTTCTTCTGTACATTAATTTAATTTAGTGCAGGTGATTGCAATGATCAACGGCATTCTTTAATCACAATGCAACACTTGGACGAGCAAATGTTCAATTGCTCGTCCATTTGGAGGCCAGATACGTTTGCCTAATACGCATGCGTATCTGGCCTCCCACCTAACTCAGTTTTGCCTTTAAGCAAAAATATGAAAGAAAAACTAAAATTATTACTCAGTATTGGTCAGAAAAAGTTATTAATTGTAAGAAATGTAATATACCACCAAAACTGCATACCGCACATATCAGTATAGTACATTGATACACAGAGGGTGGACAAAATCTATTGCACGTAGAATTCAAGCTGTTTTAAAAGCAAAAGGTGGCCCAACACCACATTAGTACATAACTCTTATCACAGATGTTTCCATTATTTCGACCAATTTTGGACAAGCAAAGCGCATAAGAGTGTGTAGTCCGACTGATGGGAAGTAAACGATGAAGAATATGCTGATGGGCAAGCAGAAGAATGAATTGCAGAATAAACATATGAATCGCCATTCTGCTATGAGTTTAGCAGAAGAATATGAATCGGGAATGGTTCTATTGCCGATATTAAAGTGACAGAGAGGTTCCTCGATTATAAAGAACTACAAGGTTGTTGTTGTCGTTGTTTAAGGGTTTTAAGACGCAAGGCATCAATGGCCAAGATGTGTCTATTCTACAAGGTAATATGGCAATTCAAATACTTTTGGGGAAACAGTCAGTCGTTAGGGACTTCAAGATCTGGCTTACTAGATTTAAACGCGAGAAAACATTAATTAATGAAATCGTCTCTGATGAGATATTACATACTGAAGAGGAGAACGTTGTTCGTTATTCCACATGGTGTGAAAAGACAGCAGTCGTAACCACTGTGCTACACACGAGGGCTCGTCGATGAAATTAGCATTGAGCCCTTGACCTGTAAGATCCCATCTCCGAAATGTTTCTCGTTACGTATACAATGATCAGTATTATCGACTGGTCTTTTGCTTTCGAAATTAAAGTTATTTAAATTGTACTGAGGTCAAGTAATTTTTGGTATTAAAGGTAAATAAATATGTTTTCTGTTTATACTCCGGAACGACCACACTGGATCAAAGCAGTGTGCAAGATAGAATGCTGCCACAGTTTGTAGTATTGTGTGGATTCGATCACCCTGCAAGTCTAACTGTAATGGACTCTGCTCACTCCAATATAGATAACTTGGTCTCGTATACAGAGCTTGCCTATTTTGTGGTCTAAGCAAAGATTAAATATTTCACTCTTAGCTCACGAAGAAGGGGGTGAAAGGGAAAGAGAGTGAAATACTCGATTAGTAATGTAGTTCATAATTTGGAACGCGCATGTCGTGAGGTTATGATCACACAATGAGCACAGTTTTCATTTAAATGAAAGATTTGGAATTTTTTTAGATATTGATAAGCACAATAAGAATAGTTTAGCAGGCGGGACCGGCGAAATTATTATAATGGCCAAAGAGAGACGATACTGATCCAAAGATTGCCAAGGTAAATGATAAATTAGAGTTTCTATTTGCTACGGGTGGATGACTTTATTCGTTTGTCTATAATTCATACGGAAGAATGTAAAAATTAAAAAAAAATCTATTTTTGTGTCAAGTTAATTCTTAATGTAGGCTATATCGATATTCAGATGACAATACCGAGTACTGCGCTCTATTTCTACTGTACATTATAACTAGCTAAGGTTTTTTTGAAATCAGAGCAGTCTTAACATAGAAGCAGCGACGGAATCTGAGCACCAACTCTGAAAAGCGACAAAACGCATATTACCGGGACCTTTTAGTGCAGAGAAGAAAGACCAGCATTTTCTTCTTTGCTACGCACTTCTTTGCATCCATGCACTTCAATGTCTGGACAGTCCTGCTTGAGGTTAATATTTGTGGTTAAAGAAACATTGCAAACTCCGTCTCAGGGAAAATAAAAGTAATTTTTTCCTGAGATTTCCCCCCCCCCAGAGAAACTTTGTTTTTTTAATCCAGCAAAAGAGGAAACTCGACTCTAGAATACGCTAACATCTGGCATCCTTAATTTCTCTGGCCATGAACAAAACCAGTAAAACATTTGCTGTACCGAGTTAAACAATGAGAGTAAAATGCCACATTAAAAATTAAGGATTAAAAATAATCCTTATATTAAAAATTAAGCGATAACCTATCAAAAAATGGTTTTTTACCATACCTTTAATTGTTTTCATTTCATTTTTGATGATTGGCAACGAAATTCAAATACACTTCGAGTCCATTATCTGTAGAACCGTCTCGATGCAAAGACAGTCCTTGAACGATGCAATAATCCAAATCAAATAACACATTATAATGATTTAAAAAACGTACTCAGAAGCAACGCTTCCCACATCATTGTAACGCACCATAATTATTAAACAAGGACGAGTCCCACTTATAGGGTAGAGGTAGTTCTCTGTTTAGGACAGGGCTATTCCTAGAAAGCATGACGTATAGCGAAGCACATCTGGTAAAATACAGTAACTGATACAAACAGAAGATGCATTCCTGTGAAATACCATCTCTCCATATTTTGACATGAGAATTGATTTTTACCACTGACTTTTGTCCAGATAGCTTACGGTGGAACGGCGACAGCAAGCCTCAAATGTGACAGCGTTCATTATTTATTAACTAGATCCTCCAAGTTAAGTGGTTACAGAAGCGTTATTTAAAATGAGCGGGGCTTTGTTGGCCTTAGTTCTCACATTGATCCTCGTCGAACGTGGACAAATCTGTACCGATGCAATCCTGGAATAAAGCTGTCGTCATCCGGGGTGTAAACTGGACGCCCTCAGCGTTCAGTTTACACCCCTTTAGGACCTCAAATACTTCAACCGGGTCATCCCACATACCTGGTTTAAAACCTAACTTACTGAACTCAAAATCTCTGAATAAGAGTACCCCTTTAAGCCCTTAACCGATCTTATCGCCCTTCGTGTACCCCCTCTTCAACAAGTCCACTTCTTTCCTGAAATTGGAATTCTAAGTCCGTATACAATATTCAAAATATAGCTGGCAGCCATTGTTTTATATATTCGAATAATCACCTCTCTGTACGAGAGAAAAGGGCCATACGTATATCATTAACAGAGTCCTAGCAGACTGCCTACACTGTTCAGAGAATTTCATATTAGACTTTACAGTTACTCCCAATTCCTGTGCATTATCAACTATCTTGAGTTCGCGCTATCCAAACTCAAGATAAATGATAACGTACCGAAGTAGTATGTTACTCTAGAATTACTAGAGTACTTTATTTATTTATACAAAAAGCATTTTTATTTGAAGATGAATCTGTTTAATGGTCAATCAGCAACAAGCGTTGAAAACCGTAAGTTTAATTGTCCGAAGTCTATTATTTGGATGAAAATAAATGGCTGAGAGATATAAAACTTTAAATTAATGTCCGATAAAAAATACAGTCATTCCATGGTAGCTTTCAGTCACCGGCTGGATCCTTTGTCAATAAAACACTATTCGTAGATGTGGAAATACAGCTGGAAACATAATGGAAGAAGTTAAGGCTGTTGAATGGGGGAGGTGGGTAATAGAACGCATGAACACATTTGACAGTCGAAACGAGCAACTGCGAAAGACAGACTAACGTGGCTCCCTCCACAGGATCGTCTTACGCAGTATTAGAGACTTTATGGTGTAAACTGGCAGAGTGCAGGTGTCGCGCTTTTTGGACAGTGAAGTCTTTGGTTAAGTTGATTGTTTGCGTTGTTGCAGTAACATCTTTACAACGTCTGTATGATATAGATTTTTGGGAGATGTCATGCAGGAATATTGAGAAAGCAAAGAGACTGAATTCTGGACAGTATGGGACAGGTATGCATTGATGGCGGACAGTAAGGTTAGAAGAGCTTTAGGCCATTCCTAATCGCGATGTAGACATGGGTAAGGTGAGTGATGACACTATTTAGCGCCTTTTTTAGTGCTATTTTGACACTTGATTTAATAAATTTTAAAATAATTGATGTACTAATAATGAGAACTTTGGCAGCGCATTAAAAATATTGCTTGAATCAAGTTATTCAATTTTAATGTAATATGGAAATTCAGTAGGCCGGAGTTTCTTAAACTGTGGGTGGTGATCCCCTAGGAGTTGCAAGTAACTTAGTGGGGGGGGGGGGAAGCCTATTTTTTAAATTTGATTTTTTTTTCCGTTATTGTTTATTTCCAATGAAACGGATTTATTTCTACAGTTGTAAGGTTCTTTGTTATATTTAATTATTTTTATATTTATTATTTATATTTTATTTTATAGATAAATTAAATCATTAAAAATAAGTGGTAATTATTTCTTGCCAAATCTAACCCAAATGAAATCATTAGATTTATTCACTTGGGGGGTACACAAATTCGTTTATCATTTTAGGGGGTCAGGGTATCGTCATATATTCCGAGCCGAAATATTAAAATGCAAGATGATGTTCGATTGACAAGAACAGGTCAACCAACGAGCAGCAATTCTATTCAATGGATGGATGGCTCTTCCAAGGTGCGTTCCTCCCCTCTAAAATTCCACGCTAATTAAACACGGAAGATAGGTGTAAGAATGCCCCTTCCTGGTACATTTTTGGGACTCAATACGCAGTTCTACAGTTTTAAAAATTCTTTAAAAGACCTTAAGACATTCCTTGATCATTCGATTGGATTTCAGTCCCATAATGGATTGATCAACATTATTCCCCGAATAATTTGCTTATTGCTGGAGGAGTTCGTCCATCGTGCTCAATTTAAACAGATCTTATCACCCATTAATAAGAGACTGCCCTCCCTCCAAAGTTAAATACTGAATCCGTACTTGTCCGAAAACGAATTTGGTCCCCCAATGTGGTAAGGATCTCCAAGACTTCCCCATGCCTGCTTTACGATGTGTTGTAGTTAATATCCAGATTGGGGAATAAATGAACTTATTCTAATTTCGGATTCGTGCAAGTTAAGCTGTATCCGGCCTGTTTAGTAATGCTTTTATTTGAGGGACGCAAGCTCACGCGATTTTGACCAAGACAATGGCTTGGTGATGAGAAATATGAAAACAAAATGGCTGTTCGTGTTCTGATCGGGTGAGCTTTGGAAAGAATAAGAGAACTGCAACGGAGGCAGAGGGACAAAGACAACGGAATTGCTTTGACTAGATTGGAATCCAAAGAGAGATAAGAAGACTGCATCGAGCAGGATCCGTTGGAAGCCAGACTGCGGTTTTTGGAATAAATTGTGAACGGAATTGGCGAAGCATCGGCCAAGTTGAAGCCGAAATAGGAAAGTTGGTTCCCATGTCAGATGTCACCGAACACAAAGGCCATCAGTGAACACGACTGTATTCTGCTGTCATCGTTTACGGCTTTTCCCCGTCTTTTTCGTGGTGCTGCGATTGGAAAAAATCAACAGCGGAACGGCTGGAAGGTGAAGAGAACAGGGATGAGGGAAGGGGGCAAAGATGGGGTAACGGCTGAGTGAGTACCCTTGTCAGAAGTGTTCCTGTGACGGATGAGAAACCCTATCCAGCTCTGTGACAACGGTCTCTGTTGACAGGCGTGTTACTACGGGTTAACTATGTCGTTAATCTTTCGCCGTGAAAGACCCAGCGTTCCTGGTCCTGTTGTAGCCCAGTAATCTGCATAGTGATTACAATGCCTCACACGTACTGCTAAACAATGTGGGCCACTTCATTCTTGTAAGTGCGCACACCTTTCCTATTGCAGCTGTGTGCTTTCGGAAACTTTTTTTTTTTATTATTATTATTTCTTTTTCTCTTTTTTATCCGCGCTTTCTTTTCTCGTGCTCTGTCTGGAAAAATGGCACGCTCTGGTTATCGATGCTCAGGGTAGATATCGCGGTTCCACTTCCCAATTATTGTATTTGGAAGTCATTATAATCAGCCTCGGTGTCATCGACAGGTAGTTGGTGCAACGCCCTCTGGCGTCACCTTTTGCGTCTCGCCTTAAAGGCCTTCTTAGAACAACGAAAGCGACACTCGATATTCGTACAGTCGTAAACAAACCTCTCGTTAGTTATCGGCGGTGCACGAACGCTACGCCACTCCGATCTTTCTAACTGTCGACCACGGAGGTCACAGCTAGGGTCAGTCGACACAACGGCGAACTACATATCGGCGCGGCGTAGACGTAGGGAGTTTCCCACGGAAACGTTGACCAAGTCTCTTCTGTCATCCCGACGTACGGACCGTTTCCATGGTGACAGCGTTTATTCAGAACACAAAGCTCTCCTGCGCAATCCACCGCTTCAGGTCGTCCGGATGTCTCAAAACTCGAAGGTTTCTTAATAGCGGGATACTGCGCGCAACACAAGTACGGCGATTAATAAAAAAAGAAAGAAAGAAAGATAAATACATTAGTTCTTCCGTTCTCTGTGTGTACTTTAGTGTGGGTCTTTTTTTAAGGGCTCTCTTTCTCTCCTGAGTTTCTCAACTCCGCTCCGTCCCTTTCTAAAGACGACCATTAGACGCAGAATGTAATTATTTGACCCTCCGAAGTTACCAAACCATAACTTGAATACTTTTGTTAAACCTTCATAAATATATTGGTGTCAAAAAAATTGGGGGAAAAAAAAAAGTCTAAACGTGAGTTCATTTCCTTCTATTTATTAAACTAAAAATAGATTAAAGGATTTTTTTTTTTAATATACTTTGGGATGGCTACAGAGTGAGGAGGGGTTTATACCAGGGGAGACTACAAGGATATTATAATGTGGTCGATCAGCGGTGTCGCATCGTCCATTGAAATGAAGTCCGCAGCACCTGCGAGAGGGCGAACACGGGGTCCGAGAATCTCATCTCGATGCCTGCGACCCGTTAAATTCCCGCTCACGAAGGCGTGGAGGTTCTGCCATTGATGGCGATGTCTGCCTGCACCAAATCACCGCCCCCGCACCTCTCCTTTTCCACGATGTTACACGCGGGTTATCGCGGCTTCGCCGTCCTCCCTAGACGAAAGCACGAGTCGACAATCAGTTTGCGGGCTGAATCTTAAATCAACTGTGAAGAGCACGTGACTCCATCTTATCATTCCGGGTCAGGTCGACTCCTCTTTTTGCTGCGGTTAAAGGGATGCAGACAGGACGGCCGCCTGCGCGAACACTCCTCTCGTGACTGCCGCCGTAAATAGTCCGCTTCAAAACAATCTTCCATCTAATAGCGGAAGTTCCAATCCAAGATGGTGCGCTGTACAGTGTCTCGTAGTTATGCCAATACATCTATCGTCCTGTGACAAAGTATCCCTAGGACGGCCTTTGATAGATATTTGTAGTGTACTTTCCATTACCTGAAATTAAGTCTCCGCTGACAGATTTATTTAATGGAATCTTCTCTCTCTCTCAAGCAGAAGAACAGTGTTTCTTGCGACTCGTGTTTCAAACTACTTTTAATTATCAAAATGTATACCGTTTGTCTATTTTTATAGCATCCAACCTCCAAAATGTCCCTCTTAGGATCCCATAATGCCGAATACGATATATTCTGATTATTATATTCTTTTAATATAATAAAATTGCATTCGGCCAGCTTATAACTTAAATAAACATCAAATGATGTCGGGCGTGGTTATGTATTACAGAGTTAAGCACGTGCACGAGGTTAGTGAACGTTATGGAGGCATCGAAAAAGTCTTTCAATGGAAGATAACGATGTAATTATTTACCCGCGCATTTGTAGTGACGTAATTGCCTCGCCTTCTTCTCCCATTGGCTCGAATAAATATCACTAGGAGAAAAATTTTTTTTTTTAATGTATAGAGTGATATCATTTTCGCAAACATTTTATTAATGGACAATATGCCTTTCACTCGTAGATACGTATTGGTGGTTTGATGTATTTTGGTGTCTGGGGTTGGAGCTCCTATACCTTCGATTCCAGATGCGTTGGATCATTGGGTGTGGGGAATTAATTTAACTTGGTTTTTATTCATTTGAATTTTGGAGTGTGTTAGCATGGAAGCGTTGTACAGTCAATATGGAGATAATTCCTCTTTATTCTGTTAACAAGAAAATACGTCGTGTGTGTATTTGAATCTGACAGCAAAAATACGTTTGTCTCAGAAGCATCATACATCCGATGCAGTTTTGTGAAGCAATCACCATGAGTTGTCCAACATTTGCATTTCAAATAAACGGCATATCTCCTATTCCCATACAGAGAAGTGCCATTTATTTATGAGTGTCATTACCTAATCGGACCATTTCAGGGATTACTGGCCCTTCATCGGTAATTAAGCTCCTCTCACCGCAAGATTTGACAAAACAGCGATCAGAAATCTCCCCCCCCCCCGAGAACGCTATGTTTATATAATATAGGGTGTTTCAAAAATGATGGTCAATAATTTAAAGGTGAAAAGTACAAATTAAATAAGCAAAAAAGTCTCAGTTAACATCGGGCTGCAAATGAACCGTTTTCGAGATAATGCACATTTTCTGTTAAGAACCGCCCCTGACTATGGGAGCACTAGTTTAGCAACAAGTTATGAATCCTATGATAAGGGTGGTTTTATTAAACATAAGATAGTACAATTTTAATTTTTGGTTTCAACACCACAGGATTTTACAGGATATTATAAAATGTGTTCAAAATGCTGTTCTTGCATCTGTACGCAGCTTTATAGTCTTCTCTGCATTAAGTTGCGAATCCTCTCAGGCGTTCCTTGGTCATTTCTGATTCGCTGTAAGGCTCCTTCAACCCGACGCTGCAATTCCTCAACTGTGTTAATGTCAGAAGTGTACATCAAGTTTTTTACATGACCCCAGAAACAAAAATCCCTAGGATTTAAGTCTAGTGATTTGGGAGGCCACATTACAGGCCCACCTCTACCTATCCACCGTTGACCATACCTTCTAGTTAGAAACAGAGTCGCAATTCGAGAAAAATGTGCCGGTGCACCATCGTGCATAAACCACATGTTCTGGCGTTGCTGAAGTGGAACATTATCATCTTCAAGGTCTGTAAGAACATTCTGCAGGAACTGAAGGTTCAGCTCTCCTGTTAGCCTGTTTGGCACAAAGTGTAGTTCAATTAGACTGTCTCCTAGTAGTCCTGCCAAGGCATTCAACGAGAAACATTGCTGATGTCGTGACTCGTGAATTGCATTAGGATTTTCGTCGAACCAAATGTGATGAAAATTAAAAATACCATCACGAGTAAACCCAGCTTCGTCAGTGAACAAAATGTTGTTTAAAAACTGGAATTTCAGGACACACCGTTGTTGCATCTACTGGCAGAAGTTCACTCTGGGAGGGTAGTCTGTGTTGCTGAGACCTTGTACATGCTGGATATGGTAGGGGTACAGTAATTGGCAATGTAAAATTCGCCACGCACTGCTATGATTCCGTACATGCTCTTGCAGAGCAACCCGCCTTGTCGAAATTCCTGGATTTTGTTCTATTCTTTCTAACACCCTTTCCTCAACATCAGGTGTTATGCTTCTATGCCTACCTGCTCGTACTCCATGTGCGAAGCACCCATGTTCTCTAAGGCGTTTATGTACAGTGATGAATGTGCGCTTGTTGGGCTGCCTTCTTGGTACAAACGTGCAGCCTCGAGTGCACTGCCGTTGGCTTTACCACACATGAAGTGCATGTCCGCATACTCTTTGTTGCTGTAACCTCTTTCCATGTTGACAAGTACTGTACTAGGATGCCTGCTACGTTTCAGAGCATTGAGAGATGGGAAAAAGGGAGAGAAGAGCATAACCTAAACAAACAAGTCAGTGGTGGAACTGTACAGAGTTGGTACAGTTCAGAATGTGCAATATCACGAAAACGATTGACTTCAGGACTCGTATTTACTAGGCTTTTTTTTTTTTTTGCTTATTATATTCTGTACAGTTCACCTTTAAATTATTGACCATAACTTTAGAAACACTCTGTATAATTATACTGTCACGTGTTAACGCTTGTACAAACTACCAATGTGGAAATTACGAGTCCCTTGACAACATTTCTGGGTGCCCCACCGCTCGAATTAGATCTCCTTGAAATTGAACACCGAAGGAATGCAGGAAAACGTTGAAGGAACGTTAACACTGCAGTCAAAAAAATTAGTAGCAACCAAGGACATGTCAGAAACCTGAAAAAGAAGACGACGCGAAAACGAGCACCAGAATTAGCAGGGACATAAAAAAATAAAGCGTACGAATGTTACTGGATATTATACAAACAGAAGCAGAAGAGTACCTAGATTTCGATTATATTTCAGATGACATCAACCACATTCCCCTTTTCTTATTATTACACCAGTGATTTTCTGATAAAGTGAGACCCTCCATTCTAAAGACACTTCAGGAGACTGGGTTGTGTTAGAATGGCCCTCCATTCTAAAGACACTGGGTTGTTTTAACTTAGACGCACTCGTCACTGTTAACGCCATATTTGTCTACTGCCGCGCATAACTTCTCGGGGATGCAAGACAGCCAACGGATCTTATCGTTCAATAAAAGCATTGAACCCTAAATTTATACCCTCGGCTGTGCGTTATTTAAATTTAGACAATCAAAATCTTTCCATTCGACTCTTTCTCGTAATGAGGCCATTAAAGGAGATTGTGATTACGAATTAACATCGAAGTTGCCTTCAGTGACCTTGGACCCTGATGTAATTCTCTCATTGGCTACCACCAGTTTCAAAACCAAAGCTTTATTATGGTATTTGACGTTTATGTGCAACAGGCTGTTGAGCACCTGCTAATCTTTTGACCCAAAGAGCCTGAGATGCGTATTTCATCCTTACGAGTCGCATGTTCCTAAGGGCGATTGAATTGGAAGGGTGGATTGATCACCGGATGCGTGTCCACTGGAGCGAGAAGAGTTAAATACGGGACAGATGCGCTTACGGTTTTATGGATATCAAACGAGGCATGCGTACAAGAACGTGCTCTGCTTATCTTAAGGAAGAATTGGAGAAGGTACTCCTGATGATGGATAACTTATATTGTCTTGCGCGTCGGTGATCATGCACGAGATGGGACAGTTTCTGGGAAACGTGGTGGTGCTTTATATCTTTAAGAAATACTGTCCCACTGATCTCTTGGGGCCGGGTGCTGCTTTACAGTTTTTCTTAGCTCAGTCTTCAGGTAACGTTTTCTGAGGTTTAGGTACACGAGTTGAGATAAGAAAAAGCGCACGAATTTATTCCAAAATTAATTTATTTACAGATCCGCTAATTGCCTCGTTATCGCTAGCCTTAAGTGAATATTTCGGACGCTGTTATTGAGGGTTCTTCCGGTGCAGCGTAATATTCCGTATCTGATTTACAACCGAGATCTTGTCAGCGGCCTTACACAAATGAGGCGCACGGATTCGGTGCTGCAGCGTGCCCTTACCACCAAACGGGTGGTGGGGATTAAGTGGTTCCCATCAACTGGTCGGCTATAAATTGTGGCCGGTGATAACTGTGTGACTCAGAGTTGGAGGAGATGCGAGCGTGGGTAGATCGCATTAAAAACACGACAGCCCCGCGACTGGCCTACCTCCTCTCCTCAAGATCTTTTGTTAAAGAGATAACATGTTCGAATATCCGCGGTGATCGCAGCGTACACGAAACGTCTGTACTGAGAGGAAATGGGGGGAAACCGGGGGGGGCTCGAAATCTGCTTCAAATCCCAGACATTTATGGAGTTATCAGACCACCACTGGTGGGGAAACACTCGCGTGTGTTTCAGACCCACACTGTCCATTTCCTGACTATCTGATTTATGTTTAAGGGGACTGCGCTCGTGTGGGAGGCATGAAACAGCCCTGCGGAAAGTCGCCGTATTTCATCGGCGAAATATAGACGCTCTCCAACACGCCAATTATGTGAGGGTCTGCAAAACGACCCCCCTCTTGTAATCAGCGGTTATCGGCGTGCATTCGGCTACGGAAGGCCGAATACGCGGCAATGCGTGGGTGGTGATCACGTGATCCAGATATGATGGCAGCCATTAAACGCGCGAGCTGATTTTCTTCCAGTTTAAACGCACCGAGAGAAGAACACGATTCCTGCTCAATTATTTACTACTGGATGCAGCAGAAATTCTCGAAAGACCCTTGATGTCTTTGGCTACTTTTTTTTCTAAATATTTACTTTATCAAAGAGATCTCCACAAAGAAGCAGCATTTGAAACATCAAAGGATGTTCACTGATCTCATCAGTCCTAACTTTCAAGCCATCCACGTCCGTTACTAATAAAAGTAGGTTACTTCCTTACACAGAATGCAATAATATTAACGAGAATTTCTCCAACGAGGTTGCAAGATAATCTTCCTCGAAAAATATCGTTCTTTACAGAGGTAATAAATCCCTTACGTTTTCCACACGTATAACCCATCAGTTGCTGTTTCCCTTATGGGAATTTACCAACGAAATCCGGTCCCTTTTGTAAATGTAGTATCAACGAACACGAACATTCTTTGACGATTTGCAGTTATCCGTATATGGTAATCAAAAGTTAGTTTGACTTCTGTTCCAGCGAAAATAAGGGAGTCACTGATGAAAGAAGCACTGCAGAATCATCTGGACAAAGCGTCAATTACTCTTCACACACAGCATGGGTTTGTTAAGGTGAAATATTGTTTGACCAATTTGATTGGATACTGCGATGTGATAGCAAAGGAACTGGATGCAAAAAATAACTGTGATATCTTATACTTTGATTGCAGGAAAGCTTTTGAAACTGTTGCACATAAAACTGCTGTATAAACTGGAGCAGAGTGGCATTAAGAGCAAGTTGCTGCTATGGACAGTTGAGTGAGAAATGGTTGAATGGGAGAAGACAGAGAGTGGTTATCAATGAGCAGTACTCTTCTTGGTCTAATGTTATTAGTAGAGTCCTCCAGGGTTCGTTGTTGGGCCCATTGTTGTTTTCTATATTTATTTATCAATGATATTTATTAAGGTATATTAGTCTTAATGTCCAAGTTTGCAGATGATACGAAGGTTGGCGAGAGTTAATGACAGTAATGGCAGTGTGCTACTCCAACAGGATCTAAAAAATTTAGGCAGATGGGCTGAGAAGTGACAAATGAAGTTTAATCTTGACAAATGCGAAGTACTGCCCATGGGTAGAAGTAATCCCAGAGGAACATACCAACTATGTGGTACTACACTTAGGGTGGCAGAAAATGAAAAATACCTGGGGGTAATTGTGCAGTCAGATATGAAGTTTTCTGAGCAATGCAGACAGGGTGCCAGAGCAGGTCATGCTGTCTTTTCAATGATATACAGGAATTTTTCTGGCAGGGATAAGGAGGTGTTTATCCCCTTGTATAAGGCAATGATCAGGCCACACCTTGAGTGAGTACTGCATACAGGTGTGAAGGCCTCATTTCAGGAAGGATGTAGAACTGCTGGAACAAGGGCAGAGAAGGGCAACGAGATTGGTGAGAGGAACAAAGGGTTGCCTTTCCCAGGAAAGGCTTCAGTTCTGCAAATTGCAGCGTCTGGAGACTTAGACACCTGCGAGGTAAGCTGATTGAGGTGTAGAAAGCCTTGAATGGGTTGAGCAGGCTCAAATGTTGATGATTCTTTCTCTTTCTCTGACTACGCACCTCATGGGGCTAATTTTCAAATTGAGGAAAGACAGTTGTAGGATAGATGTGCGAAAGTTTGCCTTTAACGAGCAGGTGGTAGATTGCTGGAAGAAGTTTTCATCTGTTGTTGTGGAAGTTGATGGCTTAAATAAATTCAGTGATGATCTAGACCAAGTATAGATAGGATGAAATGGGATCGGTTTTTTTTTTATTTGTTTTTTTTTTTTTTTTTTTTGGCTGATGCTGTATAAGCCTACTTTCTTGCGTCATTTGCCAATGCTAACTCTAAAAGCTAATTCCATTGTCCTCAAACAACGAAAGAAAAGCCAATATATTTAGCCATTTAATGTTCATCACTCCATTGTCAAGATCCACTTTTATTTTCGATCGTGAGACGTAAAGACTAAAAAAACGTAGCAGTGATGTCCATCAATTATAAGCAATTTAAAAGAGAACATACGTAGCATCTATCATTCGCTTCAACGCATCCGGGCCAATGGAGACACCGTCTCTGAAACAGGGGTCATCTTACGTAAATATAAGGTGAGCTGTTGTCAAGTGGAAAAGTTTCGTTCCTTTTACCTTTCTATTCCTGAGACAGAACTCGCTTTTAGAATTCGGAGGAATACTCCTTTTGAGAAATTCTGTCTGCTTAAAAGCATTTCAATAAAAGTCACTTTAATAATTGGAATTTCATGGTTATGTACTTATAAAATTTAACTCCAACTGATAGTTGGGCAGCGGACTCTTACTGCAGTCCAAAAGTTGCCCTTCGTCCTCGGGGGTTTCATTCACAACACAGAACGGAATTTGGGAGGGGGGGGAGATTGGTGAAGTATGATGTATCTTTTCGTGTTCGTAATCGTGGCGATAAAGCGGAGGTCAGGTTCACGGAACGCACTACACAAAATAATTAGCGGAAATCAAAGGTTGAGGAAGGTTATTCGGCAGAAAAGAAAATTAATTACGTTTTTCCTTCGAGTTGCACGAGATATGAAAAGATCCCCCGACTCATTCTGCTCAAACGAATGCCAAAATGCTTAAAAGTGTTTATTTACAAAAATGGGAAACCAATAGGTTCTGATGGGGGGGAAGACCTAAAGTCATCTCTAAAATGATCTGAATACTGTACACCACGCGGGATGACAAATCCGACTTCGATTCCATTTGCGAATCCTGTTTAAAAGCAGCCTCCATCCGGGAATTCTTCGATTTGAAAATAGGAAGGGCAATTGGACAGAGTCCGTTGCGCGTCTTTGGGTACCGTGAAATTCATGGGCAGCTGTTCGGAGTATTTTTGCCGTTGCCACTCTGCCCAGAGCAAAAGGAAACCAAATTCTTTCTTCTCGGAATCTCAGCTATTAGGTTCCGAAATCGGCGCATCTTTCCTCGTCTGCCCCGTAGCATCGAGAACTTCCGACTCGACTTCCGGTTAGGGCGTATGTTTTCCAACTGATAGTCGGTCTCGCGTTATGCAGATTGCGCGTGTGTCTGTGCGCGCGCTCTTACACGTGCATGGCCTAGGGTATGGACTGGGAAAGAGAAGAATAATTAGCAAAATAACTTCGGGGGTTCTCTTCCCTCCCGAAAGGTTCCATATAACACTGGCGCTGCAGTAAAATACAACTGTACTCGAAAAGAGGGGACGGGCATAGTTCTGGATAGATCAGGGAAGGAATGGACAGAATAATTGAAGTCTGCGTAAGAAATCTGTATAACAATTAGGCCTACGAGCGTTGGGGCAAATTTGCTAAACAATTGCATTTTGCAGGTGTTAAACGATAAATTTGAAATGGATATGGCTGATGTACAAGTTGAGGAGCCCCGCTTTCTTGTTGTTGTTGTTGTAGGGTTTTAGGAACAACGGTGACTAAGGCCATGTTGCTCCGTGTATATTGTCTGTAAATTGTGCGCGTCCTGTGATCGATTTTTCTGTTTGCTGGACGAAAAACAAGAGTTTCTGGGTGAAAAACCCTCACCACCTTCGCCTGAGACCGACTAACTCAGCCACATTGTGGAAAAGGTCCATAAAATTCCTCACGTCATCGACGGGACTCGAACTTTAGTCATTTCCTCCCGGTTTGGGGAGGATGGCGATCCTACCAGCTGTGCTACCCACGAGGGCCCTCTTTCTTGCATTCTGGTTTATGAAGATGGAGTAACAAGATTTGGTTTTAGAGCCTCTATGATTAGAAGTGCTTATGTACAATGACCTCTAATCCAATATATACATTATCCCCAAACACTGTCCAGTCGAAACATTATGATCCCCCCGTATTTTAGCAATCGGCCTTTCTTCCCCCTCCTGGTGGCAAACACTTCGCGGTGAAAACCGTTAATTGATACTGCAGGTTCGTGGCATGCGTTCCTTAAAAAGAACTTGATCGACATGGGCAAGGGACGTGATCCTACGGACTTCGAAAAGGGATGATTGTTGGGTGACTGCGGAGTGCTGTAGTTAAGGTGTTCCACAAATGGACGGACACTAGACAAACAAGCAGTCGCCGGGCCAGTGACGGGGCTCATAGATTGTCCGGCCCGATAGACAGAAAACGATGGAACTGTTGACCACGGACTTTGAATCCCGTCAATGACGCGAGGAACATTTATGGGCTTCTTTGGTCCGTGGTAGAGTTAATCGGTGTCAGGCGTGGACAACAAGGTTTTTTGTCCAGCAAAACAAACAAATGGACCAGAGAACACACGCAATTTGTGGACATATGGGCATATGAGTCGGTTCTTGAATGGACCTAATATAACAAGGGTTTTTTTTTTTTTTTTTTGACGATGGACTTTAACCAGAGAGCGACCAGCGATGTTTCTAAGGTCACGATCCAACTAACCCCTCACCCCGGAGTACGTGCCAGATCAAGGTTCCCATACTTACTGCCATTCTCGCGAATGGTTCCTAAAGTTTGCATCTGAACGGAGTCATTGGACCATTTAACGGTCAAAAAAATGTTGCCTTTTTGGTGAATCACTCGTCCTGCTATGCCATATGGGCGGCAAAGTGTGGAGAGGAATCGCCCCGATGCCCTAGTCCTATAGAAACAGGCAGGTGGCAGCAGTTTTTGGTATGGGGATACGTTTTGATGAGAATCCCTTGGAGTCCTCATATTCCGAGACCGTATCATTGTGGCTGATCAGGTACACCGCTTCCTGGATGGCACGGGCGTGTTCCAGCAGGATAATGTTCCTTCACCTTGCTGGTATTCTTCAAGAGTGGTTCGCTGAACACGAAAGTGACTTCCTGGTGCTACTACCTTGGCTGTCGAATTCGCCGGATGTGAATCCCATAAAACAGTGGTTCCCAATCTTTTGTTACCCATGTCCCACTTAAAAGACGCCACACCTAAATAGTGATTGCCAGTGAATTTAATGGAGTTTTTTTCTGAGCTCATGGCACACTTGAAATGAGTCTTGTCATACCAATGTGCCGGATTACACCAATCGGGCACCACTGCCATAGAAAATCTTTGAGATTACGTGTATCGATAGATCCGGCGTTTTTGGTCTTCAACCAACAATTGGCGCAGATCTACGGGCCGCAGTCCTAGCGACGTGGTACAGCATAACCTTTTGGAACGTTGAGAGGCCTTATACCACCCATGCCTTTCCGTGTGGATACAGCAAGAGGAAGATATTCCCACGGTTAGACAGGTGATCATAACGTTTTGACTGAACAGTCTGTGGGCAAAGAACGTATTAACAGTGTGGGGGTTGTTAACAGTTTGTAAGTTGAATTCGATTTAAAAACTGACACTTCCTTGGAAGTCTGCGGGAAGTTTAGCCGGTGGCTATCAAGAAATCGGCTAAAAGGTTGTTGAGAGGGTGGGTTCATTAGAAGATGCAGGAAATGACCACCTGGTTAGTAATAATGATGTAGCAGATGCGCCGATCAAAACAAGCCCCCTTGCGGGCATAAATCGTTTGGCTGGTATCTCAGATGGACACGCAGCAACTGCCATTATGTATCCGGTAGTTCCAGCAACAAACTGATGTTTAAAGAGCGTCTTAATAGCCGGGACTTCGCCTCGATGCGGGTACTTTAGAAATCGCTCTTAAAAGCGTTGTTCCAGTAAGCGGCTAAATTAGAAGGTTTCGGACGATAAACTGAACGCTGCCCCGAGCTTTAAAGACAGTTCCGGAGGAAGGCCTACGCTCGAGCAGATGACGTGCGTTTTCTCCAATAATTCCGTTCTCTTAGCAAGGTGCGCTTCCGCTAATTTGAATCGTTTGTTTTCGTCGGAAACGGTTCTTTCGTAACAAGTGCCGCCGCCGCAGAGTCGAGTTAAGGTAAAATACTCCGTACGAAGAGTGTGAACTTTGACCCCCACATAAATATGAATTCGGCGAATGAGCAAACTACGGTGTTTGTTCATCTTTTCCCGTCGGATTCTTTCCGTGGATGACCCAGGGAGTGGAGGGGAACGAGAAAGAACACGTGTCGATGACCAACTCGTGTTTTACGGGTTTCCTGAATAATGGCGTTCTTGAAATTGGCTGTTTAAGATTTTTTTTATTTGTTTGTTTTTCTTTTAACCATAATGACTTCACTTTCTTGCCTTCCCTTTCTATTCCATTTTTCTTCTCTATTTTTTTTTTTTTTTTTTTTTTTTGTAACTTCATCCACGAAAGTTGGTGAAAGTGTTCATTGTATCCGACGCCTTCAAACACATTCGTCCGTTTTCCCGTTGCGCCGACTTCGGCTGAACATTAGCATTTGAGGGATGGCTCCGATTCAGGTTTCTCGTGATAGCGAGCAGAACAACGCTGGACAGCGCTAATCACGCCGGCATCTAAATGGACTTCTAATGTTAAACTGCGCAGCCGAAAACTGGATGCGTATTAAGTTGTTCATCTCCATTTCATGGGGCCATTAGAAATGCCCGCGTGATTTATGATGGCGGCTGTCGGGGTTATCTGTATGCGGACGAAATTGTACTTAGTCAAAACAGAACCAAAGAAACTCTTCGGGTTCGCGAAATTCCTCGCTCAACGAACCTTCCCCAGTCCCCTAGGGGAAGCAGACGGATCTCGAGGAGCGTTAGCTTCTCTGGGATGCTCAAACATCCACGTTACGTTTCGGCGCTAAAGCTCAAAAAAAAAAAAAAAAGTACCTGCTGTCCTTTGACCTCGACGCAAAGCGAAGGTGACACCAAGGTCACGCTGCCACGTGGTCAATTTACGCCTATTTTGTTTTGCCCATCATTAAACTGCGAGCCTCCGTGACCCACAACTCCCTCCCCGCTCACTTTTCCCCTACTATCGTCCCTCACCCGCCGATGGTGCACGTGCATGCTTTGCCTCCCCGCGGCCAGCGGCAGGGGGAAGAGAAAGTAGCGTTTATTAGGAGACGGATGTTGCTCGCGCGCACTCGGTACGTCACCCGCATCACGTGCAAGCGTCCCGTGGCCGTTGGCGCCACTAGCGCATCTAGGGGGCAGGGCGGTACCTGAATCTGATGGTGTAATGACTGCTCCGGCCACAGCACTTCGTGCCCAGGGTTTCAAAGAGATTCTTAATAGGAGGGCAGCTCGGATTTGGTCTGCTACAAGGGCACATAGTGTACGGGGGCCGTCTCATTGTAAACAGGTCACTGGCGTTTGAGAGATGCTCTAAGTATCTCGGGTTGGTTTTTTTTTTTTTTTTTTTTTTTTTGAGCCGCGTCGTCACATTTGATTTCATGGCATTTTCTAGTCTCTGCGACCTCTGGTGGAACTTTCTTTTACTAGAGAATTACGTAAGGAAGCCGCGCGTAGAAACCGTCCTTTACAAATGTAAGGCTTCTTTTGTAGTTTACCCACCGAAGATAGTCCCCTCGCTGGCAACTTTCCAAAATCTTCCATTTGTTTGCACCATTGGTGATCGTGGTGTGGCTGAAATCATAAAATCACGCCGTGATCCAGTGTGTCTGAACTTTAAGTAGAGTTATCTGATGTTTCCATATTAAACGCACTTCCTTTTTATGTAGTGTTAATTTATTATATTTAAATTAGATATACGGGTGTAGTTCGAATTCGACCCTGACTTTATTTCTTCAATCACAAAGATGCAGTTCATTAAAACTACGCGAACGTTACGTTATCATTATAATTCTTTGAAACGGCAATCGTTGGTCGTCGTGGCAACAAATCCTCTTAAGAAATGGCGTCTGCCCATATTCCTGATTGGAACCAATCGTCAGAGGTTTCGAACACAGTCTGAGGGATCTCGCCCGTTGTCTTCAGTGTTTGATTGATGTAAATCGTTGAAAGAGAGTCGCGAGCGAAGAGAGAATGAAGCGCAAAAAAGCAAAGCCAGCAACTGCAATCAATACTTGACACTCGCATTGTTGAAATCATACAGTGTAACAGAAGAACAGCGGTGAGTGAACTGAGATTGAAACAAAATACGAGGTTATCAGCGTTGACACCATAATCTGCAACAACCTGGAAATTCAATAAAGTCGAACAGACTAACTGTCCAAAACCGTTGTTGCTAGAGCAAAGGACAATGCAAAGTTTACATTTCTCTATACGGGTGTATAAATAATTCTAGTTACTGTCATGGTCTCCTAAAACATTCTCCTGAATCATTTTCTGAGGAAAAAGTTACCAAATTTTCTGTCCAAAAGATTTTCTCTACACCCGTGAACAGATGTCTAATCTCACTATTAAAACACTGAATGAAGTTGCGTGGTACGTCCTTCTGCGACTTCCTTATAACACCGATTTGTCACTCTTGCTTCCACCGGTCCCCGAATATAGACAAAAAAATGTATTTCTTCTACGGGACTCTTCTGAAATTCATCTCAAAATCAATTCTCTAAGCGAAAGCATTTTTAGTAACAATTCAGGTTTGCGAGGATTCGTTCATCAGAGCATCCAGTGGCAAAAACACAGACGGTTAATGAAGAGACTCAAATGAAATAAGGTAGCCACATCTGTATATGCCAACTGGATTTTATAGACGCTTACCACAAAGAAAAGTCGGAGAGCACGCTTACAAATTCTGGACATGAGCCTTGCAACGACTTTTATGCAGTTTAAACGTCCTTCATGGGAATAATTTTCGTTATAATTTTAGAAGACTTCAAAAATCTTCTTGAGTCTGATTAGCTGAGTCCATAGATCATACCGAAGTAACATAAAGTTTGCAACAAGGTGGATCGGTCTAAAGAAAACAGACCACGGATTTATTTACCAGAAAGTTTTAATCGTAGAAATGTTTAAGAACTGAATTTAAGATGTGCCCATCATGAAAGATCTTATGTGATGTAGCACAGTGATTAAAAACCTCCATATTGTACTCAAGGGTTAACTTAAACACGTGATGAGTAGCCATCAGATCGGATCCGTGTTCTTTTTAAGGTGGGTAGAAGGATACGAATGCACAGAGAAATTGGTTTAATCCAACTTCATGAAATTTAGTACTTGGGTCCAAAAGAACATTCTGAATTAGGCTTAAAATTATGGGAAGGATAGCAATTGCTCTTTCAAATTTATAGCAATGTTTCTGTGTATAGGGAACTATAAAATCGGAATTGGGGGTAAACTTTTCAGGGCATTAACGAAACATACCCTGAAAACTTGGTATCTGTCTGGTTTTTCCTTATTGAGTGATGGAAAATATCCAAACCACGCTTTAATATATATATTTATAAATTTCTGCAGAAGAAACTTGGGGGGAGAGGGGTTGTGTAAAGTGGATTTAATTTTAAACCTTCCTTCCTAGCGACTAACAGAACGTGTACGCTGAAAATTTTATGTTAATCCGATTTTTATTTGTGGAGTAATGCCGCAAACATGTTTTCATTTATAAGATAACTTCAGATATATACAGTAGATGGAAAGAGAGAGAGAGACAGTTGATGAATTTATTTTGGTCAATTTATTAATGAAATCTGAATATCTCAAGTCTTTCTAATAACCCAAATATAAAATATATATATATATATAAAAGTATAATCCAAATATTAAAGGTATAATCCCAAATATTATACAGCGAAGAATGGAACGAACGCATGGATTAGGCAGCAAACTCAAGTAAAGGACATTCTTATCAGAACTAAAGAACTGAAATGGACAGGAATCTTAGCTCGAATCTTATCAGAACTAAAGAACTGAATGAGCAGGACACAGCTCGAATACGTGACGACAGATACTCTAAGAAAATAACAGAATGGTACCCAAGAGGAACTAAAAGTAAACCTGGAAGACAACGGGGATGGACAGATGAAATTCAAGAGTTCGTGGGCAATAGATGACCATTGTACAAAACAGAAGGAATTCGAAAATTGCTGAAGAGGGCTTCATCCTGTAGTGGACTGAAAATTGAGGTTGAAGATGATGAATCTAAATATACAATCCATCACTGGGAATAGAGTTATTGCAAGCCAGCGTATGGACATAACGAAAACAATGGCCACTTTACGTATCTGAGAACTCGTTTACATAATGGTTGGCATTTATTTAAATGGAGTTTTCCTGATCACGTGACACTCATTTAAGAAACTTGCGGAGTACTTATAAACCTCAACATCCAGATGGGACGGAGGTCTCGAGGAGGAAAACATCATACTGTCAGATAGCGATCAAATTTTGAATTGCGTCCAGATTTCTTTGTACAGCTGACGAGGTCTGTATTTTAAGGACAGCAAAGACCAATGTCCCCTCTTAATGTGCGTCATTTTTCTCTCCTTTGGGGGAAAGTCAGTGTCTGCAGAAGCAATTACACTTTTCTGATAATTAGGCTTATCTTCGGTAAGGATTTATTAAGACCGAGGGGATATCCTCCCATCAAAACGCTTCCGAATCATCGATAGTTTATTAACTACGCAGTCTGATTCACGAAGATGCAGGGATGGTGGGGGAAGAGATAAGTCGGCATTAACACTAATTCGATATAATTTCAGGGATTCTCAACTGAAAAAATATTGCCGTGCAATTAGCGTCATCTGGCGGCCGGTGATTATGGAAGAAACCTGACAGCTCCTTAATACCAGCTGAAACTGCTTGCATCCCTGGCACTTGCTGAGTGTCAAATGCGGGGAGGATCATTTTGGGTTCTTTTGATTGTTTTATTTATTGCTTCAACCCCTCCCCCTTCCTTTTTTTTGCTTTTGTTGAGCGCGCGAGAATCGAAGAATGAGAAGGCTAAAAAATATAATGGAGTAACTCCACGGTACTCGATACTTGAAGAAAAATTCGGGATTTTTATCCGTGAAACACAGAGATTGGTTTTTCTAATATACGACAATGGCCAGGTCCCTTCTAGCCTTTCTGCTAATTGAAAATTTCTCAACTTTTGAAGTGCAATACGAAGTAGAATAAATAACAATTCGTCGTCCTATTATATATTGAAATTATCGTTCTGTAATTTGAATACATAAATAGAGGATCTATTTTGCAACACCATTTTAAATTTGGATGTGGATTAAAAAGAAAAAAGATTCCATCGGTTCTTCGACAAATCAAGTCACGTGATCAGACGAAAAACGCGAGTGATAACTCTCAACAAATGTCTTCTGTCTTGGCGCCCTCTTCAGACGAAATGATCCGAAGTTCGTTTGAAAACGATGGGGGTGTGGGAGGGAGGAAAAGGGAGTATCTGTAATCCTTGCAAAATGTGCCTTAACATTGGTTCGCTTCACGCGCTGCTATTGTAGGGAGGAACCGAACACAGAGGCGTCTGTCAACAAACAATCCTATTGACCAAATGGACTACCAGATTCTTGGACTGTTTACACATTCCATTCCATTTTTGCGATTTCAGAACTCCCCCGGGGTCGTGCCGTCAACTTGGAGTATAGTGTTAGCGGGCCAGGATTAGTACTCTACACCCTGCTGACTACCTAACTTTCAGCCTCCATTCCCTGCTTGAGTAGGGCTGCGCTAACCTGAGCGGATGACCTCCGCAGACTAAATACCCCCCATCCCCCGACAACGCTGAGACTAGTTCTCCTTTCAAACGCTATTATTCTCCAATGATAGGTTTTTGTCTCCTGCCTTCGCCTTTTGCCACCTCGTGAGCGGCACAGGTTTTTCTCTTTCTCTCTTTTCATTCACAGCACGCGCGCGATCACCTGTCTGGTGACGCTTGTGGTAAAAGTTGTCCGAGCTTCTTCTTTTCCTCCCTCTTTCTTTCTATCTTTTTTTTCCCCATTACTTTTAACATTATTATTATTTTTTGGAATGAATGGAAGATTGTTTGCTTTTGGAACTAAATGGGTGGGATTTTGATCTTGGGAATGGTGGCGGTCTGAGTGCAAATTATACCGACTTCTGACCTCAGAATATGTCTTGGAATGGTGGAGCAAGTATAAACGTGTGTGTGTTGTCCATGAGCTGAACACACGCCGAAAAAAAAAAAGAAAAAAAAAAAAGAAAAAACTTTCTCTGAATGGACTGCGATTTCCGGCCACAATGAAACCTGTTTTCTTAACCGTAGTTGAGGTTAAGGTCAGAACGCACCTTCCAGATTTCCCCCACCCCTCAGACAGACACTTACCCCGATAGTTCATTCTTCTAATCTCTAAAAAAATGTCGTAAGTCTTTTGGTGGAGCAGAATTGAAATGTTAACAAACTGTAGGAAGCGGTCTTTACGAGAACCGGCGAGGGCGAATGAGTAATATAACTTTTCATATTGCGCATAAACCTTTCCCATCACGAGTCTCGCTTACTCGAAACCGGTTTCGCAAATGGAGCTTGAAAGCGAGCGCCACCTCTGCTCTCATCTGTTTGCACGATTGGGATGAAATTCTCCACAAAATGATCGACTTTAACTGAACAGATGCTCACCTCGAGAAACAAAGCCAGCCTCCGTTGTTTAAAGACTTGCCATCATATTTTATGTTTCAAGATGGACAAATCTAAGCTTTTTTTTACATCTTAAACTATAAACGTCTTTTCGCCACCAACCCTCTTCCCGTGGACCATATATCATTCCAACGTATCCTTTCTTCTCCAAGAAAAATCCACCCAGCCGAGGAGATAACATGTCACACTTGGAGATGCATCACGTTGAGAAAGTGCACCTGCGATGCCCTAACCTATAACAATTGCGCCTTCAACGTGAGCGACAGGTGCCCGTATTGGTCCGCGCTCTACTGGAATTGAATGTGGCACGTTGCGAACATATCTAAGAAACTGGCTGTTATCACAGTGGGAAAGAATTAGAAGGGGGAAAAATCTGTTTCTTGTCGGACAGATTCGCTGACGGGGTTGTGATATACATGAGAGGAGACGAAGGATGTAAGAAGCAGCAAAAGATCGCTCTAAAAAAGATTTCTTGAAATTGAAAAACCGCCAATGAAATCCGATCTGAAATCGATTTTGGTTTTTAACTGTTCATTTGAGCTGATATATCCGACTTGTTTTACTCCTTATTAATAAGTTTTTATTTTTTATAAAAAAACTAAAAAAGACAATGCGACTGTCTTATCTGATCTTGTCAACATCCGGATTGGGGAATTCCCCACCCCCGACGTGTTTAATAGTTCGCTCTAACTTCAACCTCCAACTGTGAAAAACAAAGCCTCGGATTCGTTTTCAATTTTAGGCTTAACGAATGACCCACTTTAACGAACTATAGCTTGAATTTAAATAGACGGTTCGGCGAGAAATGTCACAGGAAGGGTCACGCAGTCAGGGACAATTGCACTCCACCCATTTTTAAGATCAGTTGGGAGTTACTGCGAGTTGGGAAAACGACGAATCCTGTCCATGTGTAGGTGCTACCACCTGGGTGAAACCGAGCTAGTTAAGCATCTTTATCCGGCACTTTCCTAACAGACATTGGCCTTCATCGTGTATATTACCTCTCCACCCCCCAGAACAAAAATGTCTGGCGACACTCGTGCTCAATAGTAATATTTTGTACTGCGCGAAGACTAAGCCTTAAGTGGTAGAAGAGAAATCGTGTACAGATGACTCAACCTTTACCACAATGGATTCAGGGTAAAAACTGGCAAACTCCAATGACACCTGTTGCTTTCATGTAACGCCTACAAGAATTGTTGAAACGCGTCAGAAGAGTAAGGGGGAACGAAGGGGAAGACATCGTGCCGATTAGAGTCACACATGTGACCTTTGTGTTATGTGCGCATACCTACACGCATGTTCCCTGCTGTTTTAACAGTTCTGTGTGATATACAGGCGTCCTCTTTTGGGCGTAGCCGTAAATGTAATCGTCAAGGGGGGGAGAAAACGCAAAAGGGAAGTTGGGGGTAATGGCTGCTTTGCTGGGGGTGGAGGTCAGTTCGGTGTACTAGCCTTATCATAATTATAAAGCCCAAAGAATATTATTTCGAAATTGACATTTCATAAAGGTTTCTTATTTACCGGCAGATGTCGCTAGATGCTACTCGAGAATAGTATTTCGCAGTATCGAATTATGAATCCGATATGTGCAATGTTTTCTGCGTTGTGTTTGTTTTGTTTTTTTTTTTTTCACCTTTTCAGATAACTTTAATGTTGTGTACGAATACGCCGTGACGAAAGGTCACAAATTCGAAAGTAAAACTAAAGGTGATACGAAGACGTCGCAGCCTTGCGCAAGGATCGATAAGGTATGGCAATTATTGATAAGCCGCGACGCTGATAATTTAACCGTGAAACTACCCCGGTCTCCTAATAGAGACTTCCTTCTTAATTCATTAACTTAAATCACTTAATTAGACGCCTATAAATAAGGAGATTTGTAATTCGATAACTTCCTTATCACGTGCTAAAGGTAATAATGTTGCCATTCTCGAGACAAATGTCTCAGGACATCGAAAAAAAAGGGAAATTCCCGACCCTCAAAATAGAGGGAGGTCGGTGAACGCGTGAAAGTTAGTTGCCCGTGATAAATACTAAATATTATGCAGGTGGAAGAAAAAAACAAACAACAGACCTTTTAATAAGCTCGATTTAATTTTTTGCTCACAAGGCACGATCAAAATGTTGAAAATGGAGCCACCTTTGCTTCAGTTACGTGCAAGTTCTGGCATATGCTTTCTCTCCACGTGGGATATTAATTTACTGCTTAGGCCTAATCCTGTATTTTTTGCCAGATAAGAATTCAAAAGAAACGCACGTAGCATGAAAAAAAAAAAAAAAAGTAGTGAATTAATAACGAGTGTCAACAGTCCGTAATTGCTACTTCAGGTGTTTTTTTTTTTTTTTTTGGTGACCTGCTCGCGGAAACGATCCTTAGGTTAACGCCATCATTCAAGCACAAATGACGTCACAAAACACCACCCACCCACCTTGTAATGCCAGCTGAGTGCAAGTAAAGTGCCCGTGTAAAACAATACAAAGTTTCCTCCCCACCCCCTCGACATGTCAAACCACGAGACTCAATTAAAAAAGGCGCCCTAACCTTATTTATAAAAGCCCGTGAGATTGGTACTAAAATCCAGACCTACTTTTTTGCTTCTAAGCATGCCGCTGAGTAATTATTTAATGTCATTTGAAAGGATTAGTGGGAGGACTCGGGTCTGCATCCTGTTAATTTTTATAATCTTTAAACGTAAGACACAACCTGAATATAAAACGCCGTTTTATTTATTTGTTTATTTCTTTTTTTTTTCCCCACATGTACTTGGCGTTAGGCTTAGTGAATCGCCGCTCATTGATGAACGAATAATATGAGGGAGTGAAAGAAAAGTAGAGTCACGACAAATTATTTTGTTACTGTGGCTAGACAAGCTCTGCCTACCAGCTAGCGGGTTCGTTCTCATGCCATTGTGTTCCACTTCGACTATCACAATCCTGCCGTGATGGTAATACGTAATCTCCAAAGTGGATGATCGTCAAGTTAGAGCCGCTAGCATCGTCCTCGCGCTGTACCAGTTCGGCACCAATACGGCAGGCTTGCATGGGTGGAGACATTGATTAAATATCTGTAATAGGATGATCTTCGCTACGGCGCAAAGTGGAATTTTTTTCTAAAAAAACTCCCTCTCCAAAGCCAGCTGTATAATCACACGATTACTGAGTAATAATGGACTATAGACAGAACCCTACCTCCCCTTCCCCGATAGCAGTTGAAAAATTAAGGTGTGGGCCATATTTTGTATCATTACCTATTCGAACGGTTTTCTAGATTTTTTTTTTTTTTTTCTTTAAGGAAAAAAGTCGCTTCGGTGAGTGGTTATTTCCTTGGCAGAAACAACATAATTGTCACAAAATGCATCCAGGATATGGTATTAGATGGCGCTTCGAGCATCGACGTTTATAAATATTTCTACTAACGTAAAATTACGAAAAATGGTAATAACCCGAGGGCTTCTATCCCATCGATAAGGGCACCTACAACAACTACGATAATTGCGAGGCTGCCAACTGACAGATTGCAAAATTACCCCAAACGCATGGAATCGAAGTCAACAGGTGATATATCGTGTAGGAGCATTTAATTAAATGGAATTTGAGCGCTAGCACCCTTGACTGATTTTATTCACGATAACGAACACCAGAAAGGAAAAACTCGTGGAAATTGCGAGTTGAAAAAAAAGCTGCTTTATTGAACAATCTCTAAGGTGTGAAATGTTAGAGATGACCCTACGTAGATATGTCACGGTCTTACAATAAACATTCGGCTGTTCCTTGAATGATAGATAAATAAACATAATTTGGACAAAAATTTACGTGCAAGTCATAGTAGATGGCGATTACCCGTCGATGGGCTTCGAAAGTACAAGTGATACTGAGTCAGTTGATGCCTAGCAAGTGTGAAGTACGGTTTGGTAAAATAGTAAGAAGTGATGAAGAAATGGCTGCCCCAATTAAAGTTATTCGAGCATGTTTACTTTGAGTATAAACTGGTACTGCAAACAAAACAAGATTTGAATGACATTCGGAAAAGATACAGTGAGTATACTGTTTCTTGCCAAACGGCACCGGGGGTTCCCCCTAACTCCGTAGATACCGTGAGCAAATGCACGACACAAAAATGATCCAAAAAAATTAAATCAGGCGAAGAGTCACTTGACCACTATCTCTATGAGGAACGATGGACCGTGCCATTGATGATGACTAAGTGAACACTACCAATGAGTCCGATTCAGATCCAAAATGCCAAGTTCTTGCAAGATGTGAGCGATGAACTCATTGGACGTGGGAGATTTCAATGTGAGCGATGAAACCATTCGTTGGCATTGGCATCTTGTGGGGAGGTGTACAATCTGTGCACATAGGTTCCATAACTCACAGCCGGCAAGAAATCCGCCGACAATTTGTTTGTCTCTACTTTCGCGTCACAGTAATGAACCAAAAATAGCTTATAATAACAACATAAAACAGACATCATATTGATTGTGAACCTGTGCTGCACACATCGAAGCCCCACTTCGCTAATAGATTTTGTTGTCTCTATCGAATACAAATGGTATCGTGCATTAAGAGTGTCTACCCTCTGCCCAAAACAATCACAGGGACAGTGTTTTTGTTCCTCTTATTACCTAAGTTTTAAATTTTACTGTAAAAATCCTCGAGAACTCTTTTGCTCATCCGATAATTGTCCACCATGGCGGCAAAGCCAGGAGAATTACGTATTACAATTATTATTTTAACGGTTCCCCGACATTACCCATATCTGTATGGGTGCATTGTATCTGTAGAAGTGCATCTTGTGAGGGCTGAAAAACTGGTAATAACTCGCCGATAAAATCATACTCCCTCCGTCTGAGATTGGTTAACTACAAGCGTCATTGAAGAGGACTTTAGATATTCTTCCAGTCGCCAACGGTACTCACACCCAGGACTCTCCAAAAGTGACGTGTGAGAGAACCACTATATTGTCATGGGGGACGATCAATGCGTATTGTAGACTGTATATAGAACATGGGTCTTTGTGGGTAGCACAGTTGGTATAATCACCGCGCTCCCCACACCTGGGCATTTTTCGAAACTTGACTGAATTAGTTGGTCTAAGGGTAGAGTTAGCATGTTTTTTTTCTCTCTCTCTCTCTCTTGGAAATTCTCAGATTTTTGGTCCACCAAACAGCAAATCGGTTACAAACATAACGTATATGGCTTAAGTTGCTGATGTGCCTAAAACTCTACAAAAAGCAAGCAATGGAATATGTGAGGTTCTAACCAGGGCAAAATGGAAATTAACACTAAATAATAATAAACTAAAATAAGAGAGACACAGAACTGAAACAGGATCCTTCACCATATTGAGATATATTCAGTATCATTAGGTTGCTGAGAAAGCTGTCTTCTTTTAACTGAAAATTATAAATAAATAAAAAAAGTTTTTATTGTATTCCTTTGTAATATTGTAATGAATTTTCCTTAGTAGTTTCATTACGTTACATTAGGAAAATTTGGACACAAGAAATGCACGCACAGCGAAGTGATGATATGCTATTCCAAGCCTTAAGTTGGAGCTTGATTTTAACGCCTGTATGGAACACAGTTCAGTCAACAGTAGCTGTTATTCATTCACGATTAGAAGCCAACCAATAAGAGACTTGCATTACGATATTTGATTATCAACGAATCGTCCAATAATATCAAAGCGTGAATTTTTAATAATATCAGCACGCACTTGCTTCGTGAAGCAAAAACTGAGTGATAAGTTACATCTGCAGTAAATTTATCCAGCCAAAGTGCTGAAGGAAGATTTATTGGGAACGCCTGGTCGAAGGGCTAAAGGCGATTAACTGAAACTTTGGTTCTTTCTTGAGAGCGGGGACGTCATCTAGCCTGTAGACAGCTTGGTTTTAGTTACGATGCTTCTGTTTTATTACGCTCTCCTCTTTTTCTTCTGTCTCTTACCAAGACTATTTGCTCGAAAAGGTGGAGATCTTTGCCACTTTTATCGACGTTAAATCTGCATTTGGGTGAACTTTACATAAACGTTTAATGTTATTTTCTTACACGCACGTGGAGATAGGTACGCAAATAGCGAGATCGAACCTGTACTTTCCCACAAAAAATAATAGGGACTCGAATTTTTCGATTCTGCGTCAGTGAAATTGTAAGTTACGCTGGGTAGTTAGTATACATTTAATTTATTTCGAGCTGATTCTGTAATTTTAACAATAAGTAATGATGTTTTAACCCTTCTGGTTATAACATTCGTACACAAAGATTTCTTTCATTCTTAACGTGTAATTCTGTATATGTTTATCGTAGACCGTACTGCTGATTTCTTTCTAGTGAAGGCCGACATTTTATTTTATACTTTTCTACTTTTTACGATATCATTCGTATATTTCTGTGTTATATCTGGAAGCTGAAGTTAATAAATACTAAATTAATCGTGGTTGTGTGACGCGGTTGATATGTTTACAGTTTGTTTAATCATAAATCAATTCCAACTTATATTGAATGAGCCACACATGGTTTCATTTAAGCTTATAAACATGTTTGTTGAAATTCATCGGGTTATTATCCTATCTTAAAGCTGCTGTATATTACTTAAAGATAGTGATTAAACGCGAGTTTAATTCAACTTCTTTAAGTAAAATTGATGTTTTTTTTTTCTGATTCTGATGGACCCCCTGCGATCTTTTTTAAAAAAAAATAAGTGAATTGAAAGCTTCATGGAGGATCAGTCGACGCTTGATTCATCGTTTTGGATTTTCTGCCGTTTGGTCATAGTACGAGAGTGTATTATGTCTGTATACGCGCGTATTCACATACAGATTTGAATGTTGCAATGACAAAAAAAAGGCAGCATAACTCACCAGAAAAACTAAAGTTGGCTAAACAGTCTCGCTTGAAGTCTAAGTATTCCTCCTCTAGTCAGTGTGACGGAGGACTACTCCTTGTAGTCGGTACTTGCTCTGACTATAAATAAACCATTAGAATTTAAGAATGGTTAGTGAAGATCAATTATTTATTATAGAGTTTTACTGACTTGACCAAGATTTCGGGTCTGCTGTGCATCGAAATTAGCAAAGTATCTCGAAGCATTTACGAGTTGTGACCATTACAAGTAACGAGACTAATTTATAACAAACATACGGAAAGCAGTCTTCCTTACAATATTGTGGTTTCGCCCATTGTTATTCATTTGGGAGAGATAGGTTCGAATCCCCTCAGGTATGGAGAATCTCTTAAAGGGAGATTCAATTGGGAATGTTAGCTGATCTGAGGTGGTGGGAGTAGGGTTTTCCCGTGAGTTATTCCGAGATTTTCAGCCTGCCGAGACAACATGCAAATAGATCCTTGAACACTCATATCATCATCAGCCATTTTCGCTCCACTGCAGGATGAAGGCCTCTGCGGCAACTTTCCGGTTCGTTCTGTTTTGTGCAATGGCCATCTATTTACTGTCCACGAACTCCTGAATTTCATCTGTCCATTTCCGTCGTTGTCTTCCAGGTTTTCGTTTAGCTCCTCTTGGGTACCATTCTGTTATTTTCTTAGTCAATCTATCATCATGTCTTCGATCTATGTGTCCTGCCCAAGGCCATTTCAGTTCTTTAGTTTTGATAAGAATGTCTTTTATTTGTGTTTGCTTCCTAATCCATGTGTTTCTCTTATCTAACAGTCTGATTCCCAATATAATTCGTTCCATTCTTCGCTCTGTAGTTTTCAGCTTCTCTTCCATTCTTTTGGTGAGTGCCCAAGTTTCACTTCCATAAGTCATGGTATTGAGTATACATTGGTTCATTATTTTACGTTTCAGATAAATTGGGATATTGTTCCTCAGTATGTGACTATATTTCCTGACTGCTATCCATCCGAAATTTATTCACATGTACAGATATATTAATGCTATGAACTGGAAAGAAATGGTCCATCATGCGCAGAGCAGTCGATACGCCAAAAATTTACAAGACATTATGTTAGAAATTAATTTGATTTTTAAGAAATGTGCCAAGAACGGGATGTTAAAATAAGTTCATTTTTTTTCTCTTTATCTTGTGTGTGTATATATAAAATACCTTTTAACTGCTAGACTAATAATGATTGTTAATGAAGAGAAGAGATCTCATTTTCTGTACTCGGGGATTATATGTACTCCTGATTGGTTGTAGTAATTGGTTCTCATGAATGCTCCTCGCTCGATGAGTTGAGCACCATGTGAATAGCAATTTAGTGCACATCACACGTTACATATAAATATATTGAAATTAAAATAATATTTAAAAAAACTGACTCCTCTATTTACACTGACCAGTATCATATCCCTGACATCAATCCTAAAAGACAGGCACATTTATCAACTCCTATTAACACTAAATAATAATGAGGTCTCCCTCTAACCCTTTACAAGCAGTTAAGCAGAAACTGCTGAATCTTCACTATAAAGGCAGCTAATTCTTTCTAATTGAAGTGGTATCCTTATAGTAAGGTCTTGTCTTGTTTTGTTTTTTTTTTTTTTTTTTCCTTTTAAGCACTTATGGCGATGGTAATCGTATCCTGGTTCGTAAGATGAGCAATTTTTTCTGCATCATTTTCACCAGCTGCCTTCACGGAATTCGTTAATACTAATAAGGAAAAAAGTTCTGAAATTCAGTTTTTCATGTGTTCATTACCCCTGGTTTCGAGGGCTCCTTCAGGGACTAAAGCTGTAACTTTCCCTACGATACTAGTCCTGTCACTCATGGTTTATTAAGCCACAGGAGCTACATTTGACGCTGTTGATCCGTCGCCACCGATCTCAACTTCAGTATTTTTTATGGTTCCTTCTATTGATGCGCTGCATATCCAATTTGTTAGCCGACCTGTCTGAAGTTTCTTGCGTTTGTTCCCACTCAGGAAACCGTGTTTATTTTTAATTTTATTTTTTTTTCACGCTACTGACTAATTATCCCATAAGTTCTTCAATCTTACGCGTCATTTACGAATGTATCTGCATTAAATATCCCCTCCTCCAAATTCAAATAATGTACTTCTAGAAACCAGTTAACCGTATGAATGTAATCGAAGAAACAAACAAACAATTTCATAAAAAAAATTAATTAAAACTGTAAAAAGAGAAATCTATTTGGCTCATATGGACAAAAGTGGAAACCAAAATTGTAACTTGATTTTTCATGTTAAACGCATTATAAAAAAGCATTTTAAAGAATTGTTAGTTTACTTTTATTTTTTATATTCATTCGAGCATTGTTACGCTAGCCATTTAAGTATATTCATAAAAGACACTTGCATGCCTAGACTTTAAATTAACAGCGTAAAAAAAATTATGGTTTTCGTGATATATTAACATCCATACCCTCAATTTTATTTATTTATTAATATTATTATTATTATTTTTTTTTTATTCAGTTCAATTCACATTGTTAGAGGGCGCATTGACAAATAAATATTTGCATCAGAGTGGCAGGACGACGTCTGTTTACTTCTGTTGCTGTCGTAATTTCTCAATCTGCTAATACTGAGTGATTAATCTCAACTTCAGGAAAAGGTAACATATATATATCTCCTTTATATAAAAATATTAGTCCTTTAATTTTTAGATTATTTGTGTAAACCAAATTACCATAAATTTGTATTATTAAGCATAAGTTGGAGGTTAATTTTTAAGTATTCACTCTACATTACAACAACCATGTTTTCCACAAATTTTTATTCCCCCCCCGACACACACACACACACACACACACACACACACACACACACACACACACACACACACACACTTAATTTAACTAGATATTTTCTGTAGCTAATTTTTTAATACTCCTATAAAAAATTAGCTATTTTAAAAAACTGATTTGTATTCCTTTCAATTTTATTGATAATATTACGTGAGTATGTCACATATGTGCCATGAAATTTTAAGATTGGAAGCAGAAGAGAAGTGTTCCAAGAATTATTCCATTGGAATCATAGGGGGAAAAATAAATAAAATGGTAATACAAAAGTTTCACAGAACATGCTCAGTGTCCATATAAGAAAAAAAAAAAAAAAAAAAAAAAAACCGTGGTGAAAAAAAAACTGCAGGTAATAAAAAAATAATAAGAAAATAATTAATTAATAATAATAAAGCTAGTGGTGCAGGTTAAAATAAAAAAAATAAGTATGGCAAATTTAGAAAAATTAATAATAAAAATAAATAAATAAAAACTTTTAAAAAATTTTATTTTGTTGAATTTAGCCTTTCTTTTCACTAGTGAAATCTAGTCTGTAGAATCACTTATCTGATTTTAGTTAGCATTGGCATACAAGGTCTTCCCGGGTAAAAATGCCAGATGCAAAGGCCTGCAGGGAAGAAAGATTATCTGTAGTCTGGATTAGTTGATCCCCCTGGTTTGGGGAGAAATTGGGAATTCCTCTCCGAAGTTGATCTCTGAGAACCTCGTACAAGTTGCAATCAAAAAGAAGGTGGTATCAGTTTTCCTTGGCTCCACAAAAGTATAGGTCGATAGCGGGAAGCCCCAGTTGGTATAGCTTTTCATTCAGGAAGCTGTGTTCAGTCACCAAGGAGGACGTCTCAAGACTGAGAGAGAACCAGGATCTTGTGGTTTTGGTCATTGCAAACGTTACCTCGGGGTGGAATCTCCTCGTTACTATGCCTTGTGGCAATGTATTCCACCTGGTTTTCCAGATGTTGACCAGTTCATTGTAACATCGTGTTTTTTCACGCTTTACATCTACAGTGAGATTAAGCTCAATATCCAGAATACAGGTTGGTATTTTCTTTTTGAAAACTGTAAACAAATCAAGTGGGAGAGTTCCCGCAATTACCTGAATAGCTGCCGTGGAGACAGTCTGTGGGTGGCCAGATTCAGTGGGTGTCCAGGATCTATCCTCTTTGAATGGAGTTGAGTTTGTTTCTCATTTTTATAATAACTGCACGGTGGAACCACACACCGGCGGCATAAGTTACAACGGGTAGGAATACAAAGCTTTGTAGTATAGGGATAACGTTCTCCTGGACAAACCCCAGTCACTTCGGGAAACTCTGAGAATGGAGGCAAAAAAACCTTTAACGTTGGTGCTGAGGTGTGGGAAGAAGCAGAGTTTGTGGTCAATGATGACCCCTAAGACCCTTGCTGCGTAGCTAAGGGCAGTTGCACTCCCGAGATGTTGACTTGCGGGGGGTCCAGTTTGTTCTTGAAGATCATCTTGGATTTAGCTGGATTTATTTGGAGCTTGTTTAACCTAGTCCAGATTGGACAAAACATGGTGAGCCTATGTGTGTAGCCTCAACAAGTGGAAGAATACCATTAACATCCAGCTAAGCTGAATGCTAATGGTTCCCTTCACCAGACTGATGAAGGGAACAAAAGGAACGATGGCGTAAAAATAAAAAAGAAATAAAGATTAGGAACAATGGTGTTGCATGTGTTAATAATGCGCTGCCGCAAATGTTCAACACTGAATTTTCTCCGCTTAGACCAGCGCCTTCAAAGTGACCCCAAGAGGAAAAAAATTAGCGGTGTGATATCGAAGCTTCCCGCTGTCCATTCCACAGGCTCTCTACGTCCAATCCAGTTACTCTTGCATAGATGTTATAATGTGCAGCACCATCTTTCAGGAACAATGTCAGAAAACCTCCATCGTTGTTCAAGACACTATTAGAACGCTTCGTAGTTGAGCGTACGGAAATAGGACTTCTGCAGTGACATTTCCTAGAAAAAAGAAGGGTGGCCTATGATGTGATCTTTCCACCTCACAGGCTCACACCACATGCCACAGGATACCACAGGGGCTGCAAAGATGAAAATCCTATGATTCCAGACTTAGTAATACTGTGTATTTATTAAGAATACAAAGTAGGGATCGAGACATTCGGCAAGCAGGGGGTTAACAACAGCTATTATATGGTCTGATGATAGTACCGGCAAGATTCCGGAAACGTCACCTTAATGTATAGCAATTTAATAATTAACTGAATAAACTATCTTAATATTCACGTGATATAAGAGTGGTCGTTAATAAATGTATAATTCTATGGAATAACACACGTAATATCCTTCCCCAACTATACAAATAAATGGCAGTGCATTCTTCTCTCCAGTTTGACTGTTGTACTTAAGAATGCTTTTGAAATGAGCGAATGATGCCAGTGGCGTAAGTACCTTATCTCAAGTTCCCGCGGTGCGAGTCTCGTGTATAGACAAATCCACATAAGTGGATGAGCGACAAGATCTGGTGCTATTAAAATCATAATTTGATCCTGTACAAGACCTCTGTGCGATCCATGGGAAACATAGCAAATGTTTTCTACACAGACAACAGCAGAGCCAATCCAAAAGATGTTTTCAAACTTTAATGAAAGGTTAGGGCAGTGTCTTGAATACATTCTTGGATAACATTATGTCAGATTAAATAAAGCTATTTCGAACCACCGTAGTGTAATTTTACCTGTGTCAGTGTAAATTGTGGTGATTAAATGGTAACGTGGTAATATTTTATCGGGTATGTGTCCGATAGGTTAAGCCGAAGGTAGGTCAGTTTACTAACTGAAATAAAACATGATTATTGATATTTATACTTTTATCTGTTGCTCATTTTTCAGTATGAATACCCGAAATCAATCACTCTTAATAAATGTAAACCGCTGGCACTATTTGCGATTATGGGTGTTTGCTCTCTAAAAGTGTTGAATTTATGGCAAAGAGAAAGAAACCTTTGTTTATCGTGTTTCTCCCCCCTCCCCACCCCCTTCTTCTCTATTTTATGGGTTGAGAAGAATAAGTGAGAAATATAGAAAACTGCAGATATTTGAAATAATAAATCTTTAATTCATTATTTGTAATATTTAAAACAAATATTTACAGAAACGAATACTGTATGCATAAAACTGTTTGTCCCAGAGATTCTTTTAGTTGTTTAAAAGGGAAGAGTCTTTGCCATGATTTTAGGAGTGTTGAGGCAGTGGAGATTGGTTTATACAGCTTGGCCGTATGGATTTCGGAATTTTTGGTAGCTGTGCAATAGCATATTTATTCTAGTGACTGGGGAAGACATCATTGGTCAGGCCAGCGTTGTACGTTGAGAACAAATAATCAGTGATTATGGACTGAGACACTTAATTCTGAAGTGGGAACACTGTCCATTCCTTCAGGTTTCGTAAGTGCTTAGAGTTGTTGACAGTAATTGAGTGAAGCTCGTTCTCTTGCAAAAGACACCATTCTGAATTCCCAGATTGCAGTTAGTTAACGATTTACTAATGTAAACCATCCATACTGCAGGAGCGAACCCGAAATATGGATGTGTCACTTTTTTTTTTTTTTAAATGAATGTTCCAGCCCTTGAGCTCATTTCCGTTCTCTTTTTTATCTCACGCTGCCATGATCCAGTGTCAGCAATCTCACATCACGTCATGGCGTAATATCAGTAGTCTAATCAAGCTGTAGCCCTTTTCTGAAGGAGCCCAGGCACAATGTCTTGGATCTCACCCTGAGGCCAGGCCCTTTAGTCATTACTATTATTAAAATCAGTTTATTTCCCAAGAAACCTTGGGTCACCCTGGGATGGCTCTGTGCCAGAAGGATGTGAATATTTACAGACTAAGGTGCGAGGAACACGTGTACAATAAACAAGAATACATGCGTGCTCGACCCGAGACATATACTGGATTAAATATACAAAATATACAGTAATATACAAAAAATATAGTAATACACGAAATACATAATTGCATGAAGACAAAGTCTTTGTCAAATACCAATACACAAAGTTTAAAAAAAAAAAAAAAAAAAAAAAAAAAAGAGCCGGTCGTGTCCAGGAGCAGGTGAATATCATAGATTCTTTATCGGGTAGCAGTTCTTGAGGATTTCCTTTCTGTAGGGCTTGTCTTCACAGAACCTATCAGGGTGGATCCTAAATTTATTGAAGATCCGAAGACAATTGGCTGGAAACATGTTCCTCAAGGAATCAATGCTTGACAACGTAAGAGGGAGACAGGAGTCGGGGTGCTCCCCTCTGGCCCTCCTTGGTCCT
This sequence comes from Mastigoproctus giganteus, assembly GCF_048544385.1. Classification (NCBI taxonomy): domain Eukaryota; kingdom Metazoa; phylum Arthropoda; class Arachnida; order Uropygi; family Thelyphonidae; genus Mastigoproctus; species Mastigoproctus giganteus. The sequence continues at coordinate 173,134,152 of NC_143582.1, read as the reverse complement.
GAGATTAATATGGATACAGATGGAGCATCAATTCGTCCCGTTAGAAGCCGTGCAAGCGTGAGGACACTTTTTGTCATGATGATATGTCTCCAGGGAGTAGTTCCCAAATTTGCTTGTAGGATCGATCTAGAGATAGTTAGGGGGTGGCCTACCATCCTGTTCATCCATCTAAGCAACCAGTACTCTAAACTGAGATACTTGTGAAGGTATGAGGCAGGGGCATATGACCAAATTTCTGATGCATAGAGAGGGATCGGCGTAATACACCTCAAGATGTGCCGCACAAGCAGCGCTGGCTGTTGAACGCCAACGAGCTCTTGATGCACGGCCCAAAGAGCCCCGCACGTTTTCTGCCTCATCCTGTGACAAAGTGAGGCTGAAAGGTGAGCCCAACATCCCAGGTGAGGCCAAGGTCAGTATGAGAGGTCACTTTTTGCACCGGCTCCCCACTAACAAAGATTTGGATATCATTTTTGACTCTTTTCTTGGTTATCGACCATTGCGCTGATTTGGAAGGGCTCAGATGCAGCCCAATTGTGGCAAGATAACTTTCCAAGCTCTATATGCCTTAGAAGCTTGTTGGTTGATATCATGAATCTGTTCAGTATGATCTGAGCTCGCGTAGAACTTCAGATCGTCGGTGTAAGAGACAAAGTTAGGATTCTGGGCTAGGAAAGGCTCCAAAACTGCTGCAAACAGAGTAGCTGACAGTACGCTTCCTTGCGGGATGCCTCTTGAGACGTCAATAGTTACCTGAAAGTCATTGTGGGTCACAGACCGGTGTCTAGGAAGTAAAATAGACTTCAAAATTTGAAGTAAGGTTTCTGCCAGGCCGACGTAGTGTTTCAGAATGGTAAACAGAGCTGGGATGTGTATTCTGTCATAAGCCGATTTAATGTCGAGGAATACGATATCAATCTGTGATTTGGTGTTAAGGGTACGCTGAATTCTGAAGAGGGTATCAAGAAGATTGATAGTTGTCGATCTCCTGTGCAGAACGGTATGCAGGTACTCAGGCCAGTGCGCAAAGCAATGCTGGGCAATTGTTAGCCGAATTACTTTTTCAAATATTTTGAGTAAAGAACAACTGATGAAGATTGGTCGCAGGTCTTTATGAGATTTGGGTTTCTTGATCTTTGGAATGGGCTTAACATAGTAAGTTCTCCCAATCGAAGGAACTATTCCAGATTGCAGGATTTGTCTGAAGAGGTGAAGGAGAAGGTCGACTATGTATGGGCTGCAAATTTTGATAATAAAGAGTGGGAAACCATCAGGACCCACAGTAGATTTGTTGGGTAGTTTATTAATGACATCAATTAGGGTCTCTCTAGTTATTTCTATTTCAGTCAAGTGTGCCCTAGGTAACCAGTCCTCGTGCGGGAGAGAGGAATTAGTCAGGAAAATCTGCTTGCTGTAAGCGGAACTGTGCCCATTCCCTTTTGGTCAATGGCTAGATGATGATGATGCGAAAGGATCCTTCTACCACTCTTCAACCTATTGAGAACAGCTTGGTTAAGGACCTGCCTTTTCTTTTTCATGAAGCATGCTCTTTCTTTCTTTCTTAAAAATGGAAAGGTCTGAGAGTTGGGTTTTCTGCCATTTCCGGTAGGCCTCCTGCTTCTTGATGAAAGTCGTCTTAGTTTCCTTGTTAAAACCCCGATTCGACCTGTTGCCAATCTTGGTGATTCTGGCTGCACCACGTAGTGCAGTTAACTTCAGTTGTTCGGACAAGAGCATAATGGCATCCTCCAACGGCTCAGAATAAAGACTCCCCCAGTCAAACCCAGTCAAGCATTGGAGAATGATCTCTGGCTTCAGATATTTAGTAGAGAATAAGATCTCTACTAAAGAATAAGAGAAGGCTATCCTAGGCAATTCAGCGGAGTACTCGTCAGGGAACCCAAGGGAATTGCTCTGTAAGGATAGTTTATATGCAATTGGCGAGTGATCGATTGGTTGCGTCGCTAACCGTGTAAGGTTAAAGGCCCGAAAAGTGGCCTCAGTGCCATCAAGGGCATCCCCATGCTTGGGCAGTGGCAAGTTAAAATCACCTGCTACAACAGTTGGAATTTTAGGCACTAAGTTGGTTAGGCGCCTCCGTAGCCAGGTGGGCAGGAGCAGCAGTGGTTGCACACGCTTCTTGATCAGAGCGGGGTTCGAGCCCGTGACCGCCAAAAACGGAGGATGCGGAAAGGTCAGGAAATGACCACCGCATATCTCCGGAGCAATATGGCCTTAGTTGCTAATGCTCCTAAAAAACCAAAAATAATATAACTAAGTTGGTTGCAAACCACATGAGCAGCTCAGCTCTAGTCTTCATTGTGGTCTGGAGGAAAGTAAACCAGGCAGCATTGGATTTGGTGCAGAGGACTCTTCAGCATCGTGCAGACTGCCTCAAAGTTATTTGACTGGCTCACTCGTGTCCATATTGACTGGAATCGATCGTTGAACAGGATTTCAACACCTCCGCCCCGCCCGCTAATCCTGTGATTCCCTATGTGTTTGTAAGGGCTGTTAAAAGGGGTAAGATCAAGCTGTCTATCCGCCGTTAACCACGTGTCTGTAAGACAGATGACGTCAAATTCATTAAGTAATAGGAGAGTCTGGAGACAATGAAGCTTGTTTTTCAGGCTGCGAACATTCTGCATAAACCAAAGAATCTCTCCTTCGTGTGAACCTGGTAGCAAGTCATGCTTTTGTAGTCATGGCTGTTTATCTCTACTGGATCCGCTGTAGGCGATCGATCTGCTCCTCTAGTGGAACGGTTTTATGAGGGTGCCTACCGGTCAGCAGCTAGAATCCAAGACGATATGCTTTGCATTCGCAGGGCAGGAGATGATAAAGGAAGCTAGGTCGGATATCTAGTTTTGATAGCCTTTGCGTCTAAGTTGATCGCATGCTCTTGAGCATAGAGTGCCCTGATACTTTCCGCTTTTGTTGCTGATCAGTCTGGAAACAAAAATTCTCTCTCGGATCTGGACAGCTGAAATATTATATATCTCCTCAAGTCTCCTCGACAGAGGGACCGAAGTAAGTTCAGTAGAACCTACCTATTAGGCTCCTGGGTTGGAATTCTGTTACCGTGTGTTTTCACAGTCAAAACACTTTAGGCGCCAGCCATTTGTGGGTTATGCCTGGGAAATTGTGCATGAGAAGTAAATTGATCAGAGAGACAGAAGGCATCCGCTCCTCCCTGTTTTGACGTGGGTTTCTTTCATCTCCATCATGTTGAAACAGTGATGAGTCTGGCTCAGAACCTGGCCACCAGGCTTCTCCTGACGTCTTCTGCAAGGTTGGTGCAGATTAGATTCACCAGGAATCATACCTGGTGATTCTAATTTTGTCCTGGATAAAAGGGCTGTCAGCCTCGAAGGTCGGACCGCGCTGATGGAGACGTGTGAGGGGGATGAATATCCAAAGGGTTCAACATCACGGCCGGCGCTACGATCTGTTGAGTTATTCTGTCTACAATAAGAGGCGAACTGTGCAGATTTCTGAGATCTGATGTTCCTCGCTGGACACGCCCAATTTGAGTTGGGGTCTTGGAAGTGTATCATCTGCTTCCTGTAAGTGTTCCCGAGGTTCCTGATGGTCCGTCACTGACGTCTGACTAGAGGGAAAACAGCATTCACTTATAAAGATTTTGAGATCCCTGAGTTGTTCATTTAGTACGAGCACTTCGTCGAGAATTTCCGCATTTTGGGCTCTGAGTTTTCTATTTTCATCATTGAGGCAGGCAAGGGAGTCAATTATTGGGGACAGAACCTCCCCGAAAGTGATCTTGAATCTTTCAGGGAGGGCATTGAATACAGACGTGTTGTCACTTAAAGCGCTTTTAATTGACAATAATCACAGGGGGTTATTAACCTGCAAGCCCTTCGCGGAGGCGGCAGGAGCGGTATCAAACTCCCTATCCGAAAAAGCAACGTCTTTCCCAAAACATAAGCTTGAATCTCCAGGTGTTCTCGACGCAGACGACGTAATACTACCTTCAATCAAACTGCGCACCTCAAGAAGGCCAGAGGGGTTGGATGGAGTTTCTTCTGCAAGAGTGATAGTGGATATCTCTTCCTTCAAGATGTCCGCGCTTTTTGGGTTATTTATGCAAAGGTGGCAAGTCCATTTTATTCTCCGTTGTTTGCTCAATCTTTTAACTTTAGGTGGCTGGCAATCACGACAGAAGATTCTACGACACATAACACAAAGTAATACCGGGGCCTCGGGTTTGAACCCACATTCGGCACAGGACTTTTGCTGAACCCCGTTCTATCTTTCATTGTATACAGCCGAATTGGAAGCGAAGGATCTGAGCTGAAAAAGGGGGCGAATGGCACGTCAAGAAAAGCAGTAATCGGGTAGGTGAACAGGCAGGGAGCAACAAAGTCTTGCTGCAACTGGGCAGCTTATTAGCTTGAAGTGTCTTGATACTACTACTAAATTTCTGTTTATACTCCCGAACGACCAAACGATCAGAGAAGTTCACAAGATCGAAAGAATAAAGAAATAGCACAGTATTTAGCTGTCACGAGCTTGAACCCCGGTCACTCAAAGCATGTACTTATGTACCCTCGTTCCTGACCACTCGGTTACTGCGCCAGTCTCATCAATGTGTTGTGACAACCGGGTAAGGGCGGGGACCTGGGATAGAGTTCTTGGATTATCCAATTAATTTAGAGTTGTTGATAATGGCATCAGGTAAACGGCATCATTTACATGATGCCATTATGAGGTCAGGCCTTTTTGTCTCCGCTGTATAGCTAGTCGTTGGCTAGCACGTCTTATTGTAAATACTGTCTGGGCATATTTAATGAGTCCCTTGTAATAGATTTGTTCGTTTGTGAAAAGATGTTCGTGGTCTTTTGGCAGTGGTCCAATTTTGCTAATTAATTGACTTTCATTGCCATAGTTTGGGAAATCCTATAGTACAAATGTGCCTAATCTTCATTGGAACCACTTTGGGTTGTCAAAAGATCCACGAAGGATCTTTAGACAACACCCATGCCCTGTTATGAAGAAAGTGGTGTATAGGCCGGGAGAGTACCATGAAGGAGGCATGGGGCGGACTAAAGCTGCCACATGTAGAAATTTTTCTAATCACCTCCCCCTTTTATGGTTTGATCTCATTCAGTTTGCCATTTTTGATGAAGCTTTGTGGCGATGGCTTTTTTGTTTTTTCTCTCTCTCTTTTTGGGATCATTTGTCAAATTAGTGTGATTCCCTTAAACTTTGGTATTTGTTGTTTTAGGCAATAATTTAGGCGTCTACACACAGTCTATAGGTCGAGCTGTAATATGCCTACTATTACTTCGAGAGCAAGTGTACTAACTGTAAAACAAGCTCTGGTTAGAGTTAATAATGTTGTTCTTTGTATAGAGTTTATTTTTCTTTCTTTTTTACCCATGGGTGTCCTGTGGAACCAGAGGCCTGCTCCATAGATAATTATTAGTGCGAATATTGTTTTGCAGATCCCCATTAAATTTCTCCTTTTTAGTCCCCAGTCGGACATGCTGATTCGGGAAATCGACCTGTATAGTTGCATACCCTCTTAGAGAGTTTTTATTTATTTTTAACATATAATATACACAACAGGCATGTGCCCAGTTAAAGTGTATAACAGAGCAGAAAAAAAAATAGCAGAATAACAAAGATTGTACAAAACATAAAAATACATAGTAGAATAACGCTTTGTACATAGTGTATTCGTGTAAAAGTTGATGTTGAGAGGTAGCGTAGAGTTCCATTATGGCTGAAAGCCAGAATAACAACACAATCAACACTAATCTAACAAAAAAAACACGCTACACACACTTCTGGCATTTGCAGAGTTTTTGCACTTCACAAGAGTACTGATGGCGCAGTTGTGGGAGACCACCGGTGGTGCCTTACTCCAAACAATATGCCACTAGAGTTGTTGATAATGGCATCAACAACTCTCCTGAAACTGCTTCCACTGTGGAAGCAGTTTCAGGAGACTGGAACCATTACAAAAAGAGCTGGCCAAGGTCGCCCGAGGGCTATGTCAACCAGAACAGACCACACTCCGGATTTAACAGCAAGACGAAACCTTACGATGTCCGGTCATCAACTGTCTCTTGAGGTTGCTGTGGCCACAAGTGAAAACATTTCCAACCGGACTGTGTTAAAAAGGCTCAATTCAAATGAACACTATGCAAGGAAGCCAATGGTTTGTATCCCATTAACCCCAAACCACTCCAGAGCTTGTCGAAACTGGTGCCATGAACATGTGACTTGGAGCCCTGACAAATGCGGTACTGTTCTGTTCTCTGGTGAGTCCTGTTTTAACCTACAAACAGCTTCTAGACGCTATTTCGTCTGGAGACAATGAGGAATGTGGCACGGTCCCTCCAACATCAGAGAAAGGGACACTTACTGTAGAGGCAGTGTTCTCCTGTGGGGCGGAATAATGATTAACGGCCGCGCCCATCTTCATGTTTTTGATAGGGTACCGTAACTGCATAGAGGTGCGACTTCTTGGTGGTGCTCAAGTGGAGGAGGAACATTTTGAAACTGAAGATATCCAACGACTGCCGTGGCCTGCGCTATTAGCAGACTTAAATCCGATTGAACATGTGTGGGACGTCCTTGGACCGCATTGCACGCCGACAGCCAACTCCTCGCTCACTTGGTGAGCTAAGGTCTGCGCTTGTGAAAGAATGGGATTTGTTGCCACAGAATCTTATAGACACCCTTATATAGAGCATGGTTCGTCGCTGTCAGGTCTTTTCATCCGTTGGAAGGGATCATACGCTGTACTGATGTCATGTGACTGCATTTTCCAGAATCTTGTATGACTTCTATGACCTTTTTGGTAATTCTTATACATCGCCTATAAATATCCCTTATATGTGTCAGAAGTTTCTTGCAGTCTCCTCATTTCATCGTTATTCAATGGTACACCACCATACCAAATTTTGGCCCGCTTCGTCGCAAGCTGCACAAGTTGCACACCTTTTCTACGTGTTCTCTTAATTTTGTCGAGTAATGTACTTGATCAGACGTTAAGGCTTTCTATCGGTTTGGAACAGAATATCCGGTGGGTTGTTTAATGTATTCTCCCAAGTACCGTCAATCATAACTGTAGTATTGACGGTGTAACCTCTTGGCAATTTATTAGTAACGATTCGGAATCATCATCAGCCATTTTCAATCCACTGCAGGATACCGAGCCCCAAAGGTCAGTATTATCGGACATACCAACCAGTGCCTGTCAGGATTCTCTTTTCTTTTGTCTAAGTGTTTTGAACTGGACTGTGATCCGTCATAATTTGCATTTAAGACAAATAATTTATGCATTTACCTGATGCCATTATGAGATCAGGCTTCTTGTCTCCGCTGATATGGCTCTTATTAATTACAGAAAAACCTCGGCAAGAATGGATGGTTACCATAATTTCATAGAGATTAAGATGCTGCAGGAGGTTGAAAGCTCCGGAGATAATGTGTCGAAGGTTGCTCCAAACGCCTTTTGCCTAACAGTGCATATTCTTTGCACTGCTGGCACCACATGGGTGAGGATTTTTTTTTTAATTGTATTGACCTTTTTTACAGATTACTTCTTTTTCACTTTCTTCGGTTCTGCGTGTACAATTGAAGTACTGCCGTCCGCGGTTGATGTGGGACGCTGGCATCTCTGGGTTTAGTCCTCTGCCCCTCCTATTGATGCAGGAACTGTGGTATTATGGGTTTGGGTCCCAATGGTTCGAAATTGCTAGTACTCATAAGACTTGAACTACTGCATGTATGTACCGGATTTGGTCCATTTAGGACAGTTTGTGAATACTTGTGGTCCGCCTCCTCGTGGTGTCTCTGTTCTAGGAATCTGTTCCTTTGTAGCAAAGCCATCAGAAACCACACACTACAATCATTTCTGGCCATTTTACGGAGTTCTATGTCGCAAAAATGTACTACGGCGGCATGGAACAAGCGTTCAGGGGCCGCACGATATCAAAATAATCATAGTCTTAGTTTAGTCCAATATGGCAGAGAATAGGATACTGCAGTATTGAAGTAGTGAAAAGAAAAATTGTCACAACGCAAAGTTGTCCATTATAGTTGCAGTTCTTCCTATAGTGAAATAAATAAATGAATGAAATAGTTTTTGGTAACCTCTGCGGTCAAGCCTAGCGCCAACTCTGAAATCACAACAAAACAGTGGCAGCGAAAGAATCGCATTCAGAGATTTTATGACTGCAATTCAGGTTTTTTTATTTATTTCTTTATTTTAATGAGAACTCCAAGCACAAGAAGTCTTAGAACCTATAGTACTAGTACCGCGCATGGGTTGAAGGTTGAGAAGATAAAAGACGAGACTTCAGTTTCTGTGGATTGTAATTTTCAGGAAACATGTATGAAGGGAAGTAATATATAGACGCACTCCTGAATTCAATCTAACATAACTTTTTTAATGGCTTCCCTCCCTCAAGGACATATGAATGGTCCGACGTATCTGCGATCAATAGCTAAGGTCCCCCAACCCGACCACCAACACAACCTTGAGTGTCAGAACACATTGTCTAATAATAAATATTCGATTGAATTGAGGAGTGCGTCGTGTTGAAGTATTCTACAAAAAAGCATTGAGGTAAATTCCTCTTTATTTCTGTGTACAAACGTAGAACTCATTGAGCATCATAGCTCTGTTTCTTTTTTATTTATCTGAAGTTGGACAGAAAAGGATGTTGACTGGTTGCAGCACGTGTTTGGACTGGTTTGAAAAGGCGAGCGGGAATTGTATAAAACAATTCAGAAGAACAGTGCTATTATCGTAATTTGTAAAGGGCCCGATTACAATTTATCTCCCGTATATGTGCAGTAGGGCTAATTTTTATCCCACCCTCACAGCAGACAAGAACAGCTTGCATCTACTGACGAAATTTGATTTCAGTGGAATAAAGTTTATCTTTTGATCCAGTGTTGATTACAATAAAAGTAGAAACTCCAAACCCCATGTCAGCATCCTCTGCTTGGTTAGCAAAGGCTTTGAGTCATTTGATTCTGTTCGTAAGGCACAACATCGGTCTGCAATTGAATAAAGCTGAACAAATAAGTTTTAATCGTCCTTGACTGATTCTTATCTAGATTCGATTCCTTCGACGAGACAAGAATTCTTTGAAGCGCTTTCATTCGCGACCGATTAGCCGGCCTTAGGTAGAGATGCAGTAATTTCTTTTCTCAAACATCGCTGCGGATGAAACAAGTCATATGGCGCGCGCAGTTGAGAAAAGAAACAACGCCTCAGAGCCTGTGTTGCCCAAGCAATCTGTTGTACTGATAAAAGTGTTACGAAACAATCCTTAACAACACTGTTTTCATAATAAATAGGAGACGGTCTTCTCCCTCTTCTAATGATAATACGAACAGTCGGTGGCTTTGTCAAACCCAGTAGTGTAGCCTTGTTTACTCGACGGCTACAAATGTCACCACTTCGTCTGCAGTCGGCCATTACCTGCACGAGTGCTACGTGTATCCCCAATAATGTACCGCAGCGTGGGCGTCTTTAAGACGAAGCCCCCTGCAGGTAAGAGGCATAAGGAGAAAAATGCGAAAGGTCAAATGTCAGGGATAGAGACAGAGAAGAGTATAAAGTGGTATCATGCCGAACATCTCCCATAATCCTTTGCACCGCATCCCATTCACGGCGCACACACACCCTTTAGAGGATAGGAAAGGGGGAGGGGGGACAGGAATGATCCGAGATGGTCTGTCTCATTCAAAGCGCCTCGTAACTGGCTCATTCATCGTGCCGAGGGAGACCTTTGTTCCTTGTTGTGGGAGACAAGTGCCCAAAAACCTGCCGAACGAGTTTTGTTCCAGTGATGCCAAGGCCAGCTCTTCATTCATTCATGCTTGTCTCGAGCACTCTCGTAACCCCATCAGAAAGAAGGTGGAGAGATGGGGGGGGTTGCAAGTTGTGTACATTGCGATTTCCGAATGTGCAAAAAACTTTTTATAACTAGGGTGAGGTAAGGTGGGGAAAGAGGAGAATTATCGATTAACCCTCCCACTTGTTCGAAGTCTCTTTATCAAAAAGACTGCTCTTCTTCATTTGACACGCATCTTCTTGACGGGGAGAGGTGAAAGAAAAACTGACTCCACTGCTGTTTCACAAAACTCGATTGAATCTCAAAAGACCACACGATTAATTTTTGTGCTTTGAAAAACGTTGTTGTTGTCCAGGAGGACAACATAGATATCGGTGAAGCAGGCGACAGTCCGGAGAATGAAAGTTTTAGGGAACCCTCTCGATCATCTATTTGCATCTGTATTTTATTAAAGGGGGTCATTAGAATGTGTCGCTCCCGGGCAATCAAGGTACCTTGGGGCCGATATGTACACAGATTTTTCAATTAACTGAAAATCTGTATTCGTGTCATCATAACTTCTCGGGGCAGATGGAGATACTTAACAGTTAAAATATATAACGCATTAACGAGATTGTAGTATTTATGTAATTAGATGTGTAATAATTACCTGTAGTGCCATCTGCTGAGCCCTTATGTAACTAATTTATGGCGGTGTTTCCTTGGGCACTTGCGGCAGTTAAGAAAACATTGTCATTCGCGACAATAAAACATATCGTAGTGATATTTTAACCGTCGCCCTTGACAGTCCTGTTGTGGCCATAAAATCCCTCGTCTAAAAGCCTCTGGGATGGTCATGCATTGAATTAGTCTCACGGGCCTGCATTTATACGAATCCCGAGCGATGAGCAACAGTTTCTGGTCTTCTTGGGAATGTTTACCGATCAATCATTGGGAAGTCAACACGCACCATGTCCTCTCTCTCTCAGCCCCCAAGGGAACTATTCAACTGCTCGACAATCGGAAGATATACGTCCTGTCTCTGTGTTCCTTGTCACATGATTAATTGGTGCTATAAACTGGCGTAGCTTCGGCGTAGAAGACAACTCCTATCCGTGTACTAATCTCGCTACCTGGTTGTGGGGAGGTCGTGTGGATGTAGCTGAGTAAAGTGACGGTGTGTGAAGAGTGGGGGAAGATTTCTTTTTTTTCAAAAGGTGGTCGTACAAAATGCAACTCAATTTTCCGAAATTCTGCATTAGTGACAGCAGCCTGCTGGCGCTATTTTATTCCTAAATATTATAGCCTTCACGAAAGTGGTCCCACGTTTTTGAGTAATTATTATAATTTTGAGCACTATTATTATTATTAACCAAGTTAAAAAAAAAGAAACCCGTTTAATTGAACTTTGGGTAAAAGCAGATTTTTGTCTGTATTATTATAAGTTAAAATGACTTGGGAAAGCGTTGGCATTTTAAGATTTAACTCTTTGTAAATGTTTAACCCTCCCTGTGCAGCCTTGAACGAGGGCTGAATGTCACATACAAAATCAGCTAACAAACAAGTTTAATTGTCCTTAGTTTGATTCAAATCCTTCTATAATAAATTAGAATAAGAATATTCGAATAATTAGACGAATTGTTTACTTCTGAAATGCAATGGTTCAGTTTCTGAGAAAATGTATTTATTCTGGCTTCTATTAAATACGTATGGGAGCTGTCATTGAGTACATCAAATGCGCATCTCAATAAAAGTTTCTCCGGTATTTATTATATCGGATTTAGGTAGTCTGGTCCACATTTATAGGCTCTAAAATATAAGATCGCGGGGCCCCCTCGGTCAAAAAGTAATTGCCTTAGTCACGAGAGGTCGCCGTGACCTTGAGAGCAACTGCACCTGGATTAATCTAGCTTTGATCATGGCGCCTTCTTTTAGCGCGATGGATTCGTACACAAAGCTCGTTGTTATTAGATTGGGAATAGCCCAAGTAATGTATACATATCGTGTGGTAATACCTCATTAACCTAGAACTCTAATCTCCTCTCGTTTGACCTGCATTTTGGGATTCGTAGTGTTAGTTTGTTTTTTTTTAATATACTACTATCAATCTTGCCAGTTCACTTTAAAATCTTGTACACCCTCGCGGGTAACGCGGTGGATATAAACACCGTTTTCCCCATACTTTGTGGAAAATAAGTCTGGGTTGGAATTCCACTACGAGGAGTTTTTATGGAATTTTTTTCACAACTTGACTGAGTTAGTCAGTCTCGAAGTGGGTGCATATATTTTTCTCCTGGAAACTCCGATTTTTTTTATCCAGCAAATAATCAAATCGGCCACAGGAAGCGTGCAATTTATTGTCATAATATACTTCCGCCCCAGAGCCATAGTTGATTTTGCGCCTAACGCACCCTTAACTTAAAGATCCGATTATACTTTTCAATATGTTATTGCTGTTTTGGTGGGATTTTCACCAATATCCATCTGATAGTCAAAAGCTACCTGGATTTATGAAAAAACGATATTCGTTCATTGATTACCGTTACACTGGCGCAACATACCGATACTTCAAAACCAACTTCTTGACTGTGGAAATAAAAATTGTTGCCATTGACAACAGTACATTATTCACGTATCGAGGTAACATTACCTTTTTGGATGGAAATCATTTTATTGTGATTATTATATTTCTGTACCTAGAATGAGCCTCGATTTCACAGTACAGTAATTAGATTCGATCACAGACAACCTGATTTGAAATGACTCTAAAATTTTATTTTGTGCAAGTATATTTAAATGATTCGGTTTCGAATATGAAACGATGAAGTTCTTAATTTTCATAATGTAGAATTTTGTTCCACTGAAAAGATGCGGAAGAGCTTAATCTCTGGCGTGCTTATTTTTTTGCTCTCTGTAAGTCAGCATAGCCATCTGGATCCTTGTGCAAAAAGTGGAACTCGAGTTGCTCGCAGAGGAGCTTCCACCTGAAAGAAATGAGGTTTTACTTCTTATCAATTTAAATATCCAAAGTGATAGTAAAAATAAAACACTAGTTTCGTTAATGATAAAATGAAAATAAGAAATTACTTGATATTTTAATTGGTAAAAATATTTAAATTTTATTTTTAGTGAAATGACAAAAGAAAGACTAATACCGCATAGTAGGAAATAAAAATAAATAAAATCATTAAAATAATAACCAATTTCATGTATTATCATACATGCATTTAGTAATGACAACATGGATGGTAATGTAATGATCACCACCTTGACCACTCTTTTCAGACTTCTGAAGTTGCATCTAATCGTCTTTCCCACTATGTACACAGTCTGTGGAGTAATTGGTGAAGCCAGATCCTTTTAGTATTAACAGTTTCTGTGAATAATCATTGCTTGTGATCATTAGGGCATGGGGAGTATGTTTGTGCTGACTGTGAAATTGAAGATGTGGTGGTGTCGGGGTGTTTCTCAAGGAATGGGACCTACATTAATGTTCTGCCCAATTCCGTGTAACGTACATCGTGGCAAATTTATGGAAGTGATCCACATTTCCAATGAGGTAACGCTCCACGTGACAAAATAAGGATTCTGAATTCGTGGTTTGAAGACAAATAGTATCGGAACATTGCAGTGGCCACCACCGAGCCGACTTTGGCCCATTTTTAACGTTTTGGAGATGAATTGGAACGCAGATTTAGGACGAAGTTGACCCCCCCCCCCTCCCATCGTTAGAGGTACTTACGAATACTTTACAGAAAAAGCACAATACCGCTGTTTTTCTACCAGAATTTGTCAGATCTTCGACAGCGCATTTACTCAATCATTATGGTTGTCAAAGGGGATCCAATATGGTGGTCTATTAATTCGTTGAATAAATGCACGTTTTGTTTATAACTGCAAAGCGTCCCGTAACTTTTGAGAGGAGTGCGCTCTTCCCTGAAATCAGATCGAGACTTGTCTCCCGTTGCTCTCTTCTAAATTTGGTTGGTGCAGCATAAGCCATAGGCTTTCTTGCACCATGCGGCCATTTCTAATACTAATACTAAATTCAGTATCCCTGCATCTACCTACCATATTTTGTTTCCGTTTCGATTCTTAATTAGAACAAGAATACATCAATTTTATGGTTATAGCATTTGTCATGTACTTTTTGGAGCGACTATTTTATTTTTTTGGAACACATCCTTTCGTTTTACTATTATATCTATGGCAAAATCGCTTTCGTTTTGCGAACTGCTTTTCAGGAACGCATGCTGTTCGTAAATAGTGAGGTTATTGTAGGAATTCTTTCAGCTCGGCATTCTGATGATGAGAATTTGTTTTAATTCTCGAAACGTAACCGCAGTAAATTTTGTGTGTTTAATGTAAGTTTAGTTATAGGATCCTGCGGGATATGTCATTGAGGAGGTCATTTCATTCGCCACTTACAAGAAATCTAGTGGATTTACCCGTATTCTACAAGTTTGCGCAATTTCTTTCTCCTGTTTCAGCAGCAAATCTAAAATTATTCATAAAGTTCATTGATATTACCGCCTTTATAAACAAAGGTTGGTTCGAATGGAAATGTAAATATGTAGAAAAGTTGTCTTTAATTTATGACTTATATCCTTAGCAGCTTGCTTACTATTCAGATTTCTTACACGCCTAAAATCGTGAACACATCATCTACCGGTTTCCACGTTTTCGATAGTAGAAATAATGGCCCCAAATGGCATTTTTGAATCTCCATTTTCAGTCGCGCTGTTCAGTTGTAGTTAAATGTAAACAAAGCTAATATTCAAAGGGTGCAAAGAGCATCAACGGGAACTTGTTTGTTCACGCGCTTGTTTATTCATTGATCACCAAATTTAAGTTCAAGAAAAGGTGGCTTAAAGCGCCAGTTGGGAAGTTTCCAGAGGCGATTTCTAGTTATTTAAAGAAGACGGCCAGCCCGTGGATTGCACCCAGGAAAAGCTGCAGAGGGTGCATTAGGCGAGCTGATAATAAACAAACAAACATACCTCATGTGTGAGTTCGAGCGTGCGTTTTTGAAATAAATACCACTTTCTGTTTTAAAAGAGAACTGTGTTCCAACGGAATTCCGTATTTACAGTATCTTCAGAAAATTATTTGATAAATTTTTAACTTAAAATAATTTTTTAAATTTAATTTTTACAATTTAAAGTTCTGGCGAAATTTTCTGTTGCAAAAAGGTCTTCAT
The DNA here is from genome assembly GCF_048544385.1 of Mastigoproctus giganteus. Lineage (NCBI taxonomy): Eukaryota > Metazoa > Arthropoda > Arachnida > Uropygi > Thelyphonidae > Mastigoproctus > Mastigoproctus giganteus. Next base: position 173,119,131 of record NC_143582.1, on the reverse strand, counting down.
GCATTCATAAACTGCTTCAGTTTGTGGGCCTGAATATTTTTGCTTTATTGAGATTCGGTTAAGAAAAAGTGAGAAAGATGGGTGTAGAACATAAATAGCGGAGTTTAACTTATTTAAAGAATGCCAAGATTAAAACTAAGCTTAAAATGAAAGCTACTTAACATTTCACAGAATGTCTTCAGAGTACAATAAGTACACTAAAATTGTAAGTTCAGATAAACTCTTCAAAAATAATAATAAACTCGTGATCATTATTATTTATTAATAAAGAGTTTATTATTTTTAAGTTAAAATAGAAAGCCTCCCAATTAGGTAGACCGGAATTTCTCAAAACAAGTAAGACGAAGAAAAGGCAACTTGAAACAGCAATTGGCTCACTTTGAATTCGTTTTTGGACTCAATGCTACATGCTAATTTAATATGGTTTAATACAATTAAACCATATTAAATTAAGTGAATAGCACTTAATTCCATGCTTGACTGCAATAATTCGTTTAATTGACTCTGCGATGTTGAGAAGCCCTACTTCCAGAGCATTCAATATACCAAACTGTTGTATTATTTATTTACAGACAACGTTTCTGAAACCACTTTGGGATTCTAATCAGTTTAATTCAAAACACAATATGATTTCCTTCCCGGGTGTGGATTTATGTACATGCTTAAGAAGCGCTAGCTGGGGAGCTCCCATCAAAAGGGGAGTAGTGGTTCGAAGATCCATTGGAAAGATGATCTGTAAGGGAGGCCAACTGACTTTGTGTCTGAGGTCCCTGATGGACTAAATCTGGCCCTCATCTTCAGATAAGAGACGAAAGGGAACTAAACTTGGAGTGAGGTGTCATTAATTTAATTTCATACAATTTGAATTATTTGTTATTATTTTAGTGAGATCTGTTGTATTTATTACTTAGGGATGGTATAATTCTTCACTTTGGATTTATCCCAGGATGGAACACATTGGACGCAGTGTCTGCACATACTGATGGATAAATGCAGAGAGAGAGAGAGAGAAGCCGAAGGGATTACACATGTATTCCTGAACTTAGAAAAGGGGTACGACAAAGTCCCAGTAGAAAGGATCCGGTGGGCAATAAAAAAAAAAATAAAAAATAAAAATCGATAACAGAGAAATATTTATTTTAAAGTGGTAATGGACAAGTATGATGGCAACCAAAGATCAGCACTACCGTAGGGGAAATCCGCTGTTTTAATATTGCAGTTGGACTATACCATGAATCTATACTAATCCTAATCCCCTAATCCTACTAATCCTAAATAAGTGAGAGAACAGCAGCCCAGGAAGAAGCAGCTTGGTCCATGGTATATGCGGATGTCATAGCCGTGATGAAGAGTGGATTGGAGGAAGAGCATGGAAAAGAGGACCCTTAATCTAAATGTGGCCAAGACAGAGTGCATGGAATGTCTCGGGGGGGGGGGAGTCTAACAGGAGGAATCAATCCAGATATGCGGCGAAAAAAGGGGTTTTTTTTGTTTTTTTTTGAAAGGGAGCAACAGGGAAAGACGTCCTAGCCAGCATAGCTAGCAGAAGAATGGGCGAAGTGTTATGTGACAAAAAATGTCATTGAGATCGAAAGGAAAATTGTTGAGCCTATGGTGAGAGCGGCAGTGATGCATGGGAGTCGGGGCTGGCCAGGACGTTTTTCCCTGTTGCTCCCTGGGTACTGCAGAAATGAGAAGGCGGATGTGCGGGGGTGACCAAAAAAGATAAGATCATGAATGTGAGAAGAAGCATAGGAATAGCACCTATTCAGGATAAATTGAGGGAATACAGCAGACTAAGGTGGTTGGACAGATAAATAGGAGAGACGAAGATTACATCGCAAACCGGATAGAAATGGAACCTTGTGGGTAGAGGAATACCAAATAAGTGGCTGATGTGGTTGTTACCGTGATTCATTCAATACATTAGCATAAAAATCATTTTGCACTGCGTGTATTATATCTGTGCAACAGTGTATTCACGGGCCGATTTGCATGTTGTGCCATACGATCTGCAAGGTTTTTGTAGGAATCTGTTTATGCCATCAAAAAAGAGCACCCACAGCAGATTTCTTTTTTAAAAGTGGCGTACAAACATTGTGTGGTTGTTATTCCATAAAATGAATTCTTGAAGGAGCAGCTGTTTACAGCTGCTCCCAGTAAATATTTTTAGGAAGTGCATTCCCAGTAAATATTCTTCGCATAAGATTTAGAAGTACGTAAGGAAGAAGAGATCTTTTCAATTAGTCTTGTCGTTCGTCTATTCGTGACCGCAAGATCGCTAATTTTTCACGGGTAGGGTACTGAATTAATTCTTTGTGGCACTTCGGACGTTGGGCTCAGCTCTGGTACGTTGCTTCTGCTGTTACCTAAAGGTGGCTACACACGGGATAAACACGCGTTTTTCAAATGCATTTAGGGGATTTCAGTTCGAAATTAAATTGAAATATGGGTACGCCTCTCTGTTTGTCGACTTTCGTGGCAACATCTTGTTGGAGCGATTAAATGAAATAATTTAATCATTCACTTCTAGTACCGTAGGATTATTCTCGAGATGGACGATGCTCAAATAATGTTTTCAAAATATTATGATTATCATCGGATGTGGGTTTGGTTTTGGAGTGGGGCGCATATTCTATAATTCGCACAGGGCGCTATTCGCTGGCAGCTAGTCCATGGCCACTCCTGAATATACCCCCACTCGTTTCTGATATCCAGTTTCACCCAAAAAGCGAAGACACTTCGAATGGGAGCAATCCACAACAGAGTTTCCTATTAATCATCACGTTCTGACTTCTGTGGCAGGAAAATTATGGAATTCATGATTAAGGATGCAGTGTAGGAGCACCTCGATTAATGATATAAGAGTTACAACATGGTTTTGTAAAGAGAAGAGATCTTTTCTGACCAATTCGGCATTGCATTATTGAGGTGGTCACAAAGGAAGTAGATGCGAGGAATAACTTTAATATCATTTCTTAGATTTCAGAAAAGCTTTCGAGAGAAGGAAACGTAGCTCTGGGAGATTGGATAAAGAGATGGTTAAAGTCATAAATGTCAAACAGAGGGTTTTAAATGGGTAGAGCGCTCCAAATGGACCAGCGTAACGAGTAGGGTCCTTCACGGTTCTATGATAGTGACCTCGTTTGTAATTTTGATTAATGACGAATGGATGATGTGTCGCAACTTTCCTGCCAAAAGTTTCTGATGATATTAAGTTGTTGGCTAATGGGAGAAACCCTGGGGTCCGCCAATCAACAAACGAATGATATTAATTTGTGCAGGATTGTTAATAATAACAAGAGAATGTTGTTGCAACAAAGCTTAAGACAAATTATATAACTTGTCTAAAAATTACATTAGGCATTTATTGCTAGTAAATAGAAGGTTATGCAACTAGGTCACAGCAATCCTAAGTTAATATAGAAGAATGATCAGTGCGTTGGTTCAGTAGTACACACGTTTTAAGTTGACCGTGGTTTGCGCTCACGTGACTGCTAAATACGGTTACTGATTGTACTCATTGTCAGAATGATTAGTTGCAAAGTTCTTTGAACTGGTGGTTATGAAGAGAATAAATAGAAATTTTAAATTGTTAGTCCTTGAATAGCACGCTCAGCACAGTTGAAGATGAAAAAGACTGTGGGATTGTAGCATACTCCTACGATATGAAATTCTCATAAACGGTATAGTAAGGCTGCAGGGACAGCGTATGTGGCACCGTTTACAAAGAGGCTTTTTCTAAGGGTAAAGAGATAATTACGTTGTAGAACTCGATGGCGAGACCACATCTTGAACGCTGTATACAGGTGTGGAGGCCTCATTTCAAGAAAGATGTTGAATTGCTTGGAAAGGTGCAAAAGGAATGCAACAAGACTAGATGACGATGCAATAGACATACTAATAGAAGGACACCAATTCTGTAGGCTGCAAAGTTTAGAAAGGAAGCATCTACGTGGGAATCCGATTTAGAAGCACGTAAGGACAGAGCAGAGCTCATGGTGGGGTTTTTTCTTTCTAGGATGGCGAAAACAAGAGGACCTATTGGATTCAAATTTTAGTTAGAAAATGTCTTTAATCAGAGTAATCAATTATTGGAACAAGTTACCAGCTGGATTAGAGGCAGAGAGCTTATGTAGATCGAAAGAGGGGTTTGATAAATATTTGGAAGTGAATCATCAGTGCCTGATTACACAACGGACACAGTAGGCACGTTGGGTAATCAGGGCCACCAAATTCCAGGTTTTCTTGTTCTGAGGAATTAAAATACAGTAATTAATACAATAATCTCTTCGCGTAATGTTGGACATCCGATTCATTTCGTCCACACATTATTCGTCTGTTAACCATTTAACTTCTGCTCTTGGAATCTCTGGTCAGGACGGTGCAATAGTGACCTGGGTCGCTTATGGGGCCCTATCTTCGGTTATAACTCTGTTATAGCCACTCGTCAAACGAAACGTTTTTGGGTTCGGCTGGTTCGCATCGAGTGTTTCTCTTTTTTTGCAAGGCCCTACCCCTGTTTCCTCCTAGCTGATGCATACAGGTCTGTACATCGTACGTCACGCAGTCACATCATCTGTTGAGGCCTCTGCAATGCTACCCCCAATTCTTGATGTCCACGGACCCCAAAGAGTCTTAATCACCACCGAAGTAGATTTGAAACCAGCAATACATTTAATTTATCTTATTATTATTACATATTTTTGACGGGAGGTTCCACGTAAGCGTTGCTTCCTTGTATGGTTCTGTAATTTTTAAATAATTAATAAGGAATTTGGCACTGACTTTAAGCACAAGAGGGGAAGAAGTTGCACTCCATTGCTTTCAGCGGGTTTACGAATAAGATCAGGCAGTTAACGTATAAAGTTTCTTCGTAGAAAGCAAGTTACTTGATTGAAATAGAAATTGTTATGACCCGTCCTCTCAGCGAATCCACCATTATCTTGCCCTTTTTCCTTCACTTCTGCATCCCTAATGGTTTTTCTTTCTTACGACTGCTCTGTAACTTCCCAACTCTCATCCTTCACGAATCAAAACAGGAGTACCTAGACGAAACCTCGCCAACTAAGCTAACAAAAACTGAACAGGGAGAGACTTGAAATTTCTAATCCGCATACTTTTGTGTTTAAAAATTTCATTTCCGAGCTAGCTAGCCGCTGAGGGCCCGACTGCTGTCAGGAACTCACACACCTGCACATTTCCCGAACACTCGAAATGCCTAATCTATCTCGCGCATGCAACGAGCTGTTGATGCTTACCCGTTACCACAATAATTTCGCCCGTTGTTCGAAGCCAAAAAAGAAAAAAAGGAGGAGGGTGGCAGAGTCAATATACCTTGATGATGACGTCACGGCACAATGAAAGCCGCTGGCGGCAGGCGCACGTGTGGGAGGATGAAGTTCTATTATCCAAGACGCTGAGATGAGGTGGTTTTCTGCACGCTATTGCCTGCCGCAAGGAAGCCGACTCGGAGGTCACGAAACAGCCGTATTTACCGACCATTGGGATGTTTACTCAACACGCTATTTTCGTTCACTGCGAGCCGTTTGCTGGTTCACTGTCCTGGGCCAGGTAAGTGCACGGTCAACCCTAAAGATTTCGTTGCGGTTGAGGGGTTACTCCCTTTCTCCCACTGTAAAATATTCTCTCTGATCCGGGGATGATGGACACCTGCTTTTTGCGTTGTTTGTACGGCAGTTAGTTGTGCGTGGCGTTAGCGTTTCCTTTGATCCCTCAGTTTTGGAGACCTCGTTTACAACCCCCCCTTTCTAAAACGGTTTCTTTTGGACTTCCTGATGACTTATTCCTTAAAGATTTCTGCGTGTCTAAAAATGCCCATTTCCTGTTTGAACTTGCATGATAGGTCACCTAACGAAGTGGCATTTTCCCGCCTCTTTTTTTTTCATTCTTTTCCATCCCCCTCCCTCCCTCCCTCTCAGCCATCCTCTCGCTTCCCTGTCACACCGGTTAGATCGGCGATAATCTCCAAGATATACGCAGAAAGCAAAAACAAAAAAAGACACCAGATGGAGTGCCTGTGCTTGGCTCGTTGACGCAGTTGTTAATTATATAATATCAACGAAATTACTGTGGTAAGGGTCCAGTAGTGTGCATGTCCTTCACGTGAAACTGAATTAGCTCATAGGTGGAGCTACTTGGAGGGTGGTTCGGTTAGAAAACTAATTTAAGTTTCCCCTCCACGCCGACTGTTCTGAAATTTCCGATAATTGTCGAACAAGTTCGTAAGCTTCCTCCGTGGCTGGGCAGGGCCGCGCTGCAGCAGAAAGAGGTGGATGGGTGGCGTGAAATATTGACATGGTTTCATAATTGTTCCGTCAGAGGCATTTATATTAATTGCATGTTAATGGCACGCTCAGAGAACGATTTCATTAAGCTGTAATCTACATGAGATTAAGAACTCGTTGTCCGTTTTCACAAGGAAGCTGACGGTAGAGGTCGCTATTAAAAATTCAGCTTGTTTTATAGAAAGACTTGAGTCGGGACCCTTCATTTTGAACCCCGCTAGCACGGGCTGCCTATAATTAGGCGCTACGTGACGACGGTAGCAAAGGACTCTAATCTCCACTAAGATTGGTTTGCCGAGTCCAGGATTGATTTGCTGCGATGATAATGAGCGCTTCAAGTTTCCACTCGAAACTGTTATTAACGACAATTCGGCAATTTTATGTACAAGATGAGATGGATACGCAGAAGGAAACGATAAGTTACTGCTATCTGGTCCCCGTGTAATAACTAGCGACAGGTTGTCATGGGAAACCCTAGAAAATATCAAGCGCCTCGCAGAAGTAACAGTTGGTGTTTTTATTTGTGAAAAAAGGCATAGGAAAACGCTTTCTCGAACACCTTTCTTAGAAGGATGCTCGACATCCTGACACTTTTGTTTAAAAGTAATTTTTCAGTGGGAGTGAAGGTATTGTTGGTCTTCTCAAATGACTTTTTATCCTAAACTCCAATCCCGTTTCTAGCATGTTCGATTTCTAAACATACGCTGATTGGCTTTAATTCTAACCTATGGAAATCAAGTTGGAGTTTATGATTGATGATCGAGATTCTCCCATTCTGGAATCGAGAAAATCTTAACATCACATACGAATTGGTTACTTCCATAAAATTTACCTCGCTGATTTTGAGACAGATGCAGGATGCCTACTTTTTGTACTCTTCAGTATAATTGAATGCTTTTGTATTCTCTTTGTCAGTATTTTGTAAAAACAGTTTAATAGCATTTTTCAAAGCGAAGAGTAAGAAGAATTATCCTTTTTAATTCCAATTTTTTTAGCAATATAATTTTTTTTATTATTCTTCAGTACAGTATTTAAATATTTACTTCTTCAATGTTATGAAAACTAAGGCAATGAATTGTGATCGATGGGGTAAGAATAGAATCCGTAGAGCACTTTAGGTATCTGGGGCAGTTATTTTCACAGGACATTTCATGTCAAACTGAGATTCAATCCAGAATTGCAATGGCAAAACAATCTTTCAAGAATAAACTGTCCTTCATTACACAGAAGAAGGTGTCACAAGAAATTATTGGACGAGTATAAAGATTTATATATTTGGTCAGTCGCACTATATGCAGTAGAGACATAGATTCTAACAAAGAGAGACAAAAAGAGACTTGAGGCTTTCGAGATGTGGTGCTGGCGCAGATGAAAAAATTAAATGGACTGAAAAAATGTCAAATATGGAAGTATTGAGGCGTGTCCAAGAACAAAGGAAAATTGTAGGTAGAATAATATCAACTAGACTAAAATGGGTGGGCCACGTGATTCGACATGGTGGTTTGCTTCTGGATGCAATGGAGAGGTCTGTGGAGGGAAAACGCCCGAGGGGTAGACCAAAAAAGACCTTCGTCGGGACGTTGCTGGATGAAGCACGACTTCAAAACTTTGAGGAACTAAAACAAAGGACACAGGAAAGACAAAGATGGCGACAGAGGAACTGACCAGTCAAAATTACTGATGATGAATGTTTATTAATTTTTATACTTTCTGCTCTTTGATTCGGTTAATGGAAGTCCCCTAATTCCAATGCAAATATGCACAATGTGCATGCATACAAGACATACAGTGTACCGTTGGCTTACGCAATATATAAGAATCGTGAGATATGCAGTATATATTGTAAAGTTACATTTATAAATTTTTAAATACCTTCAGATCTGCCATACGATGATCTACACGATTGTAGTGGTGAGATGATAATGAAGACTGAATTTAGAAATTGCTGCTGCTTGGTTTTTAGGACTATCAGGCACTTAGGCCATATTGCTCCTTTGTGCGGCCTAAAAAAAATCCAAGCTAACTCACAGGAGGAACCCTGCTCCTCCTCCTCTCAGATGGTTTGACTGCAGCCCCGATTGAAGAGGCCCTTAGAAATTCTTCCAGTCTGTGATTTAGACTCGAACCCAGACTTCTCCAATCGAATGACAAGTGGCAAAACCACTATGCTGTCACGGAGGACTTGGAACTAACATAAAAAAAATTCTGCTTGTCTTACGCTGGTGCACAGGATTCTCTCTGTTGCCTTCTGTAGTTACAGGTGGCCAAGGTTGAAATGTTCTGAAAATATTCACCATTGACGAACAGGAACGATCAGATGGAAATGTTGGGTATGGCATTGTAGGCCTATAGAGGGCAGTGAGGTAGCAGAGGAGTATACATGAATACGCTGTAAATATTTCTTATTTATTTTTTAAACTAATATGACGGTTTAATTCACGTCATCTTAGCGATCAAAGCAGGGACATGTTGAGCTACAACCAAAGTAAATTTGAAGTGCTTTTGTTTTGTACCAGCGTAAAAAATTACTGACAGTTGTTTAGAGTGAAGCGATATCAAGCTCTGTGGAAAGTTAAAAGAAATCTGAACGTGAGACACGTAGAATGTTAAAAGAAGCTGATGGAAATGAAGTAATGAAGAAAAGCTGATGGAGATGAAGCCGCCATAGCCGAGTGGTCAGGCACGCGGGTGCATAAGTACACGTGCCTTGAATTGATCGAGGTTAAAGCCCGTGACTACTAAATACGGTGCTGTTTCTTGTATTCTCTCTATCTTGTGAACTCCTCTGACCGTTTGGTCGTACCGGAGTATAAACAGAAAATTTATTTATTTTAATAAAGAGCGAGAGTTTTAACTGTTTTAAAAAGGTTGGGAAGATATTCATGATGATGTACGAAGTGATCTTCCGGTCACTCAAGAATTGGTGAAGTTATTTAGAAGCTCAGATTTGGCTGGAGATGAACTGCGAGAATGATGCAGTTCTGACACTGAAACAGAGTCCGAAGTGGAAAGTTCAACTATAAGATCCAAGAAGGCGCACATATCAAAATTGCACTTGAAGACCACGTTGATTGTTTCTTCAACATCATTGGCATTATTCTTGTAGAATTCACCCCACACTGTTGAAACATCGGTCAGATTTATTTTGAAGATATCTCAAGACGTTTTAAGGAATCGGCGAGACGCAGAATGTGATGGACTTCTTCAACCTGACGATGGCTCGATTCACAAAGAGTGCTTCTTATGAAGCAATTTGTGACTAAAAACGGTATTACCCAGCTCAGTTATTTTGTCTTGGCTCTAAAAGTAACTTTGGTTGTTTCCAAAAATAAAATTTACTTCCCAAGAATGAAAATTTTCCACCATTTGTGGTTACTGAAAAGAATGCGCTGCACGCCCTAATTAGGGCTGGTTCCGGAAGAGGAGGTTCAAAACCGTTTTGGACAACAGTAGTATGAGGGCAGTAAGTGGAAAAACTCCCAATGCACGTGGTAAAACAGCGAAGTGTGCTGTAGCGCGAGAGTAATTCATCAATACTCGATGCAGTTTTTCCAGTTCATTCCCGCAGAAGAGTAATTTCTTCGTCGCTTTGTTAACCCCAGCCTGCTGAATGTGTAGGGATGTGCTGCCATGGGCTTGCGCGAAAAAATTAAGGTATTAGTTATTCATGAGAGCAATTTACCGATATGTAAATAGCATTTAAAAATTACATTTAAATTGGATTTTAAATGTTTACTGATGGCATAATTTTGAAGGTTTAATGTATGTCATGACAATCATCGCCTTCTCTCAAAAAATAATGCTTTGAGGTTTAGTATACACAAAAAAAAATAAATAAACTTCTTTCCCTCCCCCCATCATCCCCTTCTTTTAACTGCTTCAGCATTGGCGTTGCGCAAAAGATAGAACAGCCACAAAAGAATTGATCAAAAGCTGCAGTATGTGTTTGGCTTATTTGGAAGAGAATATTCACAATATTTCAAATTAGGATTTTTTATTTTATTTTTGTAATTTAAAACGGCAGCACTATCAGTCTATGAGACTGAAGTTCAACTAGGTTTAGAGATAAGTTATGAAATTCCAAGCTATCAGTATGCGTTTTTATTTATATCTGGAATTATCACTAATATATCACTTAAATAAGCAAATAGTAATGATTTATGTATTTCGTAAACTGATAACAAAAAAAGGTCAGTTAATGTGCGCTGTGCGTTACATTTTAGGCGCATTAGCGAATAGTAACAATCCTTGCGCTTTTTATTCCTCCTATCAGCGTACGGCAACAAACACAACTGTGCGATATGTATGAAAATAGAAATAATTGGGGTATTTCTATTGGTCCGATTTTTAGTGAAATTTGAGGAGGATCGACAAGTCCATCTCTAAAAGAGCAAAACATAAAATTTTATGAAAATACATCCAATAGGAGTAGGTTATTACATGCTGACGGACAGACGGACCTGGTGAAGACAACAGACGCTTTGCCCACCCATGCTAATGCGCCTAATAATAAAAATAAAGAATACTGTATATAGATATTCTTTTATTTGCAGTTCCAATGTGCTCTGCAGTCATATGAGCGATGTTTGCACTTATTTATCAGCTCCTAGATGGGATCCAATTCCTTCTGCAGCATCTCATTGGGAGGAAATGAACTGATGAGCATTAAATGAACCAATATAGTATTTCACTAACAGGTTGTTTTGAAACTTCAAGTTTGTTCGAAACTGATTTGGATGCGATACGAGATTCTAACGTCATTGGAGAGGAGGGTTCCGACATGGTGAGGGGTTGAACGAAATGTGCTAATGCTTCGTGTCGGAAGTAATGTCTGTAAGCGCCAGTCTTTACCGACGTTTTCTTGGACTTCAAAGTTTTGTCTGAGCTTTTTTTATTTCCACCGCCATCCACCCATCCTCACAACACACCTTGCGATCTCTTAACGAGGAGGGATTGCATTAGCTACGGCCTTTAGGACGTCGTCGGGTGAAGTTCCAAAAGAGAGCTGCCACAACAAACACACACATAAATAATGATGTTAGTACGCCGCACGCCATTCAATTTCCCTTTGACACTTTTAGCAGCTTTCTCTGTTTCGGGATGACTTTTTCCCCCTCGTCCTAAACACATCTCCCCAAAAACAAAACTGCAAATGTGTGGGGTGAGGTTGGTGGTGAGGGGGTTACAGAAACTACAAAACTGCCGAGCATAGGATTGAAACTCTGCCATTGGTTTTAAACAGGCACAACTTCGTGTCTAATGCGGGGTTTCAGTTACCGAAAATAACCCCCTCCCCCCGTGGGGAAGTGATGATTTCTTCTCACGAGTTATCTCGGACCGGAACAATGTAAAGGTCGGAAGGTGCAAGCGACAGTCTATGGTTAGTACCATTGTTGACACACTGACCATTGTGACGTAACTCTCCCATCCATCTCTTTAAACAATGCGCGCGAATGACATGACACTCACTTCCGGACTGTGCGCGCCACAAACCACAGATGTCGTTAGCGTCGCTTTTCGGACGATCCAAAGAGAAGGGGAAGAGTTTTTGGTAGCTCGTGCGGCCGCTTTTTTTTTTTTTTTTTTTCGTGTGTTCGCGGTTTTACAAGAGCTGCATTACGCATCACAACAGACATGAACTGTAGGGAAATGGATGTAAGGGCGGTTGTCTGTGTTTTCCCTGCCGCCATCAAAGCCCTATCAATACCCTTCGTTGACGACGACATTTTGTAGGAAGAGAATAAGGTTCCTTCTCCGCTGGGTCCCCATCCATCATCCTGGTTTCCGATCGACCCATCAAAATGCCATCGCTGCCAATAACAAGGTTCGGACGAAGGCCCGCGTGTAGGGGTAGACGTTTGTCTGTGTGCGCGCGCGGTGGGCGGGCAGGCGAGTGACGCAGTCTGGCAAGAGGTCGTGCGAGGAACTGCGTAATAATAGGCAGTCATCTATCTCTGCCAACGAGATGAGGCCTCGCGCAATTTGTACGTGTCAGTTGTTGTACGAGGAGGGGGGACCAGAAAGTCCCTGTCGCCAATCACGGGGTTATCGGAGCTGCAGAAGAAACACTTGTCAAGGTGTTGTCGCCGACTTGAGAAAGACAGCTGTCGCAAACGCTTGTTACCACAGCTTGGCCATTGTCTTCGTGTGTCAACAACGCGGGTAGCACATCACTGGAGCGTGATCCCATGCGTCCGTGCTGTAATTGAACCCCTCCCTCATCCCTTTTCTCTCTCCCTCTGCTTCTTTCTTCCCGGATATCTCGCATTCATGGAGACTTCGCTCTCTGCAGAAGAGCTCATCGGATCTGGCGTGGGAACGTCCTGCTCGGCAACCCCCCAAATCTGTATCTAATTAGATGTCCTGGAATTATGCAAAGAAACTGTCCGCCGAATTGTGGGTCAAAGTTGAGACTGAAAAACCGCAGCGCACCGCGTGATGAGAATGCTGGTCTGGGAACGCTGTGCCACCGAAGAAGTACTAAAAATGCAGATGCCGAGCAGAAAAGTCTTTAAAGAAGGGTTCGGAGAAAACCCCTTGAGGTTCGCGAGCGAAGTGCTCGACGCTCACAGATTATCGTCACGTGGATTTTAATTGTCCCCATTATTCCACCTTATCGGATATCGCGAGGCTTTATGGTATCATTTAATGCAAACAGATGGCGTATCTGGAGTGCTGATGGTTGCGCAGAGGTTAAAGGTTGCGCATGAATAATCGATACGAACATTCATTTGCGCGCAGTCAGTTTGGTTTTCCAATGAGCAACAAGTGTATATAACTAGATGAATTAGAAATATAATTAATATGAATTAAAATGTTTATATTCGGAGATATCCACAGGCGTATAACCACAATTAATATGCAAAGTATTTCTGCTTAATAAAATAATATGAAAGTTGTTTTTCGCTATGACTTCCAGGTAGCTTCTGTTCCCGTGGTTTTAATAACCGAAAGAATATTTTTCTATCAGTCCATTGCGAAATTTGTGCATACAATGATGCAGAATTTATTAAGTATTTTTCCTCTCTTATCTAAATATTAGCTTCTATTTGGTTGAAGCAAAGAGATGTGACCCGTATTTCCAAGGGCCGGTGAGGGCCCGAGATAGATCTAAATAAATCAAATAGAGGATGGTCATAAAATGACTTCATGTAAAAATACGTCAGCGCATCATTTTCATACAAGAAAACATAACTAAGTTTTATCGTGGCCAGTTCCAGTTCAGTTCCTGTCCACAGATACTGCTATCCTTCCGAATCAGTAACCACTCAGATTCGAGTAATTGCTGTTATGGACAGCGGAGGACATAGTGTGTATCAGTCAGTAGTGCCAGTGGTCCCCCCACAAAACCGCCAAAAAGTGTTACTGTGGAGAAGCAAAGTCTGCCAGGGCCAGATGAGCGTGTGAGTAGTGTAGGTATCGTGGAAAGAATGTTGTTCATCTGGCCTCTCAGTTACTGGAAGACCCCGTCACCAGGAAGAGGCATTCGAGCATCCGTCCATGGCAAGAGGAGCCGGACCAAGGCAGTAGAGGGACGCCTGTTGGAGTCCAATCCCCCAGCAGAGCAAGGAGGGAGAGAACTCAAGAAATTAAGTGGGGTGGGGAAGAAAGGGGAGGGGACCTTGAGGAAGGGAGGTCCCAAGGCGAGCAGGAGGACAGGAAACCACTAGTGGGAGAGCACCCTTAAGAAAGGTGAGAGAGGACAGCAAAAGTCCTCTCTCGGCACACGTTCATTATCTCTTTTTGGATCGCCCTTTTTAATTGTGCGACACCTTTCGGGTCGTGTCTGTAGACGCCGCCTTTTGGATTACGCACAACCAAAAAATTAGCAGAGTGAAAACCCGGATTGCGTTGTGGCCACTTTGAAAAGTCCTGTCGATGTTTCTTCCATCGAAATGTTCTCTTGACGATGTGGTAACACTCCAGTGAATATGTTGTACCTCATCTATTGAAAGGTCACATGGTCCAGTACACTTGTTTTTCCAGAATGTCTTTGTCCATTAATAGATGTAGTAATAACAAAGGGTCTACTAACAAACTACTGAAAACAACAAAAATTTTCTACATAAAGGCCCCCCCCCTCATCCTATAATAGATCAAAAATTTAAAAAAAAAATTCACGTTAGGGCCGGGTTCGAACCCGGAACTTTTCCACTTGTATAGAGAGAACGGCGATTATAACCACTGTGCTACACGCGAGGGCTGCAATGGTTCGTCAGTTATTGCGTGTGGGGTTGCTTCAGCCCACATAGCTAATTAATACGGTATTAACAACACCGTGGAGATAAAAGTGGGCTTCGCGTTTAACCATAAAACGCAATTCGACCATCATCGGTCATATTGAAGCTGGGCGATATACGGGTGTGCGGAATTCAAACGGACTTCTGGGTCAGTGACTCGGAGGGCAACAACTCTTGAAATGTTTTCAGGTTAAGAGGATGCAGTTTCGAAATATTGGTCATTGTTTGAATTATAGATGTCTTCAGGCATCTGTACCCTCTCTTGCTCTGCATTCTCCTAAGGGTGAAGTTGAGGATGATTCGTTTTCACTTCGGCTAATCTTGGTATATACTGGTATATCTACTGGTATATCGATTTTGGAGGAATCAAGTTCCTCGATGAAGAGTGGCCTGGTCATCTTGTGCCAGTAAATGCACGTGAGAATTTCTGAACTGAATTTTTCCCTGGTATCTCTCATATTGTGGAAATATTGCATCATTGGGTTTCAGGTCCCTTGAGTTGTTTTTTCCTCTAAATTTCTTTATTTCTATGGGGTTAAACTATAACGTGCTTTAAAACGTATTTTTGAGGCATCGAAATCAATCTTGCACTTCATCTTCGCATGGCAAAAATAGATGGCGATTTCGGAGAACGAGATAAGGTGAGATGCAGGGTATTTAGTCCTCCACCCAGCCGACGAATTAGAATGTGCATCCACCGCCTTGCTGTTTAAGAAAGTTGTTACTTTTTATCGCTTCTTCTTTAATAGCCGCATGTAGGAAGAAAGTCATCCTTAAAAGAGCAGTTAGAAGTACAGATAGTGGCCCCACCTTATCAGAGTGCCCTCTGGTGGTTGCGGCGGAAATTTAAGGGGTAATAATGGCTGTTTGGAAATGAGACATTCACTAGCGAGAGGGATGAGATTGGGAAGCCATAAACCGAGGGGTTGACCAAAATGTTAAGTCATTGGGCGTTTTCTTACCAACAGTAACTGGCTATTTCTCGTTTCGTAGAACGCTTTTATTTATTTCTTGTTTCCTTTTTGGAGAAATTAAGATTATCTCTTAGACATTTAGGGTTAACGAGACTGGATAAGATGCAAATATCTGGAAATGAAGTCATAGCGTTAATTCAGTGGCCAAGATCCCTTAAAGATTTATTTTTTCTTCTGTCTTCTAGAGGGTTGGGCTTTCTCGCTGCGGCATCGATTCCAGAAGCATCTAAACAGGTTCAGGTAGGTCAGTTCCTCGTGACACAACTGACTGACTATCTGCTGACACTCCGTAGATTCTTTCTTTTTCGCTGCGTTGGTGTTAGACGAAAGGACATCCTCTTCAACTCGCCACATGCAGGCCCGAAAACCTGCTTCTTGGAGGGTGGGCGACCTGTACTGGGACACTTTATAAATCTGGATGTGTCGGCGTTTATCTCTGTCAGAGCAGGAAGGAGACCGAGTATCGGTTGCTCTCTTGGAGCACGCGATCGTGTGTGATGATCGTTCTTGAGTACCTCTCGTTGTCGGTGCAGACGGATTTGTTGCGTTCATTTTGCAGTGCCCCTAGTGTGGGTTGGCGAACTCCGGTGGCGCTCTGTAAGACAACTGAACAGCGACGGTTCAGTTGTTTTACAGAGGAGCTGAAGTGGGGACGAATACATGATTTGTTATCATTTGACATGTTCTGGTGAAGGCTTTGTTTATTGAAGGTCAAATGTCTATAAATAAATTCGTTTACCAGTTACATTTGCTGCAGCGTCCTTCTATTTTTTTGTAACTGGGTGTTCAAGAGTTCCCCACCATAATCGTGCCCTATTTTGAAGCGTGTCGTTGACTCCCCCTCCTTCTTTTGGTGCAAAAGTTTTTCATCGAAGCGCCAAAATTATTTCCGAAAAGTCGCTAAAAGTTTCAACTATAAAGAGCTCCGCAATGTTTCTCGGAAAGGTTTTAAACACGTAACGCCGAATGGATAATCTCGAACGCACACGATAATACTGCCGCCTCTAGGCCTAACTGAAATAGACTTCCAGCGCGAACAACATCACTTCCAGGAAATGAGTTCCTTTCCGAAATGAAGAGCGGAAAGCGTGCGAGAGAGGCGTCACAAATGCTAACAGGAACGCTACGTAGTTGGGATGAAGTGTGTTAAGTAGCCTGCGTCCATACAGCACACGGCGCATTAAAGACCGTACTTGTAATAACATCCAGTGTCCTGACCCGTGTTCACGTGGCAGACGACAATTACAGTGGAAGGCGCGCCACCCACATTATCCCCGTTGCAGAGAACAGTGTTCGTCCGCCTTCTCCACCTCTCTATCTGCGTCTTCACCCACCCCACTCCACCCACCCACCCCAACTTCCCTCCGTTTTCATCTTCAACGCCTGATGATCCGTTACTGGAACGCTGCGTGGAGGTCACCGTACCGTACCTGTGTTCTTATATTAATTGTATTTCTAGGCGCCCATTTGTTGTGTGCCGGGCTCAGGTTCAGCCGTACAGCAGGTCACCGGAGGTCAACAGACCGAACTCGATGATGACGCTCGTTTCCTGTGCCAACCTAAGCGGAAGACTTTCAAGATTGTATCAACGTAACTCCCCCTCTATAATTAGCGAAGCAAGCCGCTTCGTCATCGTCGGTCCCCCGATCCATATACGAAATGAAAGAAGAGGCACTGTCCTCGAATCTTCTATTTGACCTTTCACCCAGACCGTCGGCTTGAATACAATACTTTTTTTTCCCTCCCCCGTCTTGGGTTGCATTTAGGGAACAGTTTAGACAGAGTTTGTTTACAATATCCCCGTGCGTTTTACACACACATTAATAATCGTGATACACGATGGATCTCCTCACCCCTCCCCCCGTGTAATTTCCAGCTTCGAAAATAATTTGGAGAATCTCTGGCAAAAGATTTTTATCACGTTTAGTGAAACGCGAAAACAAATTTGACTTTCGATCTGCACCTCCTCTTGCTGTTAAAATGATGGAATCAGTGTTGGCTTCTGTGGCATCTAAAAATGTCTTCCACCACCAGCTTTGCACACGACGTACATTGATGACTAAAAGCAATACCCTGATCTTCCTGTATTTATTCATTTTTCCTAAAATAACTGAATTATGAGAGCAATTAAAGCGTACACTTCTTATAAGAAGCTTTCTTCAACTGGAAGAAGACTAACTCACGGAAGCGGACAGTTTCTTTGGCTTAAGCTCAAAACTATCATTTTTGAGTTTTCTGTAGCTCCATCATAGAAAATAGATACTAATAGATAGATAGAAAATAGATCTAATAGATATTATAGATCGTGTAAAAGGGGTGAAAGCAATCACTTGCTATTAATAAACGGATTTAATAATAATAATATTTTTTTCCATAGATCCATCAAATTCTGCGAAGTGCAAGAATGAATGGTTTAACATTGCTCCAGTATGTTTCGGCTGTATTTGCAGCCTCATCAGGGAACGGGCTAATGGTCTGATCAATGCATTCATCTTTTTCAACGCAGTTAGCTTGCTTAAACATTAGAACTGACAGAGTTGAACTGGCGGCCAGGAGTTGCTCTGCCTTCCATTAAGATCTATATATTAAATTTAAGGTGGCAGATGACTTTCATCAACCGGTGAAATACCACCACTTTGCTTATTGGAGGCTTGAAGTGGTGAAACCCATGTTTAGTCTCTAGAGCAAAGTTTCCGGCATCCCCCCTTCCCCCATACTTCTCCTTCAACTCATGCACAGTACTAAGTACTATAGGTTTTGATACCTTTTCGTGTTTGGGGTTTTCATAAAAAAAAAAAAAAAAAAAAAAGACATTTTCTGATCCTGCTTAAAATACTCGTAATATGTGGAAGTACAGGGTTGAAGTATACCATTTGTGGTTATTACAGTGTCTGCACGATACCTGGTAGTAATGCTCATTTAAATGGCCAAATGTTAACTCTCTGCAATTCGCAGTGGAACAAATACGCTCGCGTGGCGTCTATGACACACCATTTTAGTTTACAGTATTTAATAAAAAAAATTATTTTTTACTGTGTTTAAAACGGTGTTCTATAAATTATGATTTGCTAAACTCAATTGCAAAATAAAGAACAAAAATAAACGAGAGAAACCAATAATAATAAAGAATGTTCTTTATTGCATTTAACCTCGAATTGAAACTTAGACGAACACGCGGCGTCAACTAGACTCCGTACGAACGGCTGTGTCAGCTGTTCTCATTTTGTGTTTGCTAAACCGGAGAAACCAAAGCTGCACGGTAAGACCAGACAGCCCGCGTCGGCGTCTCACAGACGCCACGTAAATATGTAATTGATAAGAAGAGATACGCTATTGTTCGCGTGGCGTCTGATAAACGCCAAAAACCCCTGATTTCTCGTAATTCGTAGTAAGTACAGTATATTGAAACGAAGCAGAAATACACTTGTAATCATTTAGAAAATAGTGGTGGGGAAAGGAACGTAGGATTTTATTTCATTTACAAATTTAAAAATAGTGAAGTTTAAAACATTGGCGTCCGTCAGATGCCGTGTAAGCAACGGAGGGTTAAACTTAATCTCCATTTTTAGATAAGTCCTTTTTTTTTTCCTTGACCTCCCCGACTGCTTCCTATTTCCTAGAGTGTTGGGTTCGGCTGTTTAGCATGTGATTAGCAACCCAGCTCCACGCGCTCTTTCTCTCGTTTCTACGAATCCCCAACCTCTTTCTTTCTGTGTCCTGCATATTTAGCCGCTCGTTTCCTCTCTGGAGTCCGACCCCCGTGACCTGTCCTTTTGTATAATAAATGGTGTGCGGTGCGAATGTGTTAACTATCCGCGATGTGTCATCCGCACACTCACCTCATTAATGGGGTCATTTATAATGCATGACGACCTCTGGTAAAAAGGGTTATGCGGCAATAACCACAATCATCCTACGAACCGAGTCCGTGGATTGTACTCCACAGTGATGCGATTTTGTATGGGAGAAACGGTCCACAGTTATATTGAAGGGTTCTCAGTTTAGGTCAAGGGTTCCCAACCTTTTTTTTGCTTGTGGACCCCCTGAGTCCTAACTTTACGTATGTGACCCCCATATACGCATATGTAATATTCCTAAATGAAATATTTATTTGTAGGTTAGTAAAAGCTCATAATTAAACAATTCCAGTATAATATAAAAAATGTAAATTACAAATTTTGAAAATTTTAATTGATAAAAGTGAAACATTTTTACTTGTAATGACAGAATTAGTAAAAAAAAATTTTAAAAAATACTATTTCAAACAACATATATAAATTTATTCCTAAGGCTATTAAATAGGATCCCATTAAATAGGCCCTACTAATGATATCCTTGTGGCTGATATTTTGATATTAGCATTTTAATATCTGGCTCCAATTTTGTGAGTCAGACGAAGATCACCTCTTTTTACTATATCAAGTCGATTACGATTTTTTGTTAACAACTGTGTTACACGACTAAAGCCAGATTCCACAAGATAAGATGATGGGAAAACAATGACATACATTTTAGCTTTCTCCCATAAAAGCGGATATTTACGTGCAATGTCACTATTCTTCCATACATCACGCTTTCCTTTTTTGAATAGACTTTGGACTGTCTCATCAGACCGCAATTCAACAAATTCCTCTTGTAAATCAATTTCAACATCAACATTTACCTGAAATGGAATCAGCACCCAATCTGGGATGTTCAGTTCTAGTAGGTCCTTGAACCGAACTTGCGTGTCTTCATAATATTTTTTTTTTAAATGATCAACATACACAACACAATCATCATCTTTTAAATCACTGCTAACTGAAGCAAGGTTCGGAAACTGGTCAAACGCACGGCGTGAGACATTAAGACTGTACAATTTGAGTTTTCCTAGGAATGCATTAATGGCTTCTTTGCTAGATATTAAATCACAATTATGTCCTTGCTGCAGCTTATTAAGAGAATTCAGTTTTTCAAACACATCTGTGAGGTAAAATATGTCTGTTTTCATGGTAACCAACTGTTTTCCAATCTCCTTTTCGTTTACAAATGATACAATACTGTCCCAAAGGACGACGAAGATTACCTTCGACGAAGCCTTTAGACAACCATCGCACCTCTGTATGCAGTACAAAGCGGTCAAATCCTTCATTTTCATCACAAAATTTGCAAAAGAGACGATCTTGAAGAGCATTAGCCTTAATGAGGTTGACAGCTTTTATTTCAAGAGTTAAGGCTTCATGAAGAGGTACGCTCAATCTCTTCGCCACCAGATGTTGGCGGTGAATCGCGCAATGTATGCAAAATACTTTTGGCAACGCATTTTTTAAATGAGTGATAAACCCTCTGTACCTACCGACCATGGAAGGAGCGCCATCAGTAGCACAAGCCATTAAATTTTCGAGTGGAATATTTTTTTTCTCTAAAATAAGACTGGACTTCCTTAAATATTGTTTCACCTTTAGTATCTGTTTGGAGGAATCTTGCAAAAAGCATTTCCTCTCATGAGTTGATTATCATCCATACATCTTATATATGCCAATAAAAGTGCTTCATTGCCCATCAAAGTTGATTCATCGAGTTGCATTGCACTGTTTCACTCGTAATTGAGCAATAAGTTGATTTTCTACATCTTCAGACATTTCATCAATGCGTCTGGATATTGTGTTATTGCAAGGAAGGTTATCGGTAATTTCACGTGCATTTTTGTTTAACATCGTTGAAATTACAACTGATATCGAAGACAAGATGACAGTTTCACCAATGCTATGTGGCTTTCCAGATTTTGCTATTATTTTGCTGATTTCATATGATGCTAATAAACCGCTATCTTTATTGCTTGCTTGTTTACTAAAAATCTGATCCAATTTGTTTCTCCCTTGAAAATTGCCTCGTAGTTTTCGGAAATACTCCACTGATTTATTTTTCTTTTCGCTGTGCCTTGTCTCCAAATGGTGACGAAGCTTACTTGGCTTCACGCTATCATTAGACAGCACATCATACATATAAGACACACTGGTTTTGTGATATTCTCTGGTGATTCAATAAAACCATACGACAGATGTTCAGTCAAATATTGTCTCGCTTTTCTTCTTTACATGAGCCATGGGTAATCTGAAAACAATAATAATATTATTAAACTCAAATATTTAATGTTGGAAATGCTTGTTAGGTACTAATGGGAATATAGTTCACTAGAACAATAACATTCAATTACACAAACAATAGATTTCACTACGACGATGCCGATTACTCACTATAGAATGAAATGACTGCCTCTGACTGACTGACTGACTCTTTCTAGATTAGTCGGTGCTTAAATAATGTTTTCTTCTTCGAGAATTTTCTATGGAAAGAATTTTTTTTTTTTTTGCGTCAACTAAAGAAAATAAAAGTATCTTCTAACTGCGAATTTCTGGACTTTTCTATGACATTAGTTTATTTTATTATTATTATTTTTATTTAACAAATTATTTTTTTTATAATATTTTATCATGAACCCCTTAGCTCATATTATGGACCCCCGAAATACAATTTTTTTTTCTTGTGGACCCCCTCAAAGCTTCTATGGACCCCGGTTGGGAAATGCTGATTTAGGTAACCCTAGCAACGTGACATCATCACTACTGCAAACGTCTGTCCGACCCCATCCATTCGAAAAAAAAGTTTCTGGTTCAGTTTCCCTTCGCAGACGAAGAATTTTCTCAATTTTAATTTGTTTTCGCTCTCAGTTGGCCGATCACGAGCAGACGCGTTAGGGATTTGAAACTCTGGTTTTTCTCCCAAGTCCATACAGACTGACCCACAATGCGCAATTTAGAGGCGTAGTGCGCCGATGGCCCTTGACTTTAATTACATAGACGCTTAACTTAAACCAGCGGTTACCTGACCTGTCGATTAAACTGAAAAAAAAAAATAATAATAAATAATGTTTAAAAAATTCAAATGCAACGCGTGAGAATATAAATATCAAAACAAAATACACTAAGCTGCTAGATGGAAAAGTTTATTACTTGAAACTAAACTGATGAAAGCGATATTGCCATTTTTCATGTTACAAAGGCAAACAGGTGTATGAACAAGGGCTTAAGTGTGTAAGCCGCTGGCCAGGTGGAGCTGCCATCGGCAAATCCGAAACCACAGAAAAAAGTTCAGAGAGTAAGTGAGGGTGCGTACAGCTTTTCTGTAATCTGAAACGAGGAAACTCTTTAAATTTCGATGGAGCGATTGTATAACGTTAGATTCGGGGTCTTAACTCAGTCCCCAGAAGGCTCGAGAACTCAGAAGATCTATAAACCGGGCAACACAATCCACTTTTTAATTTGGGAATACAATTTACGTCTAGATATGACTTCGTGTTACAGGAGGCTCATGGGAAACAAGTCTTTTTGTGTTTTGTTTTTTAACATTACATCTTAATATAGGACATCGAGAAGATACAACTGCATGTCCTGGCTGTGATTCATCTGGAGTTTGCAAGAAGCATCGACGTCACATGTAAATGCTTATAAATAAACAAATGGTCCACCTGGGTCTTCTGTTTCGTGTGGCGATTTATTTTTCACGATCATACAAGAAGCTCCGCGCATGTGCTGTTGAATTAAATTTCCTGCGTGAAATATTCCTTTTCTTCCAAGGACTTGCAGTCTTTGAGCTGAGGACGTAAACGGGCGATGCCACCGACAAACGACTACTTGGAGATTGTCATTTCGGTAGCGTCCAGAATAGGAAGACCTTCTCCATCTTTTCCCCGCGACACGCCGACAATCGGATTGTACATTTTTATTACCATTCTCAGCGTCCGTCTCGGGGACTGAACCAGAAAACTATTGGAGCATCTTAAAGAAAGAAAGAAGCGTTTCCCCTTATGAAATTCTAAAGGAAGGATTGTCCACAACTTCCCAGCGTCTGTCTTCCGAAATAGTACGGCAGATGGAGTCGAGGGAAGACGGGGTCACGAACATGAATCGCGCAGCACGCTTGGACGAAGAAGTCTTGTCAACTAAATGGGTGTCTTCAGTCTGTGTCCACGTAACAGGCGCACTTCCTCCCCTTTCAGGCCGCACAGTTGCCTATTCAACCGGGCGGCCAACAAGCGCTTGCTTACCCCACACGCGAGCGGCTGTCACCGTCACGTGAAATGCTATCGGGGAGGGGGGGACGAGTAGAAAGAGAGAGAGAGCGAGACCTATTTGGCTTTTAGCACTTCGGGTTCCCGGCCGTGACCGTAGCGGACACTAGATCTAACAGCCGTACGGCCATAAAGCGCGCGACACCGTGTCCGTTTTCTTGGTGGTTCTCTTACGACCCGGCCGTAATTTTCCGAGACACGACAATTTGCGGAGCTCCTTACTTGATGCTTTTATTGGTGTCTGTACTCGGCCATTCGGTCTGCCTATTCAAAGTCCCGAGCGGCACTAAACTTCCACGTGCTCCGAAGCCGACGGGAGTTTGGTTCTTGCGAGGCCAATCCGACACTTCGCTTCCGGTGTATGTTTATGTGGACGAGGGAGATCTTGTACAGAAGATCAGGTTTGGATGGGAGTAGCCAGTGGGAGACAGTTCCGCTTTGGGTGATGCAATGGCACAAAGAAAACACCAATGGGTCGCTTCTAACGGCATGGCCGCGTCTGTCCGAAAGCGATTAACGTTTCTGCAGTGTTTCTCGAGTGCACCTTCTTCTCGTGGAGCTTCTCGGTCCACAAACGAAACGGGTGGCTCAGAACAGCTCTTCACCATCGCTTTCAGTTATAAATAATACGAGTGTTAATCGATTTCGGAGCCCCTTAATTAGACTGCTGCCGAGTTCTGGCTCGCCGCAGTTTGAGCACTAATGGATCGGGCCCAACACGGTTATTGTGATTAATCGCTTTAGCGACCACTTTAAGGCGCGGGCCATAATATCAAAATATCGCGTCGTGAGACTTTACCAATTCAGAGAGCAGACTTGGTCTTTGACTCTCATCTATCCATTGGAAACGTTTCAATAAGGATCAGCATAAAAGAAGGAAAGGGCATGAAACCAAAGTCAGCCTACTCGGAATAAAAAAAAAATTATAAATGAAACTTTTTATTGCAAGTTTATCATCACTTCGCTTGCATAAGTTCTGGCTTCATTTGGATACCAGAAACCAACAGATTGAATAAAAATTCCACAATTTCAAAAATATTAATGTGCTCTGCATACTGGTAAGTTATACTCCATAGACTTTTTTTTTACTCTTACCCACGTGTTCGACCGTGATACTACAGAACAAGTCAATGTTCTCGTGTTTTCTATCTTATAAACTTCTCTGCCCCCTATACGGTCGTCCCTGATTATAAGCAGACTGTTCCCACTCTGAGGTTCTCGAAGGAAACAAGCATTGGCAAGTTCAGTGTTTTCACGTTAAAATAAAATTTTATCCATCAGATAATGCTAGTAAATCCAGTGGACAAGTGGCCTTTCATTTTGGTATTTTTGGCCGATGGTCTCTTTTAAAATTGTTTTGGTATTTTATACAAATAATGCTAATAGTTTCATATCGAAACAAACATATAGAACAAAGAGTCGATCTTCGGGGAGTAAAAAAAAAAAGAAAACGTTAAAAAATGAACAAAATGGGGATCTGAATTAAAGTATATGGCTTGCCTACAGAATATGATTGCAATAATAAGAGAAAGAGCCTGGCCTCTGAAGGGGTCAGAAATGTAACAACTGTTAACTAAAACTGAAAATAATTTTGACATTAACGTGGTAATTTAAGTTTTTTTTTTTTTTTTTTTTTTTTTTGACAGCTCAGCAAGAGGAGATCCGTTAGCACGTTACCTCTGGACCCTTTCTTGATAAAATCGACCACAACGCCCAGAGAAGGGAATGTCCGATCGAGGCTTTTTATCCTGTTAAATTGGTAGCTTTGCTATCTCGATGGCAATTGCCGTTAGTGAGATGGAGGAAGAAAATCTTGGCAAAGCTGCACTTCCACGCCTTTTGCGACAAGCTTTGCAAGCTTGGAAACGTTAAGTTTAATGGTGGTAGGTTGTCAGGGAATTCAATCTCAAGGTTGGCAGGGAATCTTTCACACCGCTTGAGGTGTGAAAGATATCGGAAGTGACGGTTCAGCCCCCTAAAAATCCAGTATTCTACACACAAGAGTCCCTTGAGGTTAACGGCTTTAACAGAAACCCAAAGTAAGGAGGTACATTACCGGATTAAGGCACGCGCTAGCAGGGATTCTTTAAGGGGCGCAAAATGCCGACCCTTACCCTGGTCGTCATTCTTTAAGGGGCGCAAAAACAGAAGAACAATGTCGGGAAAAAAATATATCCTTAGTAAAGAGTTCCGAAAAATCTTTCTGCCAGGGTGCACGGAAATACCTTGTTCCGAAGAAAGTCTGCAGACATGAATCTCACAACGTAGCATGTTACAAGATTAGCAATTCTATATCACTGTGACCTCTTATCTTACACGCCACATTGTTCTAAGGATTTCCTTTTGTTATCTGCGAGGTTAGGAAGAAGGTCAATTGATCGTCCTACCTCATGTCATGATCCTTATGCTATCAGATTCTTTTAAGAGGTGTCCATATGCACCGATGAGCCAAAACATTGACTAGCGAGTCGTTATGCATATCGAAGCAACTGCAGGTGAACTATGGCGCGTGCGCGGTTCAGGGCACAGTATAAAAAAACACCTGATACTGAGCTCCATTAATCAGCGTCACTCTTGTTCTTCAGATGAGAAAGGCAGCGGACTTAAGCGAGTTTGACAAAGGCCAAATTGTAATGGCAGACGAGGTCAGCCGTGATTCGTACCTACAGCCAGTGGTCCGAGGAGGGGAAACCCACGAACCGCCAGCGAGGTATTGGACGACCATGGCTCATCGATGCTCGAGGTGAACGAAGGCTCTCCCCGATGGTACATGGCAACAGAAGGGCGGCTGTGGCGCAACTCGCCTGTAATTGGAATGCTGGTGGCGGGAGTAATGTGTCACAACACACAGTACATCGAACCCTGATGAAAATGGGTCTGCGTAGCCGCAGGTCACTTCGAGTGCCCATGCTAACTACAGTTCACCGGAGACAGCACCTACAATGGGCATGTGAGCATAGAACCTGGACCTTGAGTGATTGGAAAAACGTTGTCTGGTCTGATGAATCACGTTTCTTGTTGCACCATGTGAATGGCTGGGGAAGTGATGGCGCCTGGATGCAAACAAGCCGAAACGGAGATGAAAACAAGCCGTTGTCGGCAGTCATTCTTTGGGCGATGTTCTGCTAGGATACCCTGGGTCCAGTCATCCATGTGCCGGGCACTCTGATGTCTACCACCTTCCTAAAAATCATTGCTGACCAGGTACACCCTTTCATAGCAACGGTCTTCTCCTCTGGCAGTGCCGTCTTTCAGCAGGAAAATGCACCATGCTACACCGCCCGGATTGTTCGAGATTGGTTCGCGGAACATGAAGACTTCCAGGTATTGCCCTGGCCTCCAAATTCCTCAGACATCAATCCCATCGAGCATCTGTGGTTTTTGTTGGAACAGCAACTCCGATCTGCGGCGTCTCAACCACGGACCTTACAGGAATTAAAGGATCTGCTGGTTACTTGTTGGTACCAGATACCACAAGACACATTTAGAAATCTTGTAGGGTCCATGCCTCGCCAGGTACGAGCTTTTTTGGCTGCACGTGGAGAACCAACATATTAGGCTGATTCATCGGTGTAGTATGACTGTATCAGTTTTTGTCTTTTCGTACTGAAATTTGAGTGATCTTGTTTAAGTTAAGGGCAAGATTAATGTTGTTGAGATACATGGGTAGACCTTAGAGCTGGCTGCAGGCATCCTTTGAGATTAATTAGACATTTAAATTATCAATGGAAAGAGTAAAAATTTTAAGGTCATCTGCATACAAAAGTAAACTCGCGTGCAACAACAGGTCGCAGAGATTCCTGCTAAGAGCATAGGCTAGAACTGCCTTCTCCTGAATTAGTCGTGTTTGCCTAGTGGTTACCTCCTGTTGCATTACTGAAAGTGATCCTGATCAGACAGTAATTTTGCAATATATTTAGTAGGAGCTTTGAAGGAGAGTTTCTCAAAGGTCGGTACCATCTTGTGAGAGTCTTTCAAAGGTCGGTACCATCTTCTGAAAAACGACATCCATTTGGGAGCGAGCCACTGTTCAGTGAGCTTTTTTATTCAGCCAAGGTTCTTGGGAGGTTGGTAGTTGTGGGTCCTTAAGTTTTAAATGGAGGCATGCAGGGCATTAACTTAAGCAGTGTTGACAGAAATATTTTAGCATTGCTTTTTCAGACGTTTTTAAGGTGTAGCAACTAATTGAGATGGGTCTGTAACCTTTTGAAGTTTGGGATGGACGTTTTTTCTTTTTCTGCGCAAGTCTTGTTGAGGTAAAGTTTTCAGGCTATTGAATGCTTGGCGGAGTAGGTTGGCTATAGGGGCTACAGATTGTTAGAGGAAATAATAGGAAGATTCAGATACAAGAGAAGTCTTGTTGTGGAGACCGTTGATGGCTTCAGTGCGTCAGGGTAATGGACGAGAGCTGTACTCGACATAAAGTGCCATGTAAATAAAATAAAATTAAAGTTTTGTTCGTAAGAACGCACAGTATAGAAACATTCGTAAAATGTTACTTGCAGAGTAAAATTTAACTTTAATACAGACGTTTTCCAAATGTTTACCTAATCCGTCTTTAAATCTGTGTAGCCCACTGACTCCGCAGGACAGGGTGGTAACTTGTTCTAACGACAGGTTTACTAAAGAAAACGTTTCTTACATCCAGTGTGCAATCTGCAATTTTCTCTCCTTAATTTGAACATATATCCCCTTGTTTGAATAATTGTACGAAGAGAAAATATGCCTCCATCATTAAGTTTGTTTGACCTTTAAGGTCTTGAACGCCTCAATCATATCCCCACGCAGGTACCTAGTTTTTAAACTTTGTACCTCACAGAATTGTAGTCTCTTCCTGTATCAGTACCTCTGTTTGCATCTAAAACTAGTCTTGTTGCCCTCCTTTTGTACCCTCTCAAGCAATTTTCTGTGTTTCCTGAAAGGAGACATCCAGACACTTTTTGTTCAAGTTGTGGTCTGGCTATTGATTTGTACAGCTGGATATCACATGTATATTTCTACTAGAAAAATTCCTGTATGTCAACAACGCCTCATACACTGTCCTTAAATGTCTTATACCGACAAGAAGACTTCATGTCAATCTGCACTATAACACCAAGGTCATTTTCACCTTCAACAGTACAAAATATATATATATATATATATATATATATATATATATATATATGTATATATATTTGTATATATATATTTTTTTAATGAAAACCCCAAACACGAGAGGTAAACCTATAGTACTTAGTACCGAGCATGGAGTTGGAGGGTGAGAAGATGAAAGAAGATATTTGTTGACATTAGACTTGAACTTCTGTAAATTGTAATTTACAGGAAAACCTTATGAAGAAATGTTGTTCCAGAATGATCGTCCAGTAAATTGAATAGTAAAAGTACAGTATGTTGACTGGTTTCAGCACGTGTTCGGACTGCGTTGGAAGAGAGCTGGAATTATACAAGCCAATTCAGAAGAACGGTGCCCATGGAAGTATCTATAGAAAGGAATGCAGCAGAAACAGAACATCTATGAGACAGAGAGTGTAGAGACTCTGTTAGAGTTGAGTCATTAATTAATCTAACTGCTCCAAGTTGATAATTTAACTTAAGATTGCTGCGATCCATATGCAGAACCTTTTCGAAAAAGGGAAGTTCCGAAATAGTTCTTTGCCGAGCTTAAGCATAAACAATACAGTATATGTTGAAATGCAGTAAATTTTCTTCCCTACTCGATCAGAACTGAATCTTACGTTGTTGCGTACGAGGATTGGAATCCTGAAATCAGTTTGACTTTTTTTGGGAAGAGTTCTGAATTGCAAGAATGAGATCAATTCGGAGTTCAACTCTTTCATTATAAGTTCTTTGTCGGTCATTAGATTTCACGGGCATAAAGCTCGCCAACATTTTTGTAATTTTTCTAATCAAAAATGTACATAAAACCGATATATTAAGAAATGTGAAACGTGGTGTACAATTTTCTTTTAAAATCGAACGACAATTTCTGGAAAAGTAGTCTTGTATTGATTTAAGTTTTAGCGTAATGAATAGGATTACATACCGCATTCAGTTTGCACCAAAGGAATAAATCGCGATGTACGATTCGGAAGTGCGACATGGAGTTATTTACAGTTTCATACCGCGTGGGACTCAGAGGAGTACTTTTCTTTTTCGCATGTCTGTGGATCGACCTTGCCACCCTTGCAGATTTTGTGTGCTTAATGTACGATTAATACTTACAAAAGGTAATTACAACGGGTAATTGTATTGTGATTATTCCTCAATTTGCATAGCGTGCAATTAATTTCCCCCCGTTTTTCTATTTCCTTGAGGGAACTTGATGTCCTCACTTTGTTATCGGGGCCCGTAGCCGCCGTCATATCGAGTGAAAACAATCCTTATTGCATTTGGACCGGTGTGATACAGCAATCCCTAGGGCGCAAGAATAATTAAAGCCACAATTTAGCGTGAGATCACCCTAAACTCATTCCCACAGCTGAAATTTCGTGCACGAAGATAATAAAGTGAAATTCAGTTGACTTTAATTAATTGTAATAAGTCGTGCTTTCAATTATAGGTTCGTTTGAGTATAACATGCGTTATTCAGAAGCGAAGCGCTGCATATCTGTACGTGGATATCTTCTCGATCTCTTCCCCTGTATCGGAAACTTAAAAAGATCACAACCTTCCAGATAGTACCCTACAACACCGAAACTGTTGTCATGTTCTGGACTCTTATCCCATCTCATGTTTGTGTACATCTGTATAGCGATGACAGTGACCCTCTTCCCTTAATTAAGTAGTTCCAATTCAACATAGACTTTCTGTTTGTGTGCACATTCCAAATCCAGTTGGACTTCAGTCCGAATTGTTGAGTTGTCTTCGTTTACAATTTTTGATGCTCCTGTCGAATAATCGACAAGCATTTAGAAACCCAGGACACCCTAGGCAGTCTTCGAGAAAATATAAAGAATAGATTCACTCTCAACAGATCAAAAATGTGCCCAAAGACATGGCAGTGCCCTCAGCCTCCCTTAGAAATGATCACTCGTTTCATAGAAAAGATAACGGTAATTTCATTTTCATCTTGGACAGGAGTGTATATGATAACAAGATTGCTGTAACTCCTGGGAAATATTTCTACCCATGAACAATCTCCTCAAAGATTAGATCCGGACTCCAGAAAACGTGTCAAAGCCAAATTGAAACGTGTTACTTGATCACGAAAAAATCGATCCAGCCTTACATAAAAAGCTAACTCCGAATAGTCACCAATCTCCATACGTTTGGAAACATCAAAAGTCGCAAGGGTGGGCTTCCAGCAAGACTCGAAATGAATGGCAGATTTCGCTCCTAGTAGGCTACTTCCTTTCGTAGGATCTCAGTGCCTGTCTAGAATTCGGAAGACCTACAGACCCTAGGAATTAAGTAGTTCCAGTATCCATACTATCTGGAAGAAAATAAAAATCAACAAAATGACGACTTGCACTTCAATCTTCATTCCTTCTTACAAACATCTTTGTTATCTAGGAAATGGCCGACTGAAAATCAAGTGTCCTGCACTAACCAAGAAAAAAGGCCTCGCCGTGTGCAACGTAAGACCTGAGAATGTGACGCGACCCATAAGATTTCCAGATTCTATCAACTAAAACTTGGAACAACGTTAATGACCAATGTGCATTAGTAGGATCATTTATGACTTTTTTTCTGTAGGACCATTGAGAAGTACACCGGGAATTTGGCAAAGGGGTGGAGGGGGAGACAAATTTCAAATGGATAAACTCATAATGAAGCAAACGCACATAAACGCGTTGGCAGCATCCAGAACTTGAAAAATGAACCAGGTATAATCTCCTTAAGTATATCAGATAACTACCCGCAGTTCACCGTAGGCTAAAAGCCTTCTGCGGTCACGACCCGAGTGTAGTCTTCAACACTTCCCGGTTAGAAAGAATACAATAGCTCGCTATTTTGTCTGTATTTTAATTCCTCTTCAATGTCAAAAGTCACGGTCTCTCGGTACTTGGCTATTCTTGTCCTGTGTCGGCCTCGCCCACTCCGGCCAAGCCTTTTCCGGCAAACAAATCATTTACTGGGAAGTTCGGAGCCGCTGCTAACAGCAGTTGCCTTATCTCTCTCCTACACAACACGCATGTTTTATTATAAATCCCCTTACCGTTTGTATAATTTCCACTCGTATTTGTCCTTTTAATGTCATCGGTGTGTACGCATCAATCCCAGTATGCCCTGTTCGTCAACAGTTGACACAGTAATATCTGTGGTCGTTATTCGTCGACGCATTTATTCAACGCAGCGGTGGAGATAAAAATCAACTGGGGGAGAACGAGCTCAGAAAAGGCAAGATTTGAAAAGAGGGAACTTGCAATAGAATTTGTTAACAATACGCATATGGTAATAGAAGCCATCTTTGTCTGTCTAATTGTCTCGTTTGCGTTATTTTCATCCAAGGAATGATTGAAAAGAGAAAAATAAAAGCTATGTAATTTTGAAACAAAGTTCGAAAATATAGAGTTTATGATCTTTCATGGTTATTAAATATAGTAATTAATCTTCGTGGAAAACAGAAGTTAAATTTGATAATTATAACTATCTCCAAAGGCGCTTTTAACTAATTTTAAGATATTTCTGACACATGAGGTACATATTACCAAGCTGTATACAACGAACAATTTAGACTTTGTATTTGGTATAATAGAAATCCTCACAAGATCCTACTTGCATGTGGACATATACAGTATCTTATGTAGGGCTGCTCCAGGAAAGCTAGATCAACTCCACCATGGTACATTGAAATGATACAGAACTCTATAAAAGACCAAACATGTGCAGTGTTATATTTGTGTGTTGTTTGAGATCCTACATGCAAGTACGTACTGTATTCTTTGCTGATGTTTTTACTTTCGTATTTTTGCTTATTTGTTACCGATCACTAGTAACTGTCTTTCGTTACTGGGGGAGGGGGGGGAAGTAGAGAAGTAAATTAATTAAGGATATTTTAAAATAAGTGCTGATAATTGTTGAGTTGGTACTATGGCTATAAGTTTATTATCTTTTAATATGATATATATGCGAGTCAGTAATATCATCCTCACTCGGCAATATGCTGGGTTCTGTGATCAATTTTTTTGTTTTTATTTCTAAAAATTAAACAACTGGGGACGTCAAGTTTCATCGCATAATCTTTGAGATGCATTAGTTGCACACAATGAAATTGCACGTAATCTGAAATGCAAGCGCACTTTCACAATTTTAATAGTTTCTGAAAGCAGATGTAGTGAAGTTCCATTTTTCATTTTTTTTCTAAAATGATTTGTTTTTCCCTTTTTACGTGTTAATTAATAGCGCTGATTTCATTGTACTGGTGTGTAAATGCACTTATTCTGACGGACATTTGCATTCTCAGCTGTATTGGAATACAGCAGGAAAATGTCTGCTATCAAAAATGCCGAGTGGTCAAAGCCAAGGTGCATAAATACACATGCCTCGAGTGACCGGCGTTCAAGCCCATTGACGGCTAAATACAGTGTTTCTTCTATTCTCTCTGTCTTGTGAACTCCTCTGACCGTGTGGTCGTCCAGGAGTATAAAGAGAAAATTTATTTATTAATACAACAGTTTGATTTTTTTTTATCATATTTATTTATTCACAAACATATATTGCAAGCGTGTAAATACCCTAACCCGAACAGTGCATGAAAAATACGAACTGCGCTATTTATACCCATGTTAAAATCACTCAATAAAAATATTAAAGTTGATATAATACTTGCTGTTAACAAAAAAAAAGTACTGAAAGCCTATAATATAAAATGAAACTCATTATTTTTATAATATTTAGCCAAATAACAAATAGAAATTAAGAAAAAAATTAACACTTTTTAAAGAACACGCAATTGAACTTAACTGAGTGATAAATTACGCTTTTCAAAAGAGAGATATCAGGCTAATAATAATAAAAACCCTTTCACAAACTCTCCCCATTCCCTATCTTACAGAAGTTCAGTTCATTATTTATTTATTAAATAAATTACATTACCACAGTAATTAATTTGCCGAAGCGGCATTCGTATGCTAGGAGAACTCTTAAGAAAAGCAAAAATTTTTACGCATACACTCTGTACAGTATTAGTAAGCTTATCATCTATTGGAAAACATCTGTAAACATATTCTCTTAATTTGTACAAATAAAATCTAAATCTAGCATATTCATTAGTTTATTGGGAACTGTACATTAGCACGGATTCTTCAAAAGAAAGCCATATTTCTGTATCTTCTAACTTCACATATCCTCCGAAGATCAATATTCATGCCATTGACAAATCTGATTGTGGTTATTATTATCTGTTTATTTCCATAAGGAAACCACCCCGGGACGGCAAAGTGCCAGGAGGGAGCTAAGTACATATCAGGGTACGAGATACTACGTGCAGTGGGTTACATATACTGAACACGTAGTCTCGTCCCGAAATATTATATACACATTTTATGTTTAATATATACAGTATTTACACATTAATCATTCTGTACAAACATTCTACAACTCATATATTTACAATTCACTAATAATTCCATCTATAACTTACATATTTACATAACTGTTAAAGAGAGAAGGTATATTTTTCCAGTCAACAAATTATTATTGTTCTTAAAGCAGAAAGTTTCACTTTTATTCACAATTCTTTGGTACTTTGCAGCCGATTCATATTTTGGTAAGTCTGTACGAATTCTGGAAGATCTCTTTCCGGTATGCTGCATCCTCACACAGTTTTTCGGCATCTATGTGTAGTGAGTTAAATATTTTCGCTGCATTTGATGGGAAGAATCTTTGCAGGCTACTAAGATTTGTTCAGGACTGAACGCAATGGATTATTTACTTCTCCGCAACGTCTAGCAGTGGCACGCGGTTTGACTAGAAGATTATCCAGGACTGGAGCATCCACTCTGCCTATGAGCATTTCTGCGACAGTGTGTATGTTCCTGTTAATTGTCCGCTGCATCCAGGGTGGGGCTTAGAGGGGAACAGGTATCCTGTGTGTTATCAGACACTCAGCCTAAAACACTGATGGATCCAATATCTCTCTATTACAGAAGATTTAGAAGAAGTCCGGTTGGCCTGCCTCCCTAAAATCCACTCATGCACACCTTCTCGATGGTAAGCCCTGTTACGTCACTTAGGTGGCAACGAACGTGCAGAGTGGTTCTCTTCAAGACGCCTGGTCAGCGTGAAGAGGAAAAGACCAAACCCTCCAGCAATGAGAGCACAACAATACAAATGGCCCTCAGTCCCCAGCAGCTTTCACTCTCCCTCTTACGGCAGCGAGAGGATCAGAGTGGAAGTAGAGGGTGCTAAGAATCTCTGGGTACGACCAGGCTGCCATGCACGGAAATTGAACTTGGCCTGTTATAACGTACGATCACTCATCGGTGAAGACAGGATATTAGAGCTGGAAAAGGAATTAGAAAATGTGAATTGGAATATCATCGGTTTGGCTGAAACAAGAAGAAGAAATGAATCACTTATAAGTTTATCAAGTGGAAATCTGCTGTACACCAATGGAAACAGTGAAAGGAGTGAAGGTGGAGTTGGGTTTCTGGTCCATAAAGATTTTAAAAACAACATTTTGGAATTCAAAAGTACATCACCAAGGGTGTCAAGGCTAATACTGAAGATTTCTAAGAGGTACAAGCTAAAGATTGTAATGATTTATGCACCAACATCGAGCCACGATGATGAAGAGGTTGAAGACATGTACACTGAAATTGAGAGTCTTCTAGATGAGCAGAAAACCCACTACACTATTATTATGGGGGACTTCAATGCTAAGGTTGGAAAAAGGCAAAACAGCGCAGAAAGAGGAACTATAGGAAATTTTGGAATTGGTGAAAGAAATAAAAGAGGTGAAAGACTTGTGGAATTTGCAGAATCTCAAGGAATGTCAGTAATGAACACTTTTTTCAAGAAAAGGGTGAACAGAAAGTGGACATGGAAGAGTCCAAATGGATTAACAACTAATGAAATCGACTTCATCCTCACTAACAGAAGATATATTGTGAATGATGTTACCGTCCTGAATAAGGTAAATGTTGGAAGTGATCACAGAATGGTAAGATGTACACTTGATATAGATGTAGGAAAGGAAAGGAAAGGAAAAAACTGACTCGAGTAAATAATACAAAGGTCTTTGAAATAACAGAGGAGGAGAAAAAGCAGTATGTACTGGAACTTAAGAACAAGTTTGAGCTTCTGCAGACTGCTCAGGACCAAGATATCGACGAGGAATATTACAACTTTCTGAAAGTGATAAAGCCCAAGAAACCTATAGGGAAAAAGAAATCCAAAGAAGAAAAAATTATTCAAGAAACACTTGTTATGATGAACCAAAGACGACAAATGAAGAGCAAGAAAAACACTGCCAGGGAGAAAATTGAGTATACTGAGTTATGCAAAGCCATTAGAAAGAGACTCAGAGAGGACATAAGAAGATTTAACACAAGAAAAGTAGAACAAGCATTAAGGGAAAACAAAGGATTTAAATCAGCAGCCATGAGCAGTAATACAGAAAGACAAATGATACTGAAACTGAAGAATAGCGATGGTGTACTTATAAACAGCAGAGAAGGCATAATTCAAATAGCAGAAGACTACTATAGAGAATTATACAAGGAGCGAGGGAATGATACCAGCAGTGGGGAAGATGGATTGCAAAGTAGCAACACATACGACATACCCGATATTCTTCCTGATGAGGTAGAACATGCATTGAAGAAAATGAAGAATCGGAAAGCCCCGGGGGAAGATGAAGTTACTGTAGAGTTGTTAAAATTGGGAGGAAGAGACATAACACAAAAACTGGCAAGGCTCTTCACAAAGTGCATTAGAAAAGGTGTGATGCCTAAGCAGTGGAATAATGCAATCATAGTTTTGCTGCATAAGAAAGGAGATAAATCAAAATTGGAAATTATAGACCAATTAGCTTGTTATCCCACATCTACAAGTTGTTCACAAGGGTCATTACTAACAGATTAGAAAGAATACTTGTTGAGAATCAACCGAAAGAGCAAGCTGGCTTTAGGACAGGATTCTCAACTATGGATCACCTTCACGTAATATCACAGCTAATGGAGAAAGCAAATGAATATAAAACACCATTATGCCTGGCATTTGTGGATTATGAAAAGGCATTTGACTCCATACAGCATAAGGCAATGTTTCGGGCACTGGAAAGACAAGGCATAGATACTCCATATATTATGATTTTGAAGAAAATATATGAGAGTGCTACATCCTTTATTAGACTAGACAAAGACAGTAGCAAATTTAAAATCGAGAAAGGAGTTCGACAAGGAGACACAATATCTCCGAAGCTGTTTACTGCTGCCCTTGAGGAAGCTTTCAGAAGATTAGACTGGTCGCAGAAAGGAGTCAATGTGAACGGAGAGTACCTAAACCATTTACGATTTGCAGATGACATTGTGGTCATAAGCCACGATCCCAAAGAATTAGAGGAAAATCTTAATCAGTTATGCACAGTTAGTAAGGATTTTGGACTAAAGATGAATATGGCTAAAACAAAAGTAATGATGAACAAGTATGCCACGGAAAGGGAAATAATGATTGAAGGAGCAGTAATTGAAAAGGTGGAGTCATATACTTATCTGGGACAAGTTATTAGCTGTAATAATGATAAATGGCTGGAAGTCAAGAGAAGAATAAATCTTGGATGGATAGCATTCAAGAAATATAGTCACATACTGAAGAGCAATATCCCAGTTTGTCTGAAACGTAAAATAATGAATCAATGTATACTCCCCACCATGACTTATGGAAGTGAAACTTGGGCACTCACCAAAAGAATGGAAGAGAAGCTAAGAACTACACAGCGAAGAATGGAACGAATTATATTGGGAATTATAATGTTAGATAAGAAGAGAAACACATGGATTAGGCAGCAAACTCAAGTAAAGGACATTCTTATCAAAACTAAAGAACTAAAATGGTCTTGGGCAGGACACATAGCTCGAAGACATGATGACAGATGGACTAAGAAAATAACAGAATGGCACCCAAGAGGAGCTAGAAGAAAACCTGGAAGACAAAGGCGGAGATGGATAGATGAAATTCATGAGTTTTTGAGTAGTAAATGGATGGCCAGTGCTCAAAACAGAAGGAACTGGAAAGTTGCTGGAGAGGCCTTCATCCTGCAGTGGATTGAAAATGGCTGATGATGATGATGCATCCAGGGTGTGATGTTAAGGTTTGAGTAGAGAATGGCCCTTGAGATAGTAAAAGGGTGGCCAGCAACTCTGTTAAGCCATCGCAAGAACCAGTACTCGATCCCAAGGACGGACTTACAGTGTGAATCTGGAGCTGAAGACCAGATTTGCGAGGCATACATTGCAATTGGCAGGACACACATTAAAATGTACTTGGTCGCTAGCTGAGGATCCCTAATTCCTACCAGTTCCTGTCTAGTAGCCCATAAAGCGGCGAATATTTTTGTCTTCATATGAGCGAAGTGTTGAGCAAAGGTGAGTCTGTCATCCCACTTAAGACCCAGGTCCAGGTGAGAGTGCACTTTTTCCACACTAGACCCGTTCACAGTGATCGAGATGTCATTTTTATTCTGCTTGTAAGTTATGGTCATTTGGGCAGACTTCTGTGCATTAATACGGAGCCCGATGCAATCCAGGTAGCTCTCAAATTCTCGGATTGTGCTATTTGCCATCTGGCAAATACCTTCTGCTGATTCATGGTCTTTGGAAGTGATGAAGAATTTTACATCGTCAGCATATGTTATAAAATTGTAGTACCGTGCAAGAAACGGCTCCAGGGCGGCCGCGAAGAGGGTAGCCGAAAGAACTCCCCCTTGTGGCACTCCTTGCGAGATGGTAAAGCAAGATTGTAGCTTTTGGTGCTTAACAGTAAGTTTTCTATGTTCTAGCAGGCTGGTTATTATAGTTAACAAATTTCCTCTTACATTAAAATAATTCCTTAAAATCGCAATGAGCGCTGGAATTGAGACGTTGTCGTAGGCTGCGGAGATATCCAAAAAAATAATATCAATTTGTTTCTTCTCATTTAGTGCTTTCTGCACGCGAAAAAGGGTTTCCAGTAAGTTTGTTATTGTTGATCTACCCGAAATGACTGAGTGCAAATGTGGTGGTCTATGGCTGAAGCAGTGTTGATTGATGGTGGGAAGCAGTGCTTTTTTCGAATACCTTCTGTAAGGTACAACTAACAGAGATTGGTCTATAATCCTTAGCCAATTTTGGGTGTTTAATCTTTGGTATTGGGATTACAATGTAATTTTTCCAAGCTTGCGGGAAAGCTCCTGACCTGATGATTTCCTGATAGATGTGCAGTAATAGATCTATTATAAATGGGCTACTTATTTTAAGGATGAACATTGGAAATTTGTCTGGTCCAACAGTGGCCTTATTGGGCAGATCGTTGATTGCTTTCATTACGCTCTCTTTGGTGATTTGTATTTCACTCAAAGGAGGTCTTGTTGGTTCCTCTCTTGCCGAATAGTTTCGCTTGTTTAAATTTGAATATTGTTTAAATCTGGGAACGTGTTACCCAAACAACCTAGCTGAACAGCAAACGGAGCAAATATGCCTTCTGAGGCGTATTTGGTCTGTTTGCTGGTAGTGATTCCTCTTGGTCTTAGGAAGCGTGATGAGTATGCCCTGCGCATAAAACTTCCTCTTTATAAGTTTAGCGAGGATCGATATCCAATACTCGAGCACTCTGTACTGATGCTGATATGTAGGTGGAGCCGATACCAAAATCTCTAAGGCGTAATGAGAAACCACCTTTATGTGAACACCTCTGGATATATTTTGTGATTAAGTTTTATATTTCCAAATCCAACCAGCAGTTGTCGAGCAATCCAAAGAGCAGCGAGAAGTTTATTCTTTGCTTCCCTAAAATGATGTTGGAAGGAAAGGTTTATATCGTACAAGCCAAGGTCTTTGTGAAAACTGTCAACGTTCCAAATGAAGACTCTATTCATAGTAAAAGATAGATCTTCCTCTGTCCTTTCTACAGATATTTCCATTGGCGCTCTTCTTCTTCTGAATTGGCTTGCAGCTGTACTTTCTCTTGTTTCTTCTACATCATTCTAAACACCATATTAATCGGCCTGCATGTATTTCAATAATAATATTTAAATTTTTATTATTTTAATCATCGACTTTTTGGGCCACATTAATCCTAATGAACTACACAGTGCAGGAAGTTTGAAGACGCTTGAATTCAGAAGAGTAGTCACTGAGAATCATTCGGCATTATAAACACCATTCTTTTGAATCCCATCAAATTCATTGCTTCAATCACATATACCACCAAAATTAAAACTTCTTTTGAGCTGCTTTAAATTCAAAAAAACTAGGAGATATCAGAATTTTTCCTTTGAATAGCGGAACGGTACCAGCATGGACAACCCCAGCCTCCTATGTCACGAGGAAGTACTTTACAATTTAAGCTAATAGACAGGCAAACTTTGTTTTACAGTATATGCAATATAATGAGCAGTGATATAAACACGATCAGGCCCATAGCAAGCAAATAAGACTGAATTGGCCAGAAACAATTTATTTTCGTAGCCGAATTTTACTTTTGTAACGAGAACGGTAATTGCTAACCTCGTGGAAATATCGAGCAAAAATTAAACTACTCAGGGTATTTCTGAGAGGATCATCATTTCATTTTTTCCGAGAAAGTTGGTTGGTGGAAAAAGGTAGTCAAATACCAGTAAAATCGGAATATGCAATACCATCACAGAGACCGCTCGATATGCTTACCTGTTCATTAAATCATTTCACGTGTAAAAACACGGATAATTTTGACCAATGATTCCCGCATTAAGAAACAAAAGTTAATTGCGTAAAGGAGTTTGAAGTTGGGGATATCCCCTTGGATTGCTGCTAAAATTGAAGACTTGTTTCCGTTAACGGCCCAAGGGGATGTCTCCCATTTCGGAACAAAAATTGAAGGCTTTTAAATTGATTGACTTTTGCTATTATTTGCGGGTTACTCCCTTTATCTGTTAGTGAAAATTGAGCTTGGTGCGTGGCGAAAACGATGAACCCGAGATGGAGAAACGTGCTTGCAATGAAGTTCCAAAAGCATTAAAAGATTTTTCTAAGCATTAATTTAAGTTTTCTTGTTTATACTCCGTCACGACCACCAGGTCAGTGGAGTTTACAATAAATCAATCAATACAAATATTAATCGTATTTAGTAGTCATGGGCTTGAACCCCGGTCCACTCAAAGAGCGTATGCTACTGCACTCGCGCTCTTGACCACTCGGCTACGTCAG
The DNA here is from genome assembly GCF_048544385.1 of Mastigoproctus giganteus. Lineage (NCBI taxonomy): Eukaryota > Metazoa > Arthropoda > Arachnida > Uropygi > Thelyphonidae > Mastigoproctus > Mastigoproctus giganteus. Next base: position 173,078,169 of record NC_143582.1, on the reverse strand, counting down.
GCAAAATGTTACGTGCAGTGTGAATGCCAGTAGCTTCACCAAACTATGAAGGAGTTTTGATTTTCGGAGAATCGTCCAATCATATTTTATATCATAGCTTGAAATCAGGGAAACTCGCTGCTTCAATAAGCCACAGCAAATTGTCCCGGGGTGGACGCATATATCAGCCTTGTCTTGTATTTCCTTATAACCGATTTTATTGTATTCAAAACGTCAAGATGGCTTTCTGTAATTAGAATACATTTCGCGACCTACTTATCTTTTATTCGATTTGAATCGCTCGATACATATCATAGTTTATTTTTTGTCGTTTTGTATGCGAGTAAAAAATTGTTTGCATAGACTTCAGTAAAATCATTCCATTGAATACTGACAGCCGCCAATACTAAAAGGCCGGCCAAGTGTTTACTTATTTCCAACTAAATTGCATAGACGATATGAGAGGGTCTTCCGAATAGGAATCAATCCCTCCTTCGCTCTCCACGAAAAGCTTTCAACTCCTCTGGAACCTTTGGTGGCACACCAGCTGACGACATTGTTTTCTACAGACACCACATGGAGAAGTGGGCAGAAGGGCCTCGGGATTTTCTCGATGAGATGCGCTGATAAGTTGCTCCAGACATGTTGAAAAGCTTTAAGGTGAATGGTCACGTTCGCTCTGGCTCTGTAAGTTTAGGTTCAAGGCAACCTAGAAAGGGTTACTTATGGAGAAATGATACGGCTGACGTGCGCCCACCCCAGTCCTTTGTATGCGTGTCGGTGGCGATTCTGCTGAAATATACAGGTACTGGGGTGTTCACCGGAACAGAATAGACAAGTCTAGTGCATTCTCAAAACTCCACATACGCAGGGGATAGGGGATGGAACCGTCTGGCTGATCCCAGAATATGTTTTTCACGGCGACTTCCAATAACTTTCCGAGTTAGAAATGCTGCTGGAATTGTTCGAGAAAAAGGCATCAGATACTTCGTTCATTTCTTGAACTGTTCTGTGGCAGCCATAATTCTTTCATTATGTGAATGCGTGTTATTTCCAATTACAGTTCAGTAACCCTCGAATTACAATAAACATTTGGGAAGAGTCGGTCTGTAATTGAGATTCTGAGAATGTGCACAACTACTTTGAATACGTAATCACAGAAGCTTATACAGAAATCATTGGCCATTACGCGAAACCTCGCTACATTATTCACAAATACTCCAATAGCTGGCCATTTTTGTTTTTCCCTTCTTAATTTCGCCATGATTTATTCGGTATGCATAAGTAACCCGACTCAGTACACCTGTTCCTCTCCTCCTCCCCAGTCATCTGTTAGCTGCCACAGAATTTCAGAGAAAGTGCTCACAGTACGAACACGCAAATACACACACGCTGGATCCGCGGACCTGATGGAACGCCCTAATATGATATATGGCTTCTAATCGCACCAAAACTACCGTCTACCAATTTTTAGCCGAGTGCGACGCTATCGGCGTTCTAGCGAAGGAACCGCCTACGTGTGGCCTCAATGGTAAATGTTGCCGCATAATTTGGTCGTACGAAGCTATTTCGCCCGAGCATTATTACTTTCTATGTCAGAGTTGGTTTGGAATAATAACGACCAACAACACAGGCCATCCTGATTTCCATGCATGATGTCGCTGTTGTTTTATTTAGGACTCGCGCTTCCATATTTATGGCTTTCATGTAATCTAATGTTGGACTGCACATGCCTCTTCGTATCCGATCTGATCTGATATGTCGCAATTCGTGCCGGTGGGAGAAAAAGTCTTCGTGGTTTTCTTTTTTAATGCGTCGAGAAAAAAAGCCAAGGCCGCGAGGAGAAGTTGTAAACAGTCGAGTCCGAGAAATTAAAAATCCCACAAAGAAGGCCGGCAAACGAAAATAATAAAATAAAAATAAATAAATATGCCGATAAATACCACAGTTGGCTAACGGAAAGTATCACTCTTCTTAAGAGACACGGACAATCAGTCTTGCAGTACATTATAACAGGCAGCTTTGCGTTGGGCATGAAACAACCAAATCCATCGTAGCTGTCATTGCTATCCAGGGTCGCTGAGTTAAGTGGATTTGATGTGGGAGGATACCCGAACAGGCGACTGTGTCCCTTAATCCTCCTGAGAAAAGCGACTGTGTAATCCTGTTTTATTAATAGTTGGGATAACTTTTCAGTTAGGTTGAACATGCGATGGTTTTCTGATTACGTAAAGCAGCAGCGAATATCGCCATTGTAAAACGGCAGCCATATTAGTGATGGGTATAATCGAACGATACCATAGTCAAATATTCGATTATGAAATCAAAATCAACAAAAGTAAATTGAAAAAAGAAAACAGACAATAAGGGAATCTTACTTCTGTCCTCTCTCTCATAGCATTTCCATGCTCGATTATTTCGATAGCTAGCTTAATGAATAATCGATTTAATTATGCTATGTTAAAATTTATTTTAAATTTTAATGACTCGAATTTTTAGTATATTTTTAAAGCGCTTCGAGATTAATGGGAATTTATGCACAACTTATAAATATGGATCTCCCGCAATTGATAAAATGAATCACTCGTCAGCTTGAGTATCGTATCTTTCCAATCTTGTCGAAACATAATTATTAAATATATAAAATATATTTCTTTAATAAAAAATAATATATTTCTTTAATATAAAATATATTTCAGGCAATGAGATTTAATAAATTAAACAATCGTAATATGCAGTTACAGCTTTCATGATGCAGTTTACTTATTTCTTCCTTTATTTTTATAACAATTTAAATATAAACTTATTTAACGTTTTTTGTTGTGATTAACATAAGCAAATAATTGTAGTAATGATTCATGTATTTAAAAAACTGATAACAAAAACGAGGAAAAAGCATCGACTTTTATACGTGAACCGAGAACATTTTCGTTTCTGCGCATCCGCCATATTGTCCATTCATTCATCCAATCAGCGAACGAATGGACAATTCTGATTTTTTCGCGATTTTAATTACATTTGGAATACTCGACAACTCTTTCTAAAAGAGCCTAATATAAAATTTCATGAAAAATCCATCTTCTGGGAGTCGATATACCTTCTTTCTGTTATTCACTAATATTTCTTACATTTTAATGCAGCGAAAAATTGGAATTTTTGTTACAACTGTGCTCGAACACTTTTTTTTTTTCATGATCTCCCTGCTTTAGAATATCTTTTGCAACTCACAGAAGGATGCAATCTCCAATTTGTCCATCATTTGGCATTCATTCATAAGTTTGTTTGTTATTTGGTTTTTAGGAGCATTAGCAACTAAGGCCATATTGCTCCGGGGATATGCGGTGGTAATTTTCGCATCCTCCGTATTTGGTGGTCACGGGCTCGAACCCCGGTCTAATCAAGAAGCGTGTGCTACGCACTGCTGCCCACCTGGCTACGCATTCATAAGTATGCATATTGTAGGCCTATCTGTGTGAATATATAATATTTAATATGTAGTCCTCCGTGATGTAGCAAGTTGATGATTGCCACATCATGGCCGCCAATGATAAGCAACGCTAGTCGTTAGTGGCCCAACCCCGCGATAATTTAACGAACAATAAAATGATCACAATTATATATTAATCCTATGTTGATACATGAAGCTTTTTCGTCTTTTTTGCCCTTCCTAATCTCATCTGTGAAATTTTTCAACGTATATTAATAATTCCTAGATAAACAAATACTTTTTAGCATTTAAATTAAACGTGTCTATAATTGTAGAGCCAGCCAGATCTCTGAACCTCTTCATAGTGGCCCACTCAGCACACTAAATTGAGTAGCCTTGGTATGGATGTTTCGTTACGTGTCACTCATTTTGCTGTCTGGTTATCAGATCTGAGGTGGGGTTTCCTCTGGTTTTTCGGCGTGAACTTGACTACCATAACAACTGGCGCACTATGGCCATATGTCAAAAATTCTCAAAGACAAGATTAATATGTGTATCACTAGTATATAAACAATTTGTAATTTCCGATATCAGTCACAGAAAAACTTCGGAATTTTAATTTTAACCGTTTTGGTCCTTGCCAAAATTCATATTACTCAAGAGACGACAGTGTTTTTTTTTTTTTTTTTTCTCCTTTCGATAAACCAATATTTTGTGATTCAGTATATGTTTCTGCTAAAGACCAAAGTTGGCTGTTGTCAGTTTTAATGTTTATTCTCTGCATTATCCAACAAGTGGGTAAAACTCGAAATATGTTCAGTAAAAACATATTTCGAACCTTTTCCGGATAATCTTGATATCAAAAATGGGTTGGCTAATATCGAGCAGGAAGTTCTTGAAACATTTATATTTCAATAAAAAGTTATCAAAATTATTAGATCCATAAGATGTTTACAGATTTTACAAATTGGCACAGTGTTCTTTTTTATTATTATTTTTTTTTATTAAATGGCTCCAGTTGCAAACATTTTTTTTTTTTCCAATAACTGTGCAATATTTCAAGAGAAAAAGAAACTTTTTATTATTTCTACACAAACTGGAGTGCTCTTTGAGTTCTTGAGCGTCTTCGAAGCTTTGCACTCAAAGCGAACAAACCTGTTATTTGTCAATGCGAAAAAAACTTGAATGACATCCCGAGCTACACAGAACATTCAGAGCTTCGTACTTTCACTTTTCAACACATTGTCTTTCGTGTGCATTTTTATAACCTTGGTCTCCGGAAAACAATTGCACGTTTGCTATTTCGCGAAGAGATTTTTCTTCTTTCCTTGTTCCATCAATGGAAACAAATGGACAATCAACGAACTGATTTCTTTTGAACACCTCAGGAGGAATTTCATGTGTTGCTAGGTTTACAAAATTGTTCGTCTTCAATGGAAAGAATAACACGCATGTTCTGAAGATCGTCTCTTGATCAGTGCACGTCTGGTACAGGAACTCACCATGTCACCGGTATTCGCACGAGATAGTGATTTGTTTGTGGTAAGCTTCATCCTTTTAGTAAGGTGTAAGGTGTAAGGTGTGTTGGGGGTCTAACGGCTCCTGGGGTTTCCCCCATCTCCGCGTATTTTCTATGTTTCGGGCAAGCCTGAGATTTTTTTTTTTTTTTTTTTTTTTATAAATATATATGGTTCATGAGCTATGTGGCGTGTTGTGCCCTTTGTTCATCCGGCCTATTAGCCGCCAGGCCCCTAGTGGGACCTGACGTTTCCACACCCTGCCACGAGGAGGCTAGCCGGGTGTACCCAATGAAGCTATTTTACTCTGGCGGGTCCTGCCACTTACTTTCCTGAGATTTCAGTGGCAAGGACCTAAAAAAAAAAAAAAAAAAAAAAATGTATATAAAAATAAAATACTTTGGAGAAGTCGCGAGCATAGTTTAGTAAGTTAAGGTTCTTTTAAACATCGTTTGGGGTTTACACTGAAAGTCTGTAAGGCCTAAAAGGTCGGGCATAAATTTTGGTGTGTCTTAAATTTTGATGTTGGGCTGATCGCTATGTAAGATGACAGTTTTGGGTGGGGAGGCAGAAGACTGGGGGTGGAAATAGGAAGCAAAGGGGTCGATAGAGAAGATGACCCCCCGTTTTTCAGTGGAGCCTGCCCATGCTCCACCAGAGGGAAAGAAGGGTGGCAAGGGGAGAAGAGGGTTCTTCCCTTGCGAGGAAATGGGGTTTAAAGAGAATCCTGCAGGTGCAGGATCTGAGAGCCAGATGGCGCTCTACTCTAGCTCTGGGACGCTTCAGTGTTGGTCTCTTTCAGGAATTTCATCAGTGTGACGAGAATTTGTCTTGTCTGTGGTAGTTTTCCTCAAGATAGTTGTTTTCTCCTTTTCCTGTGAGCAGCTTTGATTGGCACTAATGGTGCATTTTTTGAACTGTTGAATTTTCTTCTTTGTTTCTGGTTTGTTTGAATTTCTCCATTGTTCTGGTTCATCCATTCCTTCTAAGTTTAGGCTTTTCTATTGAGTGTTGTTGTCTTCCTGTTGGACAGATTGTATTGCAATAATTGTTTTCCTTCTTGTAAATAGTTGAGTTGCAAAGTTGGTAAAAGCTACAAACTCCTCTTGTGAATTCAGGAGTCGGGATTCTTGGTTAATTGGATTGTACTGGATGTTTCTAATGAGGCTCGCTCTTATGTCGTCATAATTTTCACATTCATGCATGATATGAGTCCATGATTCGGGTTCTCCGCAAGTACAATTTCTATCTTCTGTTATGCCTAGCATGTTTAGCTTTTCCTTAAACGGACCATGACCCGTTAGTAGATACGTAGCGTTAAGGCCCGGGAAAAACCACAGTGGGGCTTTCGGGTGCATTTTTGTCACCAGTGGAAGAAATTTATGGGTTATTGCTCCTTTGGTGGTTTCATTCCACCTTCTTTGCCAGGTTTCTGTTAGGAATTCATCTATCCTTTTTTGTTCCCTCTTCCAGCCACTAGTCACGTCAAGGGTTATGCCACAGGTTGTAATTGGAATCGCTTTTTTGTGATAATACACTAGTCCCGCGCGAGCAACTTCCAGGTCAAGGGGTAGTGCACCTGCAATGACCTGGAGCGCCGCCGTACTAACTGTGCTACTCGCTCTAGTGATTGTAAGTAGTATGTTCCTCTGAATTGTTTCAAGAATTTTCCTGTTTGTTACTGTGCTGGTTTTTGTCATCCATACTGGCGATCCGTACATAATTACCGGGATGAAGAGGGTTTTGTAATATAGGGAGAGGATCTTTTTATTTAGCCCCCAGTCCTTACGTGTGATTCTTGATATAAGTGCTGTGTATATGCGTATCTTCTTCCTGAGGTAATTTAAGTGCGGTTTAAATGAGAGATTGCTGTCAATGATAATTCCTAAGTATTTTATCTCGTTTGATAATTTAACTGTTATTCCTTCTACTTTGATTTGTGGTGGCCTGTTTAAGTTTAGTTTTCCTTTCAAGAGGACCGAGTTGGTTTTTTCCGGTGCTAGTTTTAGGTTATTTAGTTTAACCCAATCCTGTAGGATTTGCAGCGCTCCATTTGCTTGTTTTTCAAGGTTGGCTCTTGAATCAGCTGCTGTGATTAAAAGTAAATCATCGGCAAAGGCCCTCGCCTCAACTTCCCCCAGGTCCTTGCAGAGAAAGTCATCGAGGACCAAGTTCCACAGGAGTGGCCCCAGAACAGAACCCTGGGGGCAGCCCCTGCGAACTGCACGTGATAGGCTGGAATAGGGCGCAAGGATCTGCACTTCCCTGTCAGTGAGATACGACTTTACACAGTCAAATAGATTTTTTGGAAGGGCTGCAGCACGAAGCCTCGCCAGGACGCTCGGCCACCAAAGGGTGTCGAACGCCCCAGCGAAGTCCACCGCGATCACCAGGAAGTACTTGCTGGTACATTGTGCAGCTCTGTTAAGGAGATCTCGGATCGCATCAATAGTAGAGGTTCCAGATTTGAACCCATATTGTTTTGAGTTGCTAAGGTTTGCTTCCATATAGTGCTGTTCAATTCTCTTGTGTAGTAGTCTTTCCAGGATTTTGCTCACCGTCGATAGCAAGGCAATTGGTCTATAGGATGTTGGCAGTTCCGGCAGTTTTGTAGGGCTTTTTGGTATTAATTTTAAGATGGCTTTTTTCCATTGTGTTGGAAAGTGACCTTTCTCCAGGCAACTATTGTACAGTCTTAGTAGGAGTTGTGGGACACATTCAGCAGTCTTTTTAATCATCTCTGGTTCAATTAGATCTAAACCTGGGCATTTTTTGTTTTTTGTTCTGCCCGACGCTTCTTGGAGCTCCTCAAGAGTAAACGGCGGTTCTTTGTGGGTGTTTATGTAACTTTCATTTGCGTGACATATCTCCTCCTGCTCCAGTGTCAGTTCTGTTGGCGGTTCCACGAATATTGCTGCAAGAATATTTGCAACTGAGTTTCTCCACGTTGTAGTCAGTGAGCCCTGTGGCGTTTTTGTTGCCACCATAACTTCTCCTCTGGGGAGCTTGCTAGTTATGATTTTGAACACCACTCCCCAGGGATCGGTGTTTCCTGTTGTTTGGACGAATCTCTGCCAGCTTTCCCTTTTGCTCTTTTTGATTTGCTCCGTGTAGTGATTTCTAAGCTGGCGGTACCTGTTTCTCATTTCCGTGACTTCTTCCTGTGGCCAGCTTCTTCTTGCCCTTTGAAATTCTCTTCGTTTTCCCTGTACCATTTTCCTTAGCCTTTGCAGCTCAGGGGTCCACCAAGGCATTGGCCTTGAGATCGGAGTTCTCCTTTTCATGCTTGCTTCCGCCGCCGTGGTGATCATTTTAGTCATGACTCTGTGAAGGATTTCCGGATTTTCCATCTCCGATTGTATATTTCTATTGGCTTCCATGTAGGCCTGTTCTTGGCTACTTAGTGTCCTTTTGAATTTGTCCCAGTCAGCTTTGTGGATGTTGAATCTGTTCTGCATCTGTCTTAAAATAGGTATCCTTTCCAAGCTTCTGTTTATGGAGTATGTGATTGTCCTGTGGTCTGAAGTCGTCCAATCACTTTGCACTGTCCAGTCGGAGATATAATTTTCAATATTCCTTGTCACCAGGGTAACATCTATGGTCGATTCCCACAGTGTGTTTGAGAATGTGGGAAGGCAATGAGGTTGATTCATAACAGTAAAGATGGAATTTGATAGAAAGTCTTCTAACTTCTGTCCATTTGCTGTTGCTCGTCGATCAGGGGTATAGCTATGCCACTGTGGGGACCGGCAATTTACGTCCGCACCAATAATTATCTTGTTTCCAGCTAGGATTGACTGGACGTTTGAACAGTTAACCGATCTCTAGACAATTTTGCTATTTCTGGCCAGATGTTTTTCTGTATACGTAAGTGCACCAAGTTTCCCCCGCCACAGAAGACACGAACGTTCCTCGATTTGCACGTCGACTTTTCGTATCTTTTCATCATTCTTTCCTAAACTGTAACATCGGCGAAAATCCTTTTAACAGACAATCACGGCTTCTGGATTTGCGCTAGTTTCTTCTTCTTGCTGGCTAATCTTACCGCAATGTAGTATTTCTTTAAGAAAGTTTTCAGTTTCCAATTTTTTACAGCCTCATTGAGTAAAGAGAATGAACTTCTAAAACCTTTCATCCGCTTGTGAGTGGGCATCATCCATTACTGGTATTCCCTACACAAATAACTAAGGATACATAACAGAAGTTATTTGACATAAACATCATTGTTGAACACAAGCTCTTGCTTCTATGCCGACTTTTCCTATTCGTCCAACCTCAGCTATTGACCTGTCGATATGTTCCTCCCCCCCCCCATGTCCAGACATCTGTTTCAGTAACTATGAGTAAAGAGTACTGCTTGTTACTGTCGTATAACCACCTGTGTTATACGTGCTGTTACATAACATGTAACGCGTGGATTATTCCACGTGATATACGTATGCAACCATCTCGAAGAAACGCTGCCTTACAAATGCTTCTTTGAGAAAACTGCAACATAACTTTCTTCACAATAGGAACAGTTATGCTCCCTAACTGTTCCTATTGTTCAGAAACGGGTATGCTTCCGTTCTTAAAGGAAATATATGCAAAATTTTTAATGAAGTTAAATATGAGTGGCATAACTGGATACTTTGTTTAAACCTCACAGTTATATGTACGTTGTTGAGTCAACCATCAGGTTACACTAAAAATCTTGGTTCCCTCCTCGAAAAACAGGGTGAGTGATTTCAACAAGATATAAAGGAGATAGAAGGAAGATACCAGGGAAGGTGTAACGTAAATATGATGACAGATTACTGCAGGTCTTTAAAAAGGGAAGCGTCTGGCGTAATGCTTAAAATAAAATTCATAACATCAATTTGAGGCCAAAAGACAAATGATTCCAAAAAATCTGGTGAATCAGCACAAATCTTCTGCTTGCACCTTTACGATTGGGGGGAGACTATTAGTAAGCCTGGGTAATAACCCCCCATGTGCAAGTCCTGAAATACGGCACTTAGCACACTGTGGGTGACCACCCAGGAGCGAACCAACATAAGCAGGGATCGAGATGTGGTGCCCACACTACACAGAGGAATGCTGCCCTTCTGTATTACCAGTCTATACTAGGTGGTAGATGACGTTCGTCAACCGGTGCAATACCACCACTTTGCTTAATGGAGGCAGTCTTCAAAGCAAAGCTCCTGCAACTCTTCCCCCCCCCATCTCTTCCATCATGTACGATTGATGTCTTTTGAGGTTATGACGGACATCATGGCGAGATCCAATATTCCTTACATTTCGAGGGTACAGCCTAAAATGGTGTTCGCAGACCAGCCGCTAGAGTGTCAACCGGACCGAACCTATTGGTAACTCTCTGGGAGGCTTCGGGATCAGCTGGTGAATAATCTCGCTGCCTCTATGCCAGATAGTGGCTGGAGGGAGTCCGAGTAGTGTGTATGTTGGGGACATTTTCGAAGCCACGATATGTAAAGGAACCTGGTATATTCTTGTTGTGCCACTGCTCATCTCAGTTGTCCGAATTATTCGTTGTCCTGTTCCTTTCGCTTCAAAGATGGAACTTATGTATATGTCCTTTCTGATATTCCCTGTAAGAGATTTATTAATTTGTAATCTCCTCTTACTGATCTTCTCTGCCTTAAAATCTCTCTACCACATTCTGTCAAATTCATATGTTTCCTTCATCGTTCTCCCAACTTCACTAATCACTTAGAACTCTTTACTTCCTCTCTTTGAAACTTGATTTTGTCCAGTCCAACTTTCCTAACAGTGGCTCTCGTGGGTGGGTTGCACAGTTGGCAGGATCGCAGTCCTCTCCACACCAGCTAGGAATGACCTCAGTTCAAATCCCGTCGATGACAGTAGGAACTTTTATGGATCTTCACAACGTGGCTGAATTAGTCGGTCTCAGGCGTGGGTAGCATGGTTTTTTCTCCCGGAAACTCGGGTTTTTCGTCCAGCAAACAGAAAATCGACCTCAGCACACACACTCAAATTACAGACAATACCATGAAGTAACATGGCCTTAGTTGTCCATGCTCCTAAAACCCAACAATATAATCCTAACAGTGAAGTAAAATCCTTGGTGATTTTTAATATTCACAACACAACTCCAGATGGCTTCCGTTTTCTAGTCACACGGACCCAGCTGGTCGAGATACTGACGGTTTTGCAATTACTAATGACCTCGCACAGATTGTTCATTTACCAACCAGAATACCAAACAACCTTAACCACATAGCCAACACGCTTGATATATTTCTCACAAACAGCATTTCTAAGTACATATTCGAGATTAGTGGTCCTCTAGACACTCAGATCACAACTTGGTGATGGTCTCTTTTCCAATACAGCCATTGTCTCAACCTCGTGTTGTTTGACATTACAAGAATGTAAAATGGGATGATTCGCAAGATTTCTTTTCTTCTTACCCTTGGTCGGATTACTGTTTCAAATCTTCTGGTGTCATCCTTTGCTCAGACCGTGTCAGTGAAATTATTTTTGTAGGGATGAAATCCTTTATTCCACAATCCACCTCAAAATCTCACCCTTTATCTAAAGCTTGGTTTCCCACTAAAAGTGCTAGGGCTTTCAAGATAAGAATGTTGCATATCGCAATTGGCTTGTATACAAAACTCCAGCTTTATTTTCTTCTTACACCAAAGCTTACAACAATTGTAAAGCATTTATTGATCAGTCCAAACTAAATTTCAAAGTCTAACCGTAGAAAATCTGCGTGTCCAAATGGTAGTCGAGAAGTCTTGTCTCTTGACAAAGCTATTGGCCGCAACTTTTGCCCATTTCTATTCCGACCTTTGTCAAGACCACTTGGTTCTATTTCCACTTTAGCGAAAGATAAAGCTGATCTGCTAGCATCCTCTTTTCTTCTAACTCGTGTATTGATGATCTTGGTAAACCACACTCCATTCAGTGCCTATTCTGGTCTTCCATCAAAAGGATGTTAGAAAGATTTTGAACAATCTTGATGCTAGGAAAGCTCCAGGTTCTGATGATATTTCTCCACCTGTTTTCAAAACCTGTGCTCTTGAGCTTACTTATTCCTGTTTTGTGTCGCTTTTTTTTTTTTTTTTTTTTTTTCCTCCCTTTTTTTTTTATTGCACAGGTTCCCTTCTGCTTAGAAATTGCTCATATCTAGTCAGTTCCTAAAAATGCGACAAATCCCTCCCATCCAATTTATCGTCCCGTTGCACTTCTTCTACTCTTTGTAAAGTAATGGAGAAATGTATTAACTGCCAACTCTTAAATTATCTAGAAATCTTCCATTTAATCAATGATTGCAAGTATGGATTCCGTCAGTGTCGATCCACTGGTGATTTCTGGCTTATGTTACTCATCTGTGGACAGGTTCAATGGAGAAGTTTGAAACCTCAAGCAGTTGCTTTGGACATTTCAAAAGCTTTTGATCGTGTTTGGCATAAAGGTCTACTAAATAAGCTTCTATAAATTACAAAACTTCTTCAATTACAAAACACAGTTGGTTTGCCAACTGTGTTTTCTAATTGGATATCCAGTTTTCTCTCTAATCGCTCATTGAGGGTGATGGTAGATGGCTCTCTGTCTTCTAACTTCTCCACTAATGCTGATGCTCCCCAAGGTTCAATTCTTGCTCCCATACTTGTACTTTCATTTATATGAATAGACGTGTGTGGTGAGAGGACAGGGGATGCTATGACTGATCTTAAAAGCTTTCCAGGTACCAACGGAATACTTTGGAAAAAAAAAAAAAAAACAATATCGATAGAACTTTTTCTTAAGTAACATCTGATAACATAGTTCTATTACAAGTTAGGTAATGTACACGGTGCTTTACATTTCAGACACATTCGATTTTTTTTAAAAAATTAATTGAATTTTTTTCTTCTTCTGTGATTAATTGAAGTGAAAAGTAAATATAGTTATCTTCTTATCAATTAAATACTAAGATTATAACTTTATAGCATATTTAATAAAGCTCTATAGTTTTACGTCCTCTAAACTTTAGCCTTTAAAGTTAACAATACTGCATTAAAGCTACGTGTAATCTATAAATTTCTTTTTGCCATAAAAATTGCACGAAAAAAAAAAAAAAAGAAATAATTGCTGGATTTCTATTTGAACGATTTAATGAAATTTAGGGTGGTTCGAAAAAATCTTTCTGTATGAAATAAATATAAAATTTCATGAAAATCCGTCCACTGGGAGTGTAGTTGTTACATGCGGGCGGACGGACGGACATGAAGACAATAGACGCTTATGCATATATGTTAACGCGCCTAAAAAAAAAAATGTTAATTTTAAAATAAGCGTAACTAACTTAGGGAATGTAACATATTAGAACAGCTCGACTTTTCAGCTATATATGACCTTTCGTTGAAGCTGGGAAACAATGGTTCATTCCGAATAGTTTGACACTTCCAGGTATTATCTCGCTTGAATAAATTACAATATAGGATGTTTAAAGCGAGACAGCTCGAAACTACTTTAAAACGGAATTCAGACCGTTCCAATGGCAGGCAGCACTGTTCATGTCAGTCGAGGTGATCATTTATAGACTAGGGAGAAATGTCACTTTTGAACGAACCCACACGCGCGCACATACACACACACACACACACACACACACACACACACCTGTGCAGTCGAAGACACCGCCCTCCGGAACTTAGTTTTCATTTTTAATAACGGACGAGGCCCCACCTTCTGCAGTGTATTGGCGGCTGCTGCTTGCTCTAATAACTTAACTCTCGTTCGGAGAACCGGACATGGAGCAGCTCTTATTTATCCCAGGGATTCTTAAATGAGTTACGGTGTGGTCTGTTCACATTTTGAAACCACCTGTTCGGTATTTGGGGTTGCGAGGCTGGCGACTAGCATTCGGAAGGGTTTTATTTTATCAATCCGGTGAAGTTGGTTATTACATTTAAAGCAGGATTTTGAATCTAAGTTCGCCATTCCTCGGTGTAGCATTTTTACACGAATTATTTGCATAATTTATTTCTTGTTTATATAAGTTATTCTTAAAAACTGTCGCTGCCCTTATGGTCTGCCTAATTCAAGAAATTGCTCATTTTAATCGTTATGATCATCGCATGATGCCCGTGAATCACCTTTTGCACCAGCTCTTGTTTCAGAATGATGGATCTATAAGCGAAAAGCGAGAATTATCTGTAGGGGCATAGTACGCCGAACTGGATAGTGTAGTATAAGGATAGTGATGTAAACATTTCCGAAGTGAGTTCAGTAGTTTCAGTTAATGTACAGATATCATTGGTCGGTATTATTCCTTTGCGGAACCAATTTCTAAACAGCTTTTTCCTTTTTGAAATTACTCACAGAAATTTACGTTCCTATTCTCAGAATGCACTCCATTTCACTTTTGCTGTCCTATTCCTACAGGTTAAAAAGAGAAAGAGAGAACAAAAGAAAATCATTTTTGTGGGCAGTTATTTCTGCTGAGACTTGATACAGAAAGTTCGGCAATTTTTCCACTGTTTGAAGAATTTCTGGAGCCTCTGCTTCATGTTATCTCCTGAATTATGGTCTTCGATTTTTCCTGGAACTTTCAAATAGTGTGAAATCTTTGTCATTTCCATGTAATTTTTAGTTTCGAGAAACAGAAGGTATTTCAGAAGGTATTTCATCTGAGGAATGTGAGAGTGACACATTAAAGCTATATTACCCGTGTCAGAGAGTGGCACACATTTCGGCTGGAGTGAGCAGGTCCGCGGGAATGTCAAGAGAAAGTTGATACTTTTTTTTGTTTGTTTTTTTTTTAACGCTAATAAGATCGTGTATCAAGAATTTCTTCCGCTGAGCCCCAAGGTGTCAACCAGCATTCCTACAAAAAATTTCCACAGTGTGTACTGGAATATCTGCTGTAAAAAATGGCATGCTGGAGTTTACACTAACTGTACGCCATTCTGAATGCATGAAAATTTTATGGTTGTAATTTGCCACCCCTTCTAGTCTTCGGATGTAATCCTCTCCCTTCCCGTCATTTCTTCTTGTTCCGAGGACCAAAATTTTCGCACTCGAAGGATGGAGATTTTATATATTTCCAAGATTCCAGGAAAATCGCAAGGCGTACTGAAATATATCACAAAACAGTAGCTCCAAAGATGATACCATTAGCGGCAGAATCGCTTTATCGAGTCCCAAGAGTATTACTTCGAGGGTGACAGCATGGAACATCCAAACAGCACCTTTCTTTTATATATATATATATATATATATAATACGATTGGACCACACTTCGTACACTTGTTGGCATATCGAAGGACGTGTGCATTATACTGCCTTCAAAAGCTAATTCTATATCTCTTCTAAAACTTCCAGAGCATTCTAGCCTTAATCAGAACCTTGACCATCTAGTTAGTCCCTCCCTTCTCCCTAGTCCTCTCTCAGGCTAGTCGGCACGATACATCGTCGTCTGCAACTCGTTTAAAGTGGTCTGGGTTCAATTCTCGTCAACGAATTTCTAAAGTCCTCTTCAGTCGATGTCACAATCCGCCGATCTCAGGAGGAAGGTTCCTTTCCCCGTGAGTTATTCCGGGTTTTTCAGCCACAGCACAACATGCAAATTGAACACGCGCAAATACCCATAAGGTTATGAGCGTACACTTGGGGGCCGTTAATACCATTATTTATTTTTATTTATATTCCTCTCCCTCCTACTATTTCGAATTCTAAAGTATTTTACTGGTTTCTCATTTTAGTAGTACAGAGCGAGCCAAAAAGAAATAAATAGTTTTAAAAAAAAATTACAGAAATGAAATCTTGGCATCAACCGTTACTGGGACATACGCCGATGTACTGATAATCATTGGACATTTACCGCGTCCGCGACAGGCCCTCGATATGTGTCCCACGAATTAAATTAAATTCTCTGTTTATACTCCGGGACGACCAAACGGTCAGAGGAGTTCACAAGAGAGACAGAATACAAGAAACAGCACCGTATTCAGCAGTCACGGGCTTGAACCCCGGTCACTCAAGGCACGTGTACTTATGCACCCGCGCTCCTGACTACTAGGCTACGGCGGCCCTCTTAATGGCAGAAAGCCAATCCGACAGTCCCAGTTAGTTAGTTAGTTATTTGGTTTTTAGGAGCATTAGCAACTAAGGCCATATTGCTCCGGGATATGCGGTGGTCATTCCCTGACCTTTCCACATCCTCCGTATTTGGTGGCGACGGGCTCGAACCCCGGTCTAATCAAGAAGCCTGTGCTATGCACCGCTGCTCCTTCCCACCTGGCTACGGAGGCGCCTCCGACAGTCCCAGGCCTTTGCTAGTGTATGCCTGTAGAAATTGATGCCCATACCTCAATTCTGCGTTTCAGTTTAGAAATGTCTGTTGATAGACGTAGCATAAACACATTAAATTACAACTATAAACCCTAAGTTATCAACAATCAAGAGTTATCGATATATTTGACGGAATTTTCTTAAATCTTTTTTTCGGAGAATCTAACCTCTGAAAAGCCTTTACACGGGACTCGAGGATTATATTTTTGAGCTGTCAATGAGATCGATGAGGGGCTGTATGTCTTCAGACAAACGCAAAGTTAAATAAAATAAATCAATTTTCTATTTATACTTCGGGTCAGATGACCACACGGTCAGAGGAATTCACTAGATAGACAGAATAGAAAAACAGCACCGTATTTAGCAGTCACCGGCTTGAACCCCGTTCATTCAAGGCATCTATACTTTATGCACCTTCGCTGACCACTCTGCAACGATTTCCCGTTCCCTTATTTTAGAGGGATGAGAGCGTGCTCAGCTTTCTTTCTGGGTGGGAAAAAACAGGTCAGTAATCACTTTCGAGAGAGAACCTTCACTTATTTGTAAAGAGCACATTGATTCATTGGTATTGGCTCCTTAAATGGAATTATCCGTACAAATAGTTCTCTCGTGTGAGTGAATGAGAGGAACATAAACTGTGGGCTACCTCGCATGAGCATCCATATCCTAAAACTTTCTGTATACTTTTTGCCTTGAAACTGTCATTCTTGTGGCCGCCAAGCGCTGGCCAGAGAGCTCTTCGGCTGTTGCCTCCCTTAGTGTCTATTAGGATCAGATAGTGGTCATTAGGGACCTTGACTGTCTTAAAGAGATCTCTCCTCATGCTGATCCCCGTAAACCTGAAGCTTTCATTTTCAACACGGTTAAAGCTGCAACCACCTCAGTTTGCAACTATCCTTTCATCCACAGTTAAAATAAGTTATCCAAATCTTACAAACACGCTCCGAGGTTAGAAATGAGTAATGACACCTAACTTTCAAATTTCGTGTAAAAATTTATGCCCTTCCGTTAAAAAAAAAAATAATAAATAAATAATAATAATTAAAAAAAATAAGAAAAACCATGGTTGTAACTTAAATTTTGGCCATCAATGTATATCTAGATATAGGAAATCTGGTCCCATTTCCAGGAAAATACTTAGTCATCGCCTAGCGACACCTCTCAACAGATAAACAACCAACAAGTACACACGGGTCCGAAACTACTTCCCCACCAATCCTTGAATAAAATCAAGACGAATACGACTATAACTTCCTATGACTCCTGATTTCCAACCAAGCCTTTCTGTAGAATTCCATCCTTCCTCCGTAATCTTAACGTTAACGTGCAAGAATACGAATAAGGCTTGTAGCCAGTGAAGGGGCTCTCATCATTGCATAAAATAAAGATCGCAATCAATAGGACTAGCTATCTCTAAATTAGCGTGAAGGGGAGATACCAGGAGCTTAATATTAACCAATTCTGTGAGTGGTTGAGCGCGCGTACACAAAAAAGTTTCTGGTACTCCTTTGCCTGTGTAGTTCTTAGGGTAGCAGTTGACTGTTTCCAATCCTAATTTCTACACATTTATGAAGCGCTGTGCAGTAATCATAAATAATGTTACATATGGACCCAGCTACAGAACCACTTGCGTTTAGAGAAGAAAGAAACCATTCAAATTACAGGGAGGTTTAGACTTCACTTTGGCTCGCTTTATGCAGAGAATTAATTGGATAGCAGAGTTTCTATTAAATTAATGGCAAGGGTTGTTCCAACAATCCGAACCATTTACGGATAACGTAAATCTCGAGCAGATGGAAAGGAGGAATTTTTTGGATGCCACTCCTATAAAAACTTGAATGCGTTAAATATTTGTGAGCGTGGCTAGGCCGTAATAGATCCACAGGGTTGTCCAATAGCCACGAAAGAGGAGTGACACATTGAACCTGCGGCAACAGAGGATCCAATCATCACTTGCTTCGCTGGTCACTCGGCAGTCAGTGACAAGTGCCGGCATGCATACGAAGTCGCACGCAGTCGAAACGCAACTCATTCCAACCCGGATCTTATTAACTATGCACGCGAATATTGGCAGTGTCGCGTGACAGTCGCCTCTGCCTTCCAGCGAAGGCTAGGGGAAGGTGGTTACTGGCGGGGGAACGATTGTTAGCCTGTAATTTGGTACAATTCATTTTCATTTATGGGCTGCGAAGGAGCGTGCTGTAAACAGGACTGCGGCTCTCATCTTTCCGGAAGACAAAAGCAAGATTAATAATAACCGGGCTACAGAGAGAGGATTAAAGCTGGAAATTACACCCGAACAAAAATGACACGAACTTTAAAGAGATGACGCGGTTCACTTACACTAGTCAGGACCTTTCGGGACTCTGGGCACATCGCCGATCGTGGAACAGCAGCGCGCACACGCACACAACCTGCGTATTCATATTTAAACCATCCCGTGGACCGCTGAAATTCGGATTAGAACGTTTTTGTTCTTCCTAACAAGATCAGACCTTTCTTCTTCCTCCTTAAGTAACCCTACAAAGCTCGATTAATACTCCGCAGCTGCAAAGCCAATAAAGGCATTACACCCCTATTCGTTTTAGAATTATCCGTGGAAGCGCTTTTAAAAGCGCTTACCATTAAACAAAGAAACTCTTAAATCTTCATTAATCTAACTTAATTCTTCATTGTCTTGTACGTTTAAAACCTGCCTTCTAGCGACTGTGTGAAAAACTATGAGGTGGAGGTGTGTCCACAATCTTGTCACCGCACCGAGCAGCCGCTGGCGAGGGTGGAGAACCCGCGGTCCAAGGACGCATCCTCTCCAGACCCATCGCGGCTTCTATTATACAAATAGCCCGCTTTGCGGAGGCCCATTTGTCAGTATGGTCTTCACTCCAGTCTACGAATTTTAAAACTGCGCCATTAAAACAGGGGGTGCTTGAATCGCAGTTACGAACACGACACCACAGCGCATTTGGCATCTGAAAATTATGGCGCAGGTTTAGCTGTTCTAAAGGCGTAGGATTTCTTCACCTTTTCTTTCGATAATCACTTAGCTCGCCTAAAGTAAACTAAACGCCAACTTTGTAGGATGTTATTCCCCTGTGAAATTGTAGCCCTCTATAGCTGTCTGTTGATATTTTGCAATGCCGCGCATGTTCTGAGTTAAAAAAAAAAAAAAAAATACGCTGCAAGTCATTATGTGGTCATTATTTATTTGCTCTTCCATGGTCGTGCTCTTCAATATTATTATTTTGAAGAACGCATTGTGCTGTGTGTATTATCCGTACGGGTGTGTGTTCTTCAGACTGATTTGCATGTTGCACTGGTTGAAAAACCTGGAATAACTCACGGGGGAAACTGTACTCGCATCTAAAATCTGCTAACTACAGCCCGGATTGAAGAAGCCAAATTCCTCCAGTCTCCAACAGGATTCGCCCAGACGTTTCCAAACGCTGACCACAGTTACTCTTCAATAATTACGGGCCGTGTTAGCTTTGTATTGAACTACTGATGATGTGATAGGCAAGCCCAACTGGTATCAGACCATTTTAGATGCAGAGAATGGATCCATAACGAAATCAAAGCCTAGTCCCATGTGATATGAACCGTTGCGCACAAATGTTCTGTGGTACATGTCACACAATCGGGGTATGTAGTAGCTTATCCGTCTCCTTTGTGAACTCTTAAAAGAAAAAATTCGTTCGCGAAGAGCATCAAATAACTTGCTTCCTTTAAAAGACAATATAAACTGCAATATTATTAAACATATAAAAACTTTGAATGGCCATGATAATAGAATAGAATCTTTAATTGTCGTACGACCTACAGTCATACGTATTTTGTTTTTTAATTGCTAATGTGTGGTACACAAATACTATATCTTCTGTGATAGTATGATTGTTTTGCCACTAGTCGCTCTTTTCGAGAAGGCTGGATTTGAATCCCGTATAATATTAATTAAATTCTTAAAAGGCATCTTCACTGGAAAATTAAAAAAGACTCATCTGAGCTTTTTTTTTTTTTTTTTGTACGAGTAAAAAGATGTACTCTTCTATAGCTTTTTAGTGATAGTATAGTGGTTTCTCCACTTGTCACCCATTTGGAGAGGTTTGGGTTCGATTCTCGTCCGCAACCGGAGGAATTTCTAAAATTCTGTTCAAATCGAGGCCAGAATTCGCCAATCTCGGGCGGAGAGAGTAGACTTTTTAAAGTTGCCACTTGTTTTGCTATTTGGGTCCTTATCATTCGTCATAGTAGACTTCTCAGCACGTTGAGCACGTTGTTATTTTAAGCCAGAGAAAAAAAATCGCATTAAAACTACGTTTTAAAATCTTCATTGTCTCCATTCAGAGCGAAACTAGGCAGCAGATATCATCAATCATCGGGGGTGTGTGCGCGCGCACACACATCGGCAGCTTGCAGCATTCCTTCAATAATTTAGTTTGTAAATGCCAAATTAATCTTCTGAAATCGACTTTATTTTTCCCGAAGGTAAGGGTGGGCGCTAAATATCAGCCTGTTTATCATTCTGACCCAGATGCACACTGGCCATCTGGTGTAGATTGACATATGCACCGTCACTGATGTATAAAAAAATTAACTATCTGTTTAAACCCTGGAAGGAGCACACGGTCAAAGGAGTTCACAAGACAGAGAGAATACAAGAAACAGCACCGTATTCAGCAGTCACGGCCTTATATCCCGGTCACTCAAAGCACGTGTACTTATGCGCCCTCGAGCCTGACCACTCGGTTCCACAGACGTTTTACATTTATGTCTCATCACAATTTGTGCGAATTAAATCGAGCAACAAAACATATGTATATATACAGCGTATATTCTGGTGTGTGTGTGTGAAATGACAGAGGCTGTATATAAATACTTCAGATGTTTCAGCAGTATAATGGGAAATCGTAAGTTTAATTACGTAATCATGTGAATAAATTTCATTCAAATTAGCTTAGGACTAAGATCAGAATAAATGAGGAAAAATCAAAATCCATTTGGATGAAAAGGGAATGTGCAATCGCAATGGTTATTCAATACTGAAGTGCGAGCTTGCCTGCAATGTAGCAGCAGCTGTCGAGGAACGCTAAAATAACTCGTGGCTATTATGTGTCATGAATCCGTCTATCACCATATATTTTTTCCTTCTTTTGTTCCAGCTCAGACTCCTCCCACTTCTATCATGAATATACAGAGACGCCTTCTAGCGATATAGTAAAGAATTACAAGGCCAGTTACAGGTAACGGCAATGCACCCATTGGCAAGGGTGGAGAGTCGCAATTCAGAAGGTCATCTTGGTTTTCTTTATATGAGCCTCGCGACTCGGTAATGAACCCCACAAGTGCCCATCTGGTGCGCATTCACGGCAGTGGAATGCATTAGTCCAACTAGGAAAACAGCCTAAAACTTTCGGCATTTTCTGAATATAATCATTTTGCACTCATTGTAGAGTCGAATAATAATAAAAAAAAAAAAAAAAAAGTACAAATCCGGCCACTCGCGTGCATTTTGAATCTAATAAATCTTGGTTCTGTTAGGAGATGGAAAAGATGAGACATTCATCGTAAAAACGCTTTCACTTACCAGGAACCTGTTTATTAGAAAATGAGTGCAACTGTACAAAACCACTGATAATTTTAAATGTCAAGTTATAAAAGCTTGGAGGGTCACACAAAAATAGAAAAGGGTTAGTTAGTGAACGCAACTTACGTCCTTCGTCAACCGTTAAAGATGACAGTGGCCGTTGTTACAATGGCTGCATTCGAACTGAGTCAACAGAGGTTTGCCAGTGAGGGTAGCATAGTTGGGGGATGATAACACCAGGGATAGACAAAACAACAACAAAAAAAAAAAAAAAAACGACGTCCGTCTACACTGGTGTTTCGCAACCCCCTTTTTTTTCAACCCACGCCTCAAATGGTGTTTTTAAAGTTATCATGCGAACAAAAACGTATCTCTATGCATTTTTGAAAATCACTGCCCTACTGGAAACACACGGGTGGGTTTCACCATTAAAGCACTACATATGTGACCAACTATAAGAACCAGTACTGACAGAACTTTTCTGTTTAGTACAGAACAGCTGTAGTGACCTAAAGTGCCAGAAAATTAGAAATCAAACACACGGACTCGCCTCACAAGGAATGGATTTCTATACGATGTGCTCGACAGATTCTCTGTACCCGTCTCCAAGGCTATATTCTCTCCCCACATCCAGTTATAATGGAATTCTTACCATACTACCAAGACAGCTTGGAGTCTATTACCAGGATTCTGTAAAGTAATCACATTCGCAGTACACATCTCCCAAGCAGGAAACTTGACTTTAGAAACTTTTCTAAAGAGAAGTTTCCCACTCTGGACATCGTAAGAAGTAGATGGTTTGACGCATTCCATACGTTATATTATGGAATAATATAACGTATGGAATGCGTCATTGCGAAGAAGAGTACATTGGAGAAACTATGACAAGATCGAAAGTGAATTTTGGAATAATTCTACCATTGAGTCAGTCCTTGTAGAACACTTCTGGCAGGAAGACAAAGTGCACACTATTACATACAAAGACATTGGTTTAATAGTTCTTCATTCGAAGAGCAGAGAAAACATCCTGATGTGATACCGCGCTGTATGAAAGTGTAAGCCTTCACTGTTCATTCCTTTCTTTTATGCAGGTGTAAGAGTCCGTGAGTTTATAATCAGAAATTCTGCTACCAGACAGAGTATCAAAGAAATTAATAAACACACCCTCAAAATACAGTAAGTCGAATTCAAGAAACCGAAGTGAAACAAAAATATGAGTACACTAAATATTACTTTTTTTAAATTTTAATCCCCGAAGTTTCTACTGGAGGTTGTGGTATAATCCGGTCATTTCGGTCATAGTATCGAAGTCTTTAAAGGTTTACCAATGTGTACCAACGGTGATCGGTCCCGTTGGAAGTCTTGGGAACCTCTTCAAAAATGAACGCGTTAGACGCACAAGATCACAAAGCTTTAATTTTTGATTAAACAGAATAGAAAAATCCCAACTACATTTCTATTTGTTTTAAAAATTTTACAAAATCAGGCTAGGTTACAACCATAGTTGAACTCTGAACACTGGGGATTCAGTTTCCAGAGCTAATTGATTAATTTTCGGTTTATACTCCGGGACAACCACTTTCGGTCAGGAATTTACAAGAATATTACAGTATTTTGTAATACCAAATGGATTTGAATACCTAGCGGGTGTAACTTTATTATTGATAGACCACTCGGCTATTCCCCTGTTCAGTTGAATACACTTTCAGCCTTTCACACGAATAAAATAGAAATCTTTGCGATCTCAGATGGTCAAATTAAGCCAAGACAGAAACATCGGTTATCACTGATTATACCAGTGGTTTCAACCGGGGTACCGCGGCACCTCAGGGCGCTGCAACAATATTCCAGGGGTGCCACGTAATTTGGGTTTAAGTTACTTAAACTTATTATTATTTTTTAATTTATATGTTTATTTCATTATAAAAAGATGTACAGTATCTTTTTAATTTTGTGGTGATCTATAATTGATGTTTATTTAGTACCTCTATACAAAGAATAAAATTATATACTGTATGTATATAATTTGTATTATGAAATGTACTTTTTATAATTATATAAAAAGTATTGAGTAGGGGTGCCGCAAAATAAAATAAATTACTTAGGGGTGCGTTATTAAAAAAAAGGTTGAAAACCACTGGATTATACATTACGATAATTATCATATATCATTTAAAACTTCTCATATTCAGCAGATAATTTTGTTTATCGTGGTTTTGTGTTAATTGCATTAACGCAACCTTATTAATGTCATTTAATTAATAAGGATCAGTAATCTGTCATCACTCGATTAAGAACCATTTCTGGCTTGCCCCACAGACAATCTTCGAATGAATACACGTTGGCCTTAGTAACTTTTGTGCCAATAAACAGATAATTTATACCAGACAACAGACATTTACGATAAACTGGGCTAATATTGAGAACTTGTGATGCTCAACAAATGCGTTTCAGTCAGGATGGTTTGACTGTGGTACTTCAGATCGGAAGTGAAGATGTCATTTTAGTACTTCCCAGACGCTGCTTGACTATTATCGCCTCAGACGAGCACGCGATTAAGGAAACTGCCCCCTTTTCTGAATATGAGTGTAGAAAACAATCGTGCAAAAGACGCGAATTCGCTAGCGTTTTCTCCTGAACCACTCTCCTCTTCCCGCGCGTGTCTGCATCGGCCGTTTTGTGCGTGGTCCGACAGCCAAATGTGCACAACAGTACGTGGTCAGCGTAAGTATGCGCTGGAAAAAACTGTCTCTTCCCACGGCCAGGTAAGTCGTACGCCCCACTTCAGGGGACACGACCTCCGTTGAGACACGAGGAGTGACAGCCATAAATCACGGGTCCGGACGCAGGCCCACAGCGGAGAGGCATAGGCACCAATTACGGGTCAGTTCCGGAGGTAAACAGCCCTGTTTGGGGTCGGTGGAATGCCGAGTTGTTGTGTTAGGGTTAGCCACAACGAAGCGTGGTTAAGACAACATTGTGAGCAGCCCCGTGCGACTGGCACATGCATGTTCGCCCAGCTGTTCCTTCAACAGACTCGCTGCGTAGGTGGTGCACCCTGGTGGGAATCAACGAATGGCCCAAGATTTATAACTCTTTGCTCTTAATAACTCATTTGTAACAGAGCGCGCTCTTTGGTAATAGGCTTTGAAGCGCAGTACACTGATCTCATCAGTGCCTGTCAAGGAACAAAAAGGCTTAAGACGAAGACCACAGACAAACTGCAATAAGTCCGACAGTAAAATGCCACACACGCTACCACTTTTCATTGCATCACAGACAGGAGAAACAAATAAAAAAAATTAAGACGGTACCGCTGAGTTGAATTGGATGGGAAAATGTATACAGTAATTTCCACGCAAACAATAAAATAATGAGTTTTAATGTAAAAATGATTAGCAAAAAATTTCGATCCCATTTAATGTTTGAAAGGCTACTCAGAATAAAAGCAATCGTTTAACGTATTGGATGGCTGCTTTCAAATTGTTTTGCTCCGATAGTTGTCTCACCAGCGCCTTAAAAAGGAATCGCAATGATTCAGCATTAATCTACATTATAAGTATTGCCCAGAATCATTCAGTAACAGCAATGGCTTTCCACACATCTTTAGCACCACGAACTCGCTGAAGGTTTGATTGTGTTCTTTCCTCCAGATTAAACATTTGTTGCAAATAATAACAGCATCCGCAATATATTATTTGTATTATTTTGGTCTTGGTTAAACATTTTCGAAAACAGAAATCTTTACACTATCTGTATTCTGTGTACCTAGAGAAAGTAAAAAAGGGACGTACACTCGTGAGCTGAGCCAAACCATTATGACCACCAACCTAATAGCGTGTTGGGCCGCCTTTCGCTGTGATAACTACTTGCATCCGGCGTGGCATCGACTTCACGAGACTGCGGAAAGTGACATCAGGTATCCTGGACAAGCTAGGTAGAAGGACGTCCCGGAGCGAGGCACTGGCGAATGCTGCGTTCCATCGCATCCCACAGATGTTCAATGGGATTGATGTCGGGGAAATTTGGAGGCCATGGGAGATCACGCAATGCTTGGATATGATCCTTGAACAGTTGCCAGCCTTGTGACACGGGGCGTGGCGTTGTCTTATTGAAAGAGTCCAGTACGCAGTTGCCACTTAGGAAACAAAACTTGGTCTGAAACAATGCGGTAGTAGACATGTATAGTATCTTATGTATGACAAATCCAGAACGTTAGTGCAACCCTGCCTTGGGTACACTATGATATACACAACTTTGCAGAATGGCCAGAAATGTGTGTTGTTTATGGCCACTTTGCCACCAGGAAGGGCGATTACTCAAAAGCGTGCCCGGAGCCCGTCTACACCACGAGGAGGTGGGCCACAACTAAGCATGAATCATGTCGAGGTCTGCCACAGACCTCGATATCTAGTACTGGTGATCCCAAGTGAGTTTGGGATCATAAACAAATCCTCTCATCGATTGGTGGAGTGCCAGCAATCCTGTATCCAGGAATCCCAAACTTGAACACCCGCAAAAACAGAAGAAATAAAAAAAAATTAAGTGGGAGTAAGGAAAGGAGAAAAAGGGCATAGTATTGGTACGAAAACAATCAAAAAATAATACAATTTAAAAAACAAATTAAAAAAAAATAAATAAATAAAATTCTGCCTTTTCATGACAGTCAAGACGCCAACAAATCCTATTCCCTCAAAATATGGGAAAGAGAAAATAATAAATAACTTTTAAACAATCCCGCCAGCAAATCCTGTGCTCCCAATTCAGGAAGTCAGAAGCCACTCGTCTTGTGAACTTTCTTGATTAATTTACATGACAATCATTCCACATTGTTGAGTGATCCGTAGACTTCTATTGAAAAGATCTCCTTCTTTACTTAGTAGTACGGTTACCATTGCATTTCCTCTATTTGATGCAATTTGTGTAGAGGATTTTCTTCTTGTGAAGAAGGAAGATGCAAAATTTTGAAGCATTTTAAAAGCGCATCTTGATTATTCACGAATGTTTTCATCCCAATGGGAGGCTGGTCCAAAACTACACATCAGTACAGTCTTCATTTAACGGACAATGATAAATTATATACTCCCAATCGTCAATGCCACCGCATGCGTACAGATCAGTAGTACAAAGGCCCAAGTGAAAAAGCTTATAATTTATGGACCCATAGTCAGTTAGTAGATAAGAGGTATATAAGCTTGGTGTGAACCATTTCTTTATTTCTTTCTTGGTTGTAAAGGTGACATCAGGGAAAAACGAATAGGTGACTTTGGTACTATTATCGCAGCGAATTTGCTAGATGCTGAGACATTCGTTCCAGTATCTGAATTTTTCACTCTTGACCTCGGAATTTAAGTCAAGTGTAATTCCAAGGAATGGGAATTATACGTTTTTAGTCTGTAGGTTAAAACATGAACCAGATGAAGGCCCAGAGGCATGTGTCAAGTCAGAACCTGAAGTGCAGCAGTAGAAACTGTTCTGCAAGCCCTAGAAGTTGCAATTAACATCGTTCTCTGAAGAGTTGATATTTGATTTAGAAAGTGGATTGCCCTATGTAAACACGTACCAGCACTGTCCGAGGCAATAGAGAGAAAAACAGCGTTGTAATAAAGTTGGAGCGTTTTGCGGTTAAGCACCCAGTCCTGTTTGGAGATCCTAATTAGGAAGCCAGCAATTTTTTTTCTTTATAGTTACGTTATTTACGTGAGAAATAAAATTGAGCCTGTCATCTATTGTAATGCCCGAATACTTAATCTCAGGAACCAAAAGGATAGATTTATTGTCGATTTTTACAATTGGTGGACGACTGTAGACAGATTCCAGATTTTCCTTGGCGATCACCATTTTCGTTTTAGTTGAGAAAATGCTCAGTTTGTTTAGAGCAGATCGGATATTAACATTATTAGCGATCAATTCCAACCCAGAGTATGAACTATCAGAAGCCAAATCGTCAGCGTAGGCGATTTTCGTAGAACTGCCTAATCAGTCGGCCGTCAAGTGCAATTTGCCATCCTCAATTGATCGAGGGCGGTTTTTCACCAGAGAAAATGAAACGCGCCCTCGAAATCGAAAAAAAAAAAAAAAAAAAAAAAAAACAGCAAGCTCGTACTTGCCCTGAGATTTTTCGATGTGGGATATAAGATCAACTATTGTGCATCCTCACACAATTTACACAGAAAAGCCTTATTGTTGCGGAAAAGTTAGACTATGAATTCAAATAGTTCGACTCAAAGTGCAATTAAGCGTCGTAAATTTTTTTTTTTTTTCTAGATTTTCAAGCAGTGATATTGGGCGATTTGATTTAGGATCTTTTTGAGATTTACCATATTTTTGAATAATTTTCAAAAGGGCATGCTTCCGCGCGCCAAGGAAAACACATTGAGAGAGGCATTTGTTAAACAACATCAACAGTAGTTCGGGCTTTAATTAAAAACATTTTTTTTGATGAAAATGCTCTTCACTAAGTCGATGCCAGGGCATTTATTTGGTAAATTTTTGAGATTGCATATAGAATAGAATAGAATCTTTAATTGCAGCCATTTATATGCCATTTCTTTCATAGTAAGTCCGCATCAACTAAAGATTTGCACGTTGCGTTTTTTGAACCCATCACTTTGTACCTGCGTCTTGTAGAATGATTCAAATAAAATGAATTGAATCATTTTATTTGAATCAACAAATAAAAGTGTGTCCAAAATAGTGTTGACCGACTCATTCCAGTTTGTTGTTTCTGCGCTCGTATGTCACGAGAAATTGTTTTATTTGTGTACAGTTCTAAAGAAGTCCCCCAAGGGTCAAAATTTGCTGGGGGGTTTTACAAAGTTTTTCCAGGATAAACGCTTTTGAGTAACAATAGCCTTAACGTAAGATTTGTTCTAGCCCCGGTAGATATTAGATAGACTTCATGGGAGGGCCAGCCTCTTTATCTTTCAAAATTTCAATGAGCTTGGTGAAATCAACGTCTCAAGATGGAAACATCGTTTTTTCACCACAGAAGAAACAACCTTTTTCAGAAGAAACAACCTTTTTCTTAGTAGAGCAGCTCAGATTACTGATTCTGAATGTATTAGGCAAAAAGTGATTCTAAATCTGGAAGATTTACGAGTGTAATGTAATGCCGGGATTATAATTCCGAAGTAGTATTTGGCGGTGATGTAGTGTGTTCAATGGAAATGAGGGGACCCAGTGATGTTCACGAAAACATCCTCCAAAGCATGATACCACCGCTGGCGTTCTGTTTTCGTCCAACCGTGGTTGGACAAAACCGGCTGTTCATTGTCATGAGGAGCTGTAACCCTGATTCATCGGACCAGGCGACTCTTTTCCAGTCGTTCAATGTCCAGGAACTGTTTCTCGTGCCCACTGCAGGCGGAGGTGTCGATGGCGGTTGTCAACATGGACAGATAAACAGGTCACCTCCTCCGTAGGCGTATCCTCAAGAGCGTCCGCTGGTGGTGTGCTCGGAAAACATTTCTCTGTACGCCCTCGTTAGAGTCTGCAGTTAATTGAGGGATCGTGGTCCATCTGTTATCCCGTACGACACGTACCCAACGCCGTTCATCTCGACTGTCAACTAGTGGTGGTCTCCCCGTCCCGGCACTTTGGGTGGTTGTGTTCCACTCGTTCAGTTCAGTACGACGGCCCTCGAATAGCCTACAATGCTTGCAGTTCCTCAAATGCCTGCCCCTTCCCCCGCATTCCTAGCGCCTCAAATCATTCAAACTCCGTCAGATCCTTCTCTTTCCCCATTTCCCGGGCTTCGTACTGACTAACTGACATGGGCAGTACTGGTGCCGTCGCTATATATGCTGCGCATGTCTGTGACGTCACTCCTAAGTGCTGTGGGATGCGTCCACTCGTAGAGACAGGGATGGTCATAATGTTTTGGCTCATGAGTGTATTTTTCCATTTATTTCAGTTAACCGCTGTACATGATCATTGGCTAGTAAGGCTACCCTGTCGTGGCTACGTCATTAATGTGAATAGTTTCTGAACGTTCAGTGTGCAAATCAGTCCGCGCAATCACACGGATTACGAAACAAAGTTACTTTGAAAGCAACCTTCTATTTATTAGTTATCTCTTTTGCTCAATTAATTTATGTTTATAGCAAATTTTTAAATGGTTTGGCTTTCCCATCAGAAGCTGTCTTATCTCTCTTCCCTTCAGGGCGCTGCGCTCCTACAGTTTCGGAACTACTGGTTAAAGTAATGCTGGCTAGGTTAATATAGTTTTCAGTGTCATTTGCTTCTTGCACAAACCTTACAACGGGTTTAATGCGGTGCAAACAATGTAATCCGGACTGCTATTCGCTATTACTAATTGTTCACAAAATAATCACTAACTCTCTTTTTAGTGACGCTTTTAAGGAAGAACTAAATATCGTTATAAAGGGACGCCGATTATTCAAAATAATTGGGGATGGTCAATTCAAATAATGGATCTTGGCTTTTTCCTCTAACGTTCAAGATTTGTTTTTAATCCATAATTGGATGACAAACCGTTACCCTTAATATTTCTTTAGTTTTTTTCAATGATGTCAGTATCATCACCGGATAAAACTACATTTCACAGATTTGTAATGCAATGAAACACGATAATCCAGTTAATTCGTCCACAATATAAACAGAAGACTAACATTGTAAAGTTTCTAGTCTACAACATCGCCTCACTTTATATTTAAAGACAAACGTCGTTGTTCGCGATTCTTCTTCTTCACGATACTGTATGCAAAGACAGCAAAATTTCTAATCCCATGGTGTGAACATCACGCTAAATTCCGAACGTCATAAACACCTTTCCACGCCTAAATATAGCGGAAATTGCAGAATACGAAGTACTGTATTGCGCAGTATTTCATAAATAGTTGGTTTTAAAAGATAATAAAAAAGCCTCTTACAGTATTGCTTAAACGAAAGCGAGTCCAGCCTTTTTATCTGCTATTTCCTTCATTTTTAAAATATTTTAACTCAAACAACAGGAACTATTTGCACAGCCAATGTGGGTTGCTAGCACCATCTGACAGTTACTTGGTTTTTCGGATAATCGACGTTTCATATAATGTAGGGTTTTTTACCAATAAGAATTTTTGCTCGTGTCCATATATATTGTTTGTGGAAGTGTGTATTCATGGATTGATTTGCAATTTGTTTAACTTAAAAAAAATAAATAAAAAATACACAGAGGAGGAGACTATACTTTCTCCGACTAATATCACATTACCCTCGATTGAAGAGGACTTTAGAAATTCCTCCAACCAGCGATAAGAATAGAATCCAGGCGTCTCCAAACGAGACATCTTTTGCTTCTGGACAATTTTACATAGCAGTTTTGTGGTCTACATAAAGGACGATATAGTCATGCATATAAAAAATTATCAAATTGCATTTTTACCCGGGTCCGGTCCACTGACCAACTTAACTAACAACGAAGGGAGCCGAGGGAGGGTTTTTGTAATTAGTTCGATATTATTTCTCTGAAACAGTTTAGGCGATATTCCCCACGGGTATTCTAGTAGAGTAATAAATGGCGAATTCTTGCGTTACAAAACAAAGCCGGTCATTTCACAGACTGGCTGTAAAGTTTTCTTCCGAGTTTTTCTGATTATCACTGAACATCGTTCATTCGTGTTATTCGAAAATAGTAATTCATTTAAATGAAAAAAATATTTCCGTTTATAATCCTGGACGGCCACATGGGATCAGGAGTTTACAAGACAAAGAGAATACGAAAGAAGCACCGTGTTTAGCATTCACCTGAGCTAGAAACCACGGCAACTCAAACGCGTGCACTATTATACGCTCGCGTTTTAACCAGTCGGCTACAGCGTCCTTGTTATGATTTTTACATTAATTCACAAGTTTTGTCGATTGTTGGGGTTTTGTAGTGAGGAAAATAAATTAAAAAAAAAAACAAATAAACTTGTCCGTTTATATTCCGATTCAGTCACATAGGTCAGAGGAGTTTGGAAGATAAACTATAAGAACATTTTCATATTTAGCAGTCGCATTGGCTCAGCTACAGTCAACATAAGTGCCAGGGCTGGTTCTTAGGAGAGGGGTTGCGGCGAGCGTCACGCACCGGTGCCCTTGACTAAAAATAGTCTAAATCCTAACAGAAGATCTCTTAATCCAAGCAAAGAGGAGAGACCTCCCCCCTTTGCTGAGAACCATGGCACTAGATAAACTTAAACATTTGTCATTTGTCTGTTTTTGTTTTCTCTCTCTCTCTCTTTATATATATATATTGTACTGATAGCGGATAGATGTGCTCAATTCGCTGCAAAACAGCAAAGTTTTTTTTTTTTTTTTTTTTTTTTTCTCTCTTTTTTTTTCCCTCGTTTTTCTCTCACTTTTTCTTCCCCTTAACCTGCACCACGGGTGCTTTTTGTTTTTCTTTCTTTCCCTCTGGAATGGGGCCCCAGAGGATCCTGGGCCACCTTCTAGCAACACCAGGGGGGTTAGTCTCTTTTGAGACAGTACGTGCTTTACTGGGACTGGCCCACCTTCCCGTGGTGTGGACGAGTACCCAGAATCATCTCTCCAGGTAACTAATGCTTCTGGATAGCCAAGCGACCAGAACACACACACACACACACACACACACACACACACACACACACACACACACACACACAAAAATACACTTCTCACATTTCTGGCCCTTTTACAGTGGTACTGTTCTTCATAGAGATACGAAGCGGAGTTGAACTAACGTTCTAGGAGCCGCCCCTTACAAAAACACATGTCTCCCCCCCTTCGTTAGCATTGCAACGCACCCGAGCCCTCTGAACTCTAGGAGTGACCCTGACGTATGTACTTCTGGTTAACCACTCTGCTACGTCTTAACCAATGTACTGTGTGTTCCTTGTCTATGGTGGCTGGCTCCTAGGCGTATGCCTATCTCCACCTAATACCTGTGTGCTGGAATACAGAATCTCTGTAAAACGGCCCTGACATAGTATTAATGTGTGTATGCGTTAATGCGTGTACTGTAGTATGTTGTTCATGTCAAGCCACTTTGCCACCAGGGAGCAGCTAGCACCTGAATAGCAATCCCGTGCCCAGGTCGTCCACACCAGGGGAAAAAAAGTGCGGTGTGTGTGTACATAGCTATGAAATCAATTGAAAATCTGCAGTAAAATTACTAGCCGTAGCTAGTAATAATTGTTCCGCCCTGCCTGTAGTTGTGGAACCTGCTCCATCAGTTCCTGCCTCTCATATAAATAATATGGACATACATACATCACATGCGCCCAGGCCTTTTCTAAGCCAATCGCAACGACTATCAGTCTCTCTAATCCGAAATAGCACAACTTGGATTTTAATGGCCCATGTCCAGTTAGAATATAAGACGTAACCATGGAGGGATAAACAATTTCCCAACAGATGTACGGGTAATATACCTTACGTCGGGAATAAACTTCGTTGTAACTTTACCAGTCTCACTAGAAATCCATCTTTCTTAATATTGCTGTTGCCTTGGACACTAATTCCCATAAAAGTTGATGGAATTTGCTTCCTCAGAGCATATACCAGCCCTGTATACACTATGTAAAGGTCTATAGGTAAAACCCCCATCATAACTTAAAACGCATTGGTTGACACTGTTCTGCCTGCTCGAAATAGGCTAACAGCATAAACCTCTGTAAAGATAACAATTTATTGTTATCTTTAGAGAGGTTTATGCTGTAACCCGGCGCTCATCCCTGGCACGTAAAGCCAGGCCTGGGTCTAATAAATGTGTCAGTGCAATCCAGCACTGTAATCCCGCACCCACCAGTAGTAGTGCAAGGCTGGTGGGTGCCAGCAATCCCGCTCCCAGGCTGCCCAGACCTGACAGCCAGCCAAAAAAAAAAATTAATTAATTTAAAAAATAATAAAATAATAAACATTAAAATAATAATAAAAAATATATATACATATAATCCCACACAGAGGAATTAATCCCGTATCAGCAAACTTAGCTGATGCCAGCAAAAAAAAACAAAAAAAACTCAATATAGCTATCAAACAAACTTTAAACATCAATTATTGAGAATGAGTCATAAAAATAGACTTAATTAATGCTAAGAGTCAATGAATCGCCTTCTTTTCATGAACACCAATCTGGCAAACTCCTGTAAAGCTATGAAATTAACAAACGATTGTAAACAAACATATTCACAACCTCTTTCCAAATTTTGGATTATCTCCTTCAATTTTTGTCTATATTCCTCATACAAGGAACAATCATACAACACATGGTCCCAAGACTCAAAGTACACCTGCAATATGGCTGACCTGCCAAACCAAATTTAAACAGTTTGAAGTTAAGGGATCCATGACCCGTTACTAAATGGGTTTCCACTGATAAATAAAACCACTTGTTCAGTTTATTATCAATATTGAATAAAACATCAGGTAAAAATAGTCTAGTTACTTCACCTGTGGTACTTGAATTCCAACGTTCTTGCCATAAGTCAAGTAATCTCTTAAATATATTTCTCTTTTCCTTTTTAATATCTCCAGTACAATCATAAGATTAACCCATAAACGATATTTGTCTACCTTTCCTTATAAAATAACAAAAAGACCGAAATACAACATACACATCCAAGGGCAAAGCCCCTGCAATAACCTGCATAGCATTGGTGGATACCGTTTTACGAACTCTTAATACTGTCACTAACGTAACTCTTTTATGTTGAGACTTTGATGGCTCCCTCGATTGGGGCACCCCTGGTGCGGCGCATCCAATGCACCCCTCATTTGCACGACCCTGATCAACCGTAAAGGCCGCCGTAGCCGAGTTATCAAGCGCGAGGGTACAGAAGTACGTGCGTTTCAGTGACCGTGCTTCAAGCCCATGTGACTAAATATGGCGATGTTCTTGTATTCTCTCTATTTTGTGAACGCCTTCTACCTTGTGGTTGTCCGAAAGCATAAACGGATATACAAGTTTTGCTGTGATATTACGTAAATAATAAATAATCGGTTTCCGACACGGCCATGGAAGTTCACAAATAGAACGCAAAAAAAAAAAAAAGCTCCGTATTTAGTAATCACGCGGGCTTGAACCACGGTCATTCAAAACACGTGTACTTATGCGTCTTTGTGCCCGACAATTGGTGACGGCGGCCATTTTTTTTAAACCAAAATATACGTGTACATACAAACCAATATAAAAAGTTGTATAATGAAGTAAAATAGAAGTTAAATGGGCAGAAATATTCAGTCTTAAGCCTTAGCTGAAGGGATTTACTAATAGCCAAAAATAATCTGAAAGAATTTCCGGGCAGGCATCCTTTTACTTCTGTAGTTTTGAAGAAATGTTTTAACCAATTTAAAGGCGTTTTATTGCATTTGAGGAACCTCACATAAGAGATACGCTTCCTTGACCTTTTAAAACTCACACAGGCTATTAACCAATTCGACTGTATGAATAATTCCACTTAAAGGTCAGATTACTTATAAGCCCTTAGCGACTGATCTTGAAAATTTGTATCTTTGCGCCACCTAGTAACACTTTCCAGATAGTAGCTGCTAACTTGGTGAAGATTCCAACTGGTTGAATTCAGATATTACTCATTATGCTGCCTTAGCGACCTGTCCCGGATGGTGGCTTATTCTGCCGCCTTAAGTGATTTGTGCGATAGATGTGGGAATGCCACAGGTTGGCTGGACCTAAACACAATAAATTTAATGTAATGTATAAATAATCTGGCTAATTTAAAATAAAAAATAAATTTTCTGTTTATACTCCGGGAAGCCTACACGGTCAGAGGAGGTCACAAGATCGAAAGAATACAAGAAACAGGGCCGTATTTAGCGGTCACGGGCTTGAACCCCGGTCACTTGTACGACTGAGTGGTTGTTATAGAATTCCATATTGCCAGTTCTGTACGATTCTGAGAATCATTGTGCTATACTTGCCAAAAATTTCGTTATTTCTTATTAAAAATATGGTCTGACCAAGCTACAGTGACAAGCTTATCCTGTGTAAAGTTTAACGAAAATAGCCCTTCTTTAAACAACACACCAATTTCATCGATCGACGTATATTTATTGAACAGGCCTCGACATATTTTTAATTTAATTTTATTTATTATTATTATTTTTTTATTAATAACAAGGTACACAACAGGTAACCATTAACAGTGTATCTGAGAGCAGAACAATGAACACAATTGATAACAATAATAAGAGATCCAACTGTAAGGTAAACATTGATATAGATTCAAACATTAAAATCATACGTACAAAAGAGGTATGATTAAGTTAAGTTACCAGTAAAACAAATAATAAATAAATTAATTAATTAGAGATTAGAAAAATAATAAACTGCAACAATTAGATGAGAATTAATCACTATGCAGTTCAAGAGAAGAGGCAAACTTGTGGATGGAGTTCATCAGTGATTGGGAGTTGTCAAAAAGTCATTTGCTGATTCTGTTCAGTGGACTGAACTTCATAAAGTCAGCGGTAGCAGATTCAAGGCGAAACAGCGTAAGGTTCCTGACTTGTCTACAAGGAGCATTGAAGTTGATTTTACTATCAGATGCTTCAGATGCTTCCTAAGTTCCAGTGATTACTTTGGTTAGAAGGGTGATGTCAGCAATAACTCGTCTAGTGCACAGAGGCCTCAGATGAAAGTAATCACACAGCGATTCCTAATACACTGAGTGATAAAATAGAGGATTACGGAACGTAAGGTAACGGACAAAATTTTTTTTGGACTGCTTCAATTTTATTAAAGTCTTTGTGCGAGGATTCCAGATGGGTGAGCTGAATTCAAAGATTGAGAGAACTATAGTTTTATAAAGGATGACAGCATATCTGTAGTTTGTGAACTTGTAGATGTTCCTTTTTGATAAATCCCAGTGTTTTTAATGCTTTTCTGGTGATTTTAAGGAATGGGCATCAAATTTAGCACTTCTATAGAAGAGAATTCCCAAGTCGTTACCTTGGTCACATCTTTCGATGATCACAGAGTTAACAGTGTACTTCGTATTTATTAGTGAAAATAAATGAAAAGTATTGAACCTAGGGGGAAGCCTTGTGGTACTCCACTTAATGGCATGAAATGGTCCGAGTTCACTTGATTGATGATAACGCTCAAGGAACGATGTGTAATATAGCTCCGTAGCAATGAGAGCAAAGGATCACGGATATCATATAGCCCAAGTTTTTCCAGTTGTTCGTGCTGGACTTTATCAAAATGCTTAGATATATCTATGTAAATTGCATCAACTTGAAGGTGGTTTCCAGAAAGGAAGAAAATTTGTGACCACTGACTTGCCACTGCAGAAACCATGTTGATTCAGGTCAGTGAAAGGCCTGAAGAATTCGAAAAGATGTTTGTGTACTGCTGTGTCGAAGAGTTTTTAGCCATTTATTCCAGACCTAGCCGCCAGCTGTGACGGGGAGGAGGCATACTAACAAAAGTCTTCTGGACAGCCATTGCGCACTGAGATCGAGTCATAAAAGGTAAAGGTAAACTACAACCATTATCAACCTACTGCAGGATGGAAGCCTCCTCAACAATTCATGTTGAGGGAAATGGACCATAATCTGCCACCTTGATCCAGTGCGGGTTGGCAGATCAACCGTATTCAGCAGTCAGGGGCTTGAACCCCGATCTACTCAAGGAGCTTGTGCTACTGCACTCCCGCCCCTGACCGCTCGACTACGGAGGCAAAAATACCGCTAGCATTAAATTCACATAATATTAATTCTCAAAGCAGCTGATATCCACCTCACGCTATGATATTATCTGCATAATTAACTTTTATCTATATGGTATATAAATTATTAACTATTACCAGCGTATCGAATCGATGCAATACAGATCTAAAAAGTACAAAGAGATATTATTTAAATTACTGGGACACTTTGTAGTTCTTTTCGACTTACAATGGTCATGCATGCGAATAAAATAAATAGGATAATATTTTCAAGAATAAACAACTTTAGAATATTTATTTATGGTTTCTGCGATCAATTGAAAAAAAAAAAAAAAAAAAGATTTCTATATCGATATGTTGCACTCCTGGCAACTAATTTTCGCGGTATCCTAACGAAATCAGTATGTGACTGATTAGGGACATTCTTCGTAAACTTTCTTCAGTCAATACGGCTCGTTCCGTACAGAGTCCATCGTACTGTACCTTTGTTGAAAGTTGTGTCAATCCTTGCACGACCGCAGCGATCATAAAACAATTAACTGGTACTTCGATCTCTATCCGCTAGACTGACTTGTAAAAAAAAAAACTAGCCTCCAAGCCGGATTTCTTAGCCACAGTGTTTGTGGAACTCTACTTATGACAATGAAGCATACTCATTTCAAAAGGCGTTCAAAGTGATGGTAAGACGCACGCTGATCTTAATCTAACATGGAATAAGAAACTCATCCCACCCCATTAAAGGTCACAAAGACCAAACTGTTCTTTACTGTGTTGTTATTTGGTTTTTATGAGCATTAGCAACTAAGGTCATATTGCTCCGGAATATGCGGTGGTCATTCCCTGACCTTTCCGTATTTGGTGGTGACGGGCTCGAACTCTTTACTGTGTGCACCATACGGCAGGAATTTGGTTAGAATCACTAATCAATACAGAGCTTGTGGCAAAGTATGGTATGTTCAGGTGGTTGACATTTGTGCAGATCTGCTGACTGATGCACACGCATGATGATGAATAATAATCATATGATTACCAACCAGACCCCATTTCAAGTCCAGATGATGAGCTGTTTTCCATTCAAATCGATCGACAGCAGCTTCGTCAAGCCATCAACTCGCTGCGTCCATCATGCACCGCTGGCATCGATAATGTCCCACATTTCATCGTAAAGTGCCTCAGTCCATATATCCTTGATCCTCTGCTCTACTTGTTCAACTCCATCCTCTCTCATAGAGTGTTTCCTGCATCCTGGAGCAAATACAGTCTTGCCCCACTACCTAAAGTTCAACTACCAAGCCAGCCGAAGCACTACAGACCGATTGCCACTGCATCCACGCTCCTAAAGCTACTGGAAAAAGTCCTTCTTCCGCATATAACACGCCATCTTCTTCCACAATCATCAAAACAACTCCATTATGTTCTCCCTAATAGATCAACTGTCTCCAACCTCCTGGCAGTCCAAACGGAAATTTTAAATGCATTTGAGGCCAAATCAGAAATGGCGGTTGTTTATGCCGATATCGAAGCTGCTTTTGATAGCCTCAACATCTCAGCCCTTCTGAATCTCCTAACCAATTTCTTTCGGATCAAAGGTGACGTTTTCGCTTTTCTGCACTCGCTCCTCCGGAACAGAACAGTGTACCTCACTCATCGTAACCTCTGCTATACCCGATCCATCATTGCTGGTGTGCCGCAAGGTGGCGTTTTATCGGGGTTACTTTTTACCGCCCTCCTTATTCCGTTTGTGTGTAACAGAGATGATGTCATTACCTACGCCGATGATATAAAGTTCCTAACGGAAATACCACCATCAGCCGACAGAGGAATGATCACATCGGAAATCTGTAATAAGATCACAGCTTTCTCTAGCCATCTCAACCATTTCGGTCTCAAACTGAACCCCCAAAAATCCGTTATTATGGTTTTTTCTCTGAAGAAGTGTCCCACATCCATACAACCCTCACTGCAGGGTGCAGTTATTCCAAGTGTTACTAAACACAAAGATCTCGGTGTAACCTTCGACCCAAACCTTAGGTTCAACTGTCACATCGAATGTGTTCTACGCAAGATCAACCGAATGCGCTGGATTGCCCGTCAACATCTTCTTCATAACACAGACGCAAGAACCACAATCAGATATCTGGAAACCATTGTGTATCCTACCTTTCTGTATGCCTCTGAAATATGGGCATCCGCAGTACCTTCTCTCATGAAGCCCATCTTCGCCAGTGAATACTGGATATTGAAGTGGGCAACCCACAAGCATCGACTCCCCCCTCAGCAGAGGACCACCAGCATGGCCGACCAACTCCAAATCCCGCGGCTGCCTCAAATAATCAGCATGAGGAGAACTGCGACCACAGTCAAAATGCTGGTTGGAAAAATCAATTCCCCTGACTTCTGGGATATATGCCAGTGGCATGTTCCACTTCCGTCCTTACGAGCCACCCCTCTTCTTCAGCTACAACGGAACAGGCTGAAGATCAGTGACAGATTCCTACCTGGACAAGTACTTCCTACAGTACAAGCCCTGCTAATGATCGGAGTTGACCTCCAGAAATTCGCTTCTGATCGCAATTACAGGCGCTCGTTGGCCGAACTTGTTCCCCTTTTGTTTGGCCCCTGATGTCGACTCACCGATATCTCCATCTGCTATCTCCTATGAGGCGCATAACGGCACGTCGCGGGCAAATCGACGAACTGTCTTCACAAGAAAATGCAATACCGAACAATAATTTGGCACTGTGAAATATTCTGACTTGTGTGAATATGCTTAAATATGTGCTTTGTACATATGAACGTGCACATACCTTGGTGCACTGTCTGCCTCACAACTATGTACATACTCATATCTATTGAATGGCTAATGCTACGTTTTTAATTGTTATGTAATCTTTTATACTGCACAAATTTGTATACTGTACATATTTTTATATTACCCTATATCATTGTCAAGCCCCTGGCCTCCTGGCTGTGGCGGGCACATTATTGTATCTTTACTGTACAATAAAGATTTTCTTCTTCTAATCATGCCAGAAATGACGAATACTTAGCCCAGTTTCAAGGAATCCTTTGACGCTTTTCAAACGAACACTGGTCTCTAAATTTCACGTGCCTTCCTTGAAGACGGGTAATGCAACCGAGAACATCAACCACCCTGAGGAAACTACAACCCACAGAGTCAGTGCACTCCACGTAGGTATAATTATCGATCCCGAGCAGAATAGAAGTGAGTGTACCCAACAAATGTAGATTTGCAGTAAGCTCAAATATAAACACTATATTTCCAACAAACATACTTTGTAACACCTTATGTAGACATCGATAAGCTCCTGTAAAGTGTTGTGAACCAGATTTTCTCTCTAGCATTTGAAATGCTATGTCTCTGGAGTGGTAGTACTTCGGATGTCAAGTTTTTGACTAAATGAGGTCAACCAGCGTGTTGCCTGAACCCGGATGATAAAATAAAAGCTGTCAGCAATCCTACTCTGATCCCTGACCCAACCAAATGCATCTGTAGCCGTTCAAGCTGTGTACGAAGGTTAAAGCTGGAGTCCAGCTAGGAAAACTTGATAGAAAAACTGACTTAAGATTGTGACTGTTTTTGAGTATTGTGCCTTTTAATGAAATATTAACTTTTGCGCTGTTTAATTCGCAAGGGTTGCAGTCCCTGTTGGAAGAAGTATAAAGGTAATCTTGACCATGAACTTAACAGATATATCGAAAACCAATTGTTTTACGGATATAGATTATACAAATCTCAAATGGCATTAGTACTCTGTCCTCACCGATCAAGATGGTCACAGCATAAGTAAACGTAAGCTAAAGTGAATAAATGACCGAATAGAAAAAATAACCAACAAAAAAAAAATTCCTACTTCCCATATAAAAGTTGCTTTCTTTTTTCTTTTGTTAGTTGGCGCATCGGCTTCTGTGGCCATAATGCACGTCCCAAGGTTTTTGCAGTACTTTGATCCAAGCCAGAGGCGGGATTCGAACCCGCCACCTTTGGGTTGCTAGGCAGGCATTTTACCCACCCGTCTAGCCCGGTCGGCTATAAAAGTTGCAGATTCTAATTAAAAATTATCGATTGATCACAAAAATACCAAAAGGATATCTATATCACGTCTCCATTGAAAGATATACTGAAATTTTAGTAACTTAATGAACGACCAATTTCACATGTCACACAGTGATACATAAGCTCTCATAATGAATCATTCATTTTAAAATACTTTAAATTAAATACATAATGCATTACATGGATTCTGTATTCTTAGAAATGTTTGCCACTGAGTTTTTGTTATACTCCACTTTGCTTTCCCCTTTAAGAAACCAGCAGCAATCCCCATCATGCCAGTATCCAAGCGACCTTGCTACTCATTTTCCATCGTGGATATGTTCTGATTAAAGAGGTCCCCTTTCTCATCACATGCGTCTCCCAAATTTTGAGAGAGAGAGAAAAAGCTGATGGGAATGAAGAAAACCGATTTTCAAAGAATTTGGCAGCCCATATCTTTATACCATTGTAGTCAAGTTGACATTAGAGATTCATAATTATCTTCTTTCTTCAATCTTGCCATTCTTGCAATAAGTACAAAGAATATGCACAGTTTAGTAATACTGTAGATTTTATTCCTCTGGGTTTTTGTTGTAAATCGTCCACACCTAGCAGAAATTGTCAGTCATTCAGATATTTCTTCTTTTGCAGAAAGTGTGACGTGATGTGAAATTGTAAGAATTATTTTCGAAATCAGAGTATAAGTATTGACTACAAGCAGTTAATATATTAGTGGAGGTAAATAAAATTAGTCTTATCGGCATTCTCAAGACAAAACATGCTATAGAAATTTCAATCGAAAAAAGATGTTTTCTCCAATGTTTAAATCTCGTTAAACAAGGAGCGTCTTACCTCTTCCATTCTATAATTATTCGGACATCCCTGGGCCAGCCACACTAATTGCTTTTTTTTGTTAGAGTATATAAAATAACCTTGACATCGAATTAGTTTTATACTGAGTAGAAGGCAATCCAGTCATCGCTGTTTTTCAACCAACACTGCATTTATTGGTTGCATTATCTTTTTTTGACCAGCACAGCAATTCATGTACGTATTTTGCAATAGTACAGCTGAAAACAGTAGAGCGTAATATCAAAACAACGCTAGCTACCGAGGCGGCTCGCTGCTGTTTCGGTAAAGAAGAAGAAGACATCAGTAGAAGATGAAAGCTAATGATTGATGGTGATTTTCGTTCAGACTTTCAACATGGCCGCTTGCTGGGCTGCAGCAGGAGTCTAAACAGCTACCTATTAACCTTCTTTGCGAAAAGCTCTCTACAATTCTTATAATGAACTTTCTTTGACAGTGAATCCATTAACCTCCCGCTGCTGCCTGCGATTCTCTTATAAACCGAGTTATGCGAGCCTTGAATACTGCATTTACATTATTGTCAAAGTGTCAGGACCCCTTTCTTGTCTCCTGTGTCTGAAAGCTGTATTGATGCGAAATCGGCTCAGAATAAACATTGTAGAACGAGGCACCGCTTAAATAAAGGTAATTGTTTACGAGAGATGATTGATAAGTTCGTGGCCTAAGCAATATTTATATTAATATTTATTTTTCCACATAATTTCCTGTAATGTCAATACACTTTTTTACCGGGATTTCTTGGCTCGTTACGCCTTCTTTGTAGAAGGCCGCATCTTCGGCCTCCGACCGCGGTTCAACAGCATTAATGACATCAGTTTCAGATTTTATTCCTTCTAATTTTTTATTAATATGAATCGGGGAAAAGGAGAAGCAGTTCCAAGCCACAATTTGTTGTATTGTAGCCATTGCAATATGTGACTTATCAGGGGAATTATCCCGATAATTTCTTTGATAAACAATTCACATCTTTTGATTTTCTTTTTTTAATAAAGTTGTCTTATTTGGTTTGAATGATGTGCTTTCCTGTGGTAGTATATCCTCATTCTCTCTTTCTTCTGGGATAGTCTTCACTATCCCAAGAAATCTTCCATGAGTCCAAAGATGCCCTCATAATTAACCTCAGTGGTTCAATACACTCCCTCACGCTCTCCCTCAAAACTACAGGGTATGTCATCGACTCCCTGAGTCTTACTTGCCTTTATGCTCAAAAGTTGGCGCCTCCGTAGCCAGGAAGGAGCAGCAGTGCGTAGCACACGCTTCTTGATTAGACCGGGGTTCGAGCCCGTCACCACCAAATACGGAGGATGCGGAAAGGTCAGGGAATGACCACCGCATATCCCGGAGCAATATGGCCTTAGTTGCTAATGCTCCTAAAAACCAAATAACAAACAAACAAACAGCTCAAAAGTTTTTCTCAGTCATCTGTAATTAAGACATCACTAATTTCATACGGCTCGGCCTCACTCGGTTATCTAAGAATTCCCCACACCAAATGCACAAGGTTCCGATCTAATTAGCTTTCTTCTTTGTTCTATTCGCATACGTGAAAAATTCCTTGTCCTCAATCTTTGCTCTTTTAGCCAATGCTTTCTCATATGCAACTTTGGCCTCCCTGACCTTATTTGTGGTGCTATTACAGACCAACTTGTACCTGTTGTAGACTTTTCATCGCTCTGTAACTATCCTGGTTTTTTTCTGCCCTATTTGACCGGCCAGCTTCACAGTA
The DNA here is from genome assembly GCF_048544385.1 of Mastigoproctus giganteus. Taxonomy (NCBI): domain Eukaryota; kingdom Metazoa; phylum Arthropoda; class Arachnida; order Uropygi; family Thelyphonidae; genus Mastigoproctus; species Mastigoproctus giganteus. Next base: position 173,034,049 of record NC_143582.1, on the reverse strand, counting down.
ATCCATTTAGGCATCCTCCTCCTGCAATATGACTTTTATTAAATCATTTTGGGAAATCTTAGGTTTTACCAGTTTGTGTTGGTAGAAGCCCAAAATATCAACACTTTTCGCTTTATTTCTGACTTCTACCGCTTTGATACGGTAAATCTTTACATTTGCAAGTTCGTTTTGGGAAAGGAATGACTGATTTGTAAAACCCAACAATTCAAAATAAGTAAAGTTGGGTTTTTTTTTTTTTTAGGAAAGTTTTCTTCACAAATTCTATTATAGCAACAAATATATATTTGAATAAATACCTTTTTATTCACTTGATTCGGAATATAGAGAATATGTTAAGCGGGGAACTTTGCAGGACAGCAGATATTTCCCCACGCCCTTGTTTAAAAAATGGCAAACAAATGCGAAAAGTGGAGCAATATTTCCTGCTTCGTTCACTTTTCCGATTTTTAAACAAGGTTACGTGGATAACATATTCACTATATTCAGTGCCTAATATATAATACTTCAGTCATAATGAAAACGAATTCACAAATACGATTATTAAACTGGCTTTGAACGCGAACTGTTAAATGACATGACTTAGTGTATCAGAGCAGTAACAGCGCCAAATAAAGTGAAATCCTTTAATATTTCGAACTGTTTCAGAAACATTTTTACTATTACAAACCGTAGATGGCGTGACTATTCAGAGCCTGAAGAACAGTGTCCCATTAATTGACTAGGACCCGTGACAAATGCTGCCCAACCTTACTTTAAAACTTAATCTCACACCTCTAGACGTATCCTTCAGGCAAACCTGGATTGGATCCCCTGGCAACTGATATTAATCAAAACGAATATCTTCACTCTCTAAAATTCATCACCAAAAAAATAGAAATCCCAAGTATTGCTGGGATAGCCTTTCACCACCCAACTTCCATCAGACACCGTCGCCATAGCCAACCTTTGTGCATCCACCAAGGAACAACAGTACGCCTAGATGCAATTTAAGTATTGACAGAAGATATTGAATTAATGTAATTGTTATCATGGTTCCCATAAGAAGACTGCATTGTTAACAATAAATATTCGATGATTAGTATTTAAATCTGCGAATAACTCAATGCACTAAGACTGAAGTTTTAAATAATACGTATATTATGAACATCACTGTCTGTCTAAAACAGACCTTTGGTAAAGATGATAAGAGAAAATATTGTTGGTAAGAAGATAGTTCAATTTGGCATACCATTCTAGACACGAAATTACCAACTTAAAAATCTGTTCTCCTTCCTTTAGTATACCCGGAAAAAAAATAGTGAAAAATGAAATATGCAAATTATTTCACGTTTGCCACTGACAGCCAGGCATACTCACAGTGGAATTTCCACTGTTCAAGAGCCCTGCTGTTCTTGAACTGCCCATTACCAGGAGAGCAGTTCGTAAGTAAAGTTCTAGGAGGTGTTGCCGACTCGAAATTTGTCTTTCCTGAGCTTCTTATACATGTTCAACGGGATTCAGGATTGAAGCTCTCAACGTCTCTGTAATCGAAAGAAAGCACTCCAACCAGTTGTTTTAGTGAAGAGAGCATTATCTCTGTTAGGAAGAATTCGGTCCTCCTTACACTGCTAAAAATTTGCAAGTAGGGTTCAAGATTTCGTTTCTGTATCTCACATCAGTCGGTTTCAAACAAACTCAAAGATTGCAGTTTCGTACATGCATTAACAAAATAAACCATAAAAATCGAGAAATCATAAATCATGGGGTTAAATCATAAACATGTTTATGATTTAACCCCATCCCTCCGGAGAAAATGCGTCGAGTTATATAGTAGACCGAGTCCCATCCGTGACCATTAAACCATTAATTACTCTTGCGTGTAACTGATACTCACACTATTGAAACGAATTCTCTGCCATGTATCACCTGCATGCAGACATTCCCCCCCACCCCGAGTCTTGATATCTTCAGTCCTGTTATATCTTTCCATGCGTAAGTGAATCTTTGAATTAAATGTTGCCAAACTATAATTATACATTGTACTCTGTAAATTTTTAAGTTGATAATGTGCACTTCTCCCTAATTTCTTAATCGTTATATATAAATTAATGTTCATGTCTTGACTTGTTTTCGTGCCAGTATGGTTAATAGATTAATGTATATAAGGGTGTAAATAAATATTCAAGTCTAAAAGAGGGCAAAGTCATTTTTTTCCCCTATTCTATTCTATTATGTGGTATGTAGTGAAAGGACTTCAAATTAATCAGATAACACGTTAGTCTACTGTTTATATTCCAAGCATAACCCAATTACTTGCAGTGGTCAAGTTGGTCACATTACTTCGGAAGAAGTAGCACTAAGCAGCAAATAATCACAAACTTAACAAGTAGTCTTTCGAATATCTTACTAATTAAAATGCTAATGAGTATACTGGACGAAAACTTTACTCCCTGATTTGCACCCTCATCTTCATGTTACCATACAATTTGCAACTTTTTAAACGACATGAAAAATGATTTGCACATTTACAAGGAGCTTTAGTAATGTTGACTTCCATCAGAACTTTGTACGGGGGTATACTGTTAACGTTTTCAAAGCAGAAAAAAAGAAAGTTTTAACTTCCGTTACCTAGGAAGGAGGGAGTGCATATTTTTCTTATGCTAATCAGGATTAAATTGACATGGCGAATTTTCAGAAAGTTGATTTACATGTACGGAAAGCATTCCGTACACGACGAAATATTAATAAACTTATGAATCACGTGGATAAATTTTTATTTCCCTATTCTCTCACTGCTTTAACTGAAGGTGGTTATCCATCATCTAAGCGTAGCTTTTGAAATTTCCATAGTTTGGTTTGATGTTGCCCTTTGTTCGTCTTTGTAAAGAGTCTCAGCAGAATCCTTGTTAAAGCACCGCTTTTATTACCACCCACGCAAACGAACATCTTTCACGTGGTTGCCGCTATAGCACACGGATGTCGGCTCTTTTTCTAATGTAACCATAATTTTCAAATCCAAAGGGTAACGAGATATAGGCAAATGCTACGAAGATCAATGGTACAGGTGAGGCAGGATGTCCTACCCAACTAACTTCAGATAAGATGGGAAATGTCTTATCAGTATGCTTAGCATGTTGCAATCATGCGTAATTGCTTGTTTAAAGAACACTAAAAAATAAATAAATAAAAATCTGTATCCTAAGATCTCCTCGTCTCTACTAACAACACGCAAAGTGTATCTCAGTAAGGAAAAAATAATAAAAAGGAGAAAAAAAAACAAGCTCCATTGCGCTGGTTCATATACTTGGAGTAAAGCAGTTGTGAAATTGCAAACTTCTGACCGCAGTGGCCTGTCAAGTATAAACTTAGGTTTGTTACTACTCAGAAGACGAGTTTCTGCGATGGATAAACACCGTGTGCGATTGTGGGACATTGAACATCCACGTAGACCGCTGTAGTTTAATGTGCAATTGCAACACGTTACGGTAGGAAATTCTATTCTAGTGGGAGGTACATCCAGTAAATTCACGAGGTGCAAGAGTCGAGGGTTCCCCTTCCTTCGAGTGGGAAAATAAGTCCGTTAGTGGAAGAGTGAGTTACCTTGTTCAGCGTGGTCTCGATGCAGGTGTTCAGGCTTGACAGTCCCACGACACTGGACTTGTGCTAATGCTGAGATGACATTTAGTGAGCAACACAGTCTGAACTGAAGTGTATAATCGCTATTTTTGTGTAAATGAATGGAACAATATTTCGATTACATTTCATATCCTGATATGGAATGTAATTGCACCTTTCAGTAAACTTATGGACTGAAAGTAAACTACGAGAGGCTACACACTGATGGATTTTAAAAACAAGAGGGGAAAGAAGGAAGCGTACATAAAGTCTTCGTTCATTAGAACAACATTGTACTAGCCAATGGGATCACAATCTTCGTTCTTTGTTTTCCTCATAGAAAGCAGAGATCAAGGTGGTGATTAAAACATCTGCACTTTGGTTTCCTGATGAACGTTTTGTGAGGTGATGAAGTGCAGTTTTTATAAAGTCAGGCGGTGTGAACAACCTAGATGCAGACCTTTCTCGCGTTACTTACACACAGTATTTCGACTGGGGAAGCCATTCCAAGTTATTTTTCTGATTTGCAAACTGCTAGGTATTTGTGATATTTGTAATATTTGTATTCGCTAGGTATTTGTATTACAATAACCGTATACGATAACGATTCCCCGGGAGGAATCAAGTTCATGGTACGCTTGAAACATCCCTTCACAGTGAGTGAGATTGCATGAACTGACTGTAACTCTGTAGCTACTCTTCGTGGCAGGGATTTCAAATTCACATTACACAAACTGCAGAGCTTCAATGCCTTATAATGGAGAGACGTATTAATTAGTGGCTGTAAATCTGTAATTATCTGCGTATTATTGTAATTAGTTGGCGGATTGGCGAAGAAAGCTGGCTGGGACCGCCTAGTACCAAAAAAAAAAAAAAATTCTGTGTTTAACAGTTTTGTCCACAGTTTACATCCGAATCTAGTGCCATGAATCTGTACAAGATAATACATGGCAAAAACTCGAGTTACGACATTGCAGTGGTCCTGAGGAAGTGCAGGCTTCCATTCCAAGTTATTTTCCTGATTTGCAAACTGCTAGCTATTTCTTTGAAGGGTTATTTGTATTACAATCGCCGTATACGATAACGATTCTCCGGGAGGAATCAAGTTCTGTTTCAGGAGGAGAGACAATCGCCCACTTCGTTCCGATTTTTACAGAAGTGGGCGCCCTTTTCTCAACGTGTCTGAGAGATTTTCCGATACAATGAGTTCTCATATTTGAACGTTAACTTGGAAAGAAGTTACAGCAGTTACTATCCGATTCCAAGTTCTCTGATACACTTAGAAGTCTGTCTACTGCGTGCCATGCGATTACTATTGCACCGACATTCATTCCGGATATCTGGTGCGTTCGGCAATGGCCTAAATCTTTGGTATGATTGGCATGACATTGACTGGAAAAAAAAATCTTTCGTTCTGTTGGTCTGAAGAAAGATTCGTTGGCGGTGGCCTTCCGGACAGGACACAGTATTGAACTATTAAAAACTTTTTCTGCCGAAAATATTTTGATACGGCTTGATAATTTGTTCAGTTGGTTTAATGGATTCCCATTAAACCAACTGAACATCGTTTTCCCCCCTTTCTGAGACAAAACACCCTCTAATGTTAATTTCTGGCATTAAGAGAATGATGCGCTGTCTGGAGAGAGAAAAAAATATATAAGGAGATTCCAAATTTATGCTAATTACCTTGATTACCTCTTCGTTAAATTAAAGAATAACATGAGTATGTACAAGTGTGGTTCAAGGCTCCATTAAAAAAATGAATTTTTATATACAGTATATTGCAATGCACGATGGGACATATGTTAAAGAAACTGTCACTGTTGTTTTGTGCCACAGCAACTAAGGCTATGAGGTATCAGTATACTTTGTAAATTGCTGGATGAGGAACCGTGTAACAACTAAGTTGAGAGTTGTATAAGGTTTGACAATTAAATTCCAGGACAAATAAATCTTTATTTGTCCTACCAAATTTAAAATATAGGTGTACATTGGTAAGAGACAAATTCCCGTCACGGCAGAAAATGCCAGGGGATTACCATAAAATGTGAATAAAAGAATGTCTAAAATATACAAGAAAGGTTAAATATACACGAAAACATGAAATATAAACTGCATTATTCATCACTACATTTCTGTCTAGAGTCCTGGAAATTGTAATACAAAAGTTCATCTTAACATCACATCCACTGAATCAACTTGTGCGAGATATACACTATTCAATTGCGTACACATTCTTGACGAAATTCACACAACTACTAGGCAACAGTAGCCTCAGCGAACCACACTGCGGTTTGTTTCCTATATTTAGGATCTTTTGAGCCTTAGTAGGTCAATTCCGATGTGTTAGGAACTGAATTGATTCTAACGCACTGGCGGGTATAAACCTGTCGGCCATCTTCAGTCTGTTGGTCTTCATTCTCAAGGATTTTGTGCCTCATAATGCAGATGGCGGAATGTGCCACTCACAAAGCTGCCAGAAGCATGGTGATGATTTCGTGCCAGTCATCATTTTGATTGTGGTTATTAATCTTTCCAGGCAATGATGTCTGGTAAACGCTGCAGTTTAAGCTGTTCAGAAAGTTGCGTGGTCCTTAACTGTTGAGGAAGATGGTGCTTATGGTTTGCCCACTTCAGCAGCCAGAATTCACTCGCATATATTCTCCTAATGTGGGTAGGGGTGGCTGACGCCCACAATTCGCCGCCATACAAAATGGCCGAATACAGTGTGGTTCTTAAATATCGTGCGGTTGTTGTAGTCTGTTTCACGTGCAAGAGGTGCTGTTTTGTTGCCCAACGTAAGTCGTTCATTTTATTTAAAATCAGGTCAATATGAGACGTGAACGTAAGTTTAGTATCAAATGTTACTCCCAGATCTCTATGCGGTCTCAACAACTGGGATAGGTTTGCCATTAAGTTACGGGTGTACGAGCGTAGGCGATTTTTTGAGCGAGTACACCATGATTACAGTCTTCTGTGGATTTAGGGCCAAGCCAAATTTATCCAAGTACACGAATAAGTTCAGAAGCTTATAATTAATCTGTTCACACATTGGTCATGGACGGTTGGATGGATGTTAGGATCTTAATATCGTCTGCATAAGTGCATACATTATCCCTACCCTTGCAGAACGGGATCATGGCGGTAAAGAGGAGTCCAGATAAGACTCCACCCTGTGGAACTCCTGCATGGAATTGGCGTTGGAGGATCTGACTATCTGTATGGTAATAAATGGACCGACAAGTAAGTAGGGCCTGTAGAAACATCAGCAAATTTCCTTTTATTTCGAAGATGTGTTGGAGCAGATGAAGTAAGGCATGTACATCCAGACTATCGAAGGCTGCTTTTATATCGGCATAAATTATTGCAATTTCCTTTCTGGCTTGGAAAGCATTTAGTTTCGCGGCTTGAACTGTGAGGAGGTTAGTAATTGTTGATCATGCAGTTATTGAATAATGAATTTGTTCAGGCTGCCCGGCCAGCTGATTCGACAACTTTGGCAATAGAACTTTCTCCAGTACTTTTAACAGGGTAGATGCAGTAGATATTGGCCTATAGTACTCTACGAGGTTAGGCTTTGTAATTTTCGGCATTGGAATTGCAGCGTACTTATTCCAGTTCTCAGGGAAAACTCGGCAAGAAATTATAGAACTATAAATTGCTTGGAGTGGTTCAATTAGGGAAGGGCTAAGACACTTTACTATGAAGTGGGGGACTCCAACTCCAGCTGTCTTAGTTGCCCTGAGGGAGTTAATACTCTGTATTAGTGCTTCTGTAGTGATAAGAACAGACTCGATCTCACTGTCAACTAATTTATCCCAAACTTCCTGATTTGAGATTCATATATCCTGGAGAATCTGCTGATGTGGTCCATCCACGCTTCTTTGTCAAGCCCCTGATTTGTGTCACTTTTATGTGTGCAACGAGGTAGCTTTCCCCTGTCAAGTGTGTCTTTCATGTAGCGGTTAATTGCTCTAGATTTTTCCCTATTAAATATTGCTCTGGCCCTCGAGTAGTTAATTCTATTTTGTGTATCATTAGACAGTTTCCATTTTCTGTACAGAGTTTACTTTTAGTTTAAATAATGCAGTTAGGCTAGAGTTCCACCAGGTTTTCGATTTTGATGATATCCTTACTACTTTGGACGGCGCCTCCGTAGCTAGGTGGGAAGGAGCAGCAGTGCGTAGCACACGCTTCTTGATTAGACTGGGGTTCGAGCCCGTCACCACCAAATACGGAGGATGCGAAAGGTCAGGGAATGACCACCGCATATCCCGGAGCAATATGGCCTTAGTTGCTAATGCTCCTAAAAAAAAAAAAAAAAAAAAAACAAATAACAATAATAACAAACTACTTTGGAAGCCACAAATTCTGTAATAGAGTTGATCCAACTGGTTAAGAGAGTTGTCGCAAATAAGGCATCACATTTGGGTAGACATTCCCACGGGATACAGCTGGCTGGCAGCAAATAAGCATTTATTTGGTTCCAGAAAGGCTGGCGAAGTGACAAGCTGGCTCTTAAATTTTTTTCCTTGGCATTGAAGTCCACATACGGTAGCATTATGAGCATTGCAATTGGGCTATGATCGGATGGAAAGAACATTTCGGGGGGGGGGGGGATACATAAGTACATACAAGCATGTCAAAAGCACACAGGACCATGATTCGATGCTCCATGAAAGCTGACCAACGTGACTGGTTTTATCTGAAAGGAAAGCATTTGCATGTTATACGCCTTTCGCATTTATTCAATGTATGCATGCATTTGTGTAGGGCGGCACCTGGAACATTAGTTCATCTGCTTCGTTTCACTTTTAAGATACAGGACTCTGTACAAATGGCCAGGAATGGTCTGTTTGGATACCCTGAATCAGCAGGTCGGAAACGCGCCACCACCACCACGGGAAGGTAGACCAAGGGTTACCAGCCAGCAGCAGAAGAGAGGAACGCCAAGAGCCCAATGTAGTTCGAGCCAAAGACTCTAGCCAAAAATTGTTAAAAAAAAAAAAAAAAAAAAGTATCTTAACAACTGTGCAAAAATTAAACACTGTACACAAGATTAACCTCAACATATTGAGGTAATCCAATGATACTTTGAGGTTTTCAAAGTAAACAAAGCAAGTAATCTCTTTAATTTTTGATATTTATGTTAATTTTTAAAATAAAAGATTATATACAAGATCAAAGAAACAATTAAGGATAATAATCCCCAATCAAAAGGAAAAAAAAAAAAAAAAAAAATCCCTAGGCCAAGTACCATTTGGGCACAGAACTAGGCACAAACCTTATAAACAGCTTAGATTAAATGTGACATCCAGTAAGTCTTGCAATCATCATTGTCACAATCAGTAAATCACCAATAACAAAGTCACGGTCAGTAACAAAGTCAACAGCCAGCCGCGCAATTTCAGGAGCACAGGAATTTTCATCGTTAAATTGAGTCGTAGGTCGAACCTGTTGTTCAAGGCATTGTCATTGTTTAAAGCCCACACAGTTGGTATTAGGGCTTGCAAACCGGTTTTATAAACCGGTTAAACCCGGTTTTCATATTGAGTTGTTAAAACCGAAACCGAGCTTCTAAAACCGGATTCGAATATTTTTTTAGTTAGCCCTCGAATATAGTTTTTTGTTACGCACATTTTCTTTTGTTTGTTCGTTTGTCTGGATCGTCCAACTGCTTTGTGTTTTAAACATGTTTTTTATTTTATTTTATGTTTAGGTACGAATCTCATGGGCAAGTGGCCCAAATTTAGGAGCGGTACCTTTTATCTTCTCACCTGTATCAGGGCACGATGCAGGTGTACTTATTTACGACTGAGTGAGTCGGACCGATAGCGTAAAAGAAAATGCTCAACATTTCTCCGTTCCATATATCTTGTTCGCCAGGCAAGTTGTGGAACGCGCCTTATTGATGGTTACCCACTAGAAACAGATTCGCTGAATATTGCATCAAATTTCAATCGTAGAAAGTTTTTTTTTTTTCTTCTTTATTCCTATTAAATTTGCGATCAAATGTTCTCCAAAAAGCAGCTTCACCAAATTTAGCTTTTATGTAATTTTGAAAATACAATAGATTTAATTGGGGGAAAAAATTGCAAGTAAATAAATAAATAATTTATTTCGTGAAAATTTTGAAACTTGCCTCGTTTAGACTCTTCATTCAGTGCTTGCGGGAGTGACTCATAGTATTGTGCCTGTGTTATCTTCAATATTTTTATTTAAAATTGTCGGTGATATAAATTCCTACTAATTAATATTTATTACTCTTAATATGTCTAAGATGAAATCAAAAATGTATGGAATTATTTTGCTCGAAAAAGCAAAGATGAAGCACAATGTTCGAAATGTTAGAAGATAATGAAGTCGTCTGGAGGATTTACATCATCTTTGATGTTGCATTTAAAGAAAATGCATCAGATTGACATTAAACAAGATAACAGTGAACCTCCCGTAAAAATGGTAAGAACATTAAAAAACTTTATCGTTAAAAAATATATGGAAGAAGAGATTTCAAAATTAGCTGCTTTAGATGGATTTTCTTTTAATTCAATTGCCAAGAGTGAGTTTATACAATGAAGCCTTCACCTTTAGAGAAATAAATACGATAAATTACCACCAGTCTCAGTGAATGGAATTAAAAATATGGTTCTGAATTATTATAAAACTAAGAAAGAAGAACTCATTCAGCATTTCGAAAATTCATTGGTTTTGGGTGCACGGTATTCATTGACTCTAGACGAATATAGGTCTATACAAAATAAAAGGTATATGAATATAAATGTGCATTCAAAAGACAATCATTGGTCGTTAGGTCTTATTGAGATTAATGGTTCACTTGATAGCAGAAGAACTGAGCAAATTGTGAATGGACACTTGAAGGAATTTGGTTTGAACTTGGATGAGGATATTGTTGCCTGCACCACCGATGGAGCAGCAATGATGGTTAAGTTTGGCAAGTAAATTACGCTTAATCATCAACACTGTATAGCCCATTGTATACATCTGTCAGTTCTAGATGTACTTTATGAAAAAGCAATCAATTATGGTGCCACAGTCTCTGAGTCTCCCAAAGACAATGAAGAAAATGAAAATAATGAAGAAAGTAGTGATGATGAAGAAGTTGAAGAAAGACAGCAAGGCATGCTTTATCAAACACTTTACCGATGAGCTCATTTATTTCTTCAATCCAATGGCCATTATTGCACAAACTATTAACAAAGTCAGAAAAATTTGCAAGCTTTTTCGAAAATCGCCTACCAAAAATGACATATTACAAAATTTTGTTAAAGCAAAATTTAATAGAAAAGAATATAAACTTATATTAGATTGCAAGACTAGATGGGACAGCACCTTCTATATGATTGAGAGATTTTTGAAATTGAAAAATTGCATTCCAAATGCTCTGTGTGTGCAGTACTGTCAACTGAAGCTGTGTCTGACGATCACTGGAAAACACTTGAAATGCTATGTGAAACTTTGCGACGTTGAAATGATTCTGAAGGCTATAATCTCAGAAGATACAGACTTACTTAAAGCAGAGTCTTCAATAGAATTTCTGCTTGCTAAGCTTGATACAGCAGAAAACCCTTTTGCAGCGTTACAATGCAAGACGAAATTGCCCAACTGTGGCTTTGCTGAGCTATCTACACAACCCCAAAAAGTTTAGGAAAGAAGATTCAGGTTCAAGAACTTTTGATTTTCCAAGTAAGCAAGTTTTGAAAAAGCATGCTGAAGATATTTATCAGAGATTATTTGCAAAACATTCCGAAGGAGTCTTAGCGTTGAATGAAGAAACTGAAAATAAACGAACTGTTCTTTTAGAAGAAAACAAAGACTCGTCTAGTTCCGATGTTGGAGATATACTCATGCGAGAGTATGATAGTGTAATAAAGAGATTAACTGAAGAGCCTTCAAAATATCCGAGTGAATCGGAAATCAGCAAAGAATTCAAAATTTTGGAGGCTTGTTATTTGTTAGTTTGTTATTTGGTTTTTAGGAGCATTAGCAACTAAGGCCATATTGCTCCGGGATATGCGGTGGTCATTCCCTGACCTTTCCGCATCCTCCATATTTGGTGGTGACGGGCTCGAACCCCGGTCTAATCAAGAAGCGTGTGCTACGCGCTGCTGCTCCTTCCTACCTGGCTACGGAGGCACCTAATTTTGGAGGCAACTAGCAGTAGAAGTGAAAAGCTGGAGAAAGTTTTTATAGAGCACTGCTGACCATTAAACCAACAAGTGTCCAATCTGAGAGAGTGTTTTCGCTCGCTGGTCTCTTTAACACAAAAATAAGGTCAAGTCTATCAGGAAAAATGCTTAATATACTGGGTTTTTTTTTTTTAAGGATCATTTTCAGAAAAAAGCTGAGCAATAAATAGTAAAGTATTTATTTTTAAAATACTTTACTATTTGTAAAGTATTTTACAAATACTTTAAGCTGTTTTTTTCACATTATTTTATTTATTTATTATTATTATTTTGTTTACTATACGAGAAGATAGTTTTTATTCAAAGGATTTGAATACAATTTGTAATTTTGTATAATCTCAAGCTGGTTACTTTTTTGGAGCATTCTAATTTTTTTTATTTTTTTTTTACTATAAGAGGTGATAGATATTGTTTAAAAGATTTGATTACGATTTGTACAATCTACCCAAGATAAAATAAATACCTGTGTTATACGCTTTTAATTATTTTTCCCTAAGTCTGAGAAAACCGGTTTTATGAGTAAACTTCGGTTAAACTCGGTTTTGAAATTTCTCGGTTTTCCGCAAGCCCTAGTTGGTATAATAAAACACAGGGTGAAAAAGACCCGAGTTTGAATCCCACCAATAAGGCGAGGAATTTTTATGGGTCTTTTCCACAGTGTGGCTGAGTTAGTCGGTCTCAGGCGAAAGTAGCCTTTTTTTTTCCTCCCGGAAACTCGGGTTTTCCGTCCGGCAAACAGAAATTCGACCACAAAACACTCGCAATTTACAGACATGTTATATACGGCGCAATACTGCATAAGTTGCTGATGCGCCTAAAACCCTACAACAGTGATTTTCAATCGGGGTAAACCAACATTCCAGGGGTGCCATGTAATTTTGGATTAAGTTACTTAAACTTATTTCATTATAAAAAGGTGTACGGTATCCATTGTACCGTATCTTTTTAATTTTGTGGTGATCAATAATTGATGTTTATTTAGTACCTCTATATAAAGAATAAAATTATTATATAACTATAATTTGCATTATGAATTTTAATTTTGTTTATAATTATATTATTATAATAACTATCATATAACATATTTTTAATCAGAGGCGCCTCCGTAGCCAGGTGGGAAGTCACCGAACATGGCTGCTGAGAAATCGCTAAAAAACTGTACTTCGTATAAGTCAGATGAGACTCTTTCTCCTGGTAGTTTGTACCTGTAATACACGAAGAAAGTGCTCGGAGAGTAAGTACTCTAATATTATGCTAGCAACGAGGAGTGAGGGTATTACTGTAACGAGGCTGTCAAGTTGGTGTGAATTTTTTCTTTCTCTTGAAAAGTGTAGCAGCAATTACACAACGGAGATGCAGTGGAAGATCACTTTAATCTAAATGCAGATACAATACTAGGACAACTTATAAAAATCTCATAAAAAGTGACAATGCTCAGTATATAGCATAATCCAAAAATCCAAAGAAGTTGTGCTTGCAGCTTAAGTTGAATGGCAGGCGTCTCCTAGAGAGAGGAAAAATGAAGAAAAATATTAGCTGTTAGTATACAACGCATGTGAAAGAAAGCAGTGGTGGTCAACCGGTAATATGCATTAATACTAAAACAGGCGGTTTTTTTTTTTTTTTTTTTTGTATTACTAATTATTTAATAATTTAAACACCGTACTTAAGTGTTTTAGTTTACTTCTAAAATACGAATACATTAAAACCCATGAGGATCTTCTAAAATCTTTGAAGGTTGGTTGACTACCACTTGAAATGCAAGAGAGGCACAAAAATGTGCAATCCAATATACAAAATAAAGCGATTTTAAACAAGGCGATTTCTCTCGATATCTTTAAAGATTATTTTGAACTTACCAGCTGACAGAACGCAGAGGAGCAATGTAATAAAACTGACAAACCAAAATGAAATATCAAGTTCAAATACGAATGACGTAGAAGTCTTACAAGCACAAATTCGTGCTAACTTCGAAAGACGAAATAAGTAGCTTTACTTTGCGCCATCTAGCGGTGAATGCAAGCTCTTTTAATTACGAAGGAAAATTTTGAATTTCAGCTCACTAAACAGATTTTGCTCTCTGCTAGCATACTTTTAGGATTGCTTGGCAATCCTAAATGCATACCAGGATTAAAATAAAGGAAACAAAGTAAGAGTTAAAAAAAAGAAAAAAAAAGAGCATAACTTGTAGTTTAGTGCACAGCCTGAAAATATGGTTAAGTACGCTTCCTGTTCGAATCCACATGATTATCTTGTAAATTCGCTCTACCCAATCTGGCCATCCGAGCATAAATTGAAAATGTATTATTCATATATTCTTCCATAACTACAAAAATTAAAAACAGTTCCGAAAGAATCAAGTTATGTTTTTACTTAAAGTTCAACTTTTGTTTCGCAATTCTTGATTTTCAACCACCAACCAGCGGCTCTTGTAAAGATGCAAAACTCCTTACACGCACGTTACCACAAGGTTCGTTGTTTGATTAGTTGGCTATGTGTGTTTTCAGGAAAATCATATAACCTTGATGCTTTAATGATGTATCAAAAATAAATTAAAAAAAAAAAAAAAGAGGACTTCAAAAAGAGAACCAGACTGGCGCATATGCTAGCTACACTTTAAGAAACATTCTTTAATTTTTTTTCCGCCATTGTAACTTACGCTATAAGGCATCAATGTATATGTCTATAAATTGTGCGTCTTCGATGGTCAATTTGCTGTTTTCTATAAGAAAAACCTCGAAGGTAGGTGGGGGACAGTACAACCCTCCTTTGCGACCGACCAACGCGGCCACATTGAGGAAAAAATGTTTTATGGGCTTCATAAAAATTGCTCCCGTACAGAAATTCAAACGCATTTAAAACAAACTTTACAGTACCTCAAGGGAAAGCAAGGATCGATGCAAGCGAAATTCAAAATTTACATAAGGATTTAATATGTAGTCCCTGCTAAAATTATAGCCACTTTTTTTTAGATGACGGAGTTAGTGTTTACAACTCTATTAGGACCATGAGTTCATAGTGTGCTCAACTGCTGTTTTGCCCTAAATCGCTGTTCAGACATGGCAAGGAGTGTTCAAACATGAGGCATACTGGACCATTTATGCAAAAAAATAATAAGAATCTCAATTTATGGACAGAAGACTGCGCCCTTCCAGTTAATCTCGCAGATGCTCAATCGAATTGAGATCCGAAGATTAGGCTAGCTAGGACAGCTGCTTGGAGTGTTGTTACACAAACAACTCTTTCATACACTTGGCACGCACCCGCACGTGCCAACTCTTTCATACACTTGGCACGTGCGGGTGGCTACACTGTCATCTTGAAAGTGCCGTAGGAGTAAACACTCAGCATTTCCGGATGTACCTTACCGCAACGATATTCATATATGCCACACTCACGGTGCCTTCCATCGGGATCAAGGGGAATAAGGGTATGCCACGAAGACATACCCACACGGCCTACAGCAGCGTGTGCTGTTGGTAGGTAACAAGTCTGTTCCAGTTCATAGTGTTCTTTCCTTCATTCATTCCTCGATTAGCGCTTTTCGGGACTCTTCCACAGGTAAATCGAGACTCATCGGAAAGTCCCACTAAATCCTCGGCACAAGCACAGCGCACAGCGAAATTAGAGGCTTCCGTGAAAGATTAACGTAGCCGAGTGGTTCAGCACAAGAGCGGAGACAAGCCTTTGAACGGACCGTAGTTCAAGCAGCGTGACTGATAAATACGTTTAACGATTGGTTCATTGTCAAAATGAGTATTTGTATACCCATTTAGTGGTGGCTCATTGCGCTACCTAGTGACTCGATCCAAAAGGTTGGTCACTTAGTGACTAATCCAAGGTAGGTGAATCCAGGTGATGGCTCTTTGTGTTGCGTTAGGAAGTGATTTTTACGATAATGACGGGGATGCCAATCGTTGGCTGCCACCGCATAACCACAACAAATGTAATGTAATTAGTGCTCTAACGTACACTCGAATTAGCTGTGTAATTCTCTATTTTTTTGTTTCTACTTGGATATGGTCGTGCCTTTGCATCATATTCTTGAATATAATACAAAAATTCTAGGATCATCGATGGTGCGGGAAGGGGAGTTTAAATGAGAAAAAAAAAAACAAACGGTTTATTCCTGTCGCCGCCGGAAACTTTAAAATACCTCATTCCGACACATCCTGTGCAAGTAATCAGATTCCTCTTGATAATTAAATGAAGCTTCGACTAAATACACCCTCAATAAAAAGATAGCTTTGTGTGCTGTAAATGAGAAAACAAAAACTTCAGACACTATGTCGAAATACCATGGATGCTATACTATGGGTACATATCAGGAGTTCACCAATTAATGGCCTACGTGTGATCTATAGTTTGTACAAAAGTAGGAGTTTTGCATTTTTGTAAGTTCCTAAATTTTACGTGTAATAACATTTTAAAAAAATCGGTCGTACGTTATACTGAATGACCTTGCTTGATGCTCTGAAATATAAGGAAATAAAAATATAATATCTACTTGACGTTTTTATTAATTTTATGTCTAAAAGAGTTCCCTACCGCGATGAGTTACATTTTCGCCAATACCACGAATAAAATTAATTTGTGACTCTTGATATAACCATCATTCCATCTAACGTCAGATTTACAGGCTAAGTGTGCAATCTCAGTTCTTATATTCCCTTTACTCCGCATTTAGTGGTAGGCCGTATTGTTTCGCCTCAAGTTTGAAATACATTCTTTTTCAATAAAATTTTACCAGCATTTTATAAACAAATAGTGCTCTGCTGAAAGGTATTGAATATATTTTGTCAAAATATGGTAGTATGCAGAACACACCACAGGAATTTCAGTGGACTGTGTCGTCAAGGTAGTTTCCCACTGCCAGAACACAATGGTAACAAGACACCAGGAATAAACCACGGAACACACTTCATCACAATTCTCCCCGTCCTCAATATGTATCCAACAGTGGTTTTTTTTTTTTTTTTTTTTTTTTGTTCAGCTACTTTTAACCATTTTCAGCCAGTATGTCACCGGAGGGAAGGGGTGGAAGAAAGGGGTAAAAGAATATCTTAATAAAAAAAAAAAGTCAGGAGCAGTCTAACGGCTGTTTGTTGCACCGTTCTTTCCTTTAAGAATGGATAGAGTAACGGTCCCGTTATGAAGGTGCGGTAGGTAGTTCCACCCACCCCTTTAGAAACTACCACAACAGGCCTCCCGTTTGTCAGATCAAGTTACTGCCACTGCGTCCTAACACAAGTGGAAAATTGGATTGTCCGGTCTTATCCTTTCGGCTGTCAAGATTTGGGTCATATGAATATGGTGAACGGAACAACCTTACTGACAGATGGCAGGAAAAATAGCAATATAAATCGGAAAAATGCGTGTTTACAAGAAAACCTTGTTGCACAGATGGCCAAGAAAAGTAGCTGTCTTGTCCGACAGGTAAACACCTCCAGCTTTTGTGTTCCGAACAAACACCGTTAGCTATAGTAGTAGGAGCGGTGCACAAAGCTTAAGTTATCAATGGATTCTCATATCCCACAAGTACGGTAATTTAATAATCAAGTCGCTGAACTTTTCCGAGATTTACGTATACGTATCAGCATTTTCGTCAGATGATATTTCACTACAAGCGGGTGGTCCCTGTTATCTGAGAGCTAATTAGAAGATCTGTATTTTCTTATTAGCAACTACGTAAAATGTGTGAAAGCTAGTTATAGGTATGTTGTTAGGAGGTTAAGTAGCTCTCAACATGGCGGTCCATGCAAATATTTAGCTCTGCAATGCAAGTGTGCAGTTATTAGCTAGCCTAGAGAAACATCATTAGTCATATGAGCGAGATTATGAATATTACCACTGTTATGACTTAAGAGGTTGGCTAAAATACTGCGTGTGAGAAACAGTTTATATATTCAATGAAGATGGGTCGAAGCTGAAGTGCTTTTGTCTAAGCTAATTACTCTCTACATCCGAGGTTGTTGTTATTTGGTTTTTAGGAGCATTAGCAACTAAGGCCATATTGCTCCGGGATATGCAGTGGTCATTCCTGACCTTTCCGCATCCTCCGTATTTGGTGGTGACGGGCTCGAACCCCGGTCTAATCAAGAAGCGTGTGCTACGCACTGCTGCTCCTTCCCACCTAGCTACGGAGGCGCCTTACATCCGAGGAGAAGTGCCAGTTCGTAGTCGGGCAAAGATCAGCCAACTAATTCTATCTGCACGTAAGCAGAAATCCACGTGGATGACCTGACTGGTAAAGATGGGTGTTACCACGGCGAGAGGAATAAGTGACCATTCATTACGACTACTATCTCTATAATTCTTCACGAAGGGACGGACTGGAGAATTTTTAAAAAAAATATTTCTTCCCTTTGAGAATGATGTGAGCAAATTTGGTGACTGCAACCATACTCTACAAGATATCAGAGTGGGTAAGGTTAGTAAAGGGGCATCATGGGAGTAGCTAGTGAGGTACGGCTTTGCATTCAGATGACAAAATGCAGTCATGTCGCAGGGCGTTAGCACATTACTGGACGTTATGTGCGGAATTAAAAGAACAGGGGACAACTGATGGCTTCCCCGTATCGCGAACTGTGGATACGACTTGCATATTATTAATATGGCAGTGCCAAGGTAACCTATCTACTGGACGTGACTGGATAGAATTAACCCCCTGATGGGACGCACGGATGAAATCTTGGTGTACAGGTGCAGCCGCTTTTAAGTGCATTAAAACTTGTACTTGGTATAGTGGGTGCAAAAGATCTTTCATGTGACAACTACCGGTGATCTCATGCGGAATCGGCATTTAAATGAACTATTGAGGGGGAGATAATATTTGCTACGCAACGCGTTGCACTGCAAACCACATGGTTATTAAACAGCGAAAGGGGAAAGAAACAGTACTAAAATCGAAAGAGGAAAGTTTTGCTTTCTGTATACTGTAAAGAACTGAGATTATATTCTCACTTAATTCTGCAGGACTTCAGAGGGGAGAATAGCTGGAAGTATGTCACAACAATTCGAAGTAAATTAGGTATAACAGACTTTGTACAATTTGATATGACATCAATGACTGTTTTTAAAAAATAAATAATTTAGCGCGATAATATTTAATGAACTAAGAAAGACAACTGTTCTAAGTTACTTGTTTTATACCCCCCCCCCCGCCATTGTTTTGTATTAACAATTTAACGCAATCAGATATTAAAAAAAAAAAAAAAAAAAAGTTTAAAACATCAGTATTCCTTTAAATACTTACCGATATTCGTCAGTTATCGGAAGCACGTGCCAATGCCACTACAGTGAAGTTCACATTTTCTGGATCCCGCTGCATGAACTGTTTACATACTTTTGCAGAATCCTGCAAACGAAAATTGTTTGTTAATCATAGTTAAGTAATCGACAGCAACAATTTATCAATAAATACACACTACCTGGCCAAAATACTAGAAACGTGCTTCGTTATTGGCAGAAGCACCACGTGCTTTGACAAGAGACAAAATTTGTTGTTGCGGCGTGCATTCAGCGTGTCTGAAGTACCCGGTACTGATAGCACGTGAATGGATATTTATTTTTCTTAGAGTGAGTTTTCTTATATACAAAATATATGATTGCATGAAGACAAAAAGTCTTTGTCATATACAAATAGGCAAGTTAAAAACAAAAAAAAAAAATGATAGAAGGATCCGTGCATGGCGACGCCCTGGTGAGATGTTCCTGCCTGTATTGAAAATAATATACAAATTGAACGTCAGGAATCATATGGGTGCCATCTGTTAATGACAGCAGCTTACCACTGGTTTTGTTCTAGTTGATCTCTCTGGTCGAAGTCAAGTTGAAATTGTATTAACACCTGTTTTGTCATTTCTTCGATAGTTACATAATCCTGATCCCACACCGCTAAAGTTTCTCTGTAATGTCAACGTCAACGTGCTTTACTGGCCTGGAATCCCCCACCCCCGATTTGTCTCCTAGTGAACGTAACGAGACGGGAAACTTAGAGACACTTCCTAGGCCAAGTGCTGCTCTTAGTGCTCAATTGTTTCCTTAAAACCGCATAGTTAAGACAGGCTCAAGAGGATATGAGCAGCTTTTTTTTTTTTTTTTTTTTCCCATTGCTAGCATACTTCTTGCTAATGCACTCGTATGCTGTTTTTTCCGTATTAAATAAGGCTATTTTTTCTGATTATTTCTTGCCTTTGCACACACAAACGGGTAAAAGTAAAAACCCTTACTCATTTTTACACTATAGCTCTGATATAATCAATCTAAACTTTTTTGGGTTGGGGCGATTTTTCTACAATGAGGCTGTCAGCTTAGATAATCCTTCCATTCCTGTAGCAATTGTGCCTTCACTGATGGTACTGATTGTTCATCAATGTACGCGTTTGAAAACATCTCAGAAATGTTTAGTAATCCCATAATTATGGCAGAAGCACCTTCGTGCTCCTCCAATGCCCAACAATTGGTGCATCAAGAATGCTAACGCACTCACATATTTTAACTGTCTCTTAGATGAACAAGTCTTACAGCTTTAAACTTCGTGATATTCATATACTATCCTGTTACGCTGTATACCATATCAGAGTAACGAGGACATCTATTACCCCTGCCTCCCACTCACAATGGGAATAGGCAAAGTGAGGGAAGCCTAGTGAGCTGTCTATTGTCTTTCTCCTCCTTATAATTAGTAAGTACATCAAGTGAAACCAAAAGGTTCGTTCACTAAACATTCATATGAAGCTGAAGGAATAGTGCCATTATCATTTAAAAAAAAAAAAAAGCCATCTCAATCAGGTAGACCAAGCAATGCAGTTAGTGTGATTATTGTTTAGATACACTTTTGGCAGCCTCCCTCAACAAATACCTTATTGTTAGTGATCAATACGTTGACCACTAACAATAAGATATTTGTTGGTAGCTCGCAACGTGAAATTTCGCCTTGTAGGAACGTATCAACAGATTACTTCTCGGAAATTTGCATCAAAACACTTCAGCGGCAAAAAGGGTAACTTGTAACAGTTTTGGTCAGAAAGTTTTGGTCTTAGTAATGCGAAGTCCTATCGATTAAGAAAGTTCGACTGACTTCTTCGGTGAATGTCCCAATTAGAGAAAGCCTCTCATGTACTCGAAAATTACACAAACTAAACTACGAAAATAATTGGGCATTCCAATCGTGCGAAGTTCTGATCGGAAACGAGGCGCTATCGATCACGTGGACAAGTTAGGACCTATTATCCAAGAAGTGCGTGATAAGCATAACATTAGAATAAACACTGTCGCAAAATAATAATAATACGGCTCCTAATGGGAAAGGTGAACATCCAGTTCAGTTTCTTAAAAATTTGAAGTAGTGGTTTTGTAAGATTTAAAGACTATAAAATTTAAGATTTCATCGAAAACTTACAAATTTCAGAATTTCTGTGATGAAGTTGTATCGATATAATAGCTAGCTACTTTTAAATATGAAATCTGTGATGGCGAAACTACTTATGGTATAAAGGGGGGGGGGCGGTTACGCTTCTGAAAATTACCATTATTTTCGTTAAAATTCTTCATGTGAGCTCAAGTGAGTACCTAATCTAACAGGTATTTTGTTTTATCTTATATCAGATATGGGAGGAGAGTATAAGGAGGTTCTACAAACCGTTAACTGTAGCGACGTGCTTGATTAATTTATAATACACGGATAATCGCATACTGTCGTGCAATTCATGTGAACAAACAGCTTCAAAAGCCTTTTTACTAAAAATGTTAACCAGCTGAACAGTAGTTAGGCTTATGGAACGTTCTATATGGTTTCCAGACACAGCAGAAAAGTTCCAATAAAAGATATATATATATATATATCCTTTATTGTAAACAATTTTTCCTCAATTAAGTAAAACGAAGGGGAAAAAAAAAAAAAAAAATCGAAAGTGCAAAATTACTTCGTTAGAAACCCATAAATCTGGAAACTGCAATTCATATGGATTCAATTTTGAATACAAGATCCCAGGGAATTAAACTGAAATTTGGCATTTTTATATTTTGTTCTCCTCCCCCTCTTACAAGAGCGGGTAATAAAGTTCACTCCAAACGAAGCCGGGAGACAGGCCAGCCTTTTAATGTTTCGCCCAGAGAATGTTTCATTATATAGGGGTAAAGGTTTCACATAAAAGCTGAATGTTATATAAAATGTCACGTGATCGCAG
Organism: Mastigoproctus giganteus; assembly: GCF_048544385.1. Lineage (NCBI taxonomy): Eukaryota > Metazoa > Arthropoda > Arachnida > Uropygi > Thelyphonidae > Mastigoproctus > Mastigoproctus giganteus. Next base: position 173,012,058 of record NC_143582.1, on the reverse strand, counting down.
TGCTAACTCTGCACCTATGAATTAAACAGGCGTGCCTTTATTGTGCCGGGAAAGTGATCGACCGTGTGGGGTCAGAGAAGCCGCAACAAAGAAGGTGCTACGTATGCTCTACCCGATGTCAACGCAGAATGGGACAAGTGACATCGGGGTCCCCATCACGGCAGAACTTGCGCAGCGACTTCGGACACACAACGATTATTAGTGACTTATCAGTGCGACGACGTACTGCGCAAGAGTCGACAGGGTTACGAGGTCATCGCTAACGAAAACGAGCGACTGTCGAAATTCCAGAACGCACATAAAGTACCTCTAATTCTGTTTTATTTCTTCTTCTCCGTCCCGGCAGAAACTTCGCCCCGGGCTTTCCAGAACACCAACCGATTCTGGCAGCATATTTCATGGATAACAGGGCTTTATTGGCTCCACTCTACTCGCCAATAAACTCTGCTCGGAGTTAACTATCACGCTATCTTATCGTCAGCAGACTGCGAGAGGCACCTGCGGCTCACTGTTGCCGAATTCCGGGCCACGGCAGCCGATAAGGAAGATGTCTCTATCTTGGCACACAGCAAGCTCTTTTCCCTTCTTTCCCCCCCGTTCCGAGAGAGAGAAGAATGTATCACTGAACGGTGATTTTATCGCATCATCGAATTTAGGCTCCTTCTCGAAGAGCAAGTCAACAAACAAGCCTTAATGTGCTGGAATTTGAAAGAATAAATTCTTATGAACACTAATAATCATTAAGTTCGAGTTCCATCTGTAAACTTTAATTTTTTTTTTTCCCATAATTAAGTCGTAAGTTAAGGAGGTACATCATAACATAAAGAAATTCATGGTGGTCGTACTTTGTGCAAACAGAATCAGGCCACTGTTAAACACTAAACTATACCCATCTTAGTGAATTATTAAAGTTATTATTTTCAATCGGTATTAAATGCCAGTTCAAGGTTGAATGCTTAGTTATATTAAAAGTCATTTAGATGTCAATCTAAGGATTCATTTCAATGCAAAATAGCTTAATATATGTTAATCATATTCTGGCGTCATCAACGACTGATTTAAATATAAAAGCACTTAACAGAGTCCAAAGAACTCTGTGCGCTGCCTGATGGTGGAGGCACAGGGCAATTTAATTCAAAGGTCGGAAGTTTCAGAGTATGGGCGAGCACTTCTGCACTCTGTAATGCGAATATAATAAAAACCTGAAGTTCATCAGAATTTCTCTCTCTAATTTTAGCCAAAGATTAAGGTTCAAATCCTGAATTAAAACTAGTCTAGTTCAGCTAACATGTTACTGAACTATCGCATTGAGAAATACTCAGTGCGATAGTTCAAAAAATATTTTCAAATTCAGATATATTACAATAATAAAAAGTGTTCCGTCGGATTATTTAGAAATTTTAGTTAATTCGTTTAGACTAACATCTCACTATATTTAAAATTTCAACAATTTCAGCATGTTTCTTATATTCTAATCTCCTTAACCCATCTCTATGTTCGATCGTTGGGTCCAATTGTGCTAATTTAACGCAACAAATCCAATTCATGATATACTGTATTGTAATCTGAAAAATTCGGAGTTTACTCTGTAGAAAAAGCTTAAAGGAGATATTCCATAACAAGGAGTGTGCTGCGCCATAACCCCGAAAGAACAAAAAAGTTCAGTCATTTGAACCTTAGATCTTTTTACTTGACAGAATAAATACATTAACCTCCCACCCAATTTTGCCACAATACCGCTCAGATTCATCTCCTGGATCGGAAATTTGCTGTTAAGGTGAATGGTATCGCGCCGGGATAACAAAATTGTATCTAAAAACGTGGATCCTTTTAAATGGCTTTAGTGACATTTATTTAGGCCAGTTTGATATTCCACTTAATTAAAAAAAAAAAAAAAAAAAAAAAAAAGCTTTAATTTCTGTTTAATACTTCAGGACGGCCACTAGGCCAGAGGACTAGAAATAAGCACACCTGGTGGTTATTTCTAATGGCAGTAAAATGGTATTTGGAGATTAAAAAAAACGCTGCGTTGTGGGACATCTTACAGCAACAGCACTTACCGGAATTATACAGGAAAATTAACTGCTGAAATTATGCACTAAATGAACGATTTGGATCGCAGCAATAAATATCAACGTTAAGTAAATATGAAGAATGAAAACGCACTCATTCAGGTTAGTTGGTTCTGCGGCGCATCAGCAACATAAACTATGTTGTGAAAGTATCAGTGTGTATTCACGGGCCAATTTACATATTGTGGGGAATGGAAAACGAGGAATAACCCACACAGGGGGAACTCTGCTCCCTACCCTGATATCAACTAACTACAGCCTCGATTGCAGAAGCATTAAGAATTACTCCGGTCTCCGACGACATTCGAACCCAGACCTCTTTAAACAAGTGAAGGAACTGCGAAAACTGTTTCTTCACTTGACACATGACAAAATTTGCATACTCGCCTCACAAGAGAATCCATATACGTATGACGCATTTTGTATATAAATCGCGTTACGATTTTACATTATATATGTATACAGTATACACAATGTAAAATATCGCGTACAGTTCTTCCTTTCTGCCATCAAGACATATTTCGAGCTTTTTCTTTAGACCTGACTGGAATCATTACTACTAATAAGCCAACGAGTCATTACTAGTTGGATTATCATTGTACTAATAATCCAACGAGACATCATTACTCGTTGGATTATTAGTACACTTTCGTCAGGTGGCTGCAACTGCTTCACCTTCGCTTTCCAGAATGTTAGCGTGTTAGTGGCTTTGCCTGAACTGTCATGGACTCTGGCAAATCGCGGAAAGTTAATGGGATTTGTGATCGCAAAGATAAACTGAAGTCAACAAAAAGGAATGGTCAGCGAACAGTACGTATTGCAGTTATTATTAATATTTTATTTAAATCAATTCGAAGTGTACAATACAATCTGCTTATCACTCTCTCCCCTTCCCGAGCGAATCCTCCCACCACTCTCCGGCTTCATAGCGCGGCACACAGAAATTCTTTTTTCTTTTTCTTTTTTTTTTTTTTTTTTTCTTTCGGATATATATGTTTCTTGATTAGACCGGGGTTCGAGTCCGTCACCACCAAATACGGAGGATGCGGAAAGGTCAGGAAATGACCACCGCATATCCCGGAGCAATATGGCCTTAGTTGCTAATGCTCCTAAAAACCAAATAACAACAACAACAATCTTTCGGATATTGCTAAACATAATCCATAAATGAACAAAAGTTCAGGATGTTTCAGGTGACAGGTTCCTAAAAGTAACAAAACTCGGAATAAGAAATTTTAAAATAAACGACGATAAAAGTGAGGTGGTATTGGTTGGCCACCAAGCCGATTCAAGTCATGAAGCGTTAGCGTGTCATGTACACGCCACGATAAAGCTTTCTTGGATCTGTTTGTTTGTTTGCAGTATGAAAAAAAAATCGGCAAAACCTACGCCTCTGTTTCACTGGAAAAGAACTAACAAGTTACGTCACTCAAGGGATCCGAACCCGGCCTGAGACCAGTGGTTTCGTCATTTGTCACTCATCTGGAGGAATTCTTAAAGGCCTATTCAATCGGGGGTATAGTTAAGCCGATCTTAACTATACCCGCGGGTTATTCAGCCTTCGCAACGTACAATCGGCACATGAAACACACTCGTATATAAATAACACAGCAGCGCACCTTAGATGATAATGCGATATACAGTATAAATAATAATAAAAGCAACAACCAAGACCAGCTCAAGAAGAAAAATCAGGGTGCTTACTGTAATCTGAATTTAAGATCATAATATTGATATGAAACCAGCAAAACTGGTTCATGTGGGGAATAAATGTTGTCATTCTTTAGAGGATGACAAGACTAAGACTGCATCTCTCTCTCTCTCTCTCTATATATATATATATATATATACTGGTTGTAAAGCAGTAGTTCTCAACCAGTGAGTAGCGATTCCCCAAAGGAGGAAGAGGCGGCATCGTAGGATATCCTGAGATGTTTTCAGAAGTAGGAGATTGAGAAACACTGCTTTCTACATATAAACTGCGAACAAGGGGCGTCTAACCTTTTTTTTTTTTTTTTTTGACTAGGAGACAAAGCGGATAAAATATTGAATGTCGTCCACCCCGTCAGTTCTCGAGGGAAGCGGGCCGCAAGATTATCACTAATTACGCATTTTTCGAAATACTTCATTAGAAAGAGATAAACACGAATGCGTGTAAGCTTTAGTTTTAAGTATTAACAACCATCGCCTTTCCTATTATAAGATTAGTCGAAACAAACTTCACCCTAGTGATGTCCTGAGTACACTTACTGTTGATAAGTCAGATTCTCTTAACTAGAAGAGCGCAGTGAATAAAATATTAGACAGCTTTTTTTCTAGAGGATAACATTAGTCTGTAGTTCCCAATTCATTGTGATATTGAGAAAAAAATGAAAACTAGTCTTCTGCTTCCACTCATATACCCATGTGTATTGTGTCTGTAAATTGTGCGTTCTCTGGTCGACTTGCCTGTTTTTCTGGGCGAAAACCTTGCTATCTACGCCTGAGACCGACAGCCATGGAGTGAAAAAAGCCTATAAAAGTTCCTCGCGTGATCGACGGAATTCGAACCCGGCGTTTTCCACCCGGTGTGGGGAGGACGGTGACAACACCACTGTGCTACAGCGCAGACTGAACTTGATGTAATAAAGAAAAGAGAACGGGGCGTAAGGAGGAATGTATTAATGGCTGAATTTACGTTGGATCGTCAACATGTTTGTGTTCTATGTGCAGTTAATAAAATTACATTATTACTCTCTGCATTTCTTATTTAGCCTCATTATTTCTGTATTGAAAATAAAACTTTCTAGATAACGGGAAAATCTAAATAATGGCACCTTGAATCTCCGAAGGTGCCGTTATTCTGAAAGTTTACTGCAGTGGTTTTCAACCGGGGTGCCGCAACAACATTCTTGGGGTGCCACGTAATTTAAGTTACTTAAAGTTATTATTTTATTTATTTTTTAAATTTATACGTTTATTTCATTATAAAAAGGTGTACGGTATCCATTGTACCATATCTTTTTAATTTTGTGGTGATCTTTATTTAGTACCTCTATATAAAGAATAAAATTATTATATAGGTATATATTAAAAGGTCGAAAACCACTGTTAGGTATTTCTTTTGGCATAGGGGGTGCCGTGAAAAAAAATTACTGGGACAGTAAGGGCGCCGTGAACCGAGAAAGTTTGGGAACCTCTGGTCTACTGTATTGTTAACTACTGAGGATGATACATAAACATCACTAAGCAATACGAACATTTGTGAAACTATAAAGTTTCAAAATGGCTTTGTGAAACTTTAAGGCTTTCTCTTCCATAGTGTTGGTACGGAGTGGGAAACCAAATGAGTAACATTGAGCCGCTTGTTGTTTTTCTCCCTGATACAGCAGCAAATGCTCCCAACATATGCGTTCTTTGTTGGTGAATGACAACTGTTATTTTCCAAGATAGGGTTTAAACTAACTTCAGGAATAAAGTTTTGCTAAAATAGTAGCTGATTAGAGCGTGTTTAGGACCAATATGTAAATAACGCAATTGGAAGATGAAGAAAGATGTTGCAGTAGTTAAAAGTAAAGACTGTTTTAATTTCAGAATAGGGGACTATAACAGTTTAAGGCTCTACATAGAATCTATTGATTGGGCAGATTGCAGAGGGAGGGCGAATATATTAGAATTCTGAAATACGTTTAGAGCAATAGTTACAGAAGTCATGAACGCATATATACCATTAAGAAAATACAGCATGAGGAGGATGCTGGAATGGATGAATAAAGAGGTGGCCAGCCTAAGAGAGCAGCAAAATATAACATAGGAAGTTATAGAGCGAGGAAAAGTACTGGTCTACAACAGCTACAAGTTGATCTGTAACGGTACCACATATAAGGTTAGGGAGGCTGAGTATGAGAAACACTGGCTAAGAGAGGAAAGAATGGGAACAGGGAGTTTTTCATATATGTGAATACAAAGAAGAAACCGAATGAGATCGGACCCTTGTTTATCTAAGAGTGTCCCCACCTTGCGTGTGGGAACACTCTTAGATAAACCAATTGATGTGATGAAATACCCTTCGTGCTGAGCCATATGAAATTAGTGATTTCGAAATTACAGATGACTGTTTATTAGAAAATCTTTCGAACCTAAATGCACGTAAGGCTCCTGGAGTTGTGGTATATACCCAGTAATTTTCAGAGAGGCGGCCAGAGAATGTGTCGAACCATTGAAGTTAATTAAGAGGGCATCATTGGACTCGGAAGAGATTCATTTGGATTGCAGAAGTGCTAACTTACTGCTAATACGTAAAGGCAGTTCTAAGAGTGAAGTCTAACTACAGACCAGTTAGTCTGACTTCAGTGGTAGAGAAAATCTTAAGAGTGCAGTCCAGGGATATTTAGATAGAAATGACATTCTGAAGGACGCAAACTATGGTTTTATTAAGGGAAAATCATGTTTAGCTCACCTGGTAAGGTATTTGGGCACAGTTACTCATAAGCTATGGAATAATATGACATTTATTGGGATTTTAGCAAGGCATTTGACCCAGTCCCTCATGAGAGGTTATTGTACACTGGTGTGCAAAACTTAAGGACCAACACTATTTCTAAAGGTTACAACCACAAAATCTTTACTTAAGGTATTCTTTACTGATGCGAGTAGATTCAGTCTCAGCAGCAATTCTGGACGTCAGCTAATCTGGCGAGAGGTGGGCACATTGTATCACCCCGCAAACATCACTGAAAGGGATCGATGTGGCGGTCGAGGTATTCTCGTCTAGGGAGGCGGTACTGTAACCAGTGCACGCTACTGTCCTGAGGTAATCCTTCCCCACGTGCGTCTGTTCCGAGGTGCCATTGGCCCAGAGTTCGTGTTTATGGATGATAACGCCACACTCCATCGCACTGATATGCTTTTGGAAAGTGAGGACATTGTTCGTATGGATTGGCCTGCCCGTTCCACGATCTAAATCCCATCGAACACATATAGGACGCTCTGGGGAGACGCCTAGCGGCACGTCCATACTCACCAGAAAATGTTCACCAGCTGAAGATGGCGCTGACAGAGGAATGGACGATGTTACCGCAAGAACTTATCAACAACATTGTTCTAAGTATCGACATTAGGGGTGGCCATATCTCCTACTGAGGACCACCTCTTCCCTTAGTTCCATCTTTGGCAGTGATGCATCTGTATCATAGCAGCCAGTGCTATGTTGCCATTTTTGAATAAAGTCCCTCTGTACCGTTTTGTTTCCGTTGTTGTGTCGGTGTTGTTTCCTTCATCATTTCTGTACCTCACGAGGTTCCTTTGGTAAGCTTTTCCCATATCCAGGCCACTCCTATGAGAATCTACAAGTGAAAACCTGACTGGTCCTTAAATTTTGCACATCGGTGTACAAGTTGGAATATGTTGGGATTAGTGGAAAGATTCTAAGACGGACTGCAGGGTTGCTGAAGGGCAGAGCTTTCTGATCACTGTATATTCTTCAGATTAGTGTAACGTCAGAAGCGCCCCCCCCCCCCCCCCCAATTCTTGGACTACTGTTGTTTTCTGATTTTCATAAACGACATCGATAAAGGGCGCGATGTCAAAATTTGCAGAAAATGTAAATAAAGATTGGGAGAGTCCTTAACGATCAGTGCCACGCAGCGTTCCTTCACTACGATTTGAACACGCTCCAAGAATGGTCAGAAAAGTGGCAGTTATGTTTTAATGCAGCAAAATTCAAAGTCTTACACTGTGGAATAGCAATCTCAAAATAACTTAACCACTTTGTGAGGTTGAATTAAAAACATTATACGAAGAAGAGATCTGGAAGTTACGATGCGAGCCGATATGAAGCTTTCTGAGCAGGGTAAGCAGGCGACAGGAAAGTCCATGGTATCCTATCAATGATCCATCGAGAAATATCTTGCAGAGATAGGGAGGTCATAATCCCGCTGTATGACCACATTTGGAATACTGTGTTCAAGTATGGAGACCACATCCGAAAAAAAGACATTGGGCTTCGTGAAAGGATCCAAAGACAGGCAACTCGCATGGTGAGATCGACAACTTCGATAATGTTGGGCTACAGGGCTTGGCAACCAGGCACCTTAGAGGCGACCTAATTGAGATTTATAAGTCTCTGAGAGGGGGTAATAAAATGAATGAAGGAGGAATTTCACTGTTATTAAGAATTCCAGAATTACAGGGGAAGAGATTTAGACTAGATTGATTGTTGGAAGTTTTCTTTTAGCCAGCGAATCGTTGATTACTGGAACAAGTTGCCTCCGCAGGTAGTTGGGACTGACAGTTTGAAGAAATTCAAGGGACAAATGGACAGTTACCTAAGTGAGGAGGGAAGCGCATAATTTGTTTTGCATCTTTTTATATACTTTTTCTTTATTATTATTATTTATTATATTAATATATTATAGTAATTATATTAATTACTTATTTATTTTTTGACCGGTACTACAAAAGCCTGTGGCTTCATTGCACTATATGGCTAATATTAAATTCTGACGCTTAAAAAAGACGCCAAGTTCTAGAGCAGTGGTTCCCAAACTACTCAGATCTACGCACCCTTTCAAAAATCAAAAAAAGTTTGTGTGTGTGTCTGAACACTGGATTTTCTGTTATTATTATATATTTATGTAAAAATAAGAAGAAAGTTGAGTTGTTTTAAACATAAAACTTTGAATTATCTTTTCAGAAAACCCAGTTTTTATACATGTAAACACAGAAAAACATATGCACATATACCGGGTTGTTATACAAAAGATGAACTTTTGTATTACAATTGCCAGGACTCTAGACAGAAATGTAGTGAAGAATAATGTAGTTTAAATGTCATCTTTTCGTGTATATTTAACCTTTCTTATATATTTTAGACATTCTTTTATTCGCATTTTATGGTAATCCCCTGGCATTTTCTGCCGTGAACGGAATTTGTCACTTACCAATGTACACCTATATTTTAAATTTGGTAGGACAAATAAAGATTTATTTAAAATAAGTTTCCCTATTCAGGAGACCCCAGTGTCAAAACGGTTAGAGTTAGCGCTGTGAAAATCGGTGGGTACGGGGAAGCGATTAGTAGAAGAAGGGGGGGGGTTCAAATTTCCGCCACAAGGGGAAAAACGGCGCTGCACATATGTAAAAGTTGTCATTTACTTCAAGGCACGCTGCTTACACAAATGACATCCTGTTACATAAAAGCAGAAAGGCCAACGCCACCGTCAATAACCATTATGGCTCTCACAAAAAAGGAATGTGCTCTTTTAGTAAAACTGTTCTACCAGAATAATAGTAACGCTAATGCGGCACTACTGAATATTGGACACCTAAAGGTTTGAGTAAAGGACCTTTGACGTCAGTGGATTCGAAAACTAATAAAGAAATCTGAAGCGACCCTGGAGTTTAGGTGTAATTCCAGGCAGGGGATGCCCACGTAGTGGATGAAATGGGGTTGCAATGGTCTGAATGCGAAACACTACCAGTCAGTAGTGCCAGAGGTGTGTAAAGAGACTTTAACCTTCCTTGGTCTACTGTACGTAAAGTGCTTCGAATAATTTTACGCTGGTTGCTGTACAAGATTCACATAGTGCAAGAACTAAAGTCTTGCGATCAGCAACAACGAATAGACTTTGCTCTACGATTTCTGGCTCGTATGGACTCGCATGATCTTGTGGTCTGATGAGGCACATTTCACTCTTCATGGGGCTGTAAATGCACAAAATTGCCGAAATGGGGAACTTCTCTCGTTCATCTACTCTGCATGAAAGACTACAACGAAGTCCATTCGTTATAGTATGGTGTGGATTCAAAGCAGAGTTTATAATCAGACCATTTTTCTTTGAAGGGTCTACACCTCATGACCCCGTAAGGTGTACGGTAACTAGTGCACGGTACTGCGCTCTTCTAAGAGATCACATTATTCCCGCTCTGCAAGAAAGGCAATGCTTGGAGACCGTAGTGTTCATGCAAGATGGTGCACCTCTCCACGTTGGTTGACAAGTGAAGGAACTGCTCCGTTCAACCTTCAGAAATGATAGCATCATTTCTAGAGACTTTCTGCAGTTCTGGCCAGCCCGATCAACAGATCTCAATCATTGTAATTTCTGGCTACCTAAAAGACAGAGTTTACCGTGGCGGCATATAGACCCTTGTCGATTTGAAAGCAAGCTGTTTGTTATTTGGTTTTTAGGAGCATTAGCAACTAAGGCCATATTGCTCCGGGGATACGGTGGTCATTCCCTGACCTTTCCGCATCCTCCGTATTTGGTGGTCACGGGCTCGAACCCCGGTCTAATCAAGAAGCGTGTGCTACGCACTGCTGCTCCTGCTCACCTGGCTACGGAGGCGCCTTTGAAAGCAAGCATTAAACAGCATGTAACCAACATCCCCAATGAGATGCTACGCGAAAGTGTGTCGCACGCAGTCCTCCGTTTCCAGAATGTCATCTTAAGTGAAGGAAAGCACATAGAACAATATCTGGTGATTTCTAAGTTCTGATAATAAAATCTAATCCTAAGTTAAGTATCCTATCTCGTGTTTACAGTAGCCGACCGGGCTAGCCTAGTGGGTAAAGTACCTGCCCGGCAACCCAAAGGTCGCGGGTTCGATTCCCGCCTCGGGCTTGGATCAAAGTATCTGCAAAAACCTTGGGAGGTGCAATATGGCCACAGAAGCCGATGCGCCAACAACTACCAAATCAAATCAATCAATCGTGTTTACAGTGCCAATTTCTCCCCTGGTGGTGGAAATTTGAACACTTTTTTTTTTTTTTCTTCTACAGATCGCTTCCCCATACCCTAAATGACATACCCCCCGATTTTGACAGAGCTATCTCTAACCGTTCTGACACTAATATATATGTATATATATATTCTCTGTAGTGTTACTAGTAACGTCACGTTATATATATAACGTCACGTTAACTGATATATATATATATATATATATATATATATATATATATATAATCATCAATTTGCTATACATAGAACGAATAATTTGACCAGTTCCAGAGGGTCTGGTTCGGGGATCCCCTGGAGCTTGTCAACGGACCCCTGTGGGTCCGCGGACTTCAGTTTGGGAAACGCTGTTCTAGAGGATGTATACCTCCTAACTAATCTAGCCTCTAGGGTAATCATCTGATTGAGCAACCATTTTTTTTTTTTTTTTTTTTATAAGATACTGAAATTCATTAAAGGCTGAAGGATATTAACAAAAACTTCGTTAAATTGGCCGTTGTAATATTGCTGAAACTTATAGAGGCCTAATATACCTATCAGTTTTATGTAATTTAATGACACCAAAAATATACCGAAATTGATCAACATATCAGTGTATAGGTTAATATCAATCTTTCCCTCCAATCTTAACCTTTTTAATTCATTCTCCGCATATCATGATTTACGGCACTAGATTTTTATCCATTACCGCGTAAGTACTCTTTTCCTGTGTAAAATTGCAATTCGTAAAGATAAAAGCATTGGTTCTAATTTCGGGAAAGGGCGTTACGACGCTACATGCCCTCTACTAACTGAACAGTTAAGCACACACAGAGAGAGAGAGAGAAAATGAATGAATACATTTTTGAATTATGGAATGTTTTTAAAGCAGTAGTCACAGAAACCATGAATTCATGTATACCATAAAGAAAAGTATAGTACGGGGATGATTCCAAGATGGATGAAGGCACAGTTGGTCAAATTAATAAGAGGAGAAACAGATGGCACGGGGAAAGTTACAGAGCGATGAAAAGTATTAAAGATTATAACAGATATAAGTTGATCAGTAAAATTAAGATTACTGTTATAAACTTCACTTCTTCTCAGAAACAGTTTTGGCGAAATATTTTCAAAGCGAATTCTAGTTGTAACATAATTCAAATATAATTACAACGACTATCAATCAGATATAGAAAGACTAGGTCACGAATTTAAATCTTCTGCAAAAAGCAAAACTAATGAATTTGATACAGGTTGAACTGGATGATTCAAAATTCCCACAATTCGATTATCAGTAATTAAACTGCGTTCATTTTTTTACCATCAGATTATGTAATTAAAACAATAAATATTGTAAACATCCACCATCTTTTCATCATATTTGATGATTCAAACATTTGTTATACAAATGTCTGAGTATAAAATTATATTCAAATATAATTCAAATTAAATTTTATAATTTCACTATAAAATTATATTCAAAAATAAAAAAAAAACATTCGTATAACAAATGTTTGAATCGTCATAAATTTGTAGAACAACTGTGTGAAGCGAGAATAAACTTGTTAAACATTTTCTGGGTGGTTAGGAGCAAGGAACTACCTCTCCCGGGTGGGGCGTAGCTCCCGTAGGAGAACTTTGAAAGTTCAATACCCCATAAACGGGGCATTGAAATTTTAAGAAACGCGATGTGTAGTTGTCTGTAACCGCGTGCGTGTGTTCTACGGTCGATTTTAGGTATGTGAGGGGAAACCGGAGTACCCGGGGGAAACCTCACTCCACGGCCTGAGATCGACTAACTCAGCACCGAGCGAAAGAAGGCAGGAAAACTTCCTGAATACCTTCTGCTGGATTCGAACCCAGGCCCTTCCACTCGGAGAACAAGCACGCTACAACTGTGCTACCGTGGACCGCACGAACAGCGAGCACAAGTCAAGTCATATGCTTTACAGTTCCCCGTAATAGTGTGATTGTCACAGGTATGCGAATCATTCATCTTGCGATGCACCGAATCATTTCATCATATTCGATGATATCTTTTGTATGATTTTCTTCTTTTTTTTTTAAGTGTGTGTGTGTGTAACGAACTCTAATCTATTTCAAGAAAACGGGTTAATAATCATAAAATTGTTGATTTGTTTGGTTCTAGTAAATCTTCATATTTGCTCGAAATTCCGCTTTTGATGTTCGCATTTTTATTTATGCCATTTTGGATGAGTCTATCCAAGTGTAACCTTACAACCACTGCTCTGCATTCGGAGATATAAGGTGTTGTCAAAGATGTAGTTTTGTACGAATTGCTTGTTATTATCAAAATGAGAGAAACAGATTGATCATGAATGTCCTTAGTACTCATATATTAAATTGTTGCACTATCACAGATTTCTGCACGATTGCACACCGACTTCAAATATAGTATATAGGTTACGCTGAAATATTTTCTTACATATTTCAGGGAGAGATAATAATCCTGAAACTGATTATGATAAGTAATTGAGGGGGAAAAACAGACCTGAAAATAAAATATTATTACCTCTCAAGCTGAAAAAAAAAATATCACACGTTTTGTGGGGTAGGTGATGTATTCCCAATATGTCCTTGTTTAAAAATCGATAAAGTGGATGAATTGTTAATGCGAAACATTTTCTAAAATGCAAAAATATTTGTGTTATTACTGCACTTTCCGGAGTGGTGTTAGTAAAGTGTATTTAGGGTCAAACGGTACCAGGGATTTCCCCCATCTCCGCGCGGTTTATTTTGTGTGGTGATACAGTTCGCTGTAAAGGCCGGAAATTTAAAAGTGTATGGATCTTGAAGTGTGTAGTGTCGTGTGCCATTGTTCTTCTGGCCATTTAGCCACCCGCCAGACCTCTGCTGAGGCCCGACGGTGTCCCACTTTCGCCCCGTGGAGGTAGACCAGGTACTCTGTAGTTTGCATTTACTCTGGCAGGTCCTGCCACCTAGTTTCCTGAGGTTTCGGTGGCTAGGACCTAAAAATAAAATAAATAATTTCGCACCCGTGTATGTATATATATATATATATATATATATATATATATATATATATATATGTGTGTGTGTTTTTCATGTACTATATTATTATCCCCATTTGGTGGGGCTGCGTTGGAATTTAGTGGCTGAGGAGTGGGCGAAATAATTTAGACAGGTTAGAATTTTGGTGTAGGTAGTGCGCTCGCGTGCAGATAGAGGGGAGAGGAGACTGAAGGCTGAGGTAAAAGTTAGAAAAGACTGGGGTAAATAGAGAAGACGACCCCAGAGTGGGGTGGCGGGGCGGAGTTTATATTAGTAGTGGCAAATGATGCAGGGAAGCCAGCTTACACTCATGAGCCAAAATATTATGACTACCTGCCTAAAAGTGTTAGGCCACCTTTCGCCGTGATAACCGCTTACACCCGGCGTGGCACGACATGACTCCACGAGAGCGCAGAAGATGTTCTCGGCTATCCTAGACCAGCTGCACAGAAGGACTCCCCGAGGTTCGGCAACGGAGCCAGGCACTGGCAAATAATAAAATAAATAAATTTTCTGTTTATACTCCGGGACGACCAAACGGTCAGAAGAGTTTACAAGTTACACAGAATACAAGAAACAGTACCGTATTCAGCAGTCACGGGCTTGAACCCCGGTCACTCCAGGCACGTGTACTTATGCACCCGCGAGCCTGACCACTAGGCTACGGCGGCCTCGCTCGTTGCTGCGTTCCACCGCATCCCACAAATGTTCGAGGTGGTTGACGTTGGGGAAATCTGGCGACCAAGGGAGTATACAAAATGCTTGGACATGATCCTAGAACCATTCTTGCACAATGCGGGCCTTGTACTAAAATAAAATAAATAAATAAATAAATTTTCTGTTTATACTCCGGGACGACCAAACAGTCAGAGGAGTTAACAAGATAGACAGAATACAAGAAACAGCACCGTATTCAGCAGTCACGGGCTTGAACCCCGGTCACTCAAGGCACGTGTACTTATGCACCAGCGCGCCTGACCACTAGGCTACGGCGGCCTTTGTATTGTTTAGTGTCCAGTGCCATCTCGATACACGGTCACCACGTAGGACAAACCTTTGTCCGAAACAATGCGGAGGGTATGTTCAGTGGAGATGAGAAGGCCCAGTGATATCCATGAAAACATTCCCCAAGCCATGATACCATTGGCGCCGGCCAAATGTGTAGTATGGTTGCACAGTTGGATGATATTCAAGTACAGTATTATTATTAAAGCTATTGACTACATGTCAGAACAGCCTAGCATGATGATATTCCTGTATGAAAATTAACTGTGAAACCCTGAAAACTTAAACAGTGAAAGATATAAATAATATTAAATGAAATATTTATAATTCCAAGAGAAAACTTCAGTAAGTTTTTCCATTAATGATAAAGTATTAACTGTTCCTGCAAGGAAAAGTTAATTCTTTATCATCAAATCCGAGAAATACATGTTTAGAAAGTTTTATATATATATTTATTTAGAAAGTTTTATATATATTTATATATATATAAAACTTTCTAAACATGTAGTTCTCGGATTTGATGATAAAGAATTAACTGCATATATATATGCAGCGACTCTTACTAATATAAAATAATACTAACACTAGGTGGCAGATGACTCTCATCAACCGGTGAGATGTCATCTGCCACGAATTGGCGCCTCCGTAGCCAGGTGGACAGGAGCAGCAGTGCGTAGCACGCGCTTCTTGATTAGACCGGGGTTCGAACCCGTGCCCACCAAATACGGAGGATGCGGAAAGGTCAGAGAATAATCACCACATATCACCGGAGCAATATGGCCTTAGTTGCTAATGCTCCTAAAAACCAGATAACAAACAACAACCACGAATTATTGCTTATTGGAAGCTTGAAGTGGTGAACCCGATGTTTAGTCACCAGAGCAAAGTTTCCGGCATCTCTTTCAACCCATGCACGGTACTAAGTACTAGAAGTTTTGACACCTTTCTTGTTTGGGGTTTTCATTAAATATACTTCTCATATGAAACAATCGAGCAGATGTTTATTCCTTGGATTTTAAATCAAGTAATAGTAATGGAGGCATGTGATGCAAGAAAGCAAGCGTATGAGCTTGCTTTCTTGAATCACAAATCCATTCCTCTAAAAGTTTCTCCTTTAATTTATTTAAGCTACCAACTTCCACAACGACATATTGAAGTTCGTTCCAGAAATCAACCACCCGCTGGCTAAAGGCAAATTTCTGAACATCTATTCTACAACTGTCTTTCCTCTATTTGAATTTATGCCCCCTCAGGTTCGTAATCTCATCAAGCAGAAGAATCCTGTCGGAATTCAGCGTGCTGAACCCATTCAAGGCATTATACACCTCAATCAGATCACCTCGCAGGTGACTAGTCTCCAGCAGCTGCAATTTGCAGAATTTAAGCCTTTCTTGGTAAGATGACTCCTCCGTTCCCATCACCAATCTTGTTGCCCTTCTCACGCTCAAGCAACTCTAACATCATTCCTAAAATAAGGCCTCCAGACCTGTACGCAGAACTCAAGGTGTGGCCTCACCATTGCCTTATATAAAGGGTTAATTACCTCATTTTCCCTTCTAGAAAAATTCCTGTATATCATTGACAATACACCATGACCTGATCTGACAGCCTGTCTGCATTGCTCAGGAAACTTCATATCTGACTGCACAATTACTCCAGGTATTTTTCATTTTCTACCCCCCTACGTGTAGTACCACACAGTTGGTACGTACCTCTGGTGTTACTGCTACCCATATGCAGTACTTTGCATTTGTCAATGTTACACTTCGGTTGCCACTTCTCAGCCCATCTGCCCAAATTTTCTAGATCCTGTTGCAGTAGCACACTGCCATTACTGTCATTAACAACCCTGCAAACCTTTGTATCATCTGCAGACTTCGACACTAAGCCTAATATACCTTCATCAATAACACTGATAAATATACAAAACAACAGTGGGCCCAACACCGACCCTGTGGGAAGCCACTAATAACATTAGTCCAAGAAGAGCAGTGTCCATTGATTACCACTCTGTCTTCTCCCACTGCGCAATAGTGTCAAAAGCTTTCTTGAAATCCAAGTATATGATATCAAAATTATTTTATTCATCTAGTTCCTTTGTAACCACATCATAGTATCCAATCATATTTGTTAGACAAGACTTCCCTTAACAAACCCATGCTGTGTCTGAATTATTGCTGAAGTCTTGTCTAGATTATCTTGCAATGCATCTTTAACTAGTAACTCCATTATTTTACCCGGAACAGAAGTTAAACTAACAGGTCTGTAATTACTTGCGTCACCCTTAGATCTCCACCCTTTCTGAATTGGGGATACATTTGCACATCTCTAGTCCGTGGGGACTTCTCTCAAGTCCAAGGATGCTCTGATAATTATGGCTAAGGGTTTGCTTAGTTCCTTTGCCGCCGCCTCTAATATAACTGGATAGATCCCATCAATCCCATGTGCCTTTCTTATGTTTAACTTCAACAATTTCTCCTCCACTTTGCTCTCAGTTATTACAAAATCATTGAGCACCCTGTTACAGTTTAATAAACTTCTGGCATTTTCCTCTCTTAAGAACTCTTCATGTGTGAATGTAGATGCAAAATACTCATTCAGATTATCAGCTATCCCAGCAGGATCATCAACTTTTGAACCATCGATATCAAGTGGAGCAATCTGATTCATTCCCTTCCTTTTAGAGTATATATAAGTAAAGAAGTCCTTGCTGCTTTTCTTAGCATTCTTTGCCAAAGATTTTTCGTAATCTGCCTTCGCTTGCCTAATGTCCTTTGTGACTTGATTATAAACTAGCTTATATCTGCCATACGCTTCTGTCTCTCCTGATAATTTATGTGCATCCCATGCATTTTTCTTCTCTGCCACGAGTCTCATTAGTTCCATCTGACATCCATTTAGGCCTAAACCTTGAACAATATTTCTTAATCGGTATGAAAAGCTTAGTAGCCTCCACGATTAATTCCTTGAATGCTTCCGCTTAATATTTGCTGTTGGTAACATCATCAGTTGGTCCCACTGTACAGAATTTAAAAACTGTCTGAGACCACTGTAGTCACGTTTACGTAAGCAAAAACCCTTCCCTTTTCCCCTAATGGTAATTATATCTTTAAGTAAATCCCACATCAGTATACTGTGATCACTGCCACCTAGTGGTTCCTTTATCTGCAAATTCTTAATACACGAATAATGACTACTGATAACCAGGTCACGAGTATCACCCTCTCTGGTTGCCTCTCGAACATGCTGCTGCAGAAAACAATCATCCAATAAATCCACAAAAAGTCTTGCTAGCGTGCGAGTGACCAACCACAAGTTCCAGTCAATATCTGGGAAGTTAAAATCCCCCTTTATAACACAATATGATTTACTGGCTCATTCTATTTCTCTGTACAATTGTTCGTTGTACTCATTAGTCATTAGGCCTATACACATTCCTACTCTCACTTTTGCTTTCCCAGTGTTTATGTCACACTAGACTGAATCAACATTGCACTGTCCATCTATGTCAACTGTGATGCGACGACATAGATGTGATGTATTGGAGAATCGCCCACTCAGTTCTCCCCCAAGTCACAGCACTTCTGCCACTTTGTGCCCGTTGCTTTGCTGCTCTAGTCTGGGGCATGATATTGAAAATTAATAAGGTAAATAAATTTAATTAATTAATTATCAATACTACGCTATCTGATGGAATCCTAGACGCAGTGTAGTAGTAGTGGCATGTGGTGCAAGAAAGCAAGTGTATGAGCTTATGCAGCATCAGCCAAAAAAAAAAAAAAAAAAAAAATGAAACAACCATTCCCTCTAAATGTTTGTCCAGTTCCTCCTTAAATTTATTTAACCTATCAACTTCCACAACGACAGATGGAAGTTTGTTCCAGCAATTAACCACCCGCTGGCCAAAGGCAAATTTCCGCACATCTATTTTACATCTGTCTTTCCTCAATTTGAATTTATGCCCCCTTAGGTTCGTAATCTGGAAGAATCCCATCAGAATTCAGCGTACTCAGCCCATTCAAGGCCTTATACACCTCAATCAGATCACCTCGCAGGTGCCTAGTCGCCAGCCGCTGCAATTTGCAGAACTTAAGCCTCTCTTGGTAAGAGGATCCCTTCATTCCCCTTGCCAATCTTGTTGTCCTTCTCTGTATACGCTCAAGCAAATCTACATCCTTCCTAAAATGAGGCCTCCAGACCTGTACGCAATACTCAAGGCGTGGCCTGACCATTGCCTTATACAGAGGGACAATCACCTCCTTTTCCCCGCTAGCAAAATTCCTGTATGTCATTGACAAAACCCCATGACCTACCCTGGTAGCCTGTCTGCATTGCTCAGAAAACTTCATGTTATGTATTATGCTACCTAGTTTTACATTATAGCTACCAATCTACCACAATTTAAAAAATTTGAATCTCCTACCACTCTCTATAGGAAAACAATGGCTGCAATATTCGAACGAAACAACGGTTTTACGTATATTAAGTAGTAACCTACAACAACTCTATCTAAATTAAAAATAAAAATAACCAGCGTAACTAGAACTATAAGGCTACTTATAGTTCAATATAATATATTTTTATACATTAAAATAATTTTCCTCCTCCTAATGATATTTATTCAGCCAATGAGAGAAGAGAGGTGCGGGTTACGTAGTAATACGTAAGAAATACAAAAATACGTAACAGAAGCTTGTTTTACTGTGGTAAGACAAACTTCTGTTTAAGCATAGTCACGCAATACCATTCTTTCCATATGCAATGTATTTATTTAAATAAACTATATGCAACAAGGCATAATATTTTAAGAGTTTAAGATTCTATATAATATCGGTGTAGATACACCATAGACAACTCTTAAATAAAAACTACGCTCGTAGTGTGAAAGGCACCCACCGATGAAAAGCCAACTAGCTTTGAAACGGTGGCGTCTGGGTGGTGGTGCTCACCGAGAATAAGTGGCAATAGCCTTCTGAAGCGTTACTTATTCGAGGTAGTACAATACATGGTTACTCGTTGTGAAGGATGAGCACAATATGAGATGCAGATGAATGATGCCTTTCACACTACGATCGTAGTTTTTCTTTAGAGTTGTCTATGGTGTATCTACACAGATATAGTAACGTATTTATGTATTCATAACTGAGGAAGAAACACACAGAGTCGAAAGCTTCTATAAGTATTTTATTTTATTTTATCAAATGAAGCGAGCGCAGCGAGCAGGGTTGCGAAGCCCCCTAGTAACAATTAAGTAAATAAAACGGCAAACACTTATGGCTTTTTGGAGCCTGTAATTCATAGCTGGATGCAATAGTGACTAAAATATAAAAGTGTAACTCATTATTTCAAGCATATTATTTACAGTGCACGTAACATGCGTCACTACTTTTAGAATTAAGGTTTCTCACAAAAAAAAAAAAAAAACTTCATTTTGTACAAAATAAAATACCATTCCTTTACTCTATACTTCACGGGCATAAAATAGGTACAGTTAGAGTAACAGTAATGTACAATGATGAATAATTTGATCTCTGTGTAAATTCTGTCAGAGCCAAAGTGTCAGAATTTCATTAACTACCCACCAATTTCTTTTGCAAATAGATGATTACAATTACCGTAGCTGTTTATTTTTGTGTCACAGAAATAAATAGCTACATTAGACATTACACAAAATCAACTGTACTAGTCCCAATAATCCTACACTCGCATTATGCTGCTATTTATTAACTTGATCCTGTATCTGCGTATCGCTATTTTAAAAAAATAAAAAAATAGCCGATAAATAAAATTAGCGATTTAAGATTCATTACGTTGAATAACAGGGTATCCTAGTGGTCAGACTGTGTGTTTTTTCCTCATTAGGACATTTGTCTATCATCATCATCCCAACGAAACTTAATAATCCCAATTTATTAAAATTAAATCCGTATTTAAAAAAAAAAAAAAAAAAAATGATTATTCAACGAATGCCGCCTTTAACAAAGTACTGTTTCATATTACAGGCTATCCTTGATCGCACCGCCATCTAGCGATGAAAAAGGAAACCTGAAGTTTCGGGCTATTATTTCTTCAGCGTAGTGAAACACGGTAAATAAATAAAATTGTTCGACATGTTCAGAATTATAGAGTTCTACAATTTCAAGAAATATAATGTAGAAATCATCTGAGGGAAAGGACGAAGTAAACAACGAAGACAACAGTTTGATACTCGCAGCTTGTATCGGCAGCTGAAAATTTTCAAGATAGAGGTTTTGATATGAGTAGTTCCTTGTAAGATAGGTTATGTCAGTATGCAGAAAATATTTTAAACAAAAGGTTTCTTATAAAAGAGAATGGGCCTGTGCTACTGGATTCCTTGATTTAAGAGAGTAATACCGCACATCCAGTGGAAACAGTAATAGATTTTAATAAGAAAGTTAAGATAATACAAGTGTTGTATTAAAATGTTTTTTATAACGGTATAGCAGATCAAAATGAATACAGAAATCCAATCTCATTGTTCCTGTCATGTAATTTTATCATTTTTATCAACCAGCACACGTTAGGACCTCTGGTACGTCTAGACGCATCTCTGAACAGTCCAAGTTACGTGTCCATCCTTGCAGACCATCTGCATCCCTTCATGGTCATCGTGCATCCACAGGGCAATGGACTCTTCCACCAGGACAATGCGCCTCCCCACAGAGCTGTGTTGACTACAACATGGTTCGAAGAGTATTCCGCATATTCTACCACCATGGAATGGTCTCCCCTTTCACCGGACATGAACCCTGTGGAGCATCTTTGGGATGCTGTGGAAAGGTCCGTTCGAGCTTTGGGTCCTCCACCCAAGAATAAGATGGAATTATGGACAGCAGTGCAGCAAGCATGGATGGAAATACCTGTGGAATTTTTCGTGAACTAGTGGATTCAATGCCTCGCCGTGTGACTGCCCTTATCCGGGCGAAAGGTGGGTCTACCCGTGACTAGGTAGGTATTCAGAGATTTCTGTCCACTCGGTGCCCAATTTATTGGGGCGGGAACTAAAAACGAATTGAACTTAGCGAGCACTCTATTAAATTTTAGTTAGAATTGATTGCTTTCTTCAGAAAGTGTTATTGAGTATGACATATACAGGGTGTCTCAAAAATATTGGTACAAACGTTTAGGGGAGGTAGGTAACATCTAAAGGAATGTGAATCGCATAGAAACCCATAATTGGAAACATCACGAGAAAGTAGTAGCAGAGGCACAAGAAGCAGAAATGACACAAGACAGTAATTAGTGGCAAACATTTATTTGATATAATATTAACAATAGAGTACCAGATGGATGCATTTCATGATGTTACAACAGATGCTCGAAGGTTCCACCGTGAGACGCGATGCATGTGTGACACCGACGCAGCATGGATTGGCGGACACGGTCGAACACACCTGGAGTTTCTCTGACAGTAGCAGCAGCGCAGACGAGTCTCGCCACGAGATCCATTTCCGTCTCCACAGGCGATTCATACACGATAGATTTGACGGCCCCACACAGAAAGAAATCAAGGCTCGATAAATCAGGTGAGCGTGGGGGCCAGGCAACGGGTCCACCACGGCCAATCCATCGACGCCCAAAACGCCTGTTCAAATGGTCACGAACACACCTTCCATAATGGGCAGGCGCCCCGTCATGTTGAAACCAAATGTTGCGTCTCACATTTGCTGGAACATCGTCAAGTAACCCTGGTAGAACTTGTTCAAGAAAGATCCAATATTTAGCGGAGTTCATGCGGGATGGTAACAGGTTTGGGCCGACTAAGCAGTCACCGACCATACCTGTCCACACATTTATTGCGAAGCGATGTTGTGCCGCATGGGGGCGCACACCGTGTGGGTTGTCGTAAGCTCACACATGAGCATTGTGCTGATTGAATAAGCCTCATCCGTGAACAAAGCATAGGCTGGAAAATTCAAGTCTTGAACACTTTCTTGGAGAAACCACTGCTCAAAAGCCACACGTGCAGGATGATCTTGGGGGAGCAGTAACTGAATCCTTTGGATATGAAAGGGGTGTAGGGAATCTTCATGCCAGACACGCTGTACACTGCAACGAGACACTCCTGAGGCAACGGCACGTGTGCTGGTAGTAGGATTATTCTGGACGGCATTCAACATACTTTCTTCCGAACGTGGTCTGCCCGCACTACTCCTGTTACCTCGAAATGACCCATAATCGCACAAATTTTGATGCACACGCGCAAACAAACGGTGATCCGGTACATGTCTGTCTATGAAGCGTTCTCCATAAATTCAACTCCATTATGTTCTCCCTAATAAATCAACTGTCTCCAACCTTCTGGCAGTCCAAACGGAAATTTTAAATGCATTTGAGGCCAAATCAGAAATGGCGGTTGTTTATGCCGATATTGAAGCTGCTTTTGATAGCCTCAACATCTCAGCCCTTCTGAATCTCCTAACCAATTTCTTTCGGATCAAAGGTGACATTTTCGCTTTTCTGCACTCGCTCCTCCGGAACAGAACAGTGTACCTCACTCATCGTAACCTCTGCTACACCCGATCCATCAATGCTGGTGTGCCGCAAGGTGGCGTTTTATCGGGGTTACTTTTTACCGCCCTCCTTATTCAGTTTGTGTGTAACAGAGATGATGTCATTACCTACGCCGACGATATAAAGTTCCTAACGGAAATACCACCATCAGCCGACAGGGGAGTGATCACATCGGAAATCTGTAATAAGATCACAGCTCTCTCTAGCCATCTCAACCATTTCGGTCTCAAACTGAACCCCCAAAAATCCGTTATTATGGTTTTTTCTCTGAAGAAGTGTCCCACATCCATACAACCCTCACTGCAGGGTGCAGTTATTCCAAGTGTTACTAAACACAAAGATCTCGGTGTAACCTTCGACCCAAACCTTAGGTTCAACTGTCACATCGAATGTGTTCTACGCAAGATCAACCGAATGCGCTGGATTGCCCGTCAACATCTTCTTCATAACACAGACGCAAGAACCACAATCAGATATCTGGAAACCATTGTGTATCCTACCTTTCTGTATGCCTCTGAAATATGGGCATCCGCAGTACCTTCTCTTATGAAGCCCATCTTCGCCAGTGAATACTGGATATTGAAGTGGGCAACCCACAAACATCGACTCCCCCCTCAGCAGAGGACCACCAGCATGGCTGACCAACTCCAAATCCCGCGGCTGCCTCAAATAATCAGCATGAGGAGAACTGTGACCACAGTCAAAATGCTGGTTGGCAAAATCAACTCCCCTGACTTCTGGGATATATGCCAGTGGCATGTTCCACTTCCGTCCTTACGAGCCACCCCTCTTCTTCAGCTACAACGGAACAGGCTGAAGATCAGTGACAGATTCCTACCTGGACAAGTACTTCCTACAGTACAAGCCCTGCTAATGATCGGAGTTGACCTCCAGAAATTCTTCTGATCGCAATTACAGGCGCTCGTTGGCCGAACTTGTTCCCCTTTTGTTTGGCCCCTGATGTCGACTCATACTGATATCTCCATCTGCTATCTCCTATGAGGTACATAACGGCACGTCGCAGGCAAATCGACGAACTCTCTTCACAAGAAAATGCAATACCGAACAATAATTTGGCACTGTGAAATATTCTGACTTGTGTGAATATGCTTAAATATGTGCTTTGTACATATGAACGTGCACATACCTTGGTGCACTGTCTGCCTCACAACTATGTACATACTCATATCTATTGAATGGCTAATGCTACGTTTTTAATTGTTATGTAATCTTTTATACTGCACAAAATTTTATACTGTACATATTTCTATATTACCCTATATCATTGTCAAGCCCCTGGCCTCCTTCCTGGCTGTGGCGGGCACATTATTGTATCTTTACTGTACAATAAAGATTTTCTCTCTTCGTTGAGCGGCTCGTCCATTGCCCTCTGCTAATCCATACACTAGGTGCATGTCTGCCAGATCACGGTTCGTATATCGATGCATGCTCTTCGTGCGGCGACTACTGCTTGAATGAGTAAACCAGAAATTTCCCCTCTTGCGAACTGATGAACAGCGCCGTGTACCGACTTACGGTGACGTTTCCGGTTATGGGTTCCTATGCGATTCACATACCTACCTCCCCAAACGTTTGTACCAATATTTTCGAGACACCCTGTATATAGGATTGTCCCTATAGGCAATTACATTGTTTTTGTATTGCAAAACTTGTTCTATTTATGTCTGTGTATATAACATAGAATATTTCTATGCTAATTTATGCACATATTAGGCTATGGTTTTAACAAGTTAACAGTAGTTCGTTTATTTCCAGAAGTTAAAAACAAGATGGAGCGTCAGAAGAACACATTACACGTGTAATTCTTTATTAATGTGTTATTATGGTAAGAACGCTTAAAATGAGAGGAAATACCAACGATGGTACCAGAATTTGGTGACTACAGTTCACTCGATGACGCGTGTTCACACCAGCCTGTTCGGTCCAATGTTCACTTTCTGATAGCCATGCTTAAAGAAGACCCAGCTCTTAAATATTCTTCAAAGAACTTACTCGGGAACGTTATTCGTCAAAATACCCAGTTCACCGTTAGTGCCAGCGGCTGGGAAAATCATACCAGCTTGGTGGTAATCGTACAGAAATGTTACCAGACAATTGTAGAGATCGGTTAAAACTGGACTTCGCTGCATTTCCGTCAACTTCAAGCATCGTTTTTAAATTAACTCATGATAAGAAATGAAAAATGGATGCGTCATCACAAATATTAAACTTCGGTGACAGTGAGTGAGCGCCGGGGAATCTGTTACATCACAACTGTTGTTGTTTGTTATTTGGTTTTTAGGAGCATTAGCAACTAAGGCCATATTGCTCCGGGGATATGCGGTGGTCATTCTCTGACCTTTCCGCATCCTCCGTATTTGGTGGGCACGGGCTCGAATCCCGGTCTAATCAAGAAGCGTGTGCTACGCACTATTGCTCCTGCCCACCTGGCTACGGAGGCACCACATCACAACTAAGAGGTGGTCTTCATCCTAAGATAGTTTATTTTGAATTGTTGCAGCCCAATAAAATTATTATAGATAAGGTTTTGTAAGCTTAGGCTTACTAAAAATAAAAAAAATTATTAATAAAAAATAAATAAATAATAATAATAATAATAATATATATCCATTTAGCATTGGAATATATTCTTACAAATTAGACTGATTCGGTGAACATTTAATTATACCCGTCAACGAAAGATTAAAATAGGACCAGGTATTAACCGTTAGGAAAGTACTTAAGGGCGAGGAAAATTTCTCAGAAGGACGATGAACTTCGACCTACAGAAAGGTCAGGTCATAATTCCTTGACAAAGTTCGAGCCAGGAGAAATATACGGAGAAGGTCAAGGATGATGGAACTAATCTGGGATTATATTAAAATAAGGGAAGGGGGAAGAATTGAGGACAAAAAGGATATATAAGGATTTGTTTCGGCGGGAAACGAAGTGGTTGGTGGTCGGTTTGGAGGTAGTTGTTGGTCGGTTTAGAGTGAGTTGGTGGTTTGGAGGTAGTTGGTGGTCGGTTTAGAGTGAGTTGGTGGTTTGGAGGTAGTTGTTGGTCGGTTTAAAGTGAGTAGGTAGTTTTAAAGTGAGTGGGCAGTATTAGAGTGAGTTGGTCGGGGAGATTTTGGTACAGAACAAAGAAATCAGATGTGGAGACCATTAAGGAAAGTTGCCTGAAGATCAAGGAGCTGGCCCAACTTGGAGAATGGGAAACGTTATTGTAAGTACTGTTTAGTATTATTATTCCTAGTCAAGAATATAGTCCTGGAAAAGGAGAAAGGCATTCTGTAATCCTAACTGTGATTAATTTGATTAACCTAGGAAGTGGCAGGATAAACAAATTGGATGTTTTTAAAGGAACTGTATATAAATCAGCTTAGCAATGAGATATAATAAGGACTTCTTGTAACTATCCATCCCAGTGGAGGTCGCCTGCATTAAAAATTTAGTGAATAATCTGTATGTACATAAAGTCAGTTTCCTAGAATTAAACATGTTGCAATTTTCATGTGTTTTGCCAGTTGTCTCATTCAAATTCTAGCGAAAAACCCAATTTCCCTAGACTTGTTTATGCAGTCAGAGGCCCATGGATAACTTATAGTTACCTGATAAAATTAAAAGTAGGTGGAGAAATTTGTGTATATATAAGTAAGCTAATTATTTATGTATATAGTACGCAGAAGAAGAGTGTACGCCTACAGTTTGCTGTTGCTAGCAACGTAAAGGTTTTGATCCTTGCATTGCAAGAAAAAACACCTTTCTTTTCCTTTTCCTAGCCTCAAGATTGTTGTTGTATTTCATCGGCACAACGCGCCTCCTCAGAGCCCTCGAGTCGCGTGTGACACAATCGAAGTTTGGTTGGGGGGAAAAAATTCCACACATCCACCAGACTTTGCATCATTAGCTACAAAGTCTGGTGGATGTGTGGAATTTTTCACACCTATTCAGAAGCACACTGACCTCCGACAAGTATTGGCACACTAAATAAAAAAAACATCTGATCGGACAAAAAGAAATTTTTAATATAGCATATACCCCGCCATTAAGTTTTAATGGTATCAGTGACGTACTAGGACGCATTTTCTGTGAAGGTAGCCACGCTGAGGTTCCCCCCACCGATATGTGGAGACTTCCCACCCCCTCCATCCGTAAGGCTGCGGCAATAAGACAATCTAGTTTATCTGTGGCTGTACCAGGCTGTCCTTACCTGGCTCTCGACTGTTGTGCAAAAATAAAACTTCCCCTTGATGTTCAACTGGATTCAGATCTGAGCTATGTGCATGTAAATTGCAATTGGTCGACATTGTTTCACCGTGTGCTTTAACAGAGAGCGTTGTCATGCTCTTAAATGTCTTCTCCACCTTCCCTCCCAAGAACTGGCATATTTGTATTAGCTATATAGTGCAAGGAAAGCGCAGGCTTATGCCTGCGGTTTCCTTGCACTATTATAGCACTGGCAAAAAAAAAAAAAAAAAAGGGAAAAAAAAAGAGTAATTATGCGTTTCCTTCCTCACAACTATCCAGTTGACCTTTTCGAATTTCTTCAAATTGTCAACTTCAACTGTCTGCATCTGCAGATAGTTGAAGTTGGCTAAAAGAAAACTTTCTACAATCTGGTCTAAACCTCTTACCCTGTAATTTTAATTTATGGACCATAGCTCTGGAATTCTTTATAACAGTGAAAATTTTGCTTTCATTTATTTTACTAACCTCTCTCTGAGCCTAATAAACCTCAATCAAGTCCCCTCTAAGGTGCCTAATTGTCAAGCTCTGTAGTCCACATACTCGGAAGTCGTTCCTCTTACCGATCTCACCATGCGAGCTACGCGTCTTTAGACCCCTTCAAGAAGCTCAATCTTTTTTGAGATTTCGCCGTACTTGGATATAGTATTCCAAATTCAGTCTTACAATTGCCTTATACAGTGGAACTATGCCCTCCCTATCTCTATAGGAGATAGGGAGGTCATAAATCATCGATAGAGCACCATTGGCTTTCCTAGCTGCCTGTTTACACTACCCAGAAAACTTTATCTCTGCCAGTATACAAACTCCCAGATCCCTTTCTTCTTCTACTGCTTTTAATTCAACCCCACCAAGCCGCCGTAGCCGAGTGGTCAAGCGCGAGGGTGCATAAGTACACGTGCCTTGATTGAACGGGGTTAAAACCTGTGACTTCTGAATACGGTGCTGTTTGTTGTATTCTCTCTATATTGTGAGCTCCTCTGACCGCGTGGTGGTCCCGGAATATAAACAGAAGTTCATAGGTTATTTTGGGGTTGCTATTCACGAAGTGGAATACTTTTCTGACCATTCTTGAAGCTACATGGCACTGATTATTACTGATCGTTACATCAATTGCAAATTTTGACATCACTCTCTCTATCCATTCGTCGATGTACTTTATGAAAATCAGAAACAATAGAATCCTTGGAAGGGGAATCCATTTCTGATGTAACACGAATCTGAAGAATATCTGTTAATCACACATTCCTCTGCCCTGCGGCCATCCTGCGATCTACCTTAGAATCTTCCCAGTAATCCAAACATGTTCTAGCTTATACAGTAACCTCTCACGAGTGACTGAGTCAAATGCCTTGCTAAATGCAGTTACACTACAGCAGGGGTCGGCAACCTGCAGCTCTTTAACTTTTAACCCACATGACGCACAATTTGAAATTGAAAAAAATCAAGGACATGTGGAGTGCAAGACTAAAATTGAAGATCTGGAGAGGCAAAAGGCTGCTCTTGCAATTCTACACAAATGGACGGCGATAGATGAGTTGAAAAAAAAGCAAGACCAAATTGTGTTCGATGCAATAGCTTACCGGACACGTACATAAATTAGAAAATATTTGCGTTTCGAATTCTCTCTGTTTTTGGAGTTCGAGGAATTTCTAAGGGCAAATATTTTCGAACATGAACTGTATTAAAAAATAAATCAAAAAACCGTCTGAACAATGCGAGTCTCTCTGCATGTTTAAAGATGAAAATTACGGCATACTCGCCTGATGTTGAGAGACTTGCAGCAAAGAGCCACATTAATTCGTACCTAATTGGATGTTTGTTACGTTTTTTCAGCATAAATAAATAATATTTCAAAATATAAGGCCGCCGTAGCCTAGTGGTCAGGCGCGCGGGTGTATAAATACACGTGCCTTGAGTGACCGGGGTTCAAGCCCGTGACTACTGAATACGGTGCTGTTTCTTGTGTTCTGTCTATCTTGTGAACTCCTCTGACCGCTTGGTCGTCCCGGAGTATAAACAGAAAATTAATTATTATTATATTTTTTTAATAAAACGCCTTCCCATTCCATTTCGTAAAAAACTCCACCCCCCAACCCCCACCCAGATGAGCTGAG
Source organism: Mastigoproctus giganteus (assembly GCF_048544385.1). Taxonomy (NCBI): domain Eukaryota; kingdom Metazoa; phylum Arthropoda; class Arachnida; order Uropygi; family Thelyphonidae; genus Mastigoproctus; species Mastigoproctus giganteus. The sequence goes on along the minus strand of NC_143582.1, from coordinate 172,982,352 downwards.
GTGCGGCGCGGCTCTTCGGATTCTCTCTCTCTCTCTTTTTTTTTTTTTTTTTTTTTAATTAGATCAAAAATGGCTCGTTGCTCAAAAAAGGTTGCCGACCACTACAGAGTGTCCATAAATTTATTGATCACATTACAAATGATTATATAACAAGAGATATCGACAAAACATTTTTTTTTTTTTTTTTTTTTTTTTTTTTTTTTAGGATCCGTAGTCTAACGAAGGACCCTTATACTCGGTTGTCTGTCTGTCTCAGCACTGTATCTCTGGAACCACTCAACCTATTGACTTAAAATTTTGTATGGGTTTGTACATCATGTGGCCAACATAACGCTATATTGATCGTTGTTGACAACCTATAGCTTATTATACACCGTTGAAATAGCAGATATAATTTTAAAATTAAAAATGGCGGCGCCAGACGAGAAAATGTAATTTTCGTGTGTCCGCCCCTTATTGAGCTAAAAATTTAAAAATCACATTAGCTATGCGTTATTCGATGCTTATCAGGGGAAAACTATTCCGATTGAAATCTATCATTACTTTTTGTGTTAAAATTAAAAAATCAATTTTTTATTGCACTTTGATAGCGCGCTTCTTTGTACTAACTCTCTTTTTGGTGACAAAAAGGTTGCTAAATAGTTAATTAATAATTCTATAAAGGTCATTTATAAATTTTGCAACGAGAAGTATTTTTTTTTTTTACAATTTTTAAAGCTGCAGTTGTCCCGGCAAGGAGGTACTCAGAGAGCCAGTGTTGAGGCGGCGGTGGGGAGACGTCTGCGCAGAGTCTTGCACGGCCTTCACCTGAAAGTCGCTTCTCCCCCAAGACTTTAATCGCTTCTCCAGGAAGAAGTCGAAGTCGCTTCTCCCACCCATATTATTCACAACTACTGGAAAGACTCAAATAGACAATGTTTTCGTTAGTTCCTCAGTTTTAGGCCAAGCCAGGGTACTAGAAACTTTTTTTCAGTTGCTATAAAGCTCCCTATTTGAGATACTACACTAACGACTATTCATGACTACAGACCCTTCATCCTGAGTGACCGGCACTCATGACCGATTTATTTATTATTATCATTATTATTATTTTTTTTAATGTAAAAGACAACTCAAAATCTTATGTTTTCAAGTGGGCACCATTTGCAGCACGTAGGGTGTCCACAAGGTTTACAGTTTTTCTCCCAGTGTTTTCTAGAATTGGAGGCGTCACGGAAGCAATTGCATCAATGATGATTCATCAAAATTTGCAATGGGGATACGATATACCCGATTCTTCGCAAAATTCCATAGATAAAAGCCCAGTAGGATTATATCCGGTGAGCGAGGGACCAGGGAAATGGTCCTCCCCGTCCAATCCATTGGCGTGGAAAATGCTCACTGAGAAGTTGTTGCACGGTCAAAGTCCAATAAGGAGGAGCGCCATCATGCTGAAACATAATGTTCGGTTGATGTTCTGCCATCTGCGGAATCGCAAAATGATCTTGTATATCTAAGTAATTGGCCAATTGCTTATCCAATTGGCCAATCATCTGGTTAAGAAAAGGACGCACGACACATTCAATTTCGGAGAGTCCCGTTCATGCTCCTTAAAGACATAAGGGGTTTTTCTGCCCCAAATCCTGCAGTTGTGGCGGTTGACCTTACTGGACTCGTCACTAAAGACAGTTTTGTCCAGGAAGTCGTCGTTGTCATTTTCAATTCGATTGAGCATATCCACAGTAAACATTCTCCGACGCAGCGGATCGTCCAGTTTCAATGCTTGCATAAACTGAATTTTGTATGCATAAAGTTTCAGGCGGTGGCGGAGAATCTTGTGAATGGTTGTGACGTTTCTCGTTCTCTGCTAACACCAGGGATAGATTTCTTTGAGCTGCATGTAAAACTTTCACGAACGCACTCAACATTCTCGAAACTTACCGCAGTCCAACCCGCACCCTTCTTATGCAGGATACTGCCAGTTCCCTTAAACTGTTCTATCCATCGCTTAATGGATTGCCTGAAGGTACCTCACCTCTATATTCCTGGCGTTGCCTTTGCAGTGTAACTACAGATTTAAACTTGGCAAACCACAATACACACATCGCACTCTATTATACCGTCGCCATTTTAATGGTTATTGTGAGACGCAACTGTTATCAACACTACCGGATGCTGTATAAAACTCTTTGAGAAGCTCTTTAATATGACATAAACATTATTCATATATCAGCTCTGGTTTGCGCTTAATAATCGTTTGTAATGTGGTCAATAATTTATGGACACCCTTTATGTCGAAATTGTTCCCTACATCCAGCTCATAAATAACTGTGACAAAGTAACTTACCAGGTTAATTAAACATGATTTTTCCTTAACAAAAACCATGTTCTATGTCCTTCAGAATGCTATTTCTATCTAAATATCCTTTGACTGCACTCTTAATCATTACCTCCGAGATCTCCCTACCACTGAAGTTAGACTAACCGGTATGTAGTTACCAGAAGCCTTACTTGCCTTTAGGCGCGAAACTTATTTCTAATAAATAATCTTCTGAAATTTCAATATCACTAATTTCATGCTTTCCAGTTTCACTTGCACAGCCTCCACTCAACATAAATGGTCTTTCTTTATTAAAGATTGATGCGAAATACTTAATCAATTCATCAGCTGTGCAATCTATGACTTTTCCATACCCAGTCCTCAAGTGACCGATCTGATTTGTTTTATTTTCTTTTTAGTTGTATTCACATACATGAAAAACTCCTTGTCCCTATTCTTTGCTCTCTTAGACAGAGCTTTCCTATACTCAGGCTTGGCCGCCCTAACCTTTTCTGTGGTACTATTACAGATAAACTTGTAGCTATTGTAAGTGTCAGTACTTTTCATCACTTTATAACTCTCACGTGATATCTTTTTCTGTTCTATTAGACTGACCAGCTCCGTATTCATCCATCTCAGCATCTTCCTCTCGTCATATTTTCTTAAGAGTGTATATGCGTTCATGGTTCTGTGATTATTGCTTTAAAGGGTGTTCCTAATTCTAATATATTTCCCTTACCTATGCACTTCGCCCAATTCATAGATGCCTTGTAGCGTCTTAAAATTTCATAGTTCCATTTTCCGAAATTAAAACAGTGCCTTTACTTTTTTAACTACTTTAACACCTTTCCTCATCTTCTAACTAACGACCGCGTGATCACTACCCGTCAATGGTTTCTGTACTGTAAGCTTTGTGATGTCATCTGATTCGTGAGTAACGATATCTGATATATTCTTAACCCTAGTACTTTCTCCAACATGCTGGTGTAAAGAATAATCTAATTTATTTAAAAATTGTTCTCCATAGTAAGTTGCCCTCCCACTTATTCCAATAAATCAGGGACAGATTGAAGTCACTCATAATTAGACATTCACATTTGCTCGCCCATTCCATCTGCATGTAGAGACTCACTCTCGTCATAACTCTACACAATCTTCTAGTCTTTTAATTACTCCCGCTCTAATTATACCTTTGCCCTCCAACTAACCCACAGCACACAGATTCTATTGCTCACCATCTCTCAACATGCTCATCCATCAACTCATGATTCGCAATTTCCTGGTGACATCACGTTTCCTTTAACCCTATTATGTCAACGATAGTTGTCCCAACCAGAAGTTTGAATTCACCAATTTTATTGACAATATCCCTGATGTTACCGTAGACACAGTGAAGACCAAGTATTCTTCACAGAAGACTCTGGCTGTACCTGCGGGAACAGGAAACATGACAGCATATTATGCATGAGTGCGAGTAGTATGAGGACCGTACAAGCCTCCTAATCGCAAGGATTCAATATTACCGAACAATGAGGAACACCACCTACTAGACACGCCGGAGGAGTTCAGAGCCCTCAGCCGCTATGCACAAGAACTCTTCTCCAGAAGGAAAACATTAATAGCCACCTACCAAGACGAATCAAACTGAAAAACCCCATGGCTAAAATGAAGATAGCAGAGACATCCAGCCAAGTACAACACGAAAACTCAATGACCAAAGATGGGACAAACCCCCCACAAGGAAGGGACACCGGACTACGAAGGAAGAGACAAACCACACTTGAAGGAGACCTGTGTGTGTTCTTGTGGTAAGCGGACCCAACAAGTCAGCAGAGACACTGCCGTCATGTAACAAGACTTATCACATCCACTGGACTGAGCTCTATTCCAGGAATGAAGCCATCAAGAAACAGACAACTACACCGGACTAGACAAATGTAGCGACGCTGCAAAGGCGCCCTATGACGACTGTACAGCGCCCTAGCGCGGTGCTTTTCCTTCCACACTTCCTGGCTGGGGGAGGAAAAGACCTCCCCCCTCACCGCCCTTATTTTTCTCTGGTGGGGCACGGGCATGCCCCACTGCCAACTCTGGGGTCGCCTTCCCTATTGACCCCATATTTCTGTCTTTATCCCCCAGCCTTCAGTCTCCCTCCCCTACTCTGCCTAAACAGCTTACGCCCCACACAGCTATCAAAATTTATAAGTACAAATCTAACTGCGATCTAACCTTTCGGCTTCCATTTTATCCAGCGATTTCCCTTTTTTTTTTTTCTTTTTAAGGTCCTAGCCACTGAAATCTGAGGAAATTAGGTGGCAGGACCTGCCAGAGTGAAACTAAAACTACTAGATTCCTGATCTGCCTCCACAGGGCGAAAGTGGAGCAACATTGGGCCTCAGCAGGGGTCCAGCGGCTAAGCGACCAGATACACAACACTACACATGTACAATATCCATACACTTTAAATCTCTGGCATTTCCAACGAACTGGTACACCCACAATGAAAACTACGAGGATATGGGGGAAACCCCTTGTGCCGTCTGAGACTAAATACACCTTACACCTTATTTTTCTACGGTTTACCACCCTGACATACCCCTCGATGTTATTTAGGTTTGTTTCCCCTAGCATTATCTTCCTGCTCATTTGAAACGTCACCCTAAGAACATTTTGTCAACATCGGCTGTTGCGGCAACAAACAAGAATTCTTGACGTGTGTGCAAGCACTACTTTGACCCATATCATCATATAAACGCTTCTCTATATTAACCTTCTTCCCTGTAAATAGCAGATTCCCCTGAACAATCATTATTCAAATGAATACCGTATCTACAAAATAGATTCATTCTTCCTACAAGTGCGGATCACGCTGATAAAACTTTGACTCCAAATTAGCAAGTTAGGCAGAAATGTTCAGAATGTCAAAGTTGAAACCATGTAATACAGGCCCATACCACCACAGAACGTCATTGTTGTTGCAAACAATACGTCATAATTTGGACATACACCACGCTCAGGTGAATCTGTGTGTATCTGGCTGCTAGCGTGATTCATCACTTCAAAGCAAGTTCTGCAATTTTTGTAATGTCTCTTAAGCGAAAGCCGCCTTGGAGTCAGCTTTCACCTAAGAGCAATTACACGAACATGGTAACCCACTCTATGAAATGCTTCTCTATTGGTTGTTTGTGCTAAATTTATTCCAGTTCTGTTAACTGTTTCTCAAGTCAGCTCATTAAAGGTTTTTGCCATCTAATGTGTAAATTCTGAAATTAACCATTACTTCATCGAGGTTAATGTTTCTAAAACATGTCTGAAGGATTGCGTATACAACAATTTCGATTTCGATGAACAAGAACTGGAAAGTGTCGAGGCTGTCAAATATACCCTGTGTGCATTCTCTGCTTCAAAGTCAAAGGAACTTGACAGATATGGTGTTGAAATGCTTGTGGAAAGATTTTTATTTAAAAAAAAAACAAAAAAAAACTACACTACCTTATGGAGTGATCTGATATTTCATTAAAGTGACTAAAAAGCGGTTATATTGAGAGCAGGACGTTCAAGCAGTCACGTTTTGGAATACCATGAAAAACAGCATAAAAGTTTTCCAGACGTTACTGAAGTTAAAGCAGAGAAGTGATTCCATTCTTCTAAGCCAGAGGTTCTCAAACTTTCTCGATTCACGGCGACCTTACTATCCCAGTAATTTTTTCACGGCAACTCTAGGCCAAAAGAAATACCTAACACAGTGATTTGCGACCTTTTAATATATACTTATATAATAATTTTATCCTTTATATAGAGGTACTAAATAAAGATCAATTATAGATCACCACAAAATTAAAAAGATACGGTACAATGGATACCGTACACCTTTTTATAATGAAATAAATGTATAAATTAAAAAAATAAATAATAATAATAACTTTAAGTGATCGATCACTGTGCATAGAAATAAAAATGCAATTTTCTGATGAACACCAAAGCCAAAAACCCCATTAATTCCTTGTCTCATTTAGTTTATTAAAGTTATTTAAGATTTTTATGTAATTACTAACATTTCTACATATATATATATATATATATATATATTAAAAAAAATTACAATCAGCGTACTTTAAAGACAGAGATACACTTGTAAAAAAAAAAAAAAAAAAAAATAGTGGTAGATCGATCTCGAAACCTTATTTATTTTTATAATAACTCATATGGCGGAAGAGGATGCCGGCCGTTACTATAAAAACTTTTACATCAATCCGCTACCATCCCCTTAAGGCTGTTTTAAGAACCTTGAGGAATTTCTGCATATATAAAATAATGGCATATCCGAAGGGCAACGACTTCCTTTCTTCAGTAGAAAGGGCTTCGTTGTCCCAGAAAGTTCTCAGGTTTCGTTTATACTGTGCTTTTTCATCGCGCTATATCTGTTGTTCTTTACAGCATATACACTGGTGCTCAAAAAAAAGCAAGGAACAAAAAAAAAAAAAGTAAACAAATCGCCCCTTCATTAGTTTATTACGAAACGTTAGATATTCGTATTATGGGTTTTAATAATGCATAAAGGCTGGCTAAATTTTAATCTGAAATTAGCGAGTTCCGCTACTAAGTTTGAAATGTATAATCCGCTGAAGATGTTGAGAAACTGAATAAGGAAAGTCAATTATTCATTTATATTTGCGCCTCCCTGTTTCTTGTCTCCCTTAGGAGGTGTGACAAGGAACAGGAAGCACAAATATAAAATCTCAGGGAATAACAAAAGACTAGTCTCAAAATTTACCCATGGGCAGGGTTCCAGTTGAACACTGGAATAAGTTGTCTCTTAGAGTAGCAGAGGCTGTGTGAGTCTGGCTAAACTGAAAGTGGAATTGGATTATTACTCTGTGAGAATGGTATGAATATTGTTTTGTTTTATTATTTTATTCCTCTTTTTTTTTTTTTTTTTTTCTTTTGCTAATGCAAAAAAGACTACTTGATTGCATTATTGGGTTTTACTAAGTCAAGAACTGCCAAAAATGGCACGTTCATGAAAACAACTTATGGCGTGAGATCTCCGCTGGAAACGACAAACATAACACGGCCTCCCTATGCTAAGAAACGCGAGTCTTAATTAGTGCTGGACGCAGAAATTCCCACTCCTGCGTAAGGAATGATGCAAGCTCAGTGAGGTTTGAGGAGCCTGAGACTAGCAACCTTCTTACTTAGAGGATTCATCGATCCATCAGGAAAGTTAGAAAAGAGAATATAGCTACCTTGAAAAACATTACAGTGAGCTCCAGCTGTCCACAGGAATTTCGTAATTATGTTCAAGGGATAGATGGAGTTGTACGACTTGAGGTTTCGTGGTAGGGCTGCTATCCTATGGAGCAATGAGTCGCGTTACAGTCTTCAGATCAGTTACGTTATTATCAGATCAGTTATGTTATTACTTTTAGGCACATCAGCATCTTAAGCCATACCGCGCCTTACATAATATGTCTGTAAACTGCGTGTGTTCTGTGGTCAATTTGCTGTTTTGCTGGACGAAAAACTCTATTTTCCGGCATTAAAAAAAACCAAAAAAACACCATGCGTGATGGCTCTGCCTCAGATCGACTAATTCAGTCACGTTGTGAAAAGATCCATAAATTTCTTTTTTCATCGCATCATTGACGAGATTTGAACTCAGGTCAAAAGACCTGGTGTTACGAAGGACGGTAATTATACCACCTGCACTACCCACGAGACAAATCTAATACAGACAAATCATATGGACGAAAAGCTCCGGCGTTAAAATAATAATCAGACTTTTCCCCCCCTTTTTCCCCCTGTCTATTTGCTAGATGAAAATCCTGTTTTCCGGGAGAAAAACCATGCAGCTCTCGTTTCAGACAGACTAATTTGGCCGATGTGGGAGGGGAAAAAAAAAAAAAAACAAAACAAATTCTTCTCTCACCTTGACGGTATTCACTTTTCCGCAAGGTGTGGAAGGAGTAATTGTAAATATTGTGTCAGCGGTGTGGGTTTTGGCAACTTGGAGAATAGTTGTTGTTATTTGGTTTTTAGGAGCATTAGCAACTAAGGCCATATTGCTCCGGTGGAGAATAGTACAGATCACTTAAGTTTCATTATTCTTTTGAGTGTACTGACGTACAAATTAGTGCAACTGCATCATTTCTGTACGTAGTCAACTACTTAAGTAGTTATAAATTGGCATCATTAAGTATATCTCATATTGTGAATACCTCCACAACGAGTTGCCATGATACTGAACTACCTCGAATAAGTAATGCTTCACCATAGGAGAAGGCTACTGTTACTAATTCTCAGCGGATTACGGCACCGTTTCGGAGCTCAGTCTTCTGTGTAATAATAAAAGCTGAAAACATTCCGAGAAAAACCTCAAAAAGAGCTCTAAAATGTTCCCTTTTTTGGGGGAGGGCGGGAAAGAGGTACTACAGGCCTGATGCAGCCCAGTGGTCAGGAGCGAGAGTGCATAGCACGCGTTCCTTGAGTGGACCGGGGTTCAAACCCGTGACTACTAAATACGATAAATATTTGTATTGACGATTTATTGTAAACTCTACTGACTTGGTTGTCGTGCCGGAGTATAAACAGAAAATTTATTTATTTATTTATTTTTTATCCTTTTCCCTTCCATGGGAGTTTATGGTTTATCCACTTGTTACGCTTTTGGAGAGTTGGAATATGTGCAACATTCTTCCACTCATAAGGCCCTCGGTCCGAAACAAAAGAGTGAGCACGCGCGCAATGCACAGTGTGTAATGCGAGAGAGAGAGAGAGAAATAAGCGTAAATTTAAAACACAATCTCTCGAGCCAGTGAAAATAAATGTCATTATTTCTAAATGTAGTCATTAGTTGCAGATAGTGATCAGCGGTCTCACAGAAAAAGAGGTCCTCTGCCATTTTCTTTACGTGCAATATCATAGATCGCAGCAATTTAGGACAATTAGTGTTGACGATATCTGAATAACAAACCCGAATCATATGATGGTAAAAAAAAAAAAAAAAACGGCAGGTGCATTGTTATACACGCCATTGTCCAGAGCCCAGTTGTATGTCTTAGTTCGTTAAACAGCGAACAAAGCGCTTTTCTCCAAAACTCATGTTTCGAAGATAGGTGTGCATCTCTATCACTTAAAGGGAAGCGATGATTTAGTAGCGTGTCCTTTTCACAAGGTATCTGCCACACTGGAACTGGTTAGAAACAAAAACCAAAACGCATCATCACAAAAATATTTTTATCATCGGCTCACCAAGAATGCACTGTATCCTTTTCGAATTTTAAAAGTGTTCGTTTCTCTCAGAGGGTTGAGGGAAGCTTCATCTGATCGAGAAGCACTCGCTTTTGCTTACTGAAATTTCAAGTAACAGTAGAATTTTTTTTAATTCTGAGAAAGGCGTTGGCTGCTTTCTGTAGGTCATGCCAGATGCAAAGTAACAGAAAGCCACCCACATTAGGTTAAGATCAGAGAATTTAGGACGCTTCAGAGCATTAAGGCCGCCGTAGCCTAGTGGTCAGGCGCGCGGGTGCATAAGTACACGTGCCTTGAGTGACCGTGGTTCAAGCCCGTGACTATTGAATACAGTGCTGTTTCTTGTATTCTGTCTATCTTGTGAACTCCTCTGACCGGTTGGTCGTCCTGGAGTATAAACAGAAAATTTAAAATTTATTTAATAGAGGGCCGTGCATTCTTCATTCTTTTGTTATAATAAGGTAAAGAAGTTAATTATATAGCGATAGCTTAATAAGGTAAAGGTTAACCAGAAAGTGCAATCTTGACTAGAATGGTACTCAAGTTTTACACACACACACACATATATATACAGTGGTGTTCAAAGAAAGTGCATCACCTAGGAATTTCACATTTCTAACTATTTTTCGCGATGATATGTTACATTAATGACTAGCATCACAAATAGAAATATAAACAAAAGATATTTATTAATAGTTCAAGCAAAACTAAGTAATATTTGACAGGTGCTCTCAATATATTCCAAAATGAGCATTTGCAACCTTTATACAACAGTTTTGGTAAACAACAACAATTATAGCTAAAATGTTATCAGAAGCCCTCAGTTTGCTTCAGTTTATCATTTTAAATGGAAAACAAAATGAAAAGTTCACCAGGTGCAAACTAATATTTAGTTGAACCGCCTCTGGCCCTGATGACTGTAGGTGGTAGATGACTTTCATCAACCAGTGAAATACCACCACTTTGCTTATTGGAGGCTTGAAGTGGTGAAACCCATGTTTAGTCTCTAGAGCAAAGTTTCCGGCATCCCGCCCCCCATACTTCTCCTTCAACCCATGCACGGTACTAAGTACTATAGGTTTTGATACCTTTCGTGTTTGGGGTTTTCATAAAAAAAAAAAAAAAAACATCGTCAAGGCATTGACAAGATCAATTTTTAAAGATAATCAACTGATAGTTCGTGGTTCCAAACACGAATTATGGCTTCCTGAAGTTCACGAAGGGTCTTTGGTTTCTTTCTGGCAACTGCAGAATCCACACGATGCCAACAGTTCTCTATAGGATTCAGGTCCGGGCTGTTTCCTGGCCAGCTAAGAATTGTAATGGACCGTTCTTCCAACCATCTTTTCACCTGTAACAAATGTAAACACATTACTGTTGAACCTCTAATGCAGAAATGAAGTTAAAGTAACTACAGAAGTGCCTATTCACACTTTTCGCCCGATGACAAGGAGCAGAGTCTTCCTGAAAGATGCAGTTACTTGGCAACTTGAAATGGTCGGCAGCAATTTGGCTTCCAATATAGCCAGGTATCCATTGGCATTTACGGAACCTTTTATAAACTGCAGGTGACCTACTCCGCGATACGAAATGCACCCCCATACCATTTGGCTGGTAAGGAATTTCACTGTAGACAACAAACAGTATGGATGGTATTCTTCACCACGTCTACGGAGAATCGTTTGTCTTCCATCAGAGCCATGCAGGTTGAATTTCTTCTCATCCGAGAAAATAACTGCCTCCACTGCTCGAGGGTCAATTTGACATGCTCCTTACACCAAATTAATCGGGCCTTTTTCATTTTTTATGTGAGGAGGGGCTTCTTCTTAGGACGACGGGCTACAAGTCCATTTTTTTGACTGTTACTGCACTTGCTACCACTCCTGTAAGTTCTTCCCATTCTCTTTTCAGCTGAGATGAAGAAACTTTACGGTTTTTAAGGCATAAGCGCTTCAAAACGCGATCTTATTTTGGCTTAGAGACTCTTTTGTGTTCGATTCCTTTTTTCCTATCAGCAGAGCCAGTATTCTTGAGTTTGGAAAGAAATCTACTCACTGTCGACTGACTAAAAGACACACTATAACCAATATGACGGGAAGAAACATAATTCCTCACGTAAGGCAACAATAGCACTCTTTCTTCGTGGCGTCAACTGCACGTAACTCGCCATTCTGACACAAGCAAGGAACGACTGCAACTCTTCCAAAGGGTGTTTATATAGTTGAAAAGTAACAGCTGATGCAATATTACGTCGTCACCAACGGGTGTCAATTTTATCTCATCCAATCTGTAAGAAATATTGCCATATACCTACGTTATTCGGACGACAATTACAATTTTAAGGGATGATGCATTTTGTTTGAACACCAGTGTATGTACAAAGGGTACTAGGAAAGTTTTGCAATATGACGCAACAATGAATCACAGGAAGCTGCTTGTTGCTGCATGTTGAGACATGTTCATACGTGCATAGTAGCCGCCGCGCCAAGTCGATGGGCTCAGTTATTCATTAGTAGTGAGAGTGTAAAGTGCTTGTGATGACATCGTGGTCACGAAATGAGATAAGGACAGTTTTGCGGTATAGCGTGGTTTAACCATAGACCAGTGCTTAGAAGAAATGACTCTTGCACTAGATGATGATTGTCCACATCGTACAACGATATTCAGGTGGTATAGAGAATTCCAAAGGGGAAATTTCACTCTGGAGGATTCTGAGAGGCCGGGAAGGCCACGAACGTCAGTTACGGAGGAAAACGTTACTGCTGTGAGGAAAATGCTTGACGAAAACAGGCGAGTGACCTACCAACAGATAGAGGATACTTTGGGCCTAAATGCACCAGCAATTCATTCGATTCTGCAAGATCATTTACACGTGAAGAAACTTTGTTCTCTCTGGGTGCCGCATCAACTGACTGAAGAGCAGATGACACGACGTGTGACTTGGTGCCGGGAGATGTTAAAAAAGTTTGATAAGGGACAATCTCGGTATGTGAACAACATCGTGACAGGTGACGAGACTTGGCTGTACTATTACGATCTGCCGACCAAGGCTCAAAACAAAGTTTGGGTCTTTGATGATGACGACACACCCGTAATTGTCAGAAAATCCCGATCTGTAAAGAAGAAAATGATAGCTGTATTTTTCAAATCGAGTGGAATTGTGGAACGTGTCGTTTTGGACACGCAGAAGACAGTCACAGCTAAGTGGTATACTGAACAATGCCTGCCTAAAGTCATTGGATCTATGAAGAACCTGCGGCCAAAGTCAAGAATGGACACCTGGTACCTCCATCACGACAATGCTGCAGCTCACCGCGCCAAAGCCTGCATCGAATATTTGACCACGACAGGACTGAAACTTCTCGAGCACCCTTCCAACAGTCCAGACCTTGCTCCCTGCGACTTTGCACTGTTCCCGCATGTGAAAATGAAGCTAAAAGGGAGGCGGTTTTCCAGTGATGAGGACCTTCTACGGGCTTGGGACAACGAGTGTGCTTTACTCCCTAGTGAAACTTTGCAGAACTGGTTTAAAGATTGGTTTCGGAGGATGGAGAGGTGTATTGAATGTAGAGGAAATTACTTTGAAAAAATTAAATAAACAAAGCTGTATTGCAAAACTTTCCTAGTACCCTTTGTATATACTGTATACAGTATATATTCAAGGGTTTATTTGTTTAAGTAATCCGCCCCGGATTACCTGAGCACCAACTGTATTTTCTTCACTCATATTCTTTTCACTGTCCTTCCCCTAAAATTCTTCAACACTCTGAACTATTAGTGCAATACAAGGTCAGGAGTGTCTATTACTATCCTAAATACTTTCCTAACTTTGTCTCCCATTAGCTATATAGCCGGACATGGACTGCTTATGGAAACAACATACATTTAGATAAATGAATAATAAAAATAAAAAAATTTAAAAATGTGTGTGTGTGTGTGTATATATATATATATATATATATATATATATACACACACACACTTGGCAGGGACGAATTAAAAACAGCAGAGAAAGAGAGGGATCTGGAAGTCACGATAAGGGCAGATATGAAGTTTTCTGAGTAATGTAAACAAGCGTCCAGGAAAGCCCATGCGATAATATATTGAACAATATCCTGTGCAGATAGGGAGATCATAATCCCACTGCATAAGGCAGTTGTAAGACCATATCTGGAATACTGTGTTCAAATATGAAGACCTCATTTTAAAAAAAGACTGAAAAAAAAAAAAAAAAAAAAAAAACAGCTTGAAAGGGTCCAAAGAAGGACAACTCGCATGGTGAGATTGGCAACAGGGCGACCATACGAGGAAAGACATTGTGCAAGCCTGATATAGGCCTACACAATGGTTATGACAGCTCTTCTTCCACACAATGCTTTTTGGCATGGGTTGGAATTCCGTCGAGGCCAGAAGAATTTTTATCGAGATACCAAGTCAATTTTCCCCCCACAAGGGTTATACAGGTTTCCCCCGAAAACTAGGGTTTCTTCATCTACTATGCGGCCAAATGACCATAGATTATACGCAATTTACACATGTCTCATGGCCTTAGTTGCCTTGGGGGAATATCAAAATTATGGCGCACACATATTTTAAGAGAAAGTAGAGGCGTCTCGTAGAGCATATGTGGATTCACGGTGCTGCTTGTGTTTTTACGCGAATTCTTCCACTGTCCTTTTTTTTTCTCAATTTCATAATCGAATGATTTACATAATGGATTATTTCAATTATTGAAATAATCGATCACTAATCATTCGATTATGCCCATCACTATCTAAAGACCCGACTTATGGTCATATGTATGTGCTACGCGAATGTATAGCGATTTCACACGAAATCCCTCACAAGAATATTTATGTATACTTAAGTATGCATAATTATTATGTATATATTATAGTATACTTTTACAGTCCAATTTCTTTACTAGATATTTTTGAATTTCCCAATCACTAATCATTCGATTATGCCCATCACTATCTAAAGACCCGACTTATGGTCATATGTATGTGCTACGCGAATGTATAGCGATTTCACACGAAATCCCTCACAAGAATATTTATGTATACTTAAGTATGCATAATTATTATGTATATATTATAGTATACTTTTACAGTCCAATTTCTTTACTAGATATTTTTGAATTTCCCAATTTTCTCGCAACACATGATACATGGATTAAATGAACCTAGTAATATTATCTATTGGATTATTAATAATATAATCTCTATAATATAGCAATTTATTTTGAAAACGCTAAATTTTCATCTAGAACTTCTTACTTCTATCTCTGTGACCCTCTATTCATTTCATTTAGCGGAAGGATATTTGCAAGACATGGATTTTATATATTGTATATGCAATTCTAGGATTAAGGAAAAAATAAAGAAAAAAGTTACAGGTAAATGGCACTTAATGAAATTTCTCTTCAACCCGTACCTTTTTAAGGCAACATACTAATTTACGAATGGCATTAACTATAATGAAAATTTCTAATTCTCCTTACTGGAAGTAGCTTTTCCGATCGTCACCTACTCTGACCAACAAATTGAGATTTAATTGTGTAATCACCGCACACACATAACAAAAGCTATTAAAATTCAAAAATTTATCTGCATTTCGAAAAAACTGTTCGCTGCAGGTATTCGTATTGGTTGAGAAGCTATTTAAATACTTTTGATTATTCTTTAGTCATGTAAATAAATTTTTCGCGTAACCTACTACGCCATGCCCGTTCGCTGTTCAAGTTGTTTTGAGGCGAAATAAAGCCAAACCAATTAACCAAAAATTACTAATCAGTAGGAAATAAACAGCTCACGAGCTGGTACGAGTGGTAAAACTTATACAGCCTTCTCAGTAAGAATACTTCCAAATGCTTTTATTAGTGTTATTGAGTGATGTGAAGAACCCCAATTACTAGCACGACTTTAAATCTTTACGATGACTGCTTTTAAGAAACTTTCGCCATTACATTTGCAGTTCGACGCCACGAGGATAACCTTAAGTAACAATTACGGAAAAGGGGGGATCTTAGTCAAACACGAAGAAATTGAGTCGGAGCACTTAGCTGGGCCTTTAAGCTTAACTGCCAATCACCCGACAGTCGCGCGCCAATCACCATACTTCTAATGTATTTGAACGAGCGTTAGACACGCTCACTGCTGACAATCTGATTGATGGCAGACGTCCTTCTACCGTCCATTACAACATCCCACCAACCGCGATAATAGTGGATGGTGGAAAGCTCTCTGTCTGTCTACTTCTGGCAACTTAAAAGTACCAAGGGCGTACCTTCTGTTTCATCGAAAGAGCGATGACTGCAGTTGAAATAAAAACCCAATACTTCATTGTTGCACGTACGTGATTCACTATCATAAAAAACAACAACAACAAAAAAAAAAACACAACTGTTCTAAGTTTTACATGATTGTGAGTATGAAATACAGCTGTGGGGAAAGTTAAGTAAACTTGAAATACTTCCCATTCAGGAAATGCGAGGGTTTCACTTTTCTTTCTATTTCTTCCCCTCACCCACAAATCTCCCTAACTGGTTTGCAGAACCGAAGGGGGAAAAATACTTTAATTCCAATATATTGCTTCCCATAGTTCTGCAATGGCAGTTTCAAAATAACATACATTTTGTTCTATCACGTGAGAATTTTTCTCGAACCGAAAAACTGGATTTTCTAACAGAATTTTTTTTTTTATCAGCAAAACTTTATTTTAAAAAATCTTGAAAAATCAGCGTTTTTGAATATCTTTTTCACATATAAATTTTCTACATAATCCCTATATACTGTATTGAAAGGTCCCTCTTGCAGGCGATTACCGTACAACTGAAGAATCTTTCTTGTGAATTTCATTAGATCAGAGAATGTTGTGAACTTTAGTTAAAACTTGGCACATTAATAGCTGAATTGGGTCGCTGAGAAGACGAGTTGATGCCCTTCATAAGATTAAAACCAAGGACAGCATGGACTCAAGCGTCTCCAGATATGAATTAAGAGTAGACTGTGTGGGTTCAACAGGGGGGCTCTTCTGTTGAACCCACGTCTTATTAGGAGACTCAATTATGTGGGGAAACAGGGCACATTTTGAATTATAGGTTGAATAGAACTAGAATATATCTCCACAATTAACAAGCCAGTTGCCACTTCTCGAGGGAACTAATGGGGGGGGGGTTGTGACGTGGGTACTAATGATATTAAATGCAAATGAACTAAGAACTTGGAAAGTGTAGGACCATGCTAAAAATGTGAGTTAGGGAAAAATGCAATTGGCCTGCAATCCTTCTGAATTAACTCTAGGCTTCAGGGACTCTGCAAGGCTTCCTGAAGGGAATTTTCTTTAGTGTGGTTGGTGGAAGGAATTTATTTTGCAGGGATGCAATACATTTAGATGCAGGAGCTGCAAGGGTTGCCAATGACATTGAAGTAAAAAATAAATAAATTTTCTGTTTATACTCCGGGACGACCAAACAGTCAGAGGAATTAACAAGATAGACAGAATACAAGAAACAGCACCGTATTCAGCAGTCACGGGATTGAACCCCGGTCACTCAAGGCACGTGTACTTATGCACCCGCGCGCCTGACCACTAGGCTACGGCGGCCTATTTTTCAACAGTCCACGAATGCCCTGCGGTCTCGCCGCAGAAAATCATTTCCGACTGCGTCGCAGTCGAGGTGCGCCAAGTCCGGCACACCACGGTAGCTTTAGGGATTAAGGAAAACTGCTCACAGGGAGGAACGGAGGAGATATACAGTAGTTTAATGTCACAGTTGAGCTCAACTGGTGGAACCAAATGAGCGTTCACAGACCCAAAGTGGATTATAGTCTCAAAGAACTGAGAATATTAGGCCCCCCCCCCCCCCGAGAACTACCTCATCTACCTGTAAATTGTGTTTTCTGGTCAGTTTACTTGATTTGCTGGTTCTCGAAAAAGTTTCGGGGGGGGGGGGGAGTACCCTTGCTATCCTCGCCTGAAACCCACCAACTCAGCCAGAGAACGAAAAAAAAAAAAAAAAGCCCATAACAAGTCCCTCTCGTCACTGACGAGATTCAAACTAGGAGAGGAGTTTTAGACGCATCAGCAACTTAGGCCATATGCCTGTAAATTGCATGTGTTCTGCGGCCCACTTGTTTGCTGGACAAAAAACTCGAGTTTCCGGGAGTAAAAATATGCTATCCTCGCCTTGAGACCAACTAACTCAGCCGGGTTGCGAAAAGAAAAAAAAAAAAAAAAAAAAAAAACCACCACAAAACTTTCTCGCGTCATTAACGGGATTCGTACTTGGAGAGCCTTTTTCATTTGTTGTGAGGAGGACGGTAATTATACCAATTGTGCTACCCGCGAGGGTTCCATATTCGTAACTTACACGTGCCCACAAAAAATCTGTGTGGAGCGAAATAGTCGGAAGGTACTACCACTACCACGAGGGCGCAAAAGTAAAATGAAAGAGGGTGAAATTTTCGCTGTTATAAATCATTCCAGAACTAGGGGCCATAAATTCAAATTAAGGGGAGGGGTGGTTAGAGTGGATTGCAGGAAGTTTTCTTTTACCCAGCAAGTTATTAATTATTGGAATAAGTTGCCTGAATGGGCGGTTGAGGCTGACAGCTTGGGGAAATTCAAATATAGATTACCTACCTGAATACATACCTACATGAGGAGCCAAATGGGTGGATTATTATTTTTTTATTACTATTTCATTTATTTTTATTATATATATAGTTTTTTGACAAATGCAAAAAAAAAAAAAAAAAAAAAAAGTCCAGAGCTTCCTTGCACTATACGGCTGATGCATAATACTAATATGCAGATAGAATGGGTGAGAAAGTGTAAATGCCTTCTAGGATATTTAAATTTTTTCCTTAATAAGTGAAGCAAGTGGGAAGAGAACTGACCGTTGGGGGGGGGGGCAAAATTTTAAAATCGACTAGACGATTGCTATTTATATCGGCATATAATTGAAAGTACTACAGGAAAGAACATTCTAGACCTGATCATCACGCATGAATCAGATAGTATCAACGCCCTTAGCAGAGACAGTGATGCCGCAGTTCTAAGTCGAATGATGAAGAGAGAGGTAGCAGTTGTTGAGAGGCATAGGTTCTACAAGTAATTTCACGAGAGACGACTAAATAAATAACTGTTACACATGTGCACACAAATTCCCATCACGGCAAACTGTTAGGGGTATATGACAGTTTAAGGCGCTACGAGGCCTCCATTAATTGGGCAGATACAGGGGAATTAAAACAATAATCACAAAAGCTACGAATATTAGTGTAAGCAAAAAAAAAAAAAAAAAAAACACGATGCGTGTAAGCCAAGTTTATATACAGAATCAGTGAAAACAAACAAAACAAAAAAATCTTCATTTGCTCATTTTGTCTAACAACTCGGCAGAAGTTTAATTCTACCAATGTTACTCTCTGGACGAGGACAAAACATCTGCACTCTATTCTATTGCCATCCTTTTTCAATTTACGTCGTCGTGTATGTGTCCTCTGAGAAAGTAACGATGCCATCAGGATTTAGTTTATTCCTCAACCCTTTTAAATACTTATACACCTCCATTAAATCATCACGCAAATTACTAGTTTTCAGCAGCTACAACTTAAAGAACCCTGTCTCTTTTGGTTAGATTACAGTGGTTTTTCAAACTTTTTTTAATAACGGCACCCCTACTCAATTTTCTGCCTGTTAGATCCGATTCTCTCTCTCTCTCTCTCTCTCTCTCTATATATATATATATATATATATATATATATAATATTAAAAAATATATAGAGGTACTAAGTAAACATTAATTATAGATTACCACAAAATTAAAAAGATACTGTACACCTTTTTATAATGAAATAAACAATTTTTTTAAAAAAAATAATAAGTTTAAGTAACTTAAACCCAAATTAAATTACATGGCACCCCTATAATGTTGTTGTGGCACTCCAGTTGAAAAACCACTGGGTTAGAACATCCTTTAGTCCTTTCGGCAGATAATGTTGCTCTTCTCCTCAGGGGCCAGTCTAAGGATATATGGGTGATTACGTCGCAACAAATGCACAGATAAATAATTACATAGGTCATTTCCTGAGGCGCCTCCGTAACCAGGTGGGCAGGAGCAGCAGTGCGTAGCACACGCTTTTGGATTAGACCGGGGTTCGAGCCCGTCACCACCAAATACAGAGGATGCGGAAAGGGTCAGGGAATGACCACCGCATATCCCGGAGCAATATGGCCTTAGTTGCTAATGCTCTTAAAAACCAAATAACAAACAAACAAACAGGTCATTTCTTGATGAAATATCGATCAGCGCGTTTCGACAGGTGTGTTTTTTACGTAGAAAAGATTTGACTTACTCCGTCATACCTCTGCATTTTACATAGAAAAGCGTGCGAGGGGGTGAAGCCCCCTAGTATATCATTTAAGAAAATACAGAGTGAGGATGATGCAGAGACGGATAAACAAAGTTGGCCAGTTTAACTGATCAGAAAAATATACTGGAGAGTTACAGAAAGATGAAAAGTGAAGCATACAACAGCTAATAGTACAGTTAATCTTTAACAGTACCATGAAAGGCTGTATTGCTTTCAACAAGAAGTTGGAGAAGGCTGATTGCGAAAAATCACCGGCTAAGAGAATCAGTAAAGAATAAGGACAAGGAGTTTTTCACGTACCATATACAGGGTGGCCATAATTAAAGTACATGTATCCCTATTCAGAGCTCTAAGTAATAAGCGGAATGCCACCAAAATTAGTAAGCAAACTATTCAAGGCACGGAGAGAAGGATTCCATGAAAAAAAAAAAAAGTTCCAAAATCTGCGGATAGGGGATAATATGGCGCTGTACAAGAGGAAAGACATGACAAAATACCAACAAATAAATAAATAAAACAAACCTTAATGAAATTACAAATTTTTATTTGTGCTCTTTGCAACAAAGAAACTGAACTAAACTGCCAGAGGAAATGGCTTTAGAGCTCCAAACTCACTCACAGTTTACTCCCGATGGTCGATGATGTGGAGTTGATTTACGATGTGATTACCATTGTTCTGGACCAGAAATTGCATTCGATGCACAGTGTGCTCAACTGCAGAATGCAACATCTGGGGAGTAATGTAACGCACATGCTGCATTACATTGTCCTACCCCTCGACGTGGGCACCTGTACGTGGTGAGGGGACCTCCCAGTGATGCTGCTGGACTTCCAGACTAGCATCACTGGGATCTAACGCCCATACCTTGGTTCCAGGGTTACATCTTTGGAATCCGGCGTGTGCAGCCGTGCGCCGCGACCCGTGGAAGCGGAAAGGGGGATCCTGGTGGTTGAGGGGGCCCAGCCTTAATACACCACTTTGGCCCCTGCTTCGACAAGACGGGCGGTCCCGGACCGGCTCGACTGGGATCAATCGGCGGGTGGTTTTATACTGCTAGGGTCAACTGCGTTCCAATAAGTCTCCCTCCCTATGGTCCTGGGACGGGATAAAGACTTATTGGTAACGTGGGTATGGTGTTCTAAGCGAACTCGGCGTCCCATTCGTGTACGCAGTACCTGCTAGTTCACGAGTGGGCGCCCCCTCGTAGGGCTCCGTGGTGGGTGAGGTACTTAGGCATCAGACACTTTCTCTTTACTCATATGAGTAATTTAAATCTTTCTTCTGGGGCCCCAACAAGGCCCCTACCTAATCGAGATCATGACGCAGATAACACCTCTGCAAAAAGAGCCAGGACTGAGGATATACCATCACCATCAGTGACACCGCTTTTCCTCATTCTCCATTCCACCGGAGAGCAGTCCATTGGGAAGATGTCACCCTTCTTTATCCAGAAAGGATTAGAAGGGTTGGCAGGGTCACCAAAATCTGTAAAAAGACTGCGTTCTGGCGACCTTTTGGTCGAAGCTTCAAATGTTAAACAGGCGGAAAAAATCCTGAATGCCACATCAATAGGGGGAATACCTATCATCGTAACCCCCCACAAAACTTTGAACTCTTCACGTGGTGTCATTTCAGAGTGGGACCTTCTTCATGTTTCTGAAGAAGAGATCTGCTCTGAATTGAAAGAACAAGGAGTGACGACTGTCAAAAGAATATCAATGAGAAAGGATGGGAATCTCGTCCCTACCCGAGTTCTCATCCTAACGTTTAACACCCCACGGCCTCCAAGTTCCATCAAGGCAGGCTATCTAAACTGCCCAGTGAGGATTTATATCCCAAACCCACTGCGGTGCTTTAGATGCCAAAAATACGGCCACTCACAAACATCTTGTCGTGGTAACCCTGCCTGTGCTCGATGTGGTGCGAAAGACCACGAGAGCAAAGAATGTTCAGCTTCTAAACCGATCTGTGTAAATTGTCAACAAGATCATCCTGCCTACTCCAGAGCATGCCAGCGGTGGAAGGATGAAAAAGAAATACAAAAACTGAAAACAGAGCTGAATATCTCCTACCCAGAGGCCAGAAAACGTATCCAACCAGTAAATAGCGGGAAACCTTCATACGCCCAGAAGGTTTCTGCTAAGTGCACTATCGGGACACAAACTGAGATGACTATACCACCAAAAGAGTCATTCACTCCGATTGCACGCTATTTATTGAGTTCTCAAAAGCCCACCAAAAAAACAGTCAGTTGCCACTCCTATATCCGTACCTCCTAGTGCTCCACCACTACCAAAACCAAGTGGTAAAGAGCCTGCAGTAAGAACAGAAACAATGGATGTAGAGAACAAGGAGGTACAGGATGAATCTGTCTTGGAACTCTTTGCGGAGGAAGAAATGGACACGGGACAGCGTCCATTCTTCCCCAAAAAAGATAAATCCAAGACTGACAAAAGTAAGCCCTCAGCACCTCGGAAGCCGCCTGATGGACCCACCAAGCCAAAATAATGGCTAAATTCCTACAATGGAATTGTCGTGGATTCCGGCGAAATACTGATGACATCAAGGCCCTCCTGCAAAAGCACGAGCCAGTTTGCTTTTGCTTGCAGGAGACTTATCTAAAGGCAAATGATGATCCCACAATGCATAACATCACAATCTTTCGTAAGGATAGAATTGCGGATGGTCCTGCTCATGGAGGAGTGGCTATCCTTGTGGGTAATCAGACCCCAGTTCAGCCCTTGCTAATTACAACCAGCATTGAGGCTGTTGCAATTCGCCTTACAGTGGGATTTTTATTAACTGTGTGTTCTATTTATTTGCCACCTGGGACTGACATCTCCCAGGAAGACCTTGATGATCTTGTATCGCAGTTGCCTCCCCCTTTCTTACTTCTCGGGGATTTTAACGGACATAACACCCTGTGGGGTAGTGCTAACATCAATGGAAGGGGACGGGTCATAGAACGTATGCTCAATGACAATGACCTTTCCTTTCTAAATACTGGAACAAACACCTTCTTCCACATGCCTACCCGTACCTTTTCTGCCATTGATCTCTCTATCTGCTCCCCTTCTCTACTCCCTTCACTCACTTGGGAAGTGGAGGAGAATCCATATGGAAGTGATCACTTCCCTGTGATAACCTCTTTACACAGTGGGAGACCGTGTCTTCCTTTCAGGTTACCACGGTGGAAGATTGATCAGGCTGACTGGACTGCCTTCCAACATCAGGCAAATTTTGAACTCAGTACGGTCAGTCAGGAGCCGATCAAATGCAGTAACGTACATCACAGAAATTATCGTCCAAGCAGCTGCGAATACTGTTCCAAAAACATCTACCCGGTTTCCACCATTTCCCAAACCTTGGTGGAATTCCCAATGCACAACAGCAAAAAAGGCTCAAAACAAAGCGTGGGGGATATTCCGCCGATATCCTACCACTGTTAATCTAATAGCCTTCAAGCGTGCACGAGCCAAAGCACGCTACATTCGCCGTCAGAGTCAAAAGGAATCGTGGATCCGTTTTACATCATCTATTAACCAGGCTACCAATTCTAAAGTAGTCTGGGATAAAATCCGGAAAATGAAGGGAAAATATACATCCCACCCTTCTTCAATCCTAGATTATAATGGATGCGCTATTGCAGATCCAACTGCAATAGCCAATGCTCTTGGGGAAACATTCTCTAACATCTCAGCAACATCTTCGTATTCCCCAGAGTTCCTGGTCCAGAAACATAAACTGGAAAAACAGGCAATTTTAAGTCTAAGAACATCTATCCCTATAATGGGTCGTTCACTATTCAGGAACTGAAAAGAGCCCTCGCCCTTTCCAAAGCAAGTGCCGTTGGACCAGATGGCATCCATTATGAAATGGTTAAACATCTTTCACCAAAATCTATGGATTATCTGCTCTCTCTGTATAACAGAATCTTTATTGAAGGGCAGTTTCCGGATTCCTGGCGCAAGGCAATCGTTCTTGCCTTTGCTAAGCCAGGAAAGGATCCAAAAGTCACTACCAATTATCGTCCTATTGCTCTGACTAACTGTCTGTGCAAAATCCTGGAGAGAATGGTCAATTCTCGTTTAATATGGTACTTAGAATCAAATGACCTTCTCTCCAATATCCAGTGCGGCTTCCGAAGGAACCGGTCCACTTTGGATCATCTTATTAGACTGGAAACATCCATCCGGGATGCTTTCCTAAAACGCGAACACTTGGTGTCGGTGTTCTTTGACATGGAGAAAGCGTATGACACAACTTGGAGATTTGGCATCTTAAAAGATCTGCATAGCCTGGGTCTTAGGGGGCAACTCCCCTTTTTTATTAAAAACTTTTTAGCCAATCGATCTTTCCAAGTTCGTGTGGGATCCTCACTCTCTCGTTCCTTTAGCCAAGAGGAGGGAGTACCACAAGGATCAGTATTAAGTGTCACGCTTTTTGCCATCAAAGTAAATGCCATCACAGAACAACTTCCTCCAACTGTAAACAGTGCCCTCTATGTTGATGACTTTAGCATATTTTGTCAGTCATGCAACATGAGGGTTATTGAAAGACAACTGCAGAAAGCCATTGATCGTCTCAACTCCTGGGCACTTGCAAATGGCTTCAGGTTCTCGCCGGAGAAGACCGTTTGCGTACATTTTTGTCGTAAGCGTAATCTTCATCCTGAACCTGAATTAAGGCTCAGACATGATGCTATTCCAGTAGCAGCGGACACAAAATTCTTGGGACTCATATTCGATAAAAAACTTACCTTTCTGGATCACATCCGTCAACTCCGCACAAAGTGCACACGCGGTCTTAATATTCTCCGCTCGCTCTCCTCTACATTTTGGGGAGCAGAACGATGTACCCTTCTACGGCTTTATCGTGCACTTGTGCGATCCAAATTTGATTATGGGTCCCACGTATATTCCTCAGCCAGAGATAGTGTCCTTCGATGGCTGGACCCTGTCCATCGTCAGGCCCTACGTATTGCTACTGGTTCATATGGAGCATATCGCACATCTCCTGTTCAGAGCTTATACGTCGAGGCAAACGAACCATCGTTATTGCTTCGACGTAAGCAGTTGTCTTTAAAGTACGCTTTAAAACTGAAATCCCTGCCAGACCATCCTTCGTGGCCATTCGTTTTTGAGCCACGATGGGAAAATTTATACAATACCCGTAAGACTGCCAATCGTCCTTTTGGTATTCGTCTCCAAGAGCTACTCAAAGAACTTAATATCAAGGTAGACAAGGTTGCTCAAACACCGAAGCAACCCCTTCCACCCTGGCATGCTCATGTTCCGGCATGTGACTTGTCCCTTAAAAATTGGGGAAAGTCGGACACTCCATCGTCTGTCTACCTGCAGCTTTATTCAGCACACCGAGCTGAATATTCTGACTTCGCGCCAGTTTACACAGACGGCTCGAAGTCGGAATCATATGTGGGATCTGCTGCTGTCTTTACAGACAGTACTATATCGGAGCAGATTCCCTCTGAATGCAGCATATTTACTGCAGAGCTGCACGCAATAGAGTTAGCCTTGGATCACATTAGTGAATGCCAACACCAACGGTTCATTTTATATTCTGACTCTCTCAGCGTGTTACAGGCTTTAATAACCGTGAAATATAATTCTCATCCAGTTCTGTCTAGCATTCAGCAGAAGATTCACTTCCTCCGTGAACGTGAATATGACATCCGCTTCTGCTGGATTCCTAGCCACATTGGGATTAAGGGAAATGATTTGGCTGACGCCGCAGCCAAATCAGCAATTCCCAATAATAACCGCTGCCTGTCAGTCCCCTATACAGACTACTGGCAAACAATACAGCAAAAGATACATTCCCAATGGCAGGATTTGTGGAATAGACAGACTGGGAATAAACTATATTGTATAAAGCCTGTAATTGAACCGTGGCAGTCTAGTCTGCGCAGGAATCGTAAGGAGGAAGTTGTTCTTGCCCGGACCCGCATAGGACACAGTCATTTGACTCATTCGTTTTTGCTGAGGGCTGATGACCCTCCTATGTGTGTGTCCTGTGGTACAACTTTAACTATCAGACACCTTTTAATTGACTGTCCCGATTTTAGCAATATCCGTTTTACCGCTTTTAACCATCTGACTGAGCCGTATACACTCAGTCAGATTTTATCCGACAATGACAATGTGTCTGCTGTTTTTAGCTATTTTAAATTAATAAAAGTTTTTAATTGTATTTAATTTATGCTTTTGTTACATTATTATATATCTGGACATGGTGGCCTTACTAATTAGGTCACCGAGAATTTAAACTTTTTAAATATTACATAGTCTTGGCGCATTATGGCCACAGCTGTCAATGCGCCATAAAAAACCAAACCAAACCAAACCAAACATTGTCCTTTAGGACAGACAGGTTAGGAACACTTCTTCGATAGACATTGGCCTTGAGGCGACCCCACAGCCAAAAATCACACTTGTAAGGTCAGGCGAACGTGGTGGCCATGCAATGGGAAACAAACGACTAATGACTCTTTCTGCAGTAAAGTGATGCCTGAGAAGCTGCTGTACTGGTCGTGCGATATGAGGAGGAGCCCCAACTTGCATAAATTGTATCGTCCAGGCGTCCTCTTTGCTGCGGTTGAGGAATAATGAAACTGCTCAGTATGTGATGATATCTTTGTACTGTAACGGAACAGGTGGATGCTCCTACTGGGTGCAAATCCTCGAAAAAGTATGGCCCTAGGATGAAATTTGAAGTCACACCAGACAGTCATTTTCGGCGAGTACAATGAGATTTGCTAAATAGCATGCGGTGCTTCTGAAGCCCACATTCGGCAGTTTTGAGTGTTGACAGTCCCATCGAGATAAAAATGGGTCTCATCTCCCCAATGGCCAGGCAGCGTCCACTTCCATCCTGGACAAAAACGTTAGAGCAAATGCCATTCGTTTTTCAGGATCATCTCTTTGCCTCTACTGCTGGCGACTGATCTTGTATGGATAATAGTGGATTAGTTTCCGAAGAATTTTCAACCCAGCGGAATATGGAACATCCAATTGCCTCGCTACTCCCCGTGCGCTGCTACTAGTTCCAGCAGCTGTATCCATGAATCGGCCGACGATAGCCGTTGCAACTTCCTCTGCTACCTGAGGTGAGACCGGCTTCCTTTCTCTTCCAGGCTTAACAACAAAGGACCCAGTTTCCTCAAATTTGTTAATCATCCTTGTAACTTCCGCAGCTGATAAAGGACCTTGATGTTGGCGTTGTGCCTTCATAGCTCTCTGCTGCTAGGAAAATTAAATTAACTCAGATTTATGCAAATTCTCTTAGGTGTCTTGTTTTAATTTGGATTTAAAACTTTAGTGCAATTCAGTTTCTTTTTTTTTTTTTTTTTTTTTGCAAAAGAGCACAAATAAAAATTTGCAGTTTCATTAAGGTTTGTCTTAGTTATTTATTTGTTGATAGTTTGTCATGTCTTTTCTCTTGTACAGAGCCATATTATCCCCTATCGACAGATTTTGGAACCTTTTTTTCTTTTTCTTTTTTTTTTTTTTTTTTTTTCACGGGATCCTTCGCTCATACCTTGAATATTTTACTTACTAATTTTGATTGCATCCCGCTTATTACTTAGAGCTACAGAGAGTTCTGAATAGGGATACTTTAATTATGGCCACCCTGTACACAGCTGCCAACTTTTTCTCACCTGGATAAATATTTTGGTCCCACTCCTTTGAAGAAGTGTTAAAAGGCCAAGCAAGACTTGGGATAATTTGTTATATTTCTTCCTTGTACACTTGTCAGTTCCTCAAAAGACAACTGTACACCAATAATTTATTATTTCACAATAGCGTCTGGTAAGTTTTTACACCGAAACTAAGGAAAACAGGGCCATGAAAAAGAGTGATGCGCTGGATACGATGCACCCATACCCCAACATGGAACGGAGCCCCCCAAAATCAACCGTGCACCTGGGTCCGCGGATACCACTGCACCTTCCTCGACAGAACCAATGCTGCAAAACATCTAGCCCGCGTGGGTAGCACAATTGGTAGGATCGCCATCCTTCCCACACCTGGTGGAAAAGACCTGAGTTCGAATCTCGTAGATAACGGGAGGAATTTTGACGAGTCTTTTTCCCAACGTGGGCTAAGTTAGTCGGTCTCAGGCGAGGACAGCATGGTTTTTCCTCCAGGAAACTCGTTTTTCGTCCAGCAAACAGAAAATCGACCTCAGAACACGCAATTTACAGACAGTATACATTGAGCAATACGGCCTTAGTCGCCGATGCTCCTAAAAAACCAACAAGCAAAACACCTATTGCTTTATCTATTTCTTTATCTTTAACAACACCGGAAAGTACTGAAAGCTTACCACAAAAAAAAAAAAAAAAAATTCAAACTTGAAAATGATGTTGCCAACTGATGAAATTTACGCTACCACAGCATTCACATACAGCAATAAAGTACAGTACTTCCTATGTGAACAAAAGAACATGATCTTTTCTTGTTTTAGATTCTCCACGACCTATGGTAGTAGGAATGCCTACGACTAAGTCAAAATCATCTTCTGGTTTAGTCTACTATGGTAAACAACTTCCAAAATGAAAGTGAAAGATTTGAAACGGTTGGTAAAATAAATTTGTACCTATCATTCTTCAACATATTATAAGTAATAACCTCAACATATGGACGTGGAGTACGATGGATTGTAGTTATGTTCGGATTTTCAAACTTTGGCATAACATTTAAAGGAAACAAGCAAACTGTTTTATTCCGTCTCTGCATCCTCCTCGCTCTATAGCATATAGTTAATAAATTAAGTAGTTTTAATTAATTACTAAGCAATTGTTAAGAAGTAAATATTATTAACTGAGCATTTTTGTTATATTTGTACCTGCCGATACACATTACCAAAGATTTCTGTCCTATACATTTTCTCTGGATCTACGTTTAAATTATTAAAATACTTCACAGTATTTTCTGGGAAGAATCTCCCCAGAGAGTCCAACTGAGTCAATTCGTACTTGAGACTTGATTCTTCCCTATTTATTCTCAGTTGTATCATCCGATTGCGAGTGATCACATTTCCAACTTTACGCGCATCTAGTCTCTCCGTTAGTAGCTTTGCCAGGGTTAATATGCTTCTAGTAATGATGATATACTTCCAGCGTGTGATGTCAAGATTGGCATACAAGACCGCTCTTGAAATGGTAACCGGTTTCCCTGCGATCCTATTTAGCCATCTCAGGAGCCAGTATTCTACTCCTAAGAAGGCCTTGATGTTGTTCTCGGGGGCCGATGACCATTATATTTGCATCTAGTTGCACACATATGCAACTAGATGCAAAGAAGATGGAACGTGAACAGACTTTCTGCACGAGTAAGGGAAACATGCCTAAAATTATCAGCTTGTTTGGTCTATTTACGATAGCTTTCACCAGAAGTTTGCGATTTAGAATTCTTTCGCTTGGGGAATTCATTTATTTGTCTTCTTTCAAAACTCCTTTCGTATCATAAACTGGGTTTGGATATGAGTCAGTGCCACTCATTAGTGATGGCTTGTGTTTTGTTCTGTTTTTTTAATTTGGTAACTTCTGAAAAGTGCTCATATGCTTTTCTTACCACTTCTAACCTCTTATTTAAATAGACTTGTCAAAGGTTGTTATTATTTTTTTTTCCTTCAGTGGTATGCACCAATAAAAATTGCTTAAACCTAGCTTTTTCCTTTTAGAATGTCCACCAAACATTCATTCACTTTCACCCGAAGGCATGCTGCTCCCTTTTCAGCATATAAATTAATAAGATGAGAAAGGGCTTATTACTACAGGTGCCCAGTGTCCTCTTTTAATACCCTTGGTACTCTACTTTTTGGACCCAACACATAACAGGCTCATTATTGACAATATAAATTGAAAATGGTCCATTTTTCAGAGCCATCACTGCTCTTCTCCCCATAACCAGAGCAATTTAATTAACAATGCCTGTTGTTGTTTTTGTTCTTCCATAAACATTTTTTTGTTATTTCAATATCGGGTAACATTTCTGAACACCACGCCAGCATAATCAGCACAAATCAGAAGAAGATTACGTTCTGTGACAAAAGATAAAAATAAACATTCCGCAAGTATGACTTATCTTCATTATGAAATTCTACATCTATTTTTGCATTTATTTCTATTCACTGCATGCTATTCTTACGCTTATTTGTTTGTAAATGTGGGCCGAATATCAATTCTGGATTACCCATGGTATGGGAGACCGAAGACAAGCATGTTTGACAAAATGTGTTGTAAAGTGGTGAAGAGTCACGCTCTTTGACTTTTCGTATCAGCGTCGTGGAGGAAGCATGTGCAGCAATTTGTTTGAGTTGCATATTTCTCCATATCGGCCAGTTCATCCTGTGATAGTTGGCGCATGCAGCTCTATATGAGTAAGGTCTGCGCACAAATGCATACAGCACTTCCAAGCCTCACTCTAGAGAAGGTGTATCAAACTCTGAAGTACTCGGGGACCAGGCAGACAGTTTTAGGGGAACTAGAGGGTCACAAAAATGGTTCTTGGGCGGCTCGAGGGCCGCACTAGTCTGCAAACAGCATATCGGTGGCATTATTCAACAAAACATGTTAAATATTTTCTCCTTTCGCAAAAATACACGATCTTCATCAACATTTATGAGGGTTTGTATAAATTATGATGTATACAGGTAGTTCTCTACTTTACGAGTTAATTCGTTCCTAGCGCGCGCTCGTAAAGCGGGAATTTATTTCCCATAGACATAAGGATGAAAATAGGGATTACGTTCTCAACAATGAAATTAGTTAGCTAATTAGTTTAAATTTAAACAATGATTGAGTTATCGAAAGAAATGGAAACGTAGCCTGTATATCCAAGCAAATTATAATAATAAAGAAATTATTTACGACTTACAAATGTTAAAGAATGTTTATTCTTCATCATCATCGACTAAATGCACACTCGTTGATCACTCATTATTGGCTCGGCACTCGTTGGTTTGTTGCACAAGGAGTCGTCTTCTTCAGAAATGTTTCAAGAGGCGTTGTTTCCAAGATAATCTCTTTTAATTATAAATTTCACGATTACATGCATAAGCATTTTTTAACGTCGCACACAAATTGCAACTAATACGATTTGCGCGGAGTAACAAGTTTATGAACCTCTAAAAAAAAAAAAAAAAGGAATGAAGAGAAGATTCTGAAAATTTCTTTGTTTTTTATACGATTGAAGATTTCACTGAAGGGAAAACACCTTTCACCAACGTAAAAAAACCACACAATTCCAGCTATCGGTATTTTCGCAAATGCAAGAAGATCGAGTTTACTACCAGTTTATAATTGCTTGCAGTAGCAGAAAGGCTCAACAAACCGGAAAGTGCATGTTCTTATGGTCGTAACCTTCAGAAATGTGCTTTAGAAAAATATCACAAAGGCGTTTAAAATTGATTCTTATAACGGAACATACGATAACGATGAAAGTGTAAATCACATTTCTGGAGGTTTCGACCATAAAAACATACACTTTCCGGTTTGTTGAGCCTTTCTGCTACTGATGCAATTAATGTTCATATTTTCGACTTTGTTGATACTTGATGCTTTGGGAAAAAAAAACTCGTAAACCGAGAACTGCCTGTATATAAATAAAATAAATAAATTTTCTGTTTATACTCCGGGACGACCAAACGTTCAGAGGAGTTCACAAGATAGACAGAATACAAGAAACAGCACCGTATTCAGTAGTCACGGGCGTGAACGCCGGTCACTCAAGGCACGTCTACTTATGCACCCGCGCGCTGCCGACCGGGCTAGCCGAGTGGGTAAAGTACCTGCCCGGCAACCCAAAGGTCGCGGGTTCGATTCCCGCCTCGGGCTTGGATCAAAGTACTGCAAAAACCTTGGGAGGTGCAATATGGCCACAGAAGCCGATGCGCCAACAACTACCAAATCGCACCCGCGCGCCTGACCACAAGGCTACGGCAAATATATAGTTTGTACTGTATAACTCTTTTAAGTACAGTACTACTATTTACCATTTGGGTCTCTTATATTTAGTACAATTGCTGTAAAAGTTGACACTTGGAGGGGGAATCGTACGGCAAAAGCTTGAGGGCCACACGCCGTCTCAGGGTCACCAGTTATATATGCCTGTTATAGACCAAGGTATAGGGCACAGTTCCTAGGGGGTGCATACTTGGTTTTCGGGGAGGGGGGAAGCATGTTGTTTGTCTGAAGCACTTTTTTTTTTTTTTTTTTTTTACCCAAACGAAATATGGATTTTCAGCAGTGGCAACTATCAACAAAGTATCGTACTGTGATGAACCTAGAAAACGACCTTAAGGTGGCCATTTCAAAACTCGAACCTCAGTATGATAAGTTATGTTTCAAAATACTAGGAGGGGGAGATTAAAAATTATTTGTATTCACCCAGAAGTAGTTGTGATAGAAAGTCGAAACAAACACCATGTATTATACTTTTTCCACATAGTCACCAGACAAAATTACACATTTTTGCGACCTCTCAATACACTTTCGCAGGCCAGTTTTATAGAAGTCCTCTAACTCTCTTTGAAACCACGACTCAGCAGCAGAAATCACCCCATCATCAGCATAAAAGTGTTTCCCACAAACAAAGGACTTCAGGCAGGGCAGAAAAGAGGGAGAAATCTGAGGTTGCAGGATGCGGCAACATTTCACAGTTTTCTTTCCCTGGCACATTGTGCCCTTTCCTTCTTCTGGTTCCCGACCTCTAGCAGACACTTTAGTCATAAGGAACTGTTGAAGGATGATGATTCTACATTAGTTTGGAGCTCTGCAGCTAATTCTTCGTCGCTAATGTGGCGATCTTCCAGGATTTAATGCCCCAATTTTTGCAACACTGTCTTCTGTTAGAGGAGTTGCTAGGCGTCCTGGGATTTCTTCATCATGCACTGTTGATGTTCTTTCACATTTGACATTTGAATTATATTATATGACCAATGCGCAACAAAACTGTAACCTTGGCAGTCTTCTCCATAAACAGCGACTAGCAATTCATGGTTTTTATTATTATTATTTTATTTATTATTTTTTTTTTTAGGTGTTTCTCTTGCAGAAAGAGCAACCGAATCACTGGTCTGTATTCCACTTTATCCATTGTGACACTTCACTTCATTCAGCGCTTCAAAAAAAAAAAAAAAAAAAAAAAATGAATTGTTAGATCGAAATCAAAATTTGTATAGTTCCTATAGAGATTTCAAGGTATCAAACAAAAAAAAAAAATTTCTATCACAACTACTTCTAGGCGAATACAAATCTCTTTTGAACCCTCCCCGTAGGCAGCTGCATCCATACCACTAATCCAGATATTGTTTGTTTGTTTGTTATTTGGTTTTTAGCAGCATTAGCAACTAAGGCCATATTGCTCCGGAGATATGCGGTGGTCATTCCCTGACCTTTCCGCATCCTCCATATTTGGTAGCCACGGGCTCGAACCCCGGTCTAATCAAGAAGCGTGTGCTACGCACTGCTGAATCCAGATATGAAGCGTATTTTATTTCAATCTTTGAAGAGATTTAATATACCGAAGTATACATTACTTCAGTACAAAGTTTATAAAACTATGCATACTCAGCTAAATTTTGTCAAATCTGATTATTTTCACTTTTTCTGCAGGGGGGGGGGGATTTGAAATATGTTAAGGAGGAGGAACCCAAGGTATAAAAGTTTTGAGAACCTCTGCTGTAGCCCAAATGCAGGCAAAGATCACGATTTCTACATGCACTGTTACGCGACATGACAGATACCCAAAATTCCTCAGTAAGGTTCACAACAATGGAATTACGTAGTTTCCATTCTGCAGTCCAAAAATGAAATGTCAATCTGCTCAATGGAAACAACAGACTTATCACCACTGCACAAAAATTCTGGCGATAGCTCTACAAGAAAAGGTTCTGTATGCCATTTTACAGAACACGGAAGTCATTTTAGCAAACCCCACGTATTGTTTATCAAAGGTATGAACAATGCGTGGTCTGATACGCCGATGATTAATCATATTAACATATGCGAAAACTGATGCTAACTGCAACAAGTTACACTTATGAGGTGCTCCACTGCCTACATCCAACCTATTATTAAATAAGCTTAAAACTAAATTAGACAACACAAAAAGGAAAATAAATTAACCAGCAAGAGACAGTACTCACCCATGGAAGTGCAACAACAACACAGAATCTTGAAAGAGAAAGCATAACTGGAATAATGCGAGGAAACCAACACTATGTACAAATCCCAAAATCGAATACCGATACCTACTATAAAATGAATAATACAAAAAAAAAAAAAAAAAAAAAAAAGTTTGGGAAAACCACAGTAACAACTTGAATGGGTGGCATCAACTACTGTAAATTCTAAATGGTTGTATTTCTGTAATGGCCTGCTTGTTGAAAGCGAGCCGAACATGGATGCTCCTATACGACCAAAAGCGGGAGCACTTCACATGCATAACTTGTTGCAGTTAGCAGAAATTTCCGCATGCGGTATAAGCCAGAATTGTTATGTGATATTTCTCCTTGAGAGCATATCCCTACATTGCTCTGGTGACGTCATTTTCAGAGACAATAAGTTTCACCTTTCCCCATATTCACAAGATCCTGTTCCATGCGAATTGCGGCCCTTGGGAGAACTGAAAAATCACCACTCTGGACACATTTGGAACATGAGCTGCATTAGGATAAGCAATCCACCAATGGGTTCATTATTACCACTTCCCAAAAAAAAAAAAAGCCTTCGCCACCGCTTTCCAGAAGTAGATAGAATAAGAACAATTAACAGGTAGTGATTTTTGAATAAACCTAGCACACATGTGTGTTAAGTCGGTTTGTATATACACAAAAGGAAAACTGCACTTAAGACCAGCTAACTACATTTCCGAGTGCAAAAATGGCAGTGTGACAGAAACTGAGGCCGAGACCAAACGACTATGAGCGATGAAGCCACCATACTATCACGGAGGACACGATACAGCTGGAAGAGATAGCTGACAAAGAAGCACTTATATACCATTTTAAATATTTCAAACATACAGAGATTTGAGTTTATCTTTGCAGTGTTTAGATATTTACACTACGGCAACATAACCTTTTTAAATAAAAAGTTAGGTTTATTTGTTCATAATAAAATTAGTTCTATATTTACAATGTACAGGAAAGCGATTAATAAATTAGCAGTTACAAGATGTCTATTAAAACGCATGTAAAATGATTTCCAATTCTATCGAAAGAGGAATTTTATAAAATCACTGTGATCCATGTATTATTCAAAACAAAGCAATCTCTGCGCTAACATTTTTTTTTTTTTTAATTTCTTTTGGTTGTGTAACCTAAAATCGAGAAATGAAACTAGGTTAACACTCATATAACCGAAGGCGCTTTCTTAAATATATTAACCATATACAATACTCCAGTCGCTAATGCTGACAAACCAGGGTCAGCAGTTCAGACAGCAACTATTAACGGTGCAGGTGACGAGTGCTGACCAGCTTCGTAACCAACATACCACAGAAAAAAGGGGAAGAGGGGTCTCTATCTGCAGGTGGCCACGGATAAGGGAGGAGATGAAGCAATAGTGTGAAACAATCAGTAATTACAGACAGGATCGCAGCAGGTGTAGCTGAAGGCTGGTCCGGTCCACTTCGTGTCAACCTTATCAGCCAATAGACACATTCCACGCCAGTGGGCACATATTCAACAGTTCCGGTTAGAAACATCTTGAAACTGTCGTCTAGCGACCCCTAGTGGCTACTGCCTTAATCCGAAGCATTTTAAACCGACGCAAAAAAAAAAAAAAAAAAAATCAACCGGTAAACGACTACCTTAGCAACAGAATTGGCTGCCTCTGCTGCAGAGTGACCTTCGAGGTCAACTTGGAAATAACGCAACACGTGCGTCGCGTGCCTTCACGTGTAAGCGACGGAAATTGACTGTTGCATTACTGTCGCTACTTTTGATAGCAACCAATAGCGAAATGGGGGATCACGGATTGGTGCAAGCAGTGCTGGAAGGATGGAGACCTCTCAGAAAATACTAATTATTATTTTGATAGGAAGCTCGCTGCTTTCTCTACTCTCGTCTAATAAAAACAACAACAAAAAAAGGCATTCTATGTGGTTGGGGCAGGTAGTAAGGTATTAGGTGGACAAATTGCTCATTACTACTCCGGTCTACAGAGAGGTTGATCTGGGCAATTAATCTTACTGACATGGCATCTGAATTCACAATTGGAGTCCCCCCCCCCCCCTAGTGGATACGTGAGAGGTTTTGCTTAGGTGAATTGGTTTCTGCCTTTTTTACCATATACAGCGAAGAGGAAGCACCGCACAACAAGGGACAATTCAAGGCGTACACTTCGCGGTGCAGTGTACACAAGTACCGTAAACACAGATGCGCCTACTGGCAATAATATGCCAATTTTTTTCATTTTTAATCCTTGATAGGGAGCCCAAACTGCATTTACACACAACACACCGAAATTAAATATCAAGCCTGTACAGATGACAACACATCACAGCCTAGTACGCAGGTACACAAGAAATTGCGTGTCTCTTTGAAGAGTATGCTGGGGCTGTATTGTCTGGATTAGTACCAGGAGGAACTCCTCAGGTCACGAGGAGTTGGTGCAGTGTATGTTTTTTCTGAGGGGGGGGGGGACATTTTGTCAGTCTATGAGATTAAACCCTATAAGTCTTGCGAAAAGTAATTAATTTGCCTTGCCTGATGAGGGCTCAATAAGCCACGGGAGGTCAAAGAGATTCGAACCCAGATCTTGCATCTCTAAGTAACACAGTAACAGCAATCTCAAAGAAACATTTTCGATGTGCCATCAGTTTCGTATCTAGAAGGAGACGATCCGAAACAAAATCATGAACAAATGATGAATGTTTATATGGAACAAGAAAATAAACGTAGCAAGAAATCTATTGAAGGGAATTCAAGGTGTGGAAGACAGTCTGATGTCAAAACTGAAACAACTACTGCAGTAGAAAAGTTAGAAATGACAGATTAACGTATTAAGATTTCAAAAATTTTAGATATTTCAATATATCAATGGAATCAATGAAATCATCACTCATGAACATGAATCAAAAGTGGCTGCAAGATGGATCCCACGAAACGTGACTGTCAACATTGTGTTAATCATTCACTTAGGTTTTTGGCTCTTTTCCAGAAAACTATTAGACTGTTACTGTTGGTGAGACAGGAATTCGTCACTGGGAACTTGAGGTAAAAATCCAATCAAAATAATGGAAGCGCACAGTGCCTAAAAAGTTCCGTAACTCAACCGCTAGCAGGCAAGTTACTGCCTGCTAGTAGTTTAGGAAATGATATTAGTTAATTATTCGACAAATGGTGATTCCTGTGTTCAATTAATGATTGCATTGCGGAAGCCTATAAAATATAAACAGTAGTAAAACTGACAAAAGGTGTTTTGCTTTTTCATAACACTGCGCCTATTTACGTCTATCTGCTTTTAAGTATGCGAGTTGTTCCGCAGTTCTCGATATATTGAAATATTACAAAGTAATTCCGTTAATAAAAAATTCCTATACAAATCCAGTTGATCTTCGACCCATTTCTATTTCAATCCCCCTAAAATTAATATATATATATATATATATATATTTTTTTTTGCATGTTAGAAGACATGCAAAAAAAAAAAAATAAATAATAAAAATAAATGTGTTTGTTGCATGTCAATCCCTTTATACTTTTAAACTTACTGAGCGTACTGACATATCACTGCCTGGAAACCCAAAGGTCGCGGGTTCGATTCCCGCCTCGGGCTTGGATCAAAGTATTGCAAAAACCTTGGGAGGTGCATTATGGCCACAGAAGCCGATGCGCCAACAACTACCAAAAAAAAAAAAAAAAAAAAAACTGACATATCAAGTTCAATTCTGACACTACTCCCCTCTAAAAATACGGTAAACCTTCGATTTCACGCCCTATAGGGGGAAAGGGACGTCCGTTAAACTGAAAGGTTAATCTTCGAGAATATTATTTATAAATTTATAAATTTATTAATAAATTTATAAAAACATGCTTTTATTTACTTTGACTGATACATTGTACATAATTAGTAAAAGATAATTTACCGTGACTGTGTTAGTTATACTCTGGTGCAAGACAAATTTTTCCGTAGGTTATATCAAAGTCCTTAAAATCAAGTGTTTACTGCATTTACACTTTATTCCTTTTATGATTATTTTATTATTATTTTTATTTTTTTGAAAACACGAAAGAATGAACTTAGTACCGTATATGGGCTGAAAGTTGAGAAAACGGAAGATACTTGTTGACATTAGATTTGGATTTCTGTAGATTGCAATTTTCATGAAATGCCTGTGAAAAAAGGCTGTTCCAGAACACACAAGTTGAAGGAATAAACGAGAAGAAAAGTTTTTTTTTTTTTTATGAAAACCCCAAACACGAAAGGTATCAAAACCTATAGTACTTAGTACCGTACATGGGTTGAAGGAGAAGTATGGGGAGAGGGGGATGCCAGAAACTTTGCTCTAGAGACTAAACATGGGTTTCACCACTTCAAGCCTCCAATAAGCAAAGTGGTGGTATTTCACCGGTTGATGAAAGTCATCTACCACCTGAAGTTGGTTCTGTAAGAGTGAAGTTGGATAGTGCATATGAAGAGGAACTACGTGAGTATGGGTAATTGTTCCCTTAATGTGTATATGTATGTTGTATATTATGTTTTGAAGGTCTGCTTCTTATTGCTCACGATATATATACTACAGACTTCCCAATACACATATTTGTAAATAAAATTACCCCAACGACTCTTGGATCTTCTGATAATATTGAGAATTACATAGAAGTAAGGTTGCATTGTGGAGCTTAGTGGTTTGAGGAGAACTACTGTCACAGAGGTTGAAAATAACCGTCTGAGACCAACACTAAGCTAATGGATTTTTAAAGAAAAGGAATAGGAGATAGATAGTGCACATGAAAAAGAATAACTTTATAGAGGTATAATCATAAGGCTTTTAAAATGTAATTCGTTTCCTAACTGTTCTCGTCTCTACATCCCACAGAATTGCCATTCCATTTAAACTTTCGCACTGATTCATCAACTGTGAACCAATGCAAAAGTTGCCAAGTGAAAATAATTTATTTTATTTTATTTTAATGGTGCTAGGCATTATAATACTTTTCTATATACGGCATGTTTCTCTTCTGCCTATGTATGACACACTTACAGTAAAATGTATCTAAGTATGCACCCTCTCCCTCCCCAATTTATGTATGATTATAAAATGACCAACCGAAATCCGGCAAAGACCAAATCCCAAGGTTGTTGGATATCAGAGGTTCGAGTGTGTCGCATGTTATTCTTCTAACTTTTTTTTTTTTAAATGAAAACCACGGGTTCTGCTCGCCAACCCCCGCGCACGCTTTTCTACGTAATATGTAGAGGTATGACGGAGTAAGTCAAATCTTTTCTACGTAAAAGACACACTGATCGATATCCAATCTAACCTATAAAAGAAAATAGAAAGTGTAAGAAAAAACTATAAAATGTAAAATTGTGTGAATGTTGAATGAATGAAAGTTATTATTAATTGCATGTTCTATCTTAGCCTCTTCGTCGGACACACCGATGGCTGTGCAGGCCATCAGGGGCCTCATGGTTATCCATGCTGTAGCTTTTCCTAGCTGGCATGGTGGTGTGGGATGCTGACACTGGCCATTAAGGTAACCCCCAGGCCAGTGTGGGACAGAGCTGCAAAAAGCACATTCCACCACCATATGAATCTCTTTCCTCATGTTCTTTTATTCCTACCACCTGGGGGGTTGACTCTCCTTTCCCCACTCTGTGTGGCCCTACCCCCTTTTGCCTGGTGGCTCACCCCACCACCCAATTTCAACTCCCACCCTCTGGACCAGGATGGGCATCCTATACCAGGGATACCCTTACTATCTCCCCTTTTAAATCAGGCAAGTGCCCCAATACTGCCCTTCTCTGTTCTCTACCCCTTTTATCCCATCCTCTTCTTATCTCCATTCCAATAATTTTTTTTTTTTTTTTTTTGGGGGGCTCTCCTTGGATGCCTAGGCTACCCCAGGATTCACCCACCCCACCAGAGCGTTCTTCTCTCCTAATGTGTCCTGGCTTGCCTCTCTGTGGCAGTGACGGAAACTGGGGTTGTTAGTGGCTCTGCACAGCCATCCCCAGGCTAAGTGGCCAGAGGAACAACACAACCCACATTAACACACACACACCCTTGCCTTATGCAGAGTACTGTATTCTACAGAGTAAAAACGCGAAAATGGGGGAGATCCCTGATGCCGCCAGGGGATCTCCCCCATCTCATCATCAACATCTAATCAAGAAATGACTTATGTAATTATTTACCTGTGCATTCTCAAGATCGAATAAATATCACTATGTAACTATTTACCTGCGTTCCCATAGATAACTTAGAAATGGCCGGTTGCTTTG
Organism: Mastigoproctus giganteus; assembly: GCF_048544385.1. Taxonomy (NCBI): domain Eukaryota; kingdom Metazoa; phylum Arthropoda; class Arachnida; order Uropygi; family Thelyphonidae; genus Mastigoproctus; species Mastigoproctus giganteus. Next base: position 172,941,937 of record NC_143582.1, on the reverse strand, counting down.
GGTTCCCATAATGCATGAGGAACATTGTTACATCCGAAAGAGCAGGACTAAAATATTTACAAACTATACAAATATACAATAGTCATTAATATACAAAAACCGTTACAATGGAACATCAAATATTAAACAGTGAAGCACATGCAAGAGGTTGGTTAACGTTATGGAGGCAGTTGTCAATACTTAATTGCCTCGCTCTCACCTCCCACTGGCTTGAATAAATATCACTAGGAGGAAAACTTTTTTAATGTATAAAGAGATATCGTATGGTCCCGTGGTGGAGGTTCATGCAAACTAGTATGGGTACTCTCAAGCCTTCAGACTGAATAAACTGTAGTCAGTGTTTCCACTGGGACTGGAGGGAGAAGATCATTTTATACTCTGCCACGACCACATAGGTCAGTTTACCACTAATATATTTTTAACAAAAATAGAATTGTTAAACGTATTTAGCAGTCATATGGACTCGAACCATGGCATAACTCAAACTTGTGTACTACAGCACACATTCGAACTGACCACGCGGCCACCTCAGGCCGCTATTACGACACACCAAAATTTAAAGCCCTTCTATTTCACACAATAAGCGCACTAAAATACAGTATTACATTTAATTATTTTATTTCACAATATGGCACTTTTTCATAACATTCTAGCAACTTCGGCGACTATATAATTTTCTTTCGAGTTTACGTACCCTATAGAGTCCAATGAAGTGAACTTTTACTGTTACTGTAATAATAAATTTATTAAGATCCAAATTATCATATTTTACAGTCATCTTTTAAAGCCATAATACGAGTAATAATAAAATATTACTTGTTAAAGAAGCAAGTCCTTTGCGATTACGATTCAAGAGCTCAAAGAAAAGTATTTTTTATGAAGATCACAAACATCATTAACATTGACTTTGGGGTAAAGGGAGGGGGAAAAAGAAGAGGAATGTAGATATTATTGATCACTACATAGATTTAGTCTACCACATAATTTATGAAACCTGGAGTACTGAATCCTCGGACAATTATTAAAGTTTAATGGAGCTTAATGGTTTAAAGGGCGTGCACACATTTCATTTCACCTTTAAGGATCTTTACAAAGGTCTTTATGTGTGTGTGTGTGTAAGAGAGAGATTATATAACTTATGGTTTCTGAAATGAATACAGTAACCAGTGGCGACTCTTTACCATATACGGAGAGGGCTTTAAAAATGATAATAAACCATAAGTAAATATATTTGTAGTAGATCGTGATTTAAGTTTCGGCTGGCAATTATCCAATGAAAAAGGTTCTCAAATTTTTATTTTATTTGGCTATCTTAAAACGATGTCAAAACTCAGTAAAAGTGAGTGAGACTAACTGCGACGAGCAGGCTTCTTTTTAACTTAGTGCAAAAGCGACAAGACAGTGAATCTTGTGCACTAACAGCAAACTGTATTCTAAAGGTTTGTTTCGGTGTGAAAAATCTTAATCCTACAGTTCCTTTTGACAAAGACTGGATTCAAACTCAAGATCAGTCAAGTTAATTAGCATTTTAAGTGACTGGTTAATACAAATGGGAATTTAACCCCAAATAAATACCAAGCAAAAAAAGCTAACTTTTGACCATTACCAATATTAATTTTCGTTTTCCTTCTTCTAGCTCTTATTATTGTTATTATTAGTTAAAGATGCCTAACGTCCAGCGACTTTGGAAAATGGGAAAGACAAGGCGGCGATCTATCGTATTAAGTCGAACATAGATAGATAGATTATTATTAACTATATGGTATTTATTATTATTAGTTATATGGAGTTGCTTTCCGCTATTCCCAATCAAATGATTCAACATGTGGACGTATATTGCACGCCATGAAGTGAAACTGGCGACTGTAAGTAGGGAGAGGATTCATTTTACTCTGCTCACTGACATCATGAAATAAAATAATTCGTGATTTTAAAATCTGGAACACATTAATTTCAATCTAACGTGGTAACTCAGTCAGTAAGACGCATCACCATCTGCCACTTGTTTGGAGAGGTCTAAGTTTGATTCTCGTAGGCGACTGGAGGAATTTCTTTAAATCCTATTAAACAAGGCTGTACTTAGATGATCTCATGCGGAGGAAATAGTCTTTCCCCCCCAACAATGATTATAATCACCGTACTTACAAAAAAGTGCGGGATTTTTATGGACTTTCTATTTTTTTTTTTAATAGCGTAGCCAAGTTACTGGGTCCCGGAGGGAAAAATAACGTCTTCCCCCTTGGATTTTTTTTTTTTTTCCCCAAACAGGCAAACCGACCAGAAAATACACGCAATTTGAGACTTAATATACCAGGGAGTAGTATGCGCATCGGCTCGGGGAACACCTAACGTGGAAATTTTTACAAGAATAATATAATACGAAGAGAACTGGAGCCTGCATTACTTCGATTTCATCATTAGTTAATAACACTGAATCTTATGAGCGCTTAAGCCGCTCATGAATTTCTCGCTAATTCTATTCCAATTCAAATTACATGCGTGTTAATATAATTTAAATTATTGATAAATGAAAGTAATACTGATTACTACTGATAATTGAAATTAGCATTTTTTTCCCAGTTTTTTTAATCTAATCTATTGTATTCCTTTATTTCAGATTGTTCATATCCTGGGTGTACTTGCCATAATCGGAGAGTATCAATGCAGCTTGCGTTACTGTTATAACCTCAAATCTGTGAGAGGAGACAACAATAATCTAGTGATGGGTATAATCGATTATAAGATCTAAAACAAACAAAAAAAGTGGTCAGTGAAGGGATTCAAACTGTTGTTATGAAAACTGAAGTTTTAAGTGATGTACTGTTTTAACCTACTCGGTCAACTTCTCTCTCCGGCCTCAGTCTTATCATTATATAATGTTTTTACTTAATGGTTACAGGCTTATAACGGACATATTTATTTAATGAAATATCATACACTTGTATGATATTTCATATGATATTATGAAGAATGTCTAATTATGCTACGTTTGTATTACAGAACTGCACACAAACTACAATCAAGGCGCCGACATCGGGCAACCTTGAGTCTTGATCCTTGCTGGATCTCGAGTATCGTAGTCATACAAAAAAAAAAAAAAAAAAAAAACACACAACTACATTTACAGTGACGGACAAAAAAACTGAATCACTTGTGAATTTTACAAATAATGTTTTGCGCTGCATTGTGAGTAGCAGAAATGTTCGAAATGCATTTGTTTGATGGGATATATATCGCTGTGAATGAAATCCAATAAAAAGGCTCCACTTGATATACCTAAGTGCCATAAATACCTTCCCTAAAAGTAAAATTCGTAATTAATGGAAATATGAGAAATCAGGCAAATGGCAATCATGACAACTTAACATACATTTATTGCATTTACGTGAAATGGCAAGTTAATGTAATAGTGTTATGTATTGTAAATCAGCAAAATAAGTCCTCAATATTTTGTTGCTTCTCCTCGAGCTGCAATTACAGCCTTGCAACGATCTGGCATACAGTTAATCGACTTCTGGATGTACGGTTGCCCGATTTCGTGGTACTACATCTTTACAATGCTCTCCTGCAGCTGAATATTACTTGTTGGCTTCTTCTGAGCAATTTTAGACGACATTATGTATCAGCAATTTTCAATAGGGTTCAAATCTGACTGTTGCCGGGCCAGTCCAACACTGTAATGCCAGCATTTCTGAGGTATAACTGCACCTTAAGGGAAAACATTGATGTAAGTATTTTTAAGCCTTGTGAGACAAGAAGACAAACTCATCACCATTAAATCTAAATAGCATAAAACTTACCAATTTTGCTGTGTGGGAAGGTGCTGAGTCCTGTTGAAAAATGCAGTCTTGGATGTCTGTGTGGTTGATCCCTAATAACGGGTTTCAGGCACTCCTCCAAGACAGCAGTGCAGGTTTCTGCATTCACTGTTCCGTTAATAACTTAATTCGCCCCACCCCTTTGCTTGTTATGCATTCCCAGACTATCTGACGGGCGGGAAACTTTACAGTCGTGTTATGCAGTCAGGATGGTATGCCTCCGATTTTCGTCTTCTGACATATCGCTTCCCATCCGAGCCATGCAGGTTGAATTTCCAATGTTGAACATCCCCCCCCCCCCCCAAGGATGTGGTAATAAAAGGTGATGGGGGTTAGGATGCCCTTCTCAGGTCGCCGTCAGTCTGTTGGCAGTTATGCTGCTTTTAGTCTCTTCTCAGTTTTCGGTGTCACTCATGGGGGAAATCCCCACGCTGGTGTCTCCTCCTGTGATCAGCGTACTGCTTTTAGTCTCTTCTCTGTTTTCAGTCACTCATGGGGTAATGCCTGTCCTAATGTCTCTTCCAGTTGTCAGCGTTCCACTCGGTCGATTCTGGTATCCAGCGAATTTCGATTTTCTGTTTCATCTGGTAGCGTTTCTTGTCTGTCTCTGTGTTGATTGCTGTAGATTGCAATTAGTATTTTCCTCCTGGCGAATAGATCCTGCACAAAGAGGGAAAGCACCCTGTATTCTTCTTCTGAGTCCAGGAAGTGGGACTCCAATCCCTTCAGAAGGTATCGGATTCTTGTTATGAGAATCCCTCTGAGGTCTTCGTATTGTGGACGTTCATAAGCTATGTGGCTCCAGCTTTTGCTCTCCCCGCATGTACAGCTGGGTGGCAGTCCCCCCCAGACAACCTCCAATCCATGGGGTGCTTATTGTGCTGCAAGCCTGCTTGTCATGAGTAATATAGTCCCTTGGATCATTTCAAGTGTTCTGTTCACAGCCAGTGCCGCTTTGGGAAACCACACTGCTGCTGCATAGGTGATTGATGGTAGGAAAGTTTTGTAGTATATTGACAGGGTTCTCTTTTTGAGACCCCAGTCCTTCTTTGTGATTCTAGCTACCATCCCAGAGTAGCCCCTAATTTTTCTGCAGATGTATTTCAGGTGCTGCTGGAAAGACAAGTTCTTATCCAGGATTACGCCTAAGTACTTCAGCTCGCTCGCGAATTTTATGGCGACATTTTTCAATTTTGATTTGCGGGGGCCGCCACAATTGTAGTTTCTCTTTGAGGAGGACTGATGAGGTCTTTTCTGGTGAAATTCTGAATTGGTTTTTGGAAGCCCAATGCTATGGTGCCAGTTTGCCATCATCTTCAGTTGGTCCCTGGAGTCAGCCTCTACTGTCAAGGTAAGGTCATCTGTGAACACATGCGCTCTCATGGGTCCCAGGTCCATTTCCAGGAACTCATCGAGGACCATGTTCCACAGGAGTGGCCCCAGAACCGACCCCTGCAGACATCCTCTGTGCACCTTTCTCGTGAGTTTCTGGTACTGCACATTTATCTCCACTCTTCTTTGGGTTAGATAACTTTCAATGACTTTCTACAAGTTGATTGGCACTTGGGCCTCCATCAGCCTCTCCAGGAAGCTTGGCCACCAAAGTGAGTCAAATTCCCCGGCAACGCCAACAGAGATGAGCATCAAGTACTTTTGTCTGCAGTCCTGCACTATCTTGAGCAGGTTCCCCAGTGCATCCCCAGTCTGAAGCCATACTGGTTTGCAGCTTGGAGGCCTGCTGTTTCATAGTGATTTGTTATTCTTTTATGGAGCAATCTTTCAAACAGCTTGCTAGCCACTGGGAGCAGTGCGATCGATCGATAGGCCTCGGGGGTTTTCTGGATTCTTTGTAGGATTTTTTAGTATTAATTTTAGGTCAGCTATTTTCCATGTACAGTAGTTGGGAATAGGCTGGTTTCTAAGCATCTATTGTATAATGTGAGGAGTAATTGTGGCTGAAATTACACTGTTTTCTTCAGTATTTCAGTCTCGATGAGATCAAGGCCTGGGCATTTCTTGCTTCTGATTCGACGTGCAGCCCCCCAGAGTTCATCCCCTTTACCCTGGATCTTTATTGTTGTAGAGATAACAGTAATATTGCGTTTAGGATGTTATTCACCGACTGCTCCCAAGTGGTGGTAAGATTTCCAGGCCAGGTCCTGGTGGTAGCATCACCTCCCCCCCATGGGCAGCTTATTGATAGTTACCTTACACACTGCTCCCCAGAGTCAATGTTTCCGGTTGTGGAGACTAGAAGCTCCCAAGATCGTCTTTTGCTTTTCTTAATGTTTTTTTTTTTTTTCGTTTTGTAGGGTGTTCTGGAGGTGACATAGGTAGCTAATTGTAGCCTCCATTTCCTGTCCAGGCCTGCTGTAGAGAGCCACAACATAAAGGGGGCCCATTGCTGTGATAATCTGGACACAAGCAGCCCAGGCCATACAGAGTTGGGTTATTTTGGTTGCAGTTATGTTTGCATTTCTGATTAGAACTGCTGCCCATGGGGTGTCCTCTTCCATGTGGATTATCTTATATCAAAGTAGGCACCTCATTACCTGACCTGCGTGGACAAGTGGCTCTGGCAGAATAATTATGTCTACATTTTCCTCGTCTGCCTTGACTCTGCTTTGGCTCGCTGTGCATTTGTTTGTATTATTTTTATCATTGTTTTATTATATTTTTTAGTTATTGTCCCAGTAGTTGATTCTATTTTGGTAGATGCTCTTGGCTTTGAGACAGGTCAGACAATTGGGGTTCCTGATTGAGTGGGCATGATCCAGCTTCATGGACTTCAGTTTTTCCAGGCAGCTTCTTTGTCTTTGTGCAGACAATCCTTAAATCAGTGTCCCTTCCGAGTGTAGTGTCCGCATGTTGGGAGCATACGTGGGAGGAGTGGCCGAACTTGCAGCATCTAAAGCATTTGAGAACATGCCACTCGTTCCTGAAAGCGATAGCTGCCCCATTCTATGTATACTCTTTTCCTGTCTTTTAAGACTTGCCATGCCTCCAGGCCGAGTTCAACACTCCAACTATTATTGATTTCTCCTGTGGAATTTTGGAGGTATTACATAATGCAGTTCCTTATCAGGTATTTCCTTTTGTATTATAGTTCTTCCAAGAGCTGTGTGGCCGTAACTTCCGAGTTTACATCAAAGGTTAATATTGATGGTCCTTTCCTTTTGGGTGGCTGGACCGTAAGACCAAGGGCATCTATTTTAGGGTTTTTTATTATGCTCTGTGCTTCTTGTCTGGTTTCCGTTTCTATCACCAGCCCTACATCTCTCATTTTTCCATTCCTTTAATTCTTGTGTGCCTGAGGTCCTCCTTCATGTTGTTGATTTTCTTTGTTTTAAGCTCCTCACTTGTGGGGATTTTACCTGCCTCCTTAAGTTTAATGTGGGTAAGAGGGCTCTTTTCCTCTGGTGCCCCTCTGCGGTTGGTTGAGCTTCATTCATTAATGGGGTTCTCAGCACTTCGAAGTATGTCGGGGCACCCTATGGCATTTGTTTGGCCCTCCATTCCATATAGGCTTGTAGCCTTGTGGTAGCTTTTTGGCTTTCTAGGTATGTGCCATGGAGCATTGTGTGCATTTTGTGAAATATGGTCACTATTTGGGACCTCAGACCCGTAGATATCCTATTGTGGATTCTTTAAACATATTCTCTAGGGCTGTTTTCAGTCTGAGGGATTGTTCATAGACTGAGCCCTCTAGTAGTGCATAGTACAGGTGTGGCTCCTGCTGTCTTTCATCGTTTGCATCTCTTTGCGATGATGTTTAGATAGGTGGTTGAGTCACAGTGCCCAGCACATAGATGACTGGACTCAGGGTATCCCAGCAAAACATCACCCAAAGCATGACACTGCTGCCACCAGCTTGTTTCGTCTCACTGTGCATCCAGTCGCCATCACTTCCCCAGGTAAACGACACACACATGTTCCTGGCTGTCCACACGGTGCAACAGGAAACGTGATTCATCGGACTAGACGACCTTCTTCCAAACACTCAAAGTACAGTTTCGATGCTCACATGTCCACTGTATTTCCAATTACTGGTGCATCGCGCCACGTACCATCCGGGAGCGCCTTAGTTCACCTCGAGCATCGATGAGCCGTGGTTGTCCAACACTTTGTTGGCGGTTCTTGGGTTTCCCCCTCCTCGGACCACTTTCGATAGGTACTAACCATGGCTGACCGTGAGCAGCCCACCAGCCGTGCCATTTCGGATATGTTCTGACCCAGTCATCTGGCCTTCCCATCTGAAGAACAAGAGTAACACTGATTAAAGGAGCTCAGTATCGAGTGTTTTTTTATACAGTATCCCGAACAGCGCACGCGCCGTAGTTCGCCGGCAGTTGCTTTGCATAACGATTGTGGTCATAATGTTTTGGCTCATCGGTGTATATAGAAATCAACTCAAATTGGGCACGGGGCCTGAAGGTTGCCCATCCCTGCATTACTACATGAAATCAGTGTGAGTCAAAGATGGTTAAAAAATCACTTTAGAAGTTTAACTGGTTCACCAATTCAAAGCAAACTGCGGCTTTTGTTAGATTCTGAGTGGTTAATGAAAACAAATTAGCAATTCACATACTGCAGCTATCGTTAGTAGAACAACTCAAGTCAGAAGTTAATTTAATTGGTTCTCCGATTCAATGTAAACTGCAGCTGTCTTCGTTGTACATGTCACTTTGGAAGTTTAACTGGTTCACCGACTCCAACTAAACTGAGGCTGTTTTAGATTCCAAGTGGTTAATAAAAAAAAAAGTAGCGACTCAAATATAATATAAACTGCAGCTATCGTTAGTAGAACAAGTCAAGTGGTTTGCGGGCCGGAGGTTCACCGATTCAAAGTAAACTGCAGCTGCCATGTACTATTATCTTCTCAATAGTAAATGTCACTTTAGAAGTGTAACTGGCTCACTGATTGATTCCAACTAAACTGCGCCTTTTTTGTTTTTAGACTGAGTGGTTAATAAAAAAAAATAAAACATAGCGAGTCGAAGTAAACTGCAGCTATCTTCTTAATAATATATGTCACTTTAGAAATTTAAGTAGTTCAACTTATGCTTTAATTACTATCCAAATTTTGACTTCTTAAAGTTGTGTGAAACACTTCCAGCCCTTATTTGCATATCATTACAAGAGTAGTGAGCGGGTGTAACCCCGCTCATTAGTCGTTAGGTGCTCCCAACGTTAGGCGTTATATTTTATTAATTAAATGTGTAATTGTCTGTGAATGTGTGTGTAAGCTGGGCCGGTTTGTATTATGTGAGGGAAAATCACAGAAAAACCTCACTCCACGGCCCTGAGACCGACCCGCTCAGATACTGAGTGGAAATAACCCTTTCAAAAAACTTCCGAAGAAGTTCTGCCGGATTCGATCCGAGGTACTTCCAAACAGCAAGCGCACGTCTTATCGACTACGCTACCGTGGACTTGGTTGTTAACTGGCAAAACATACATTTATCTTTACGAATGATTTTTTTAAAAAAAAAAACTACGTACACATGCGAAGATCATACCGATGTCGTTCATTTAGGAGTAGTGATATTAAATGTTTGAAGAAATATTTCAGTTATAGTTTTGTTTGGACTTCGAGTTCAAAGGTAATTTTCCCAGTAGTGGCATCCGATCTTTCTTCGGGTTTATATTACCATCTCTGCTTTATTATCAAGGTGTAACCCCTTCCATATTAGGATGATATTTAAAGTGTGCAAGTATCTAAATACAATTAATCGGGAATCTTCGTGTTTTAGCTGCTTTTGCCCTTAAAGTCAAAAGAGTAATGTTAAGCATTCTGTCAACCTTTCAGACAAGAATTTTCACGTTATTAGTGAAAAAGTTACAAATTTTTGTTGAGTTATTTCCTTAGTATCTGAGTGGAAATAACTCCCAAAAAAATTACAGAAAACCTCACTCCACGGCCCTGAGACCGTGGAGTGAGGTTTTTCTGGGATTTTTCCTCGCATAATACAAACCGGCCCGCTTACACACATTCAATTAATAAAATATAACACCCAACGACTCATGAGCGAGGAGTTACCCCCCCCCCCCTCACGCCTCTTGTAACGATATGCAAATAAGGGCTGGAAGTCTTCCACACAACTTTAAGAAATCAAAATGTGTATCGTAAATAAATTATAATTGTTTTATTATGGTTAACTTAATTATGATTAAGTTGAACCATATTTTTCAACATAATCATTATTAAGTCGGATTTAGATACTAGCACGCTAATACGGAGTGGTTACACCTTGATAATAAAGCAGAGATGGTAACATAAAAATTATATAAACCTCAAGAAAGATCGGATGGCACTATTGGGAAAATTACCTTTATACTCGAAGTAGAACCACTTAAACTTCTAAAGTGACATGTACTATTAAGAGATACCTGTCATATACTGGATTTTACGATAGCTATATCTCAAAAGTTTATTTGAATCGCAATTTACTTTAACTGGAAATATTTTTATTAATTGCTCAGTATTCTGAAAAGCCACAGTTTATTTGAATTGCTATTTTTTTGGTCAAATTCCTCATTTTTACTAGATATTGTGAAAATGAGAAATTTGACCATCTTTCAGTAAAAAAAATTAGTCAAAGAAAAAGAACGTTTCCTTCTTTTCACTGCAGATAGTCTGACTAATTGTCTGTGTATAAAGTGATTAACCCTCCAGTCTACAGGAAAACTATTTAATTCGCGTATGTGACAGCTTTCAGAGTGTCTCCTCTCGCACTGATTTCATCCACTAATGCGTTGTATTTCTCACGGGCGGTTGTAAAATTAATGCGAATAGTATGTAGATATCCAAGTTGTGATGTACTATTCTAGAATACTAACAGCATCAAAAAACTTCGAATGAGGTAAGCTGTAAATTATTAGGTCGGGAACAAAAGACTTATTTATGCAAAAAGTATTCAAAAAAAACACTCGGAAAATCCGTATCCGATTTTCTCGTTAGTGCAGTGCTCTGGAAAAGATGTGGTGTCAGACAAACATCATCATCAGTCGTTTTCAATCCACTGCAGGATGAAGGCCTCTCCGGCAACTTTCCAGTTCCTTCTGTTTTGTGTAATGGCCATCCATTGCACAAAACACCTTCCCCAAAACATGAGGCTTAAATAACAAAACTACACGTAACCATAACTTATTCAGTTCAGTTTTAAAATGAGCAACAAAAAAAAAAAAAACCTTCACTACATTTTCCTTGAACGATCAGTCCATGGTTTCGAAACACACTTCGATCCGTAAGACACGATAATATGTGTGCATACTCAGAGCTACCTCGAGTTGACACGTACACATTATAACCGCCAAAGCAGGTATCGAAACGAAGGCACATTGAGTCCCTACACCCATGACAAAACCACCAATAGTATAAACCAGAGCTACATCCAGATGGCCACGTACATATTACACTCACAGAACTGTCAAAGCACAGATGACAGTTGTAAAATCTTAATAAAATAATGCAAGGAAGATGCTGAAACGAAGGTACATAAAGCCACTCGCTACTATGACATCTCACCACACATCAAATGTACTTATGACCAGCACGCGATATGGTTCTCCTGACCGCATATATAAGGCCACGATGACGTAACCCAAAAAATTCTTAGAACCTCTGCCATATTGCGCCACTCTCAAAACACGGGTGTTTCAAGTTCTAGTCAAAGGGCACATCATAAGGGCTTGTCAGAAAATCGACGAAGGTGATGGTTGCCTAATGGGCATTTTTCTACTGTAATATAATCTTGAGGTGAACTCGTTTATTCAATACAAAACATGGTGACTGATGGTTAAGGTATATTGAGTCGATCAGAAATGTGCGCGACTTGGAGAAAAATAATTAGCACACCCTGCCAATCTCTACATCTCATTAGGGTCAAATTAATAAATGAACTGACTCGTTTTTGAATTGAAACTGACGCAGAAACATCTACATAGTTTTTTCAAACTGCCTTTCACAGTCGCCTCAAACATTAATTGAACACTTGCCACGTGTTTTACAAAGGAACCTGTTGGGCAGCGTCGAGATGCTATTTTGATGAGTGATTTATTCTCTAATTAAGCAGTGTACAATTATGAGGAGGGTGGCGAGTAAAGGCTGACGAGACTTGCGATCACTTGCCAGTGATTTGTCGTTATCGTAGTAGACACTGCCTATGACGTACAGAGGACGGGCTTTAATTGAAGTGCCTGTATATAATATGAATTCCATCGGATAATAAAGAAGGCAATGCGGGGAAAGTTGTCGTGCTACGGTCAGATGAATAAAGTGAAACAAGCGATACATTAATGACGGGGCAGTCTCTAGTTTACTCGTACAGAAGTCGGTCAGTAAATAAAAGGCACGTATTTGTAACCGGACAACGGATACCAAGATAAAGTACTATATTATATTATTATACTGAAGAGTTCAGGATCTTGATTTACTTCCATGCTTCCAAGTCTCGAATATACCGACACACTGTAAACTTATCAACAGCAAAAGCCATAACTGTTGAAGCGAGGCGTGAATAATTGAAACAAAGTAACAGAAAGGTTTTAGGTGGTGGTATGTAAGTTGGAAAGGAAAAGAGGTGACTTGCGTTTCACTGAAGATAATTCAAATGTACTGGTATTCGTGTAAAAATTCAAATCTAGCGAACTACAGGGAAAAGACGGATAAACAGAAAGTGCACTATCTCTGAAAGGCTTCAAGAAGAAGAATTAGGAAAAAAAAAGACCACGCAAAGCAGTGTTCTAAAACTGGATTTGACTGATAATTATCTCAAAGGAATTTCTTGCCTAGGTGTACAAAGAGCTAAACTATCGAAAATTAAAATAAAGCTGTGTCGTTATGGTGGTGGTGGGGGGGAACAATCCCTTATGAAGAAGAATTAGCTAAAGGTATGAGATTTATTTTCTTTAGTGTTATAATGGTGATATTTCTAGTCTGAAGAGCAAAATTTCGTTGAGAGGCTAGTTGCATACGATAAGTATGCAGGTATATTAGGATGTTGTAAGTGTAAACAGCACGGCACTGATTGATGATTACTGCATGAAATGATTTCTAGCTGTGTGGATTACCATTAAACCAGCTTAATCTCAGTGACAAAAGTATTAACCCTAATAAGGAATAGTCGCCTTCTCAACTACGGCAAATCTTAGCATGATTCTTGTTTCGATTGTGAAAGGCCAAATTAATGTTTAGGTTTACTGTAATGTTGACTTCATTGACTCCTTTCTAATAGTTCTATTAAAAATAGGTGTAATGATGACTAATTTTTACCATTTTTACTAAATGAGTAATTTCGTTTCAAATATGAAAAAAATTCAAGTTCACAGCTTGGGTAACAACTTTACTTTCTTTTATTCAAAATTACGAATAGCTGCTATCAGAAAAATAAGTAAATTTCCTGTGTCCATAACGCATTTCAAATCTTTTACAGGGCAGGCACATTTCTGTGCCAATAATAAAAATAATCACTAATTAATATTAACTGGGGAAGGGGAGCGCTGAGCTAGAGCTAAGTTAGTGACTAGTCTAGGGTCAAGCCATAATTGCCCAAGGAACGGATGCTGCTTATTTATTCTATATATTTAAAAATAGTTTTGAATTTACGAGTGTCTTTCTATAAAAATTTAAGAATTAAAATTCTACTATCAAATAGCTTCTCCGCCCCCCTATCCGTAAGTATACATTTTTTAATCGTCTTTATAAGTGGGTTAAAAGTGACAAGCTGGGCAGGATCAATCGAAAGTAACGTATAATGTTACTCTCATAAATAAACGAAAAGAGAAACGGTCTGAAAGTGCAAGGTGATAAGGGGCGAATCGTGTACATTTACGGGTATGAAGAAATTAGTATAAAAAGCTACCTCTCGCAGATGACCTAAATATGAAATTACTACCGCATAGCCGAAGTAACACACAGAGTAAACTCTCCAACTCTTGGGTGCACGAAAGGGGCTGACTTCAAAACAAGTATACAAAACAGCTTCGAATAGTTTCAGGCCCCCCCAGTGGAGATATGGTAGTAGTTCTTTTGTCTCAAGGATGCTGTAGTAGCGGGGCTGCAGACAGCGGGGCAGGGAGATGTCAATAGGTGTGGCCCTAAAATTAATTCCATCTATGATGCAAACAGGTGCAGCGCCGCTTCCACATGAACTGCATACTGATAGCATGCTAGCTAAGATAATTAAAGTCTATTGTGTTTAATATTAGAGAACTATGTGATAGACCTACTGAAGTCTCCTGTGGGTCTGAAACGGGGGAAGTAAAAGGGGAGCGCGAAGCAAAGCTGTGTAATGGGGGTTGCAATACGGTGTGCGGAAATTGCAGGGTTGGCTGGACCTGTAATTTTTGTTGGCACGTATGATCGGCCAACAGACGAGACAAAGGTTGACCCCACGCCCTGAGCGGGGGCGGCAAGAAGAGACTCACTCGAATACTCTAGGATGGATGCTAACTTCTGTCTCTCAATCACTCGCGTGCACAACTACGCACCTCTGTTTGCAAACGCTCCTTTAACGTTCCTGTTTCCCGCCGTGAATGAAAGTTGAGTATCAAGCAAACGGTGAATGTGGCGACGCCAACCGACGGCAGAAGGGAGGGAGGGAATTAAGGGGCAAAAATCTGCAACGAGTATTGGCATGCAGGCAAGCCATTAGAAACAGGTGTACTGTCGAATACAAGTTAGAATAAGAAATTGGAGCAAAAGTTGTCACTGTATAGTCCTAGCCATTTTTACACTCTAAACGATTAACTAATACGAAATCGTGATGCAAACAAACAAAACTTAAATAAAATGTTTTAGCAAGAGGCAAAACATTTGGTAGTCTTGAGGTAAGAAACTCGATCTAATATCAGTAAAACAAAGCCAGTGAGGCTAAAAAGTCTAAATGAACATATGAAACGCAATTTTCAGGACTCGACTATATTAGTACTTACTGGCACCTATCGAGCAGAAAAAGCAATCCGTTATTTTATTTGTATGTTACCGTATACGTGATCCCTAGTTTTCAAAATACAGTACTGTACTTCTTTTTCGACTAACGCGAATGCTTGGCGCGACAGCGACACATATGCAACAGTATTTTTGTACCCAATGAGTTAATTATATTCCTTTTCATATCCTTAAAGAGGAACAGCAGTCGTTAAAAAAATATTCTTAAACTGATTTTTATCTCTTCAACCGTAATTACTGATCTTTTTCTCCTGTTATAAAGCTACAAGTAGTCAGTGTACACAATACGTTACATTTTATGTGCATTACCAAATGGTAAATAATTCATGATTTATAACAAAAAAAAAAAAAAAAAAAAAAAAGGAGCCACAACCACTTTTTAAGCAAGAACCGAGAAAATTTTGTTTCTGCGCATCCGCCATTCCTCCTGTTCATTCATTCCTCCAATCAGCACACGGCACGAAAGTATAATATCCGGTACTTTAGCTACAATATATGAATAGCCTATGTGTGATTTGGGAACAAAAAGAAATAACTACTGAATTTCTACTGGATGGATTTTAATGAAATTTGGGAAAACTGGGCAAATCGTTCTAACAGAGGCAAATATAAAATTTCATGAAAATCCACAGGACGGAAAAATAAATATACTTGCCAGATTTTTATTGATCCAACTTCATCATGGTCGACCATAAACTTTCATAAAAATTCATCCACTAGGAGTCGAGTTATTATATTCCGGACGGACAAAGAAATAATAATTGCGGGATTTCTACTGGTCCGATTTTAATTAAATAGGGGATGGCTCGGTAAATCTTTCTATATCAAAAATTCTTTCTTTCCATTAGGGGGAATTATTTGCATGCGGACGGACAGTACGGAAGATAACAGGCGCTTTACGCATATATGCTAACACGCATAAAATATATGCACCATTTACTACTTGTATATAATCATAAGTTAAATTGTACATTCTTATGAAAAATAAAAAAAAAAAATCCTCCCTATCATGGGATATTGTTCCAAAGCTCTTTCAAACTCCAACACTATTCAAAAAGCAATCAACTTAATTAACAGCCTTTCTTTTAAAGTCTCTCCATTCTTCTGCATAGCCATTAAATTTGTGCTGCGAGCATTGTCTATAAACATACCGGTGGAACAGTACCGGTATTTATACTTCCACCAGTACCGTTCTTCTCAATTGGTATCTCCAATTTCCTCATTCTCTTCCAAACCAGTCAACATCCATTCACTGAACCAATTTTTCCTCTTCCTCATTTATTGCTCCTTCCTCTGTGCTCTGAAACATCCTCCCTTCACATGTATTTCCCGAAAATTACAATATACAGAAATTCAAGTCAACAAGCATCTTCTGTTTTCTCAACCTTCAACCCAGGAACGGTACGAAAGGGTTGGTGTTTTCATATATATGCGCTCATGAGTCAAAACATTACGACCACCTACCTAACAGTGGGTTGCACCGCCTTTCGCCATGATAACCGCTTGTACTCGGAGTGACACGGAACGTTGTCTTGCTGAAAGAGGTCAGTGCTGTCTGGATACATGGGTGTCGTGTAGGACAAAAACAATGCCGAGGTAGGATCTGGCGGTGAGGGTGTATTCAATGGGGTGAAATCCGGTGATGTTCATGAAAACATTTCCCAAACCATGATACCACCGACTTCGACTCCGGCCTGTTTTCGTCCAACCATGCAGCCTAGTTGCAGATGTTCACCTGCTCGACGTCGAATACGCACTCGTCCATCGGCATGATGGAGCTGGAATCTTAATTTATCAGCCCAGGCGACTCTTTTCCAGTCGTCCAATATCCAGGAACGGTGCTCAGATGCCCACTGCAGGTAGAGGCGCAGATGACGGTCGGTCAAATTGGGCACATGAACAGGTTGCTTACTCTGCATGCCTGTCCGCAAGAGCATCCACTCCGAAAAGTTTGTCTGTTGTCCATAGTTGTAGTCTTCCGTTAATCGAGGGATAACGAGCTGTCTATTGTCCTGGACAGCACGTGCTAACTACCATTTACCTCAACTGTCAATCAGTGGTGGTCTCCTGTTAGGGGGGGAAGGAATTTTGTCCCTCTTCTGACCATTCCTGCCACACTTTCCTACAGCGACTCTCGAATAGCCGACAATGCCTGCGGCTGCTGAGGTGCTGTCCCCGGCGTCGCAGCGCCGCAAATCATGCTCCATTTAAAATCTGTTAGTTCCTTCCCTTTCCCCATTGCACGGCCTTCGGCACTGACAGACATTATCTGCGTCGTCACTATATATGCTGTGCCGGTCGGTGACGTCATTCCTAAATGTTGTGGGATGCGTCCACTCGTGACACAGAGGTGGTCAATTTTTGGCTCATAAAAATCAAAATCATAAAAATGTGAAACAATTGCAAAATTTATGTATGAATTTGTTATTCAATATTCAACATGCAAATCTTCTTTTCACTATTTATAATTTATATAACAGTATGAATAACAGTTTATTATTTCAGCCGAACGAAATTGTTATTAAAAAGTCGATAACAATTTCGGTTAGCTGAAAATGTGTTCGTGGCTCATTTTTTTTAAAAGGCAGAATACTAACGGAACATAACGGTCATTCTGAAACCCGTACATTATTAGCAACTGCATAAAATATTTGGTACAGCACCTGATAGACTTTAGGCACATCAGTGACTTATATCATATTGAGCCGCTGTTTGTTATTTGGTTTTTAGGAGCATTAGCAACTAAGGCCATATTGCTCCGGGATATGCGGTGGTCATTCCCTGACCTTTCCGCATCCCCCCGTATTTGGTGGTGACGGGCTCGAACCCCGGTCTAATCAAGAAGCGTGTGCCACGCACTGCTGCTCCTGCCCACCTGACTACGGAAGCGCCTCATATTGAGCCGCGTGTATTATGTCTGCACAAGTGTATCCACGGACTGTATTCCTATCACTTGTGTTAGCTAATTATACCCTCGACTGAAGAAACCTTTAGCAATCCTTCTAGTCTACCATGGAACTCGAACCTAGACCTCTCCAAACAAATGACGAAACTACTAAACTGTCACGGAGGACTGTGAAATATTGGAAAGTACCATCTGGGCGCCTCCGTAGCCAGGTGGGAAGGAGCAGCAGTGCGTAGCACACGCTTCTTGATTAGACCGGGGTTCGAGCCCGTCACCACCAAATACGGAGGATGCGGAAAGGTCAGGGAATGACCACCGCATATCCCGGAGCAATATGGCCTTAGTTGCTAATGCTCCTAAAAACCAAATAACAAACAAACAACAAAGTACAATCCACATAAAATTTAAAAATTGAATCATACATACAAGAACACTACTATATTATATTCTTTGTTATTTACTACTGAATTAAGATTGACAAAGGGGTATCTGCAAAAATAACACACAAAATACTTTACAGTTCAAAAACGTGGTTTTTAAACTGCACAGTAAAAAGGAATTTCAAAGGTCTTTGGCTAATATCTCCAATAGCTTTACGTTTTGTTGAAGCATTTTACGTAAACACTATGACTGTGACTTCTTCTACGTCTAAAGAATGCGTTCAAGACTTATTCGTACACCTCCATTTCACTCCTTCACTTTGCATAATTCCTCGACACTTCACCAAATCTCTGGTCATATGCTGATATCCAAAGTTATTTACTATCTGCAAAACAAAGAACTTCCTCAAGTCTAAAACAGACTAATTACTGGATCCAATTCCTTGAAAAACAAGGTTCAACTGGCCTGGAACTCAATCCATACAGAGATTTCAACCCATTGCAGCCAAAGTATTTATAAAGAAGATAGTTAGAATATCTGTTCGTTTAATTTTTGTTTCGCTCATCTCTTCACTGAAAAGGCCTTATGAGGAATGGCAGTAAGTTTTCGTGTTTGGGGTTCACAGTCAGCAATTCATAGTCTGGTTTGGTGTTCCTTCCTTCTAATCTTCAGATGCTTATTTACAGGGTACAGTACTCTTCTTATTGAATAAAGTTTGATTTTTCCTGTAAGCTGGTAAATTAATCCCTCCTGTGGATGGCCAAGACAAAAATAAATTCAAATTTTATTGCGCAAATGAACTCTTAGGTAGTATATTTTAAGTTGCTGTCAATGAGATTGATAAGCAAATGAAGGAATAAACTAAAATTTTATTCTGCAGTATAGTATTTTAATGATATCCAAAGTAAATAAGCCTTACCTTTAAAAAATTATTTTAAACTATTAGTATAACATCCTTACTTTGCCAATTAATCTTGTCTTCAAGCACTCTTATACAAAAGCAAACGAAAAAATATAACGCTCTCAGTTATCTTCAAAATCACTAAGCAGATTATGCTGCTGCTCACCAAAATTCAATGGAGATTAACGATGGAGGGGAAGAAAAAAAAATCTTGAAAGCAATCATTTACTCCAAATTTAGCCATAACGCAAATGCCGGTCCGATAGCAAGAAACACTTATCTTGCTGGGTTTAGACATAGGCACTATTCAGCAGCACCGAAGGAGTGCAATTTACTACGTCTAGGACGACAGTCAAAACGGGTTTTAAAAGTTTTTCTTTATAAAAAGTAATCCCTAAGAGGGGTGGATGGCTGCTGTGAACTGTTGAGTATATAATGGTTAATAAGCGGGCTGGGACTTCGAAACAAGAGTCTGTCAATTGCAGGAAGCTAATGAGGTTTCATATTGAACAGTTCAAACTTTTATAGTAACTATTATCGAGTTAAGTGGTCGCTACTTGTCGAAATGTATTAATTTATATGGAAATTACTTAATCAGTGTGAAGTAAGCTTGATTTTTTTTAAAACGACATACAAAAATTTGAATACGTAAATTGTAAAGGGGCTAAGATATGTTGCGGTTGTTTAGAATAGACGCCAAGGCAGCAAATGCCACGAGGCGTGGCTTACAGGCTTTTTGGTTGGTCATTATCAACAGTGTCAGCACACTAGAAAGCCAATGTTGTTCTGATAAAGAAGGGGGGGGAATGTTTTTAAGAAAAGTGAATTCAGCCTTATTGCGGTAATGCAAGTCTTCAACACAGGATAATAAAAAATTTCTTGATAGTTTGGCCCTTGCAAAGGCAAATTTACTGATTTTTCTCCAGAGCTGCCATCTCCGTTTTTATCGATAAATGTCAACGAAATACTTTTTTTCTTTTTCTTTTTTTTTTTTTTTTTTTTTTTTTTTTTTGTCATAATAGGGATGGTTTTTCCTTTAGGCCTAAATGCAAAAGATTTAATTTATTCTACTGTAATAATGAGAATTCTCTGAGAGAATCAATTCGGAAAACGAGTAATAAAATGTTACAGGTTTTTTTTTTTTTTTTTTGTCTAACTTTTTCGAACATACAGAATATTCCACTTGAAATATTCTGTATACCAAATATTTTGGAAATACTTCAGGTTATAAAAGAATGTTATCTGATCGAGATCAGTGGCGTTTTACTCAGGCACTTTTATTTTACAAGCTGGAATAAATTTTAGTTTTTCAAAAGTTCAACTTAAGTTTTTTTTTAATTTTATTTTTATTTATTTACAGCATTTTCCTAGTCATTTTATGGAGATTATGCGCTAGTTAAGATTGTATTATATATATGGTTCTTGTTAGCAAAAATGTCAATGCTAAGTTATTAGTTAAAGCAGCCCTGACAGTTACAGCTAAATTAGGAGGGGGGGGGGAATGGTGTATGAACAAATCCGCATTTAGTAACTATTAAAACCGAAAACAAAAACTTTTCATTTTTCATAATTTTTTTACAGAATACTCTTTTCAAAAAACAGTAAATTTCTACTTTCATTATATGACTGTTGAACTCCCGCGAGACGTATCGCTCTTTGGTTTTCGGAATTACGTGAAATTGTGGACAAATAAATATACGGAATTTGGCAGAAATTTAAGGGGTTTGTTTCCTGAAACGAGACAGTATTTCTTGCACATAGACACACAAGTATATGTATACCAGCAAGTACAATAGCAGGGGGAAAATGTCTTATTAAAATGACTGTCTTGAATGCCAAATGCAGCAATATTTCTTGGGTGTATGTCCCAAGCAGAATTAAACATATTTAAACTTTACGCTTCCGCTGCGAATACAGTTAATCCAGTTAGATGGAATACAATTAATATGCGGTAAGTACTGTATAACTTTGGCTAGACTGTTCCTATTGTTACGGGGGGGGAGTTCTTCGCCCACAAAGAAATTTTCTAACCCCTCCCGTCCTCTGAATAACGATTACTGGGATCGTTTTGTGATCTGCTGAAAACGGTACCTTTCTGTTATTCCGTTACCGCTGGTGCAGTTTCTCACCTTTACTACCAGAGGTTATTTCCATACAGCAATAGAAAATAACATATATTGGCCCTGTATTACAAATAGAGCACAGTGATCGAATTTTTGATTGCGGAAGAAAGAACCACAAATGTCTCAAGAACATACAAAAATCAACAGATTAAAAGTGGTGACGTTTGTATGACAACCAGTGAAGTGGATGACTGCAACAAGCACAGCAATAATAAACGGATATGGTCAACGATCGCGGCCAAACTGAACGAAACTTCAACAAACTTCGATGTCGTAAGAACTGTCCTAGGTGGGTCCACATCGTCTTTACCGACGTGAGAAAAGCAGAGGACTAGGTTATTTAAAGGAAATGAAGCAGACCATGTGGAGTCGTATACTGTGCACAAATTGCGTGAATTTTATGGTAGGTTTGCTGAATGAAATGTAAACTTCCAGAAAAAAAAAATCACGTAACTGTCACCCGAAACCCACTAACTCCAAATTTCTAACTAGATCTATTTCTTATTTTCATAAATGATACTATGATTTGAAGGTGGGAAGCGTAGTTAACAATCCGAGCTTGGTCAAGATGCTTCAAAAAACATCAATCGGTTGCATCATATGGTTCAAAAAATAGCTAAAGTTTAATGCTTCTAAATGCAAGGACACAGAAATCCCGAAGTCACATATAAGCCTGGGAT
Source organism: Mastigoproctus giganteus (assembly GCF_048544385.1). NCBI lineage: Eukaryota > Metazoa > Arthropoda > Arachnida > Uropygi > Thelyphonidae > Mastigoproctus > Mastigoproctus giganteus. Next base: position 172,920,178 of record NC_143582.1, on the reverse strand, counting down.
AGAGGAGCGGTTCAAGAAGAAATATTTTGACTTGGGTGTTATGAATTCAATCTGACATGAAATTTTCCATGTACTGTACTGTAAACAGGCGGCTAGGAAAGCACATGGTGTCCTGTCCTGTCCATGATTTACAGCACTCTTGCTAGTAGGGAGATGGGCGTAATTACACCTCTATAGCCTACAAGGCAATGGTTAGACCGCATTTGGAATATTGCATTCAGGCCTGGAGATAGCACATAATAAAAGACATAGAAAGTTCTATGTTTTTTTTTTTTTTTTTTTTGTTTTTTTTAGGTGCGATCAGTGATGAGTGCAAATCAATGCACGTATGAAAAACACGTTAGCAGGTGTGGACTGTAAAGTTCCACAACTAGATATCTAATAAGGGGGAGATCTGATTTAGGTCTGTATAGTGCTGAACGGGCTGAGTAAAGTGAATGAGGAAAGCCTGTTCGCCCTCGTAGTGAGACAGGAACTACTCCAGAATCTCTCTTGTAGAGACCATCTAAAACTGCGATGTCCTCTACAAAAGACTCCAAACATAAAATCTCAGGGAATAACAGAAGACAGGATTTCAGGAAGTTCACCTATGGCAACAAGTTGTCAAACACTACAATAAGTTGCGACCCAAAGTAGCAGAGGCAGTGAGAATGGCTAATTTCAAAGAGGAATTGGATGGTTACCTTGTAAGAATAGTATGAATATTGTTTTATATTTATTATTTTGTTTATTTATTTATTTTTTTGACTGATCCAGAAAAAGTCCGCTTCCTTGCATCATTTAGCCTTGCTATTACTATTACGGCCACGAGGCGAAAAAAAGCCCATAGAAGTTTCTCTCCTCCCAAGAAGGAAAGTCTCATTTTCATATGGCGACGGAAATCGAACCTAAGTTTTTTCGACGGTATGCGAGAGCAGCATTGTAGTCCGCTGTTCCACTGTACAGTATTATCAGCGACTGCTCAAAATTAAAGGTACTGTACATGCATTTTAATTAAAAATATCTTTAAACCATAAGAGGCGCACATAAAATTTTTACTGGTAGGTAAAAAATATTCAAAATAAATTGATAATTTAATCAAACAAATAACAACGGTCATAGGTGTTAAAGCAGTAGCCTGTGACCTCGCGAACGTAACACAGAGTAAAACAACAACAACAAAAAAAGGTATATTAATAAAAAATGCGATGGGAGCAAAGTATTTTCGGAGATTTCGTGGAATGAGATCCTCCGTTCTAAGATTGATATCTCACAACATGGTCCGTACAAAACTTTTTGGGTCTATATTCCTAGAAAATATCATTATCACTGCGTGTGTATGTACGCGCGCTAATATTAATATTTTCTACATAATGATAATTTCACCTAGTGGTGTCAAACATGAAAATGTATTGGCCGACAACAGATTTTTCCCCCCAGGTTTGAATATCTCCAGGTATATGAATACAACAATATAACATTCTATTCTACCATTACTAAAATTTTCATTTTGACTTAATATCTTTTCCAGAATCTGACTATCCTGGTAACTACCATCCTGTGGGAAAAGTTCATCCGCAATCTTATTAACCGAATGAATCATACCATCCTATAGTATGCTGAGTTTCACTGCTAAATGTAGAAGTAACATTAATAAACACATCTCCATCAAACAATTCACTAATGTTGATTATTACAGTCAGCAACATGGTAGTCTGGTTCAGAAGAAATGATCGCTTCTACAAATCTATTTTTCAGTTATAATTTTAAAAATATTCAGAATAATCTGACCAAAAACTGAGATGGCTTCCGCAAGAGAAGCCTAAAGATTATCATTGCGTATGTACAACCGCATTAGTCATAACAGAGATCCGGACATCTGCCACCACTCCAACAAACGCCAAAAGGATTCTCTCTTACCAGAGAGATAATAATCCTTCAATGGATATCATTTACACAACATATACCTCAATTAGTGTCTAACGAATCCTATATGTCACTCCAATGAAGCATTCACAAGCCACAATAACTGGAATCATCGATATTTCCATACTTTTGGAAGATCCCATCCCTGTCTGAGCAAACTCCACTCCTCCTCTCTTTTATCTAAAAATGATCTATCTAGTCTAAAGATGTCTCCAAATTTATTTGAGGTTTCTCGGCCTCCTCAATTTCTTTCCCACTCTCAACCTCTCTGTCAGTTCCTCGTTGCTAGATTCCAATCCCTTGAATCCCTCACCACTAACGGCACGATGCATTCTTGCTATTCTTTTTCCCGTCAGCGGATGGGTAACGTTAAAAATTGCTTGTTGCTTCTTCCTACAATTTCCTCCAGCAGGAAAATACACTAGATGGCTTCATTTCATCAGGCGACTCAGTGATGTTATTATACTGTCACTAACGTTATATGCTTCCAACACAGTCTGAGATCTAATATTTCCTCAAGTTACATCGCTTCCAAAATGCGACTGAAAGTTCGTCTGGTTTAACAAGCCTTGAACGCAGCTATCACACGTTGGTCAAACGGCGATAGGAATAAATCTGTATTTGGAGGGAAAAAAATAACATCTATATTGAGGAAAGGCTAGCACAAGGATCACACTGAAGGGCAATGCCTCTTTCTAAAGAAGCACTCACGGAACCACTCTAAAAAAAAACTTGTTACACTGGCTTTTTGGTTTGCACTGGCCGTGATGAGCACTGGCTGTGAACATCGCGTCTACTATCTCGGTGAATATCGAATCTGTATTTATTCTTCGACAGCACCAGCTCCGCGTGGAAGAACATTATCGTCAATGGCAAAGTTTCTCCATGTCCGAGCCTAAAATCATCAAAGGCTTTAACGAATGGTATTAATGTGTTCCCCATTACAGAGAAATTTCATCCCATACTAGGAGGCTGGATTCCGAACTTTTCGGAATGATCCAGAAGCTTTCACTATTTTCTGAATTAGTTATAGATATTCCGTTTATATTTATGGATGCCAAAATTTAAAGCAGGAGCGTATTCAGGGGTGGGCAGAGAGGGCATATGCCCCTCTCTGCCCACCTCTTAACCAAAAATTCCAAATGAAAGAAAATGAACGCAGGAGGCGTCCTTAAAAAAAAAAAAAAAAAAAAAAAAAACCTCAAAAACTTGGTCGTCATGCCCACCCCCTTACGATGATACCTGGATACGCCATTGATTGAAAGCAATACATAATAATTCGAAATAAGTTAAAATACCAAAGAAAGACACTAACGACGGCAAATTCTGGTGTTCTTGGATAGTTTGACCATTAACTTGTAAAATAAAATAATAATAAAAAAAAAAAGAAAGAAAGAAAGTGAGAGAGAGAAAATTACAAACCAAAACCAGTCTGGTATATTTCTTTTGTGGGAAGAATAAGGTAACAAATGCAGCCCGTCACGAAAAGAAACATCTATTATGAGTCTAATGTCCTCTTTGAACAGTTGTACATTACATTTAGATTACATATTCTTTCAAAGATGAGGCTGAAACTGGATAGCCAGACGGTATTTAAGTGATTCGATTAGTTACGCGAAATTTAGCGCAGCAAAATGTTTTTCTTTTCTTTATAAACGCAACACGGGGGAAAAAAATCGTTTACCACACCAGTAATCCTCATCATTGTCTGTATGTTAGCGAGAACTTTGTAACAGTGGTCAGGGATTGGCGATATTCACGCGCAAACCTCCCACTGAGCCATCACCTCTACACCAACCAGTGTTGCTGAACAAAAGTCAGCGTGAACGCCCAGTGCCGTACGTAAATTTACGATGACTAAAGGTCATCATGGTCAGGTAAAAGTGCTACGTTGTGCAAGAACACCTGCCGAGGTCTCCACAAAACCAACCTCCCGAGTAAGATCGGCACGCGACACGCGACGACATGCAGAGAAATCGGTTGCGGTGGCAACTGACCTGAGTAGTACTTTTTAATGTTGACGAACGGAAGGACAAGAGGTAAGTCTCCCGGAGGTTGGGGGCGTTTTCCCGCCACCCTGTCGCCAGACACGTCTTCATTTTAACAGAATAGTTGGGATTAGTGGTTGCACAGTTCTTCATAAGGTCAAAGGGTAGCCGTGCCTGCCGTCATCGGCCAGGAGACTAGTGACACGGTCGCCCCCAAGGAGTATATCGTGTAAGACTCGTGTATTAAATCGCACTTTGTTTACTTTTTCTTTACAGTTCGCTTGATCAATTATCCATAGACAACATATTCCGGAATAAGTGTGGTGTTAGAACCCTTCATACCTACACTGAAGGCGCCTCCGTAGCCAGGTGGGCAGAAACAGCAATGCGTAGCACACGCTTCTTGATTAGACCGGGGTTCGAGCCCGTGACCACCAAAATACGGAGGATGCGGAAAGGCCAGGGAATGACCACCGCATATCCCCGGAGCAATATGGCCTTTTTTGCTAATGCTCCTAAAAACCAAATAACTAATAAACAACCTACACTGACTAATCGCCATGGCCAATGTGAACAAAAGTGAACTGAATTTTTTGTGATAGTATATATGTAAAATATTCATATTAAAAGCTTAACTTCACCTCTATCATTGTATATCTAATAAGAAATTGTCCCTACCTTGCCGATGTCCCAGGTCGGAGACAAAACCATGCAATAGTATTCGGGGATTATGGGCGAATGGTTAGTTTTGGCCTATATTATAACCATTTAAGGAATGTTTTGGGGGACTCCGGTGAGTCGCATCCAGCATATCCACCCATTTGTACGGCTGTAGTCAATAAGATGTATTGCTAATTAAAGCATTCTTCATAAAATAACTTTATTAACTATAAAGTTATTTTCACACATACAAAAAAAAAAAAAAAAATCACTAAAAATGATTATTAACTTCTGCTGAGATAATTGCTTTTCAGATAATGTTTTGGTTAGGGAAAGACTGCGGTGGTTAACAAGAAAGTTATAATGTTATATTATCACCGGAATATTTTCTTTTCCAGGACTGCCCTATCCTACCACACACAGGACAAAATTTTTCTCATTAAGAATAAACAGAAAAAACGAGCATGAACATTTTTATCTGTTTCAATTCCATAATGTAAATTACAAGGCAGATGTACGTAGAAAATGTCTTGAATGACGCACCAGAGTTAAAATAAACTTTAATATAATTCCATATAATAAATAATAAAAGGGAATCAATAAGTAAAAAAATATATATATAATAATAAAAATAAAACTGATAAAATCAATAAAAGCGTTTACTGTAAAAGCGTTACAGTAAAATAGTTTTCGAGGTGCTTGGGGTATAAATTAAAGTTCAGAAATGCATAATTAGTATGGACAGGAATGACTGGACGAGATAATAATAAATAAATAAATAAAATAAATGAGTTTTCTTTATATTCCTGGACGGCTATACGGCTAAAAAGTCAATCAATGCGGTTATATTATTAAATATTCGCAACCACAAAGGTGGTTTAAAATACGTTTACTCGAGAAAAAATACAGTAATAAAGCTTGAGTTATTAGTGTTGTCAGCCCTATGTTCTTTCCTCTAAAGACTTAAACAAAGAAAACTGCATAATCTATTAAAGAAACAGCAATTATTCAGTAACTTCCAGTTAATTATTAGTTTCGCCAAATGATTAACAGCAACACAACAAAGTAGCCTTGTTTTAATAAGAAACTCCATTTTTTTTTTTTTTTTTACTCAATAAGGTTCGAAAGCGAATCATATCGAAAGACTAATCACGGAAGCATTTCTAGCTCCTAAACACTGAAACGCCGTTGAAGAAAGGGGGAGGGGGGAAAGCAAGCCATTATGGCATAATTCCAATTACTGGATCCAGGAGAAGACAACAAAAGAAACCAGAAAAAGAGGGCGTCATCCGCCAACGAAACAGATACTACCATGATAATATCAGGCCGTGTATTGGTAGCTGAAGAGGAATGCAGGCCTCTTCTTCATTAAAACGAGGGAGGCGGTTGGAGGAGAAAGAAAAATGTGGGGGAGAAACAGGGCTCAATTTCTTCTCTATTATGTTGGAGAATAATAGGGTCTAATAGGTCGATCGCTGGCATCCAGCGTACACTATTAATAACCTGCCAGAACAACATGAGCAGCTAATTTCCGATTTCGCAGCTAAGAAAATAATTGCTTTACGAATGTGGACGCTTTTACAAGAAGAGATGTTCTGAGAAATCCAAGCTCACGAGGGCACGAAAATAACAAATCTCCATTTAAATATAAGACCGAAATTAAAGACTAAAAATCGATTATCTCATGTGGGATAATTCTGTAATCCTGTACACCCTTTCTGTCTCAACCTTAGGAGACTTGCGGCAACCGAAAACGTTCCTAACGAAATATATAAAATTTCTATCCCCCCCCCCCAAACTCATACTGTATGCAGTACATAAGCTTTATCCTAATAAAAGTCGTACTGTGTGCCTCAAAAAATCTTAAATGAGAGGAAGTACTGTTTTGTTTGAGAGAAACTGTTATTCTTTTCTCGCCATTTTGGTTGGTAAATAAAAATAAATTATTTGTTTATACTCAGGAAAGCCCACTTCGGCTTACAGAAGTTTTTAAGGTCAGGACCACACGAATACGTAATCACACGTCATGATATTCAGTCGATTCTCAGAGTGGTCCACTCGGCTACGGTCATACTTATGAAGTGTATGTAAAATCAGCTTCCGTTCGTTTTTAATGTTATTAAACTTTTTTTCAGAACTTCTTCAATTTATTTTCTATTTACTTCATCGAAATCCTTTTCATGAAAATTCCTCACAACTCTCCTGCATGGGAAAGTATAAACATAGAGAGATGTAACAACAATCAGTTAAAAAAAAAAGAAGCTTGAGTTTAAACGCTATATATTTTCGATATACAATATTTTCTGTACAGGAACATTAAATATTGAATCACTGATAAGATGGTGTACGCTAGAAAAATCTGCGTTTACAGTGAAGCTATTTATTCTACTCGTAACGTAGCGTACTTAAATTGCGGAGTGATTTTTGCAGGAAATTCATTTGCAGAGAAGGTCCAAGCAGCAGGTCAGAGATAAACTGGTTGGCCGTGAAGTTTGGAAAAACGTGTGCTCTGACCACTAAGAAGGACGCTGTCAGTAGAAAAGAAGAACAAGATGATTCAATCATGGTGCACATATTAATGAAACAGTTATGCGAAGTCCTTGCAAATCTGTGAGACATCTGTCTTAAGAACTGGTTATGTCGTGAGTATCGACTAATACAGTCTAAGATCTGTTAATGAGTTTCGTTAAAGGACTAATTGGGGGAGGTGACATATAATTATATGTAAATATTTTCAAGTCGTAGGTCATAAAAACAAAAATTTATTCACAACCTGCCAATGTATGTTAATTTAGATAGTACTGGGACATAAATATCTCAAAAAGAAACGGCAACTTTATGAAATGTTTATATTCGCATAGCTGTCACATTTTAACTTTCAAAATGCTGAAGTTTTCGTAACTGTAAGCATAAGAAAAGCAGGGGATTTTTTGGAGAAAAAGAAAAAATTAGATTTTTTGGGATTGAAATTAAATTTCGCTGACATTATACGCATTTTATATTTAAAATACAACCATAGGACTGTATATCAGTATAGTACGATACGTGCTTTCAAACATAACTTTTCTGACGAATTGGCATTAGTCAGAAATGTCCTGGCACTGCTAGGAATTTAACTACTGTACTGTATTTCTGTACGGATTGTATCAGTGTCTGTTAGACTTCAGCAGATTTCATTGTTTCAGGGAAGATATTCTTTAGGAGTATGAAAGGAAAGAAGGCGCCTCCGTAGCCGAGTGGGCAGGAGCGGGAGTGCAGTAGCACACGCTCTTTGAGTAGACCGGGGTTCAAGCCCCTGACTGCTGAATACGGTCGATCTGCCAACCCGCACTGGACCAGCGTGGCAGATTATGGTCCATTTCCTTCAGCATGAATTGTTGAGGAGGCTTCCGTCCTGCAGTGGGCTGATAATGGCTGCACTTTACTTTTTTTTTACTCTTGCAAAGTATCATCTTTCCTTCAATATCTAAACATATGGTATTTACTTTCCCTATTTACGGCACTCACCTGATTAAACCTCGTGAGACTCTTTCAATGATGTATTCTTCAATGAATAACACAATCTTAAGAAAAGAAAATACCACACTAAAATCAATTAAAATAAATATCAACTTCCCCGAAATGTGCTCTTCGTCGTCGGATGTGCCTTAGCGCAGAGCATGGCCTGGATAAACCATAACAGAGACTGCACAAAGTGCTGGGGGGGTGGAGTCCATGGGCATGGCAACCTATGCCGACCACGACGAATCCCAGTACCGCCGAATCTCAAACGCTAAACGGCCCATCCCACACATATTAAACTGGATTGAGATTAGTTGTTTGGAGGCCATGGAAAGACGGAATTTTTCCGGAATGCACGTTGCACCAGTTCAACACTGTTGATGACTGCAGATAGATTGATGCCTTGGTAGTCCAGAAAGACGGTCAACCATAAACGGGTGCACATCCAGGATTTCCCATCCAAACATACCAGAAGTAATTACGCTTTCCCTGCCCACTTGTACAACACACTTCTTGCAGCGGAGTTCGAGAGCTTCGTGCTGAATACACTACATCGCACCCGTCTATCCGCATGGTGCAGTGGGAAACACGATTCGACGGACCAGGTAACCTGCTTCCAATGGCCCGCTTCTGTGTCCACTGTAGAGCACTTGCTTGTTACGAGTGAAAGTCGAGTGCCATCTGGATACATGGGCACCATGTAGAATAAAACTTGGCCCGAAATAATGCCAAGGTAGGAGGATCTGGCGGTGAGGGTGTATTCAATGGGGATGGGACCGAGTGATGTCCATCAAAACATCTCCCAAACCATGATACCACAGACGCCGGCCTGTTTTCGTCCAACCGTGCAGTTTAGTTGCAGATGTTCACGTGCTCGCCGTCGAATATGAGCCCATCCATCGTCATGATGGAGCTGGAATCTTGATTCATGAGAACAGGCGACTCTTTTCCAGTCGTCCAATGTGCAGGAACAGTGCTCCGTGCCCACTACAGGCGGAGATGTCGATGACGGTCGGTCAACATGGGCATGAACAGATCGTCTACTCCGTGGGCCTACTCGCAAGATCGTCCGCTGGATGGTGTGCTCGGAAACATTTCTCTGTGCGCCCTGGGTATAACCTGCTGTGAATCGAGGGATCGTGAGTGGTCTGTTGTTCCTGACAGCACGTGCCAGCCGCCGTTCACTTCGACTGTCAACCAGTGGTGGTTTCCCCATACGGCACGTTAGGTGATTGTCTCTCTCTTTGGACCATTCTCTCCACACCACTACAGTGGCCATCGAGCAATGCCTGCCCTCCTCTCCCTAGCGCCGCTAATCATTCCCCGTTCAAACTCCCTCAGGTCCTTCTCTCTCTCACGGGCTTCGTACTGACGAACTGATTGGTACTACCGTGCCGTCACTATATATGCTGAGCCGGTCTGTGATGTCACTAGGCGCTGCGAGATGCATCCACTCGTGGAGACGGGATAGTCAATGTTTTAGCCCATGACTGTACATCACTAGTTATATCCAATGTTGTTTTATGAGGCTGAAATCCGGCCATCAGCCACTCAAATCACAGTGATGACAGTGTTTACAACAGAAAGGATGACCACATTCCAGCTCCATAGCTGGCGCAATGCTTTAGCATTTGCTGGATGTCTGACCTATTATATAAGATAGATATTAATCGCAGTGAAAACGATAATCTATTAATCTCCAAGCAGAATTTTTGAAATTCATGTTTTGAGAATTCTCCCAAATCAATTCAGAGCAGAGCCTGCCCTGATTCCAACCTCACCTAGTTCCCAGAGAGATTCCTTTAAACTCAAATGCTATCAGCTACCTTAGGATATTAACAAATTGGGGGGAGGGGGGGGGACCCCGTAAGATTTTTACATACAACAAGAAATTCTTAACAATCGGATCAGCAGAATACTTTGAGAGGTTCCTTCTTCATTTAGTAAAATGCGATTGTCGTTATTGTTTAATAAATTTGTAATTTTAGTACTGTATTAGTATTGGCCATATGGTGCAGGGAAACCTTATGCTGCACCAACAAAAAAAAAAAAAAAGAAAAAAAAGTAAAATAATAATAACAAAAAAATAAAATAAAAACAGTAATTGATAAATAATAAAAGAAAAGGAAATAGACAACCTATACGTTTCCCTCCTTCCGTAGGTAACTATCCAGATGACCTTTGAATTTCCCCAAACTGTCAGCCTCTACCACTCAGGTAACTTATTCCAGTAATTTAACTCGCTGGCTAAAATAAAACTTCCTGCAATCCAATCTAACCATCTCCCCCATAACTTGAATTTATGGCCCCTAGTTTTAGAATAATTTATAACCGTGAAAATGTCGTCCTCATTCATTTTACTTTTTCCGCTCAGAGCCCTAAGTCAAGTCTCCTCTAAAGTGTCTAATTTCCAAGCTGTGCAACCCAAATATTCGAAGTCTTTCTTTACATGGACGCCCTTTTGCCGATCTCACTAGGGAGTTATCCGACTTTGGACCTTTTCAAGAAGTTCGATGTCTTTTTTTTAATTCAGGGTTAATTTTTGTATTTATTGTTAATTTACTGTATTATTTTTTTTCTGCCACTTTAAGCTCATTTTTCTATTGTTCGGATAGTTAAACCACTGGCCATGCCGAGCACCCCTAAGTAATTTATTTTATTTTGCGGCACCCCTACTCAATTTTCTGCCTGTTAGATCTGATTCTCTCTCTGTATATATTTATTACATATATAATATCGGTGTTTAGATACACCATAGACACTCTTAAAAAAACTCCAAAGTAGTTGTTGTGGGCATCATTTGCTCTTTCTCATATTGTGCTCTGCCTTCACGAGTTGCCATGATACTGCACTACCTCAAATAAGTAACGCTTCACTAATAGAGAAGACTATTGTTACTTATTCTCAGTGAGTACCACCACCCAGACATGTTTCAAGGCTATTTGTATATGTGTGGGATAATAGCTCTACTATCCACTTGTCCCTATTAGACTTAGAAAGGAAAAAAGGTAGAGGGAAAGTAATAGTAGGAGTGGAAGAGGAAAAAGAAACATGTAGAAGAATGAAAGGGACTAACTCCTTCAACTCACACCACTCAAAACCTCATAAACTCCTCGAATAGGTAACGCTTCCCCAGTAGAGAAGACTGTTGTTACCCATTCTCGGAAACTCCATATTTATTCATGTACCACAGTGTTGATGGGATCATAAATTGGAAATTAGAAATCTGTGAAAATAAATAATTATCACAAAATTCATCGTTGCACTTTTTCCTAACAAATAACATTGAAGAAATTCTTTCGTTACAATGTAATGTAAAAAATGCGCATTTTACATGAAAAAATTTCAGGACTACCTTCACTACTCCCTTCCCCTCCCCAATCATTTCCGGATCAGAGATTTTGAAGAGGTAGCAACTCTGGTTGTATGTGCAACAGTTAATTAATACCCAGATCATTTGTGATAGTCAATTAACATTTTATTAATTGACTGCTAACGAAGTACAGTAATTTCATTTTGCTTCGCATTTTCCAAGGATTTTTCTAAGAAGGTATGGATCAAAGTTCCTGATTACTAATGTTTTAAAATTGTTGTGATAAATGCATATTTTGCATAACAAACACCTTAGGCAGAACGAAGTATATTTAAAATTGTTTCATTTTGCTTCCAACCAGAAAAATATTTTATCACGAAAAAGGTCCGTAAGACTTTCAGCTTGTACAAAAAAAAAAAAAAAACAAAAACAAATCTGACATTTTTTTTTAAATTGCCAGTATTGATCACTTTGCCGTAAAATTTAATTTATCTTCATTATGTTATGATAAAATATGACTTTCTGCTGTCAAGTACAGTATTAACTAACTGGGACTGCAACTATTTGAAAATTGAGTGTTGGAGTTTGACTGAATCAGTTAACTGATTCTTGTGTAGTTTCCATATTTCAATGTTTATTACGCACTGGTATAAATTCTCATGTCCCCCGTACTTAAACACTTAAAACAAATCATATTGCAAAAGTATCAAATTTATTAAAACAATCGCCTGAAACCGATATGGTCTGAAAAAGCGTTTGCGGAGGTAAAAGTGCAGGTAAAGCCATTACCAACTGAAACAATGAACGGGCAATATGCAGGCCGGCTAAACAGAGAATAAAATAGATCACGGGCGGCCGCAGGATGCACCGCAGGGCTATAATTAAGGGGCGTCCAGTACCGAAGTAAACTCGCGATTCAATCCGCGTGGTTGGCTTGCGCTATAATCATCACGGGGTTAGACGGGCAATAACGGCCGTCCAGCCGCTGCTGATTAGTAGGGGGAGATGCTAAGCACGTAATTAAACAATAAATAACATGGAGCGCAGTGGACGGAACATTATGGTTGCTCCGAATCGCAACATCCTGGATCGAAAGCATGTTTGATTGCGGCTGGAACGTTAGTCAATGCCTGCCACGAAAGGGTCAGTGAGGTCAAAATGTGGTGGGGAGGGGGAGAAATAAAGGTACCAAACGACTACTTTCTATAGGTTCAAACGGACAACTACTTCCATCAATAACTTGAGACTTGAGGTCGGGAGATGGGGAACAGAAAAGCAAGACCTGATGAATCTCTGGCTCCTCGCTACACGTGTAATAAAGTAACAGGGGTCACGATCCTGCACGTGTACTCTCCGTTAATGTCTACACAAACACGTGGCCACCAGCCATCGGGTCGAGACGCTAAGCGCTGGCAGGAAGTCGGTGAAAATTACCCAGATATTGGGTGGCTACAAACTGGATCAGTAAGGATGCAAGTAATATGTACTCCATATATAATGTTGATTGTTTCTTTCATTGTATTGGTAAAGAAAAACAAACAATACTAGTATTAAAGATAGTATCCTAAAAACAGTGCTCTCGTGGGTAACACAGTTGGTAGGATCTCCGTCCTCCCCCACACCGGGTGGAAAATACTTGAGTTTGAGTCATGTCGACAATGGGCGGAATTTTGATGGGCTTTTTTTCACAACGTGGCTGATCTCATGAAGCATTTTTTTTTTTTTTTTTTAAGGAAACTCGGGTTTTTCTTCCAACAAACAAAAATTCGATCTCAGAACACACGCAATTTACAGACGTATACACGGAGCAATATGATACTCTGATACTCCTAAAACCTTACAACACCCTTAACATAACTATTTTAAGTAACGAGACTCGAGCCAAATAAGAAACGGTAACTGCAAGGTGTATTTAAATCATTAAGGAGCAATTTCTGTATTGTTTTTATTAGGTTTTAGGCACAACAGCAACTTAGGCCATATTGCACCTTATATAATATATTTGTATGTTCTATGGTCAATTTGTGGTTTGCTGAATGAAAACCAGGATTTTTTTGGGGGGGGGGGAATCGTGCTACCATTGCATGAGACATTAACTGAGCCACACTGAAAAATGAACTGTAATTCAAGATTACAGAAAAGCTATGTTGCCACAATTAAAGGAGTAACAAGGGTTATCTCCAGATAATTTGTAATAATGCAATTCAACTACAATGAATTGCATTGCTGCTGGTTTTGTTAAGTCCATCATGCCATATGGTCCTCAAAGTAACCAGAGAGAACAGCCAATCGAAGCTCAAGCTAGTCAATCACAATAAGATAAAATATGGGTAAGAGTAATCCCAGAATAATATACCATAATATACAGTATATGGTACCAAACTAAAGGTAGTGAAGTGGAGAACAAAAAATACCTGGGGATAATAGTGCATCTAGATTTCTCTGAGCAGTGCACATGGTCTGCTTGGACAGATCATGGGGTTTTGTCAATGGTATACAGAAATTTTGTCAGCAGGGACAAGGAAGTGATTATTCCGCTGTATAAGACTATGGTTAGGCCAAATCTTGAGTATTGCATACAGGATCATAAACCTCACTTTAAGAAGGATGTGGAGCTCTTGGAACAGGTGCAGACAGGTAATGAGATTAGTGAGGGGAACAAAGGGTACTCTTACCAAGAACAATTTCAGTTCTGCAAAATGTAGCATCTGGAAACTAGGCACTTATGAGTAGATCTGATTGAGGTATTTAAAACTTGAAATGGGTTGAGTAAGCTAAATGTTGACGGCACCCTTACCCTTGCTCAGACAACACGTGAGGAACAAAGTTTGCATTCAGCTATTAGGTAGTTGACTGCTGGAACAAACTGCTATCTGGTGTTGAGGAAGTGGGTATTTTGAATAAATTTAAGGAAAGTCCTGCCTCAGCCTCCTTTGTACAGACATCAGGACTAACTGCAGGTGCAGACAGGTTTGAAGATTCTCTGTCTGTGCGCTGCAAGGAACTTACATGTGTTGGAGGGTACATCAGACCATGACCTCTGTACAATTAGTGATGGCCCTGCATAGCCAGAATATGGGAATTTTGATAAATAATAAAAGAATTAGACAAATTATTAGAGCCTATGGACAGGTGATGTGGGGAGTGTTTTTTTTTTTTTTTTTTTTTGCTGATGGTAAATAAACTTGCTTCACTGAATCATTTGCTGCTACTACTAACATTAATTTAGTTGGGCTTAGAAGTGTAGCTCCAAAGTGCAGAGCAGTAAGACATACGACGGTCATTCAAAACATTATCTACAATAATCAAAAAACAACACAGTCTGACTTTTTCTCAGGATATATACCCATTGAGTTCAACAGATGCTCTCTATCTTATTGTCAAATGAAGAGAACTTAGGGAAAAAATAAAAAAAGAAGAAAGGAAGGTCTTTGCTCTGGTCTATAAAAAAGGCATTTACGGCTTCCTTGAGATCATCGTCACTTGAAAATTGATGCTCACCCAGGTGTTACTTCAGATTTACGAAGAATAATCTCTAGGGGAAAGGTCTGGACTGTCCCCTAGTGGGGGGGGGGGGGGGAATAGTTTAACTTCTGGCAAGCAGTTTGACTTCTGAAATCAGAATCTCCCAGAGCAACAATGCTTTATGAAACTTGCACACATGTTTGAGTAAATCAAGCCAGCATGACTGGTAAATATGCTTAATGATTGTATTCATTGTCAAAATAGTTAATTATAAACTCCTCTGACCCAGTGGTCGTGGAGAAGTATAAAAGAAGGGTAGGATACCGCGCATTAAGTCCCTCTTCTCTGTTCCTTTTTTTTTTAATATGATGTGTAGTTTATTAACAGAATTACTTCCACATCTCAAAAATTGGTGGCCATGGTCTGCCCAGAAGATGACTGAATTCCTGTTTTGTTTCTGAATTCCAATAATGAATCTGTTTCATCACTAGTAAAAATCCTTGAAAGAAACCTCTTGGATCTACGTCATGCATGTGTAAATTGAGCCCTGTACTTTTTCTGAAGAGGTGTGAATATTCTTGGCACCCAGCAAGAACTGTCCTTTGATAAGGGCAAGCGTTCGTGGAAGATGGTCAGTACTGACCCCAAATAAATATCACATTCTCAGGCAATCATATACACGTTAATGTGTATTTTACATAACTAAGTCTTCATTTTTTGACATTTGTGAATTCTGGACTATTTATAAACTGATCAGACCAAAATTTTAACTGTTATCCAGAATTGGGAGCATAATCATATACAGCTTTCATAAATAATTTTTGGTCCATTCCCTTCTTTTGTCAAAAAATTGATGGTAGCCCGATACTCCAATTTCGAGACATTTCTGTTTTCCCTTTGTTTGGTTACTTTATGAATTTATTTTGCTCTACCATATTGAGATGAACCTGTGCAAATAACATGCAGATGTTTATTGTCAAAGTAGATAATTTACTGAATGCCCTTTTAGCTCTTACCACGCTAGAAGGGCTATAATATTTGGATATGAGTGATATTAAAAAGATTTTGAAAGAAAAAAAAGGGCTACAAATGTTAAACGTGGATAAGATCTAAGATGGATCACAGGGCAGTGGGTTGTGATTAATGGTTACTCTTCAGATTGGTTTAATGTTCGAAGTGGGTTACTCCAAGGATAGGTTCTGTTGTTTCTAATCTTCGTGAATATTGACAAAGGGATAAAGGGTGTGATGTCAAAATTTGCAGATGATGTGAAGGTTGGGAAAGTGGTTAACGATCAGCATCAAACTGCTCCTTTGGGATGCCTCGGGTAGGCTTCATGAGGATGGTCAGAAAAGTGGAAGTTATGCTTTAACTCAACAAAATACATCATCTTATGTGTGGGGAACAGACCCCAAAATAATTTAAACACTTGGTAGAGTTGAATTTAAAAAATTAGATAAAGAAAGAAAGGAATTTGGGAGTTATGATATGGTCAGACATGAATTTCTCTGGGAGGTGTAGAAGTAATAGTAATGGCAAATGATGCAAGAAAGCAAGCTTGTATAGCATTGGCCAAAAAAAAAAAAAAAACACTTCACCCATCCATACCCTCCAAGAATTTCTCTAGTTCTCCCTTGAATTTATTCAACCCATCCACTTCCAAATCAACAGATGAGAAAGCCAGTTCCAACAATTAACCCCACCTGCTGGCTGAAGGCAAACTTTCACACATCTATCCTGCAACCAAACTTCCTCAAATTGAATTTGAGGAAGGTTGGTTGTAGTGTGTGTAGTCTCATGTATGTGTGTAGTCTCAGCAAGTGGAAGAATACCATCAACATTCAGCTTACTCAATCCACTTGAAGGCTTTAAACACACCTCAATCAGATTACCTGGTTACCTGGTCTCAAGACATTGCAATTTTGCAGAACTGAAGCCTTTCTAAGTAAGAATACCCTTTCGTTCCCTTCACCAATCTGATTGCCCTTCTCTGCACCCATTCCATCAGATCTACATCCTTCCTAAAGTGAGGCCTCCAGAACTGTATACAGTACTCAAGATGCAGCCTAACCATAGCCTTATACAAAGGGATAATCACCTCCCTTATCCTTGCTAGCAAAGTTTCTGTATATCATTGACAAAACCTATTGAGCTGTCCTGGCAGCATTTCTGCACTACTCAGAGAATTTCATGTCTGACTGCACAATTATCCCCCAGGTCTTTTTCATTCTCCACTGCCCTAAGTGTAGTATCACACAGTTCATAAATTACTCTGGGATTACTGCCAAATGCAAAATTTAACACTGACAAATGCAGGGTACTGCACCCATGTGCAGTACCCTGCATTTGTCAGTGTTAAATTTTGACTGCCATTTCTCAACCCATTGACCCAATTTTCTCAGATCTTGTTGTAGTAGCTTGCCCTGATGACTGTTGTTAACCACCCTGCCAACCTTTGTATCCTCTGCATACTTAGAGATTAAGCCTAATATACCTTCATTAATATCATTGATAAATATTGAAAACAACAATGGACTCAGCACTGAACCCTGGATAACTCCACTAATAACATTAGTCAAAGAAGAGCAGTGCCCATTGCTAACCACTCTCTGTCTTCTTTCACTTAACCATCCTCTTATCCAAGCAGTACTTTGCCCTTAATGCCACATTGCTCCAGTTTGTATATTAGTATTTTATGCACAACATTATCATCCTGAAATCTGCACAACATTATCATCCTGAAATCTAAGTATATTATGTCAAAATTATTTTTTTGCATCCAGTTCCTTGTCACTGCACCATAGTGATCTTTTCTGTCCTATCAAATTGGTTAGACAAGTACACCTCTTAACAAATCCATGCTGTGATTGCAATATAATTGCATGCCTGTCCAAATGGTCTTGCATTACTTCTTTAACCAGTGATTCCACTATTTTCCCTGGAAAAGACATTAAACTAACAGGTCTGTAATCACTCATGTTGTCTTTTGATCCCCTTTATGAATTGGGGATATATTTGCACTTCTCCAGTCCATAGCAACTTCCCCTGAATCCAAGAATGCTCTCATAATTATGGCTATGGGTTGGCATACCTCCTTTGCTGCCTCCCTTAATATAATTGGACAGATTTGATCTGCCCCAAGTGCCTTTTTATGTCCATCCCCAATAATTTCTCCTCCAACTTCCTTTCAGTTATCACAAGATCATTTAGTTCCTCATTAGAGTTTGAACTTTTGGCATCCCCTACCCTAAAGAATTCCTCATATTGTTGTTGTCTGTTTGTTATTTGGTTTTTAGGAGCATTAGCAACTAAGGCCATATTGCTCCAGGGATATGCGATGGTCATTTCCTGGCCTTCCCGCATCCTCCGTATTTGGTGGTCACGGGCTCGAACCCCGGTCTAATCAAGAAGCGTGTGCTACACACTGCTGCTCATGCCCACCCGGCTACGGAGGCACCTCATATGTGAATGTAGGTGCAAAATACTTATTCATGGGTCTTCCTTGTTACTTGTGTAGACAGGCAGCAAGAAAGACCCATGGTATCCTACTGATGATTTATTGAATATTTGCTTATGAAGATCATAATCCCACTCTATAAGTAATTCTTAGACTACTCTTGTATTACCATGTTCAAGTATAGAGACCACACCTAAAAAAAACATTGAGCTTCTTGGATGAGTCCAAAGATAAGCAACCCATTTAGTGAAACTGCAAAAGACCACATATATGTGGAAAGACTGAATATTAAGGAGTCAAATAATCATTTTATTTATTTCATTATTATTATTATTATTATTTAAAATTAAATAATTTTTTTGGTTGTTGTAGCAAAAGTTTCAGGCTTCCTTGCACCATATGACTACAACTAATACTACAGTGAAATCTCGTTAATACAAAGTTCAAGGGACCAAAATTTTCATGTTTTATAATGACGAGGTTTGTAGTAACGAGGTCCCCAAAAGTGTCAAAATTTTAATAATTTTTAATTATAAAAGAATAATAATAAATAACAATATCAAAAAAAAATAAATAAATAAAGTAATTAATTTAGATAAACAAAATAAAATAATAAAAACAAAAGCTTTGTCTAACACAATACAGTAATAGGAATAACATTTTTTAAACATTTTATTTCATTTGTAAGATAAACTAAGAGAAATTGTATATATTATGATATATACAATACTTTAGTATTATTATGCTCAATGTATTTTGGGAAACTTTTTTTAGATGGCAGTGAGTGCTTCTTCACTTTTGCCGTCACTGGTAACAAAAACATAATCGTTCTGCTTGGTGCTCAGCAGCTCTTCTGGTGTTGCACTGCTGTGGTAGAAGCTCCATCATCCACCTTCACAAACTCTTCATATTCACTAATAAAATCCATATGCTCCTTCAAGTTCCCCTATTCCTCAATGTTGCTGTCACATTCGTTTGCTGAACCATGTTTTTCAACAATATTCTCTCCAAAGCCACTCTTTCTGAAGCAGTTGATTATTACACTTGGGGCAATACTGTCCCAAGCAATAACAAGATTAAGGATAGCAGCAAAGACATTTGGCTGCAAATTGTTCCTTCCTTCTATGTTGTGGATCAAGTACCTCATCAGGCAGGCTCTATATGCTCTCAAGAGAGCATATAGAGCCTTTCCTTTGCAATGTCCGTTTTGCTTCATTCCATCCTATCAGCATCTTGTATAATTTTCAGTTTAATTTCCAGGCTTAATTCCATCTTTTTATGTTTTTCACCATAACACTGCTAGATGAGATTTAATATAAACAAACTTTAAATTAACTTAAAGACAAGTTCCAAAAAAAGACATCAGCTCAGATAAAAAATAGATTAAATTGTAGCAAAAGACTCTTTTAACTGGCGTAACAATTGCAACTGACCTTTTCCCGTAGAGAGCAAGGGAGTAAACAACTTATAAAAACTGTTTTTATTTTTTTGTTAATTTAACATCTCATCCTTCACAATGTTTTTCAGAGTGCATTTAAGTTGTAGCTACCATAAACTGCTTTTGTTTACACAAAAGTAATTTCTAACAAGTCAGTGCCATCCTTCGGGAAGCAGGGAACTGGGTGGCCAGAAGCAATAATAGGGGCAATAATTGGACAACCGTGCCAAAGTTTGTATTAAACATACAAAATAATATTTATTTCTCACAGGGTTAAAATGAACTTTGTAATACACGAATATATTTACACAGAAAAGCCTATTCATTCACAGGGAAATGTTTATGTACGTCATATAAATAAGTACTTTGTATTAACAAGATTTTAATATAATATAATATAATATATATATATTATTTAAAATAGTCTAAGTATAATATCTGTTAAAGATGTTAGTAATAGTGGTAGAGACTAATGGTGTATTTTACACAAAAAATTTTTTGCAGATTATAGCGTAAACCGAGAAAAACCAGTACGACATCACGGCCCAAGAAACATAAAATCTTATGTACGCGCCAATGGCATCCCGGAAAAAAATATATATGCAATACAAAGTTGTTGTTTGGTTTTTAGGAGCATTAGCAACTAAGGCCATATTGCTCTGGGAATATGCGGTGGTCATTCTCTGACCTTTCCGTATCCTCCATATTTGGTGGTGACGGGCTCGAACCCCGGTCTAATCAAGAAGTGTGTGCTACGCACTGCTGCTCCTTCCCATCTGGCTATGGAGGCGCCCTCAATACAAAGTAAGGTAAACCTTACATATAAAAATTATATTAAAATTGAAATAATGTTAATTATAGGTAAATAGATACATTGAAAGGGACTTTTTCGAGGGCTAACCCTCTCAATGTATCAACCGTAATTAACGAGCTATCTGTTTCTGTTGTCATCGTCCAGCATAACCATATCCAAATGATTGTAAGGTAGTATTTGATAGCAATTCCAAATGATGGTAAAGTAGTATATGTTAGCTAAAATTTAATATATCACAATTTAGTTGTTAGCTGGCTAGATGACTATTAGCCCGACGGATAGCTAATTTACAAAATAATAATAGCTAGCATTATAAAAGAGTAATACATAGCATTATCTCTCTCTCTCTCTCTCTCTCTACATATATATATATATAAAATTCTACATAATGCTATGTATTACTCTTTTGTAATGCTAGCTATTATTTTGTAAATTAGCTATCCATCAGGCTAATAGTCATCTAGCCAGCTAACAACTAAATTGTGATATGTTAAATTTTAGCTAACATATACTACTTTACCATCATTTGGAATTGCTATCAAATACTATCTTACTTTCTTTTGGAATTGCTATCTTATACTACCTAACTATCATTTGGATATGGTTATGCTGGTTAACCGTATATGGTTATAACGAGGGCTAACCCTCTCAATGTTGATACATTGAGAGGGTTAGCCCTCGAGAAAGTCCCTTTCAATGTATCTATTTACCTATAATTAACATTATTTCAATTTTAATATTCAATGTATCTATTTCCCTATAATTAACATTATTTCAATTTTAATATAATTTTTATATGTAAGGTTTACCTTACTTTGTATTGTATATATATTTTTTTCCAGGATGCCATTGGCGCATACATAAGATTTTACATTTCTTGGGCCGTTATGTCGTACTGGTTTTTCTTGGTTTACACTATAACCTGCAAAAATTTTTTGTGTAAAATACACCATTAGCCTCTACCACTATTACTAACATCTTTAACAGATATTATAGTTAGACTATTTTAAATAATATACAGACGGATGTAATGTTTAATCATATAGAGATGCATTAATCGGATCTGGGATAGTTTATTGATTAAATTTATTTATGCATTTTACTTACTTTGGATATATATATATATATATATATGTATAGTATAGTACACAGTACTAATAAATATAACATGAGAAGAATGCCAAGGTAAATGAATAAGCAGCAAACTGGCTAGTTTAATGGAGTAAACAAGAATATAAGACAGTTACAGAGAGATGAAAAAATCTCTAAGTATATAAAATGTTCTGTAATAGTTCCACAAAAATGATTAGGCTGGAAAAGGCCGAGTGTGAAAAATCATTAGCTAAGACAGAAAAAAACAGGAATGAGGGGATTAAGACATCAGACCCTGATGTAATGGATGCAGGAGAATAATTCATATCCTATATGATGTAACAGACAAAAGTCACTTCATGGTGAGGAACATCAACAGAAATTTCAGAGGATTGTTTATCAGAAAAACTTTTATGATAAAAATTTTTCCGGATAAAAGTTAAGTAATGGTTCTGGGTTAGATGGTAGAAAAATGTTTAAATAACCTAATAAACTATTATGACAGTGTCACGAGTTGGATGTAGAAAGCAACTTTGGACGTTTGAATTATAACAAGGCATTTGGCTCAGTCCTGAATCAGATATTGCTATACATTCTGGAACATATTTAAATCACCGGTAAGATCCTTAGATGGATTACAGGGTAGCTCTTCAACAGGAAATAATGGGTTAATTAACAGTTATTTTTCAAAATGAATTAGAGATGGGGTTTCTCAGGGATCAGTGTTTGGGCAGTCCTATTTCTGATTTTCTTTAATAACACGAATGAAGAGATACAAGGTATGATGTCAAGATTAGGCAAGTGGCGATATGACCAGCAGAAAAAAGAATCCTTCAGGACAACTTGGACAGACATTATAGCAGAATAGCAGCATCTATGCTTTAGTGCAACAAAATGCAAGGTATTGCACCCTCAGAAAATAGCAACCTCAAAGTAATGCATACACTTTACAGGGTTGAAAGAGCTTTGAGGATAAGGATATAGGCAGATATGAAGCTTTACATGCAGGCATTTGGATAGCATGGACAACCAATGATGTCCATGATTTTCCAACAGTGCTTGTGGAAGACAGGAAGGTTATAATTCCAATCTATAAGGAAATTGTGTGCCTGCACTTGAAATACTGTAACCAGGAAAGGTAGCCTTATCTTAAAAAAAAAAAAAAAAAAAAAAAAAGCAAATCTTCTTGAACAGATTCAAAGATGGGCAATGTGCCCGGTGTGACTGGCTAAAGGGTACCCATAATATTGTGAAACAATATGAGGAAATGAGTTAGAACCAAGTATCTTGGTTCTAATTCATTAACATGAGAGCTTAGAACCAAGTGTCTTAGTAGTAGGAATCTGAAGGACAAATGTTTCATGCCTATAAGGCACATTTGTACAAAGTCTTATTGATTAGGCACCTCTGTGTGATACACAATCTGTCCACCCACACGCAGTGGCGCTGCTGATTGTTTATAAAGTTCTCAAAGGGGATAGTTAAACAAACGAAGGTCAAATTTTCATGGCATTAAACAATACTAAAACCAGTGGCATCAATTCAAAATAAAGTAGAATATAGACTGCATTGTAAGAAGTTTTGCTTTAGCCAATGAGTTATGTTAATTAGTGGAATAAGTTGCCTGCATGGGTGGCTGAGGATGCTGGCTTACAAAATTTCAAACTGTCTGCTAGATTGGAACCTGCAGGAAGAGGGATACACACTGCATAGTTACTGAAGTTAAATAAACCATCTCATTATCAAGCAATATGTTTTAATCAGGGGTCTTTTTTGTTTGACTGGTTCCGTCAGATTTCGCATCCCTCCAGTGCTGCCCTTCCTTTCCCTCCCCCCAACACACATGCACACAAAATTTACATATTTACAGATTTAAAAACCAGTTGTCAGTATGACTCAAGCCATATAAGATTTCATTTAACACTATTTTTTATTATATTAAATACAGAGTTGGCCATATATCTGTACAATTTAACTTTTCCCTCCCATATTGTTCTATCAATATTAATATTATATTCATATGATGTTTATGATATTTAAATGAATTGTTCAAACTGTTTTTGGTAATTTATTACTTGGCAAATTGCATCTCTTCTCAGTACAATGACATATGACCCACCTTGTATAATGTCATATTTACTTTTTCTATATTAAACTTACTTGAAGTTTAGTTGCTGACTTTACTCTTCCACCACTTAATTCACTGTTTCTTTATTTTACTTTATGTATTTTAAATTTTGTTTACAGAGCAGTGTCTTTGCTGTAGCTGTTGTTTATTTATTCTTTTGACTGCTCTTCACAAATACTGTTAGTAAATAAGGTTTTAAAATAAAAGTTTTGCTTTCTGGTCAGTAATAATTGAGAAATTCTCAATCACTTCTTAATTAATCTTTATTCAAACATAATAAAGGAGTTAAAGAGAATTTTAGCACATGCAGGTAGCATAATCGATATGAAAGAGGGAAACACTCTCTGTTATGTTTAGTAAATGGCAGCTGGCATTTGTGGAAAGATACACAGTAGATGCTAATAAAGCTCCTGAACAATATATAGCCAGTGAGGGACTTCAAAAGAAGATTTGTGATAGGGGGGTTGGGGAAAGAAAATGAAGACGAGCCAAGGACAACACACCATACCTCACATCTCCCAGTACTCTGCTTGAGAAGTTTCAAATTACAAGGTATGAGGCATGGTGTGTTGTCTTCAGCTCTTTTTTTTTTTTTTTCTCTCTCTCTTCAATGTTATTGTATTTTTAATTTATTTTAATACCTTCCAATTATTTCTATTTATCTAAGAAAGCATTATTTAATATTATCTGTATATTACTCTGTTCTGTCATTTTTCACACACTGTGTATCTTACCAAGAATGGCATCCACCATTCGAATGTAACCTCACACAGAGCAACATTTCCTGTTTTATATCAATTATTAGCCTTCAGTTTATTATCACTACAAAATCAAATTTGCAAGTGTGGCAGGGTTCTTGGTGTTTTTCCAGATATGCACAATTTATTTTACAGTGATGACAAACTAAATAACATCAGGAATCTCAGGCTAATAAGAAGTGGCTGGAAATCTGTTAACTATTATTGTCCATAAAATAATACTTACCTGAAAATTCAATTTTACTAACAGCATGCATTTGTGAAGAGCAGCCAAAGAAGATAACAAACAGATACAGCAGAAACACTGTAATATGTAATACTCTATGTTTTTTGGAGTTTCTGGTTAGATATGCTGAGACAGCATTAAACATATCAGATTAAAAATTTCGACCAAAATTTGAGCAACCCAGCTTATTAACATTTTTTTAATGAAAATTTATTATATATGTACATGAAGTTTAAAACTCTAGTTGTTAATATAATTGATGAAAACTTAATGTTCAGTACTTAAAGTTGAAAGTCTCCTGCAAGTATAAGTAATGAGAATCAAAATCCTGACTTGCTTTATTGGTATATTTATTGGCAATCAACTCTGAAGGCCTGATGTAACCAGCCAGGAGTGAGAATGCAGTAGCACACACACACTCTTTGAGTGGACTGTGGTTCAAGTCTGTGACTACTAAATACGATTAACAATTGTACGAGGGCTGTTGGCATCTCCGTAGCCAGGTGGGCAGGAGCAGCAGTGCATAGCACACGCTTCTTGATTAGACCGGGGTTCGAGCCCTTGACCACCAAATACGGAGGATGCAGAAAGGTCAGGGAATGGCCACTGCATATCCCCAGGGCAATATGGCCTTAGTTGCTAATGCTCCTAAAAACCAAATAACAACAACAACGAGGGCTGTTCAATTAAGAATGGTCATGATTTTTCATGAACAACCATACTGCTTGCCATTTCTAGTCAAACTGCATCACACAGCAACTACACAGTTGACCCGTGTGCATGGTTTGACCTTGACGGTCAGTGAAGTTTATGCCTGTTCAGTTTTGCTTACATAACAATGGATGAGACACATAAGAAATAATATGCTGCCCTCAAATTTTGTTTCCATCTCAAGAAAACATTAGCTGAAGCATATGGAATGTTAAAAGAGCTTATGGTGAATCTATGCTTCCATATAGAACAGCTCTCAGGTGGTTTAGAATGTTTAAATATGGACATGATTCAATCACAAAAAATCAGCAGTCCTGAAGTTCCAACCATTGCTGACACTAGAAATAATAAACACTGCTTCTGTAAGCATGAGAGAAGATCGTCATATAACAGTAAGGCTACTGGCAGGGATGTTGAGAATATCAGTAGTTAACACACACAGTATTCTCCATAACCATTTGCATATGTTTGTGCACACTGGGTTCCAACAACTATTCACACCTGAACAACAGCAAGTTCGCTTGGAGGTTTGTCAGGAGCTGCAACAGATGGTTACTGAACATGAAGTTCTGCACAAGGTGATAATGGTGGGTAAGACTTAGCTTCATCATTTCAACCCAAAGAGTACGCAACAAAGGTCTGTTTGGAAGTCTACATCATCACCAACACTGGAAAAAAAAAAAAAAAAAAAAAAAAATTGTGGCTTCTGCAGGAAAGGTTATGATCATCTCTTTTCTTTAACATTCAAGGAATGGCTTACCAGCACGTTGTGCCACATCACACAACTGTTATGAGACCTTACTACAGAACTGTATAACGTGCGGGCTCACATTCATTACAAATGACCACACCTTCAAGCAGGTGGGTGGATGCTGCCTCATAACAATGTGAGACCTCAAATTACTCATATTGTCATCAAATACTTAGCCAGTCAAATGTGATGTCACATTTGACTGGCTAAGTCAAATGTGTTCCTCATCAATCCTACACAGCCCTAGCTTTGCACCCTATGATTTTTTTATTTCCAAAGTTATAGAAAGAGCTACAAGGAAAATGTTTCTAGTTGTCAGAATAAGTTGTAAAGACATCAGAAGCAATTCTCAAATGCATGTCAAAAAATGACTTCCACTATGTTTTTGAAGAATGGCAGAAACATTGGAGTGCATTTCATCAAATGGGAACTACTTTAAAAAGGATCAAAATATGGATGATTAATAAAGATGTTGTGAAAAAAAAAATTATGCTCATTCTTTATTGAACAGCCCTTGTATTCATGATGAATTGTAAACTCCTTTGACCTGGTGGTCATGCCAGAGTACAAACAAGAACATTAAAAAATAAATTATGAGAATGATTACCAGTAGTTCCACTAGCAAGGCAAGCCAGAATTTGAATTAACTTAAAACATGAAACAAAAACCAAATTTATTTTAAAGATCAATATCTACACTCATGATTAATTCCAAAAGATATGAAAACTTAGTTATTTTTCGTCATCAACAACAGATTATAATGTAATTTCACTTAATTTTGTATTTTCATTTGCTCTAAAAACTGCAAAACATTCAAAAAAATCTTTGTTTTATGATGGCATCTTTTCAATCTAAACTCTTTAACTCTTCACCAGTCACTGAGCATAATTTTTTTTTTTTTTTTTTTGTTGGTGTGGGGAGGAGGATGAAATCATATTCTTCTATGTGCATCTCCCCAGAAAGTTTTTCTAAATGGTGAAAGAGCATTTTCTGGTTTCATTTCAACTATTAGAGTTGTGAAAGGTTAATTGTTTATCAGGCATTTTATAGATGCCCTATAAGCAATCACATCTCTCTTTATTTCAGATGAACTGAAGTGTACAAATATCCCTCATCCAGTAACCATACTTTACCCCCTCCAAAGAGGGCATGAATTATGGATAAAATAATTTGGCTCAACTGTACCCATCATGTATATTTTTATGAAAACTGCAATTTTTTACAGGTTTGTCAAATAAAAAAAACAGGAAATTGAGGGGGGTGGTATAATAGAATATGTGCGTAAAAACACGTATGACTTTTTTTGCACATAGCACATTTTTTTAATGAGAAATGCAGTAAATTATGACTGACCTAGGGTAAATTAAAATGTTTTTACTTTCAGTTTAGCTTTTTTTTTATATGCTTTTCCATAAAAAGTCATCTATATGTAAAGAGATGTATATTTTATGTCTTGAAAAGTTGCATCACAATATAACAATCATACCTGAAGTAAATTTTCTGCATGTGTAGGTCCATGATTAATAGGAAAAGGCTTGCGTCCATCTGAAATGAAAGTTTAACTTTCAGTACTCATATATTTTACTCTCATGATTGGAAATATAACATGATGAGAATAAAATTTGTCCTGCTCTCTCAGGATGAAGAGGGCAGGAGGCAGGGCGGTGCTACAAAATGATCTAACTGTCATATAAGCGTAGTGTTCATATAGTGATTTTATGTTGGCAATAAAATACAGTATAATACTTTGTGTGTCAGGTATTGCAAAAAAATTCTTGCAATAGCCACTCTTAAGAAAAATTTTAAATAAAATAAGTATTAATAAGTGAAAATACAGCCATAAAGTTAAAACCAAAAAGTTCGTGAAGTTTTTCAAGATTAATACTTTTCACAAAAGTTTGTGCGGAAACCATTGTAGCTGGCGATTATCTGTAGATGCATTTTGAAAGTTATAAGTGACATTGAGTCAATAAATGTCTATTAACTGTTAAATTCAGTTCAGTTAAATAGTGGAAAGTGATGAAAATATGGCTTCTCCAGTTAGTTATTCAAGCACATTTTGTGGCACCAGACACAAAATGTGCTTGAATAACTATAACTGGAAAAGACATATCACTGTTCTCAATTAACACATTTTTCAGCAATTCCTTAAGAGATCTAGCAAAGTGGTATGTTGCTTCACCTTTGTACAATATGGTGAAAACCATCCATTTTATACAGATTTGAAATGACATGATCTAGAAAGTGACCGATATCTTTCAGTCATTAAATACTATGTTTCGAATCTACTGGTATATACTCCTCAGAAATAATGAACCAAGAATGAAATAACTATATAATTGCACTAAGGTGCCATCACTTTGTAAGAGGAGAGGAACTCCCAGAACTGGATTTGGATTTTTGATTTTTTTTTTTTTTTTTTGTCTATGTGCATCAATTATAAATGCTGACTGAAAAATTCATGTAGGGGTTCGATTCTTAAGACCATAAAATGTTTCATGGTCAATTACTGTCTGCTTCCAAGTGGACAATGAACTACAATATAAAATGTAACCATGTCACATAACACAATTTGTGAACTTTGCATAATTTGTACAAATTACATTAGGATGTGATAAAGAAAAACCACACATTTGTGTCAAATATCAATTGTTAAACAATAGCAAAACTACCACTGTAAATCGGGGCTGGATGCTTCTTGATGCCTATTAGATGCTGACACTCAACATTTTCTTACATCTATGTCCTCTCATTATGAATAAAGAAACCACTGATTTAAATTTTTTCACTATCTTCCTTAATGGTGGTTAATGATCCACAGAGCACAGTTCATCTGCCAATGTAGGAGAGCACAGGATCAACCAGTTTAGATGACTAAGGACACTTCCCCCCTCTTTCTTTTTTCTTTTTTTTTTTGTAAATGATAATGCTTCCTCTCTTAAGTTACGACATTTTTGATCAAAAGCCAATATAGGATAAAAGAAAAATTATATTTTAAGAAGAACAAACAGCAGTAAACAATATGAATTACAAATTAAAAATTAAGTAGGATTTATTGTTCTAAAAATAAGATCACGGAAATTCAAGCATAATAGTTATGTATATCATTACTCCAATACAAACTCTACTTAACAATTTGGCAGCATTTCTTGATTCCTTATGGAAGCTTGTCATCAAGCCTAACAATAAGGTTGAGAAAATAGTTAATTATTAACTTGTTGATTATCTAAGATGTGAATGAAATAACTCATTTTATTGACAATGCCAGTTATGTGAAGCACTGGAAAGGAAAAATGACAGTAGGTGTGTTATAGGCCTAATGAATCTGAAGAGTATAATGAGCAATTGTGCAGAGCAATAGAGTGGAACAGTAAATCAAAGGGTCTTATAATGGGGATTTTAATTTCCCAGAGTGTGACTGGAATTTGTGGGTTGGCCACTCACATACTAGCAAGACTTTTATGGATTTATTGGATGATTGTTTTCTACAGCAGCATTTTTGGGAGGTAACTAGAGGGAGTAATAATCTTGATCTGATTATCAGTAGTGATTCTTCATGCATTAAGAATCTGCAGTTAAAGGAACCACTAGGTGGCAGTAATCACAGTGTGCTGAAGTGGGATTTACTCAAAGAGGTAACTACCATCAGGGGTAAAGGGAAGGGTTTTTGCTTTCATAAAGGTGATTACGGTGGTCTGAGACAGTATTTAAATTCTATATGGTGGGACCAACTGGTGACGTTACCGACAGCAAATTCAAAATGGGAGGCATTCAAAGAATTAATCTTGGTTTGTTATGTTATTTGGTTTTTAGGAGCATTAGCAACTAAGGCCATATTGCTCTGGGATATGCGGTGGTCATTCCCTGACCTTTCCGCATCCTCCGTATTTGGTGGTGATGGGCTCGAACCGCGGTTTAATCAAGAAGCGTGTGCTACGCACTGCTGCTGCTGCTCCTTCCCACCTGGCTACAGAGGCGCCTATTAATCTTGGAAGCTACTAGGCTTTTCATACCAACTAAGAAGTATTGTTCAAGGTTTAGGCCTAAATGGACATCAGATGAACTAATGAGACATGTGGCAGAGAAGAAAAATGAATGAGATACATATAAATTAATGGGTTACATGGAAGCCTATTATAGATATAAGCTGGTCTGTAACCAAGTCACAAAGGATGTTAGGCTTGTATTTTGTTTGTTATTTGGTTTTTAGGAGCATTAGCAACTAAGGTCATATTGCTCCAGGATATGTGGTGGTCATTCCCTGACCTTTCCGCATCCTCCGTATTTGGTGGTGACGGGCTCGAACCCCAGTCTAATCAAGAAGAGTGTGTTATGCACTGCTGCTGCTGCTCCTTCCCACCTGGCTACGGAGGCACCTAGGATGTTAGGCAGGCAGGCAAAGGCAGATTATGAGAAATCTTTTGCAAAGGATGCAAAGAAAAACAGCAAAGAGCTCTTTACCTATGTAACTCTAGAAGGAAAGGGATGAATCAGATTGGTCCACTGGATATCGATGGTTCAACTGTTGACGACCCTGCTCAGGTGGCTAACAAACTAAATGAGTATTTTGCATCTACATTCACACATGAGGAGTTATTCAGGGAGGGGAATGCCAGAGGTGTATTAAACTCTGGCAGTAAGCTAGATAATCTTGTAATAACTGAGTAAAGTGGAGAAGAAATTGTTGAAAATAAACATAAGAAAGGCACCTGGGGTGGATGGGATCTATCCAGTTATATTAAAGGAGGCAACAAATGAAGTAAGCAAACACTTAGTCATAATTATGACAGCTTCCTTGGACTCAGGGGAGGTATCCATGGACTCGAAATGTGCAAATGTGACCCCAATCCACAAAAGACAATCAAAGGGAGACAGGGTAATTACAGACCTGTTAGTTTAACTTCTGTTCCAGGGTAATTAATGGAGGCACTGGTTAAAGCAGCATTGCAGGATCGTGTAGACAAGACTTCAGTTATAAATCGAACACAGCATGGGTTTGTTAAGGGGAAGTATTGTCTGACCAATTTGAGTGGATACTATAATGTAGTCACAAAGGAACTGGATGCAAAGAATAATTTTGATATCATATATTTAAGTCTTAGAAAGGCTTTTCATACTGTTGCAAATGGAAGACTGCTGCACAAATTGGAGCAGTGTGGCACTGGAGACAAATTGCTGCTATGGATAAAGGGATGGTTGAGTGGGAGAAGACAGAGAGTGGTAATCAATGGACACTGATCTTCATGGACTAATGGGGGACTCCACTAATGTTATTAGTGGAGTCCCCCATTAGTCCACGAAGTTGAGTAGATGGGCTTAGAGGTGGCAACTGAAGTTTAACATTGACAAATGTAAAGTACTGCATATGGGAAGCAGTAACCCCAGAGTAACGTATCAACTGTGTGGTACTACACTGACAGAGGTAGAGAGTGAAAAGGACCTGGGGTAATTGTGCAGGCAGATATGAAGTTTTCTGAGCAATTCAGACGGTCTGCAAGAGTAGCTCATGGTGTCTTGTCAATGATATACAGGAATTTTTCTAGCAGGGGTAAGGAGGTGATTATCCCCTTGTGTAAGGCAATGGTCAGGCCACACCTTGAGTACTGTATACAGGTCTGGAGGGCCTCATTTTAAGAAGGATGTAGAGCTGTTGGAACAAGATTAATGAATGGAACAAAGGTTGCTCTTATGAAGAAAGGCTTAAGATTTCAAATTAGTGTCTGGAGACTAGGCACCTGCGAGGTGATCTGATTGAGGTGTATAACGCCTTGAATGGTTTGAGCATGCTCAATGCTGATGGGATTCATCCTCTTCCTCAGAATAATCACCTGAGAGGGCATAAATTCAAATTGAGGAAAGACATTTGTAGGATAGGTGTGTGGAAGTTTGCCTTTAGCTAGCGGGTGGTTGATAGCTGGAACAAACTTCAACTGTCGTTGTAGAAGTTGACAGCTTAAACAGATTCAAGTTAATAAAATATAAAGTCTTATAGTTATGGGGAGGCACACTATATATACAGGGTTGTTAAAATTAAAGTATCCCTTTGTAGAGGGCTCTGGAGCGAGTTCTAACTGAAGAGAAATTTGGACAACAGGTACAATAAAGTATGCACTCGCCATTTATTGGAAAAAAAAAGTTAGTTACAAAATTTGTCACTATATGGCACTGTGGCAATACAATTTCTACAACAGAACATAACGTGTCAACTGGAATAGCCAGCACATATGACGTCTAATGCTGTCCTTCAGATCTGCCAGAGTTTGACATCCTTCCCGATACACCTGATTCTTCAAAAAACCCCACAACCAGAAGTTGCATGGGGTGAGGTTTAGTGGTCAGAGTGGCCAAGATGTCTGGAAAGAATGGCTGATCACCAGTTTGTCTGTAAAGTGTTGCCTTAGCAATCTTTGGCACAACAGTGAATGTGGGGCAGCACACATCTTGTATGAATATGGTATCCTGAAGGCACCCATGTTGTTGCAGCTCTGGTATTGCAAAATTTGCCAACATTTCATAATATTGCTTTCCGGTGACAGAACATGTGCGTGGTCCAGTCGGTGTTACCTGTTCAAAAAAATATGGCCCAATCATGAATGTGGCCATAAATCCACACAGCACTGTCACTTTTGGAGAATGCAACAGGACCTATTGGATAACGCGAGGATTTTCTGTTGCCCAAATTCGACAGTTGTGAGTATTCACTTGTCCATTTAAGCAGAACTGGGCTTCATCACTCCAAAGGATGTTCCATGGCCAAGTGATATCCACTGTCATTCGCATCAGAAACTGAAGTGCATATGTGAAACGAATATCTGCACACCATACTTTAGCAAGTGCATCTTGTAAGGATAGTACCGCAACACCCGACGCATTACTAGCCTTACAGTGGAATATGGTAGGTCCACTTCACATGAAACAGCTGGCACACTTGCGCTACCACATGGAGATTGACTTAATAAACCTACAACAGCCATAGCCACATCTTCAACATGAGAGGAGTCCACTCATTTTCGACCTCTACCTGGTTGAACACTAAGATGTCCTGTCGCTTCAATTTTGCAATAATTTTGCGGACAGCACAAACAGTCATAGGTCCACACCTAATGCACTTCTGACACCCGATTCTCTGATAGCTGCAGCTGAATCGTTGCTGTTCTGATAGTATCGCTTCACTAATAGCACCTTTTCCTGCAAAGTTGTTGGCATTGCTGCTGAAGTGCAGGCAAACATCTACTGTATGATTTTGAAGAGACTGCTTTGCTTTTATACAGTACAGTAGAGCTGAGTAGTGGCGCTGTGGCAATAACTTACAACTATGCAAATAACGTAAGTTATTTGCATAATCATAACTAAGATAGTTATGCGCCATACAGTGACAAAATTTGTAACTAATTTTTTTTCTCCAATAAATGGTGAGTGCATTCTTTATTATACCTGTTGTCCAAATTTCCCTTCAGTTCAGGACTTAGAACTTACTCCAGAGCCCTCTACATAGGGATACTTTAATTTTAACAACCCTGTATATATATGTTATGTGCAGGATTAAATGCTATGTTCCTAAATAAGTTACCACACCTAGATTTCCTGAAAAGATTCACATCTGTGCCAACTTCGGAATTTGCCTGCACCTTTGAAATTAATTTATTACATAATCTGTCATTATGCTTTTATTTCAAGCTTATGATCAATTTATTTTGCTGTTTCATTACTTTATTAATTCATATTTCACTTAAATTTATTTATATATTATAATTAAATAATTTATTATAAATTAATATAATTGATTTATTTTTTAAGTTATAGTTAAGTAATTTATATTTCACTTAAATTATTTTGACTTTATTTTATTTCAGAATATCTTATTTTCTTCATTTAATTATTTTAACTATTATGCTTATCAGAATATAACTATTATGATCAGAACACTAACCATTGATCAACTTTAACACTAACCCTCATTCATATACCATATATGAGGTATGAACAAAACATTTTGTTTTGTTTATGGATGAGTTCAAACATTATGGATGAGGCTACTGACTAGAGATTTTTTTCAGGAGCCGCTAAGTGAACTTTATTTATTGATTTGAAATTACTGTTTTTCTCTAAATTTTTTATTTAAAATTAGTAGTGTAGTATTTATTTGTAATTCCCTGATTAATTGGTGTATTTGTTCTTTACTTGGCTCTTGTAATTGCTTAAAAAAATGCAGTTGATTTCTGCTGGCATTGTGTTGTATCAATAAGAACATTAGAATTTTGATGCCATTGTTTCAGTATTGATATAGGAGGTTTCCGTGTAGCTTTATAGCAACCTATTTCACACATAAGTCAAATATCTAAGTCATTTATTTAGTGAAAGCCATGTAATGTTTCTTATGGAGAGAGCGTTAATGTAGATTCTTTCTCACAATGACTGCTGTTGTTGCCAAACTGAAATTTGAAGTAGTGCAAGAAAGTGAAGTTGGAAGTCAAATGGTGTTAAACAAGAATTTTAGTTTGCCCGTGGAGCTTAGTAACATACCCTCATTTTTCCCCTCATTATTTTCACTGCAAAGTACTTTTAGATCATTTATTTAGCTAAATGTAATGAGAAATATGTTTGTAGCTACATTATAAATTTGGGAAGATAGAGTGTGCTTTTGTTAAGAAATTTATTTTAAATGAGTACCCAAACTTTACATGTGAATGTTTTACTTTTTATACTGCTTTAGCATTACTGATAATTTAAAAAAAAAAAAAATCATCCTACTGCATTATAATCTTCTTGTAATAGAAAACTATTTTATAAGCCTGCTTATATTATGAAAGTTAAAACTTTAAAAAAATAAATAAATAACTCTTGCCATTACAAATAAGATATTTTATATTTTAAAAATCCAATACAAATCTCTACTGGAAATCATGTTATACACTTCTACAAATTGAGGCATGAAAAATTACCTAACATTACCATTAAACTATGAAATTAGTGAAAAATGTTCGTAATATAAGCACTAACATAAGAACAAAAAATTATCTCCCACTCATGTCTTGGAAGGAAAAAATAAATAAATAAAACTGCCCACACAACAGGGAAAAAATTATTCAACTTTGTCATTTAGAATAAAGAGATTTATTTATTTATTTATTTATTATACTTTTTTATGGAAATGAGTTATGAGCTAAATTGGGATATACCTCATTTCCAAGTAGGTGGAAGTCATATATGCACAAACTTGGAGATTGAGGTAACTGAACTGTCCAGCTACCCCAAACCTCTGTTAACAATTTTTTCCTTCCATCCAATATAACATATTTTTAATTTTGAAATAAAATTCACAAATAACTTCTGCTTACCTAATTCATAAAGATGACCATCAACATGCACAAAAGCTACAAAATGAAGGTCAACATCTTCATCTCTGTCTGGTACCTTAAAAAATAAACTTTTCATGTTAATACGTTTGTTTTTATCAATGCTTTTAATGGGAAAGTGATAATGAAGTGGAATAATAATAATAAACAACTTTTCCATGCACATTTAAAATATGCAATATGATAGCATAAACACAACCTTAGGTTGCTAAATAATGAAGTTAGAGAAGATACTGTAACAGACAGTTTTACGATACTGAATAATTATATTAACTATATAATATCGGTGTAGATACACCATAGTTTACCCATAAATTTGAACTACGTATGTAGTATATGAGATACAATTAAAACAATTGTTTTAATTGTATCTCATATTGTGGGTGCCTTCACAACGAGATAGTTGGTATTGCACTACATCAAATAAATAACGTTTCTCTAGTAGAGAAGACTACTGTTATTTATTTTCAGTGGATACCACCACCCAGACGATCGTTTCAAAGCTAGTTGGCTTCTACTAGAGAAGCATTATTTATTTGAAGTAGTGCAATACCAGCTATCTCGTTGGGAAGGCACCCACAATATGAGATACAATTAAAAAGATGCCTTTTATACCACATATGTAGTTCAAATTTATGGGTAAACTATGGTGTATCTACATTGATATTATATAGTTAATTACCTAAACCCATAAGAAATTATGACTTGTGCATTTTGTCTTCTAATACATTATTATTTATACACTATTTGACATCTCTCATATTGTGGAAATAACTTCAACTGTGATTGGCATGTTGCATTACCAGGGTACCTGCTCACTCACTGATGACAAAGCCAACTAGCTTCGAAACAATCGTCTGGGTGGTGGTATCTACTGAAAATAAATAACAGTAGTCTTCTCTACTAGGGAAGCATTATTTATTTGAAGTAGTGCAATACCAGCTATCTTGTTGTGAAGGCACCCACAATATGAGATACAATTAAAATGATGCCTTTTATACTACATCCGTAGTTCTTATTTATTCGTAAACTATAGTGTATCTACACTGATATTATACAGTTAATTACCTAAACCCATAAGAAATTATGCCTTGTGCATTTTTTCTTCTGATACTGAATGTATACAAGGAATTTATTGACAATGGAAACAGAGTATACCAGTTTTGAATAAAGATTAAATAAATTTTTAATAAATAAATAATAATAATGGTAATTAATAACACTAAGCAACGAAGAATTTTTTCAATAGAGATATGGTGGACTTAGTGTAATTTTTAATGGTGATTTTGAATTTTTAGTCCATTTTTTCCTTGCACTCTTAATTCGGAATATATTTCATATTTTAATTTTCATGTACTTTTAGATTTCAGTCTACTTTCATATTAGTTGGACTGCTGATTGAAAAAATTCTTCAGTAAGGAGTTTCCATATCTTGCCACAGTGGTAAGTTTTTGACAATTTCTAGACTGTTCTACCCCACTTTTCCCCAGCATGTCATATGATATAAAGAAACCCCCACAGACGGGTTATTCAGTTGAAATTAATGTTGTTAAACATTATTAAACTTGTATTCTTTTTAGAGTTTCTGGTATCCACTGCAGTTGAATGTGCTTTTAAAATGTCTCATCAGTGGTTTATTCACCAGAACAGCATTTATGTGCATAGTGTTTACAATTAACTCGCACAGACAGTCTATATACCCCTATTAACATGTTCACTACTTCTTCAATGCATAGATGCATCTTTGGATTTTCATGCACTTTGGAGGAGGAACTACCCTACTTTTAGAAATTTTTCTTCCAATTTGAGAGAAAAAAAAATCAGATATTTTTGTCAAGAAACCTTCACAGGGGCTGATTAATTCAGTTATAGTAAGAAGAAAGCCAGAAAATGATTCTGCCTTCTCCAATACAGACTGACACAATTTTCCGTGGTTTTCTACCTCAGGTCAAAACCCCAGTTGGAAAAACCAGCAGCGAAAGAGTGCATATTAACTTTAATTTGGCTGCAAATTTGATGATCAGGACAAGAAGTGGGCTCCTTATACATGCTGCACTAAGTGTGCCTCATGTCTCAGCAGCTGTTTAAAATGGAAAGTAATGCTGCCAATCCCTGTTCTCATGGTGGAAAGGGAGCTAAACGATGATGTAAATGCTGATTTTTTTGAATAACTGAAATCGGATGAAAAGGAAAAGACAAAAAAATAAAAATAAAAAAAAATTAAGCATGTGAATATCCTAAAGGCCATTAGACCAGATCACAGTGACAAACTGCTTGTTACTCCAGAAACCTGGTAATTAGAAGAGGAAAACATGGATGATCCAATGGAAAATAATTGATGCAAGCTCTAAATAGAATATATATATAAATAAACACACAAATAAATAAACAAACAAAATAAATAAACAAATCCAAAGAAAATTTGTGATAGGGGGGTTATAAGTCTATCTTATAACTTAAAGTGGATAAACAATCTTGTGCATGGTTTAACCCTAAGGCACAGGCAGATCTTTTCAGATTTCAGCTAAAAGAATAGAATTTATTGCAAAAAGATGAAATTATATCTGTATTTCATAAATAACAAGAGTTTTCTTCATATATTGTTACAGATGATCAACTTTGCTATTTTACTGATGCTGGTGGACTGCTTGATGCCCCTGGAAGAGAATATAAACTAGAAGAATGAAGACTAGACTTTTCAATAAAACTCTTTGAAATGAAGTCTAAAAGCTGTGCTACTACATTTGAAACATATATCCATCACATCCTATGATAATCCGGGACTTCTCTTAACAGTTTTCAGCATAAAATGAATGAATAGACCAAGGGTTGGATGCCTGTTGAAATTACTCTCCATAGAAGAAGATGTAAAGCACATTTTAAGATCAAGCTTACTAGAATAATAAAGAAAGACTTTTAAAAGATATGACTTACACTGTGTAATGTTAATTTGGAAAATACCATCAAATGTATTTATTTTATCATCTTATCATTTAATGATGTAAAAATATTTGCATTTTATGCGGCAATTTTGTTGTTTTGAATCCAAATTTTGCTTAATGAGATTAATTATTTTTTC
Organism: Mastigoproctus giganteus; assembly: GCF_048544385.1. Taxonomy (NCBI): domain Eukaryota; kingdom Metazoa; phylum Arthropoda; class Arachnida; order Uropygi; family Thelyphonidae; genus Mastigoproctus; species Mastigoproctus giganteus. Next base: position 172,881,536 of record NC_143582.1, on the reverse strand, counting down.
TGATTTTCTCAACTTTTATCATAGCTGAATTCCACTATACAAGTATATTATGAATGTGAGTCATTTGAAAATGAGATTTCAATTCACTAAATTTAAATTACATGATGCCATCGATTTAAATTTAAGGATTGGTGCTAATGCCTCTAGCGAAAAATAAGACATGTTAAATGTCCTGCATATTCAGTAAGTGATAAGTGACAGCAGAGAAAATGTGAAATTCATAGTGATGGATGTGTACTAGCTAGTGCAATGTAGTGTTATTCAGATTTTGAATGGAGGGCATATCTCCAGCCAAAATTCACCAGCATATGGAAAAGTTATATGCCACGGACATGTGTCGTGAATGCCATCTTCATCAGGGCAAACTGCTGTACAACAGTTGATTATGTGGCCAGGGAGCTGGATATCAATCATAGATATCTGATATCTGTATACATTACCATCTGTCAGCAGTACAGAAAGGTCTGTGTGAAATGGGTCCCCAAGAATTTCAATCAAGAAATATTTCCAAATGAGAAATTGATATTGTGCATTATCCAGTTGAAAAAACCCATCTGCAGATCAATATGCCACAGCCATGCACCTTGTCAGCATGGATAATCTGTGGAATTCAAATGCTGCTCCATTAGTATAAGGGATTCAATGTGCACAATGAAAATGCTCCTTTCACCATTACAATGCCACCACGAATCTGCATTGTTGACACCTGACATGATATGTCGATGAACTCTTTTTTTATTTTATTTTATTTTTTTATTTGAAAATTCTGGTCCTCTCACTAGTACAAAACAATAGCAGGAACCAGGATTTATCATGTCAGGTAATGATTTTCCAATCCTCAACTATCAGAGGCTTCAAGCGGTGGAACCCATGTTTAGTCTTCCGAGCTAAGTTCCGGTCAACCCTTCCCCATCTCTTCCATTATGCAGTATGACTGATGACTTTTGAGGTTATGATGGACATCATGGCGAGATCCAATCTTCCTTATATTTCGAGGGTACAGCTCTAAAACAGTGTTTGCAGGCCGGCCGCTAGTTAGTTAGTACCGAACTTATTGGTAACTCTCTAGGAGCGAACTTATTGGTAACTCTCTAGGAGCGAACTTATTGGTAACTCTCTAGGAGGGTTCCAGATCAGCCAATGTACAATCTTGCTACCTCTACTCTGCCAGATAGCAAATGGAGGAAGTCTGAGTAGTGTGTATGCAGGGGGCATTGTCAAGGCCATGTTATGTCAGGGATCTGGGTATATTCTTACCATGTGTATGCCATATCCAAAAATTTCATTATGTCATACAGCATGTTGCCCCCCCCCCCCCCCCCCACACACTTTTTCTCACTATTGAATACACCATGAATTGTCAAACTAATAGAGTAAGCTTATCTGCGAAAAGATCCTAACCTCCCAAACACTTCCTAGGCCATTTCACAAATATACATGTTCTCAGTTCTAATCTCAACGATATCCATTTCCATTTGCAGTCTGCCAAACCCAGTGTACTCCTTCTGACAGAATCTGTCATTGCTTGATTCAACCACTGTTTATCTCAGTTACCCAAATTATTCACTGTATGATTCCTTTTGCCTCAAAGGTGGGTACTTGTGCATATGTCTGTTCCGATAGTCTCTGTCAGAGACTTGGTAATCTGGAATCTCCTCTTTTCGATCTTCTCTGGCTTAAAATTTCTCGAACCTCATTGTGTCAAATTCATCTGTTGTCTCTACTGTTCTCCCACCTCCACTAATCACTTGAGTTCTTTGACTTCCTCTCTTTGCAACTTGACTTTCTCCAGTCCAACTTTCCTAACAGTGAGGTAATTTTCCTTGGTGAATTTAATGTTCACAACTCCAGCTGGCTTCCATTTTTTAGTTACACCAACCCAGCTGGTTGAGATGCTGAGCCTGTCTTAAAATTTCTCGAACCTCATTGTGTCAAATTCATCTGTTGTCTCTACTGTTCTCCCACCTCCACTAATCACTTGAGTTCTTTGACTTCCTCTCTTTGCAACTTGACTTTCTCCAGTCCAACTTTCCTAACAGTGAGGTAATTTTCCTTGGTGAATTTAATGTTCACAACTCCAGCTGGCTTCCATTTTTTAGTTACACCAACCCAGCTGGTTGAGATGCTGAGGCTTTTGCAATTACTACTGACCTTGCACAGATCGTTCATTTACCTACAAGAATACCAGATAATCCTAACTATGCAGCCAAACACGCTTGATCTTTTTCTCACAAAGAACCCCTCTAAGTACACGGTTGAAGTGAGTGGTCCCCACCTCAGATCACAACTTGGTGATTGTCTCTTCTCCAATGGAGCCTTTATTTCATGGCTATTCCCAACCTCATGTTGTTTGGCATTACAAGAATGCAAAATGGGATGACCTGCGAGATTTCTTTTCCTTGTTTCAAAATTTCTGATGTCAACGTTTGCTCAGAACGTGTCAGTGAAATTAATCTTGTAGGAATGGGATCCTTTATTTCCACACGTCACTTTAAAATCTCGTCCTTTTTCTAAACCTTGGTTTTCCAATAAATGTGCTAAGGCTGTACAAGAGAAGAATGTTGCATATCGTAATTAGCTTGTTTCCAATTCTTCAGTTTCATTTTCTGCCTACACCAAAGCTCGTAACAATTGTAAAGCAGTTATTAATCAGTCCAAACTAGATTTTGAACAGGCTAAAAGTAGAAAACTTGCTTCTTGCCCTAATGGTAGCCGAGCATTCTGGTCTCTTGCCAAAGCTATTGGCCGCAACCTTTGCCCATCTCTTTTCCCACCTCTGTTAAAACCAGATGGTTCTGTTGTCACTTCAGCCAAAGATAAAGCTGACCTGCTAGCATCCCATTTTTCTTCCAACTCATGTATTAATGGTCTTGGTAAAACACCTCCCACCATTTCCAACACGCTCCATTCAATGGCTCCTGTGGTCTTCCGTCAAAGGTATGTCAGAAGGATTTTGATGAACCTTGATGCTAAGAAAGCTCCAGGACCTGATGGTATTTCTCCACTTGTTCTCAAAACCTGTGCTCCTGAACCTATTCCTGTTCTTTGCCACCCTTTTTCACTTTCTTATTCCAAAGGTGTTTTTCCCTTCTGCTTGGAAATTTGTTCATATCCAGCCAGTTCCTAAAAAGGGTGACAAATCCCTCCCATCTAATTATTGTCCCATTGCAATTACTTCTACTCTTTCTAAAGTAATGGAGAAATCAATTAACTGCCAACCCTTCAGCTATCTAGAAACCTTCTGTCTGATCAACAATTGCCAGTATGGATTCCATCAGTGTCGATCAACTGGTGATATCTGGCTTATGTTACCCATTTATGGACAAATTCAATGGAAAAGTTTGGTGAAACACAAGTGGTTGCTCTTGACATCTCAAAGGCATAAAGTTCTTCTAAACAAGCTTCCATCTTATGGTTTGCCAAATGTTTTTTGTAATTGGTTTTCTCTCTGATCGCTCACTGAGAGTGATGGTACATGGCTCTCTGTCTTCTAACTTCTTCACTAATGCTAGTATCCCTCACGGTTCAGTTCTTTTTCTCTTTGTATATTAATGACCTTCTTCCATTGACTGGAAATCCTATCCATAGTTCTGCTGATGATAGCACAGTGCATTCCACTTTCCACTTTGAGAAACCTTGCCCTGCTCAATCAGCTTCAAATTCTCGAATATCCACTACCAATTCCTTAAATGGCGATCTCCAGTGGGGCAAAGACAATTTAGTTGATTTCAACCCTTTTAAAACTCAGTCTTGTCTTATATCTCGCAAAAAGGATCCTTCTGCTCCTATGCTTATCTTGGGTGACACTCCAATTTCTAGGCAAGATGATCTCTCTCTTTTGGGGATTACCCTGACTTCTAATCTCTCTTGGCAAAAGCACATTACAAATATTGCTTCCTCTGCATCTAAAAGAACTTGGTTTTCTCTTTCGCTCGTGGCGTTACTTTTCTTCCAAACAGCTGTTCACTCTTGTTGGAATACTGTTCCCACATCTGGGGCTGTGCCCCCAAAATCCCTCTCAGATTTCTAGATTCCATTCAGAAGAGGGCAGTTACATTAATTAATGACTCCTCTCTAACATAGTCTCTCTCTCTCCACTCGCTGTCTCATAGCCATACTGTTTCTGCTGCATGCCTTTTCTACAGATACTTCCATGGGCACTGTTCTTCAGAATTGGCTTCTATAATTCCTGCTCTCTCTTTCAAAACAGTCCAAACACGTGCCGCCAACATCCATTTACTCTCCAAATTCAAACTCACAGAACCAACTTTTCATCTTCCTTCATACGTATTTCCTAAAAATTACAGTGTACAGAAGTTCAAGTCTAATGTCAACAAATATCTTCTTTCGTCTTCTCAACCTCCAACCCAAGCACAGTACTAAGTACTATAGGTTCTAATACCTCTCATGTTTGGGGTTTCCATAAAAAAAAAACAAAATCCAGTATTAGTATCACTTAACCTACTGTAACCGGTTCCCTGACAAAAGTAGCAGTAGTAGTGGAATGTGATGCAAGAAAGCAAGTGTATGAGCTTATGCAGCATCAGCCAAAAAAAAACACACCATTCCCTCCAAATGCCTGTCAAGTTCCTTCTTAAATTTATTTAACTATCGGCATCCATGACGACAGATGGAAGTTTGTTCCAGCAATTAACCACCTGCTGGCTAAACGCAAATTTCTGCACATCTATTCTACATCTGTCTTTTCTGAATTTGAATTTATGCTCCCTTAGGTTCGTAATCTGAACAAGTGGAAGGATCCCATCAGAATTCAGCGTGCTCAACCCATTCAAGACCTTATACACCTCAATCAGATCTCCGCGCAGGTGCCTAGTCTCCAGCCACTGCAGTTTGCAGAACTTAAGCCTCTCTCTCTCTCTCTCTCTCTCTCTCTCTCTCTCTCTCTCTCTCTCTCTCTCTCTCTCTCTCTTGGTAAGAGGATCCCTTCATTCCCCTCACCAATCTTATTGCCCTTCTCTGTACACGCTCAAGCAAATCTACATCCTTCCTAAAATGAGGCCTCCAGACCTGTATGCAGTACTCAAGGCATGGCCTGACCATTGCATTGCCTTATACCATAGGTTCCCAAAGTGGGTGGTACCGCCCCCAGTGGGTGCTGAAGCCTTCTGGGGGGGGGGGTTCAGAAGCAATTGGGGGACGTTCAGGCGGTCTAGGGGTCGGTGGCTCCTTATCCATATTTTTCTCCTCGGGTCCAGTGGACCCAGTTCAAAAGTCAACTAATAAATTCTATAATTTTTACTCTATGGACACAGCTGAAATTCGCTCTAGGTGAAGCCAGAACTGTTTTCTTCAATTTTCCCACTTCAATTTTCAAAACCTTCTATTGAATTTCACGTAAATGACAAAAATATGATATCAAGTGTATTTTTTTAGGCCTTTTTCTATTATTTTTCTAATCCCACCCTAATTAGCCTAGGGCCTTTGAAACGCGACAACGCGAGCTACTGTGAGTTGACATAAAAAGCAATAAAGCGAAACAGTAGCAACAACTGTTTTTGAAAGGCGAACAGATCGCATTTCCTTTCTTCAACGTGTATTTCTCCTACGAACAGAAAATCAGGGAAATTCATCTTTTAGAAACGAGAAAAACTGGTGTAAAACTGATAAAACTGCAATGTGCATTTGATAAAAAAAAAGTTTGCTTTATTGTAATTGTTTTTAGTAAACAATATCGGAACAGCAGTTTCCTGGGTTTGATATTCTAACGAAATTTCGAGAAAATTTTTCTATTTGCAGCTGCGTTATAAACTTCGAAAACTGGTGCATCAAAGGAAAGAAAAAAAAATCATCCACTATGAATAACAGATTGTTTCTTGAAATGTGTATTCTTCACAAAACTGCAATATTTTCTAACAGTACAAAGTTAACAGATTGCGACTAACGGCTGCTCAAAAAGTATTCTTAGAAGATATTTGTATTCTCTCTCTCTTTATTTCGGGATCTCTGACCATGTGGTCATCCTGGAGTATAAACAGAAAATTTGTTAGTTGGAATGCTGCCCACCAATGGCACCAATTATCAACTCTTTTACTGTCCTAATTTTCAATATGTGCAGATAATCATCTTGGGCAAAAGAGAGAATCTATATTTAATACCATGAATAAGTTTTTTTCAAGAGAAAGACATTCTTCTTACCAACTGTATACGCAGCATGCCAAGGTGGGTAACTCATATCCGCCATGTATTTACATTTTTTTACAGAAAAAGAACTTGGATACTCATAATAGAATGTTTGAAATCATGAAGCTGTTAGTTCCAAATCTGGTGCCTCAAAAGGTTTTAGTGGATTTTGAGAAGGCTTGCATGAATGCAGTTAGGATTGCCTTTCCACACGCTGAGGTCAAAGGGTACTATTTCCATCTGTGTCAGAGTCTCATCAGGAAACTCAGCAATGTTGGCTTAAAGACTAAATTTGAAACTGATATAAATATAAAACTCAAGCTGAAGTCTCTTGCTGCATTAACCTTTATCCCAGTCCATGATGTGAGGAGTGTCTTTTAAGAGCTTGCCACCACATGTCCAGACAAAGATAACTACAATGAGATGCTCATATACTTCTTTTCCACATACATTGAGGGTGCAGCAGGTAGAGATCCCCAGTTTCCAATAAGAATATGGAATCATCATGATGCAGCTCTTCAACGGTCACTTAAAACTACAAACTGCTGTGAGGGATTTAACGATGCACTTAATTCCCTATTCCACTGCAGTCATCCCAGCTTGGGGTTTTGTTTGATGGACTGAAGAGGGACCTGGCTTGCCACAGATTGACACTGGCTAACGCACAAGCATGTCCGTGTAGAGGTGAAAAAGAGAAGATATGATGCACTGCATGACTTGGTTGCCACTTTTGTGCAGGAACATGTATGAGCAGGTAGAAGACAAACTGAAATACTTGCAGAGATTGGCTAACTTACAGTAATGAAAATTCTATTCAAATCCTTGACAAATAAATAAATCACTGAAATATGTCTGAATTAGTTGTTTGTTGATAAAAACCAAAAAGGTGTTGACTGTTCACTTTGTAAGGCAGAGGAAAAATAATTTATTTTTATAAATAAAATAAAAGACTTTAGTTGCAATAAAACCAAAGCATTTTATTTCCTGTAATTTCCCTTACAAACATTTACATCAAACTATTCTATTTTATATTAAAATCAAAAGTTATATTAAAATAAATCGTATAGAAGTAGAAATAAAATATATAAATTCAACATTTTGTTGTGTTTTGAAATATGAATTAATTTGCTTTTTGTAAACTAAAAATAATGTGAGCATTTATCCATATGAGCAATTTTTCGTGTGGGTATTTTTCTTGTGAGCATTTATGACAGTGGACTTTTTTCTGTAAGGAATTCTCATGTGGGCTTTTTCATGTGCACATTTATCTGGTCACCACTGTAACCATACCTCCCCCCCCCCCTTTTCCTGCCAGGAGTGGAACTCTGTTCAGCAATCAGCTGCAATACCTGGCAAGGTACAGCAAGCTGTAAATTCTGATATGCTTCTTTAGTTACTACTGTTGTACTGAGTTGCTATTTGAATAATTAGTCTTTTACCATACACTAATCTTGTCAGACCCATTGGCTTTACATAATGAGCTGCTTCCAACTAAAGGATCACTGCTAGATAGATGTTATTTGGTTATAAGAACAATCTCAACACACCTGAGACACAGTCATATGCAAAAACCCTAGCAGGATTGCCATTCATAAGATACTTATACCAGCACTTCTGATGCGAACTACTATGCAACATTACTTAAATCTTTCTCATTCTTGCAATGAATTGCACATATAGTTCTGCATGTCCAATTCACTGCAATTTATATTGCATAGTACAAATTTGTGATGCTGTTACTAATCCAACTGGTCCACATGATATTGATGGTTCGACTGTTCATGATCCTGCTCAGATAGCTGACAAATTTAATGAGTATTCTAAAACTACATTCACACATGAGGAATTCTTTAGGGAAGTGGAGGACAGAAGCTTATTAAACTCTAATAGGGAGCTTAATGATTTTGTAATAACTGAGAGCAAAGTGGAGGAGAAATCATTGAAGATAAACATAAAAAAGGCACCCAGGGTGGATGGGATCTATCCAGTTATATTAAAGGAGGCAGCAAAGGAAGTAAGCAAACCCTTAGTCATAATTATGAGAGCATCCTTGGACTCAGAGGAAGTCCATACAGACTGGAGCTGTGCAAATGAATCCCCAATTTTCAAAGTGGGATCAAAGGGTGACACGAGTAATTACAGACCTATTAGTTTAACTTCTGTTCCAGAGAATAGAACTAGTGGAACTTCTGTCCCACTGCTTAAAGAACCATTGCAGGATGATCTAGACAAGACTGCAGTAATCATAAAGACACAGCATGGGTATGTTAAGGGAAAATCTTGTCTGACAAATTTGATTGTAGATATACTATTACGTGGTTACAAAGGAACTGGATGCAAAAAATAATCTTGATATCATATACTTGGATTTCAGAAAAGCTTTTGATACTGTTGCGCACGAAAAAATACTGTACAAATTGGAGCAGTATGGTATTAAGGGCCAGTCATTACAATGCATAAAAGGGTGACTGATCAGGAGAAGACAGAGAGTAGTAATCAATAGACACTGCTTTTCATGTACTAATGTTATTAGTGGAGTCCCCAGGGTTCAGTGTTGGGCCCACTGTTATGTATATTTATCAATGATATTGATGAAGCATCAGGCTTAATGTCCAAGTGTGCAGATGATACAAAGGTTGACAGGGTAGTTCATGACAGTGTTACTGCAACAGGATCTAGAAAATTTGGGCAGATGGGCTGAGAAGTGGCAAATGAAATTTCACATTGACAAATGCAAAGTACTGCATATGGGTAGCAGTAATCCCAGAGAAACGTACCGTGTGGTACAATTAGGGTGGTAGAAAATGAAAAAGACCTGGGAGTAATTGTGCAGTCAGATATGAAGTTTTCTGAGCAGTGCAGACAGGCTGCCAGAGCAGATCATGAGGTATTGCCAATGATATACAGGAATTTTTCTAGTAGGGAAAAGGAGGTGATTATCCCTTTATATAAGGCAATGGTCAGGCCATGCTTTGAGTACTGCATTCAGGTCTGGAGGCCTCATTTTAGGAAGCATGTAGAGTTGCTTGAGCGAGTACAGAGAAGGGCAACAAGATTGAGGAGGTGAACTAAGAGTACTCTTACCAAGAAAGAGCTTAAGTTCTGCAAATTGCAGCATCTGAAAACTAGGCACCTGTGAGGTGATTTGATTGAGGTGTATAAGCCCTTCAATGGGTTGAGCATGCTGAATTCTGATGAGATTCTTCCTCTTGCTCAGATTATGAATCTGAGGGGACATAAATTCAAATTGAGTAAAGACAGTTGTAGAATAGAAGTGCAGAAATTTGCCTTTAGCCAGTGGGTAGTTGATTGTTGTAACTTCCATCTGTCGTGGAAGTTGATAGCTTAAATAAATTCAAGGGCACTTTCTTCATGAGCTGCACAAATAAATAAATTCAAGGAGGAACTGGACAAACATTTTTAGAATGATTAAAAGTGTGAAATTGTTTTTTTTTTTGGCTGATGCTACATAAGCTCATAGGCATGCTTTCTTGCATCACATGCCTCTTCTACTATTAACTGTGCTCTGACTAGGATATAGCAAGACACGAATAGTTTTCTCAAGGAAACAAAACACTGTTTTGTAAATGAAAAATCTTGTTTAATTAACCTGATAAATTATTATGATAGTGTCACTCATGAACTGGTTCAGAATGATGTTTAATTGGACTTTAGCAAAGCATCAGTCTTGCATGAGAAACTGTTATATAAGCTGATAATTACTGGGATCAAAAGCAAAATCCTTAAGATTACAGAATGGGTACACAACAGGAGGCAAAGGGTTGTAATTAAAGAGTACTTTTGAGAATGGGTTAGGGTTGGAAGAAAATAACAGAATGGTACCCAAGAGGAGCTAGAAGAAAACCTGGAAGCCAAAGGCAGAGATGTATAGATGAATTTCATGAGTTTGTGGGTAGTAAATGGATGGCCAGTGCTCAAAACAGAAGGAACTGGAAAGTTGCTGGAGAGGCCTTCATCCTGCAGTGGACTGAAAATGGCTGATGATGATGATGATGGGGTTGGAATGGAGGTAACTCAGGGATCACTACTTGGATTGCTCCTGTTTCTGATGACTGATGAAGAGATTCAGGGTACAAAGTCAAAAAATGGTAGATGAATGGGAAAATTGGGATAGTCATTAAAGTCTGGCATCAAGCAGTGCTTCTTCAGAATGAATTAAACAAGCTTCAGGGAAAGATAAGTAGTAACTATGTTTTAATGTTACAAAATGCAAGGTTTTACATGTTGGAAATAATAACCTTTAATTTAATTTGTACACTTGGAGTGGTGAATTAAAAATGGAGAAAATGAAATGGGTTTGAGGCTTTTTTATCATGTCATGCAGACAGGCAGGCAGCAGGGTTGATCCACAGTGTCCTGTTGATGATTTATTGACCAACTGCTTGTAGAGACAGGGAGGTTATAATTCACTGTACAAGGTAATTGTGAAACTGCACTCAAAATAGTGTCCAAGTATTTTTTAAAGTTTTTTGAAAAGATTCAAAGACAGATCTGTCTGATGAGATTGGCAAAAGGGGTGCATCATTTTGAATGAGATTAGTATTAGTATTAGTATTAGTAACGGCCGCATGGTGCAAGAAAGCCTATGGCTTATGCTGCACCAGCCAAAAAAAAAAAAAAAAAATCCGAACAAAACAATGATAAAAACAAAAAAAAAATAATAATAATAAATAAATAACTAAATAATAATAATTAATAAATAAAAAAAATAAAATAAAAAGGAAATTAAACCTATCATCCTATGTGCTTCCCTTACCCGAAAGTACTATCCAGATGACCTTTAAATTTCCCCAAACTGTCGGCCTCTACCACCCATGAAGGCAACTTATTCCAGTAATTTATAACTCGCTGGCTAAAATAGAACTTCCTGCAATCCAAACTAAACATTTCCCCCCGTAACTTGAATTTATGTCCCCTAGTTCTAGCATCATTTATAATCTTGAAAATTTTGTCCTCATTCATTTTACTGATGCCTCTCAGAGCCTTAAACACCTCAATCAAATCTCCTCTAAGGTGTCTAGTTTCCAAACTCTGCAACCCACATATTCGAAGTCTTTCTTCATAAGGACGCCCTTTTGCCGATCTCACCAGGCGAGTTACCCTTCTTTGCACCCTTTCAAGAAGCTCGATGTCTTTCTTCAGGTGCGGTCTCCATACTTGAACACAGTATTCCGAGTGTGGTCTAACATAAGCCTTATATAATGGGATTATCACGTCCCTATCTCTACTTGCAAAAGTTCGATAGATCATCGATAGGACACCATGGGCCTTCCTTGCAACCTGTTTACAATGCTCAGAGAACTTCATGTCTGACCGTATCGTAACACCCAAGTCCCTTTCCTCCAGTACTGGCTTTAGTTGAACTCCACCAAGTGAATAAGTTTTTTTGGGATTACTGTTTCCCAGGTGTAATACCTTACACTTTGTTGGATTAAAGCACAGCTGCCATTTTTCTGACCATTCCTGAAGTCTATCTAGGTCTCTCTGAAGAAGCTCAGCTTGACAGTGATCATTAACTACTCTCCCAATTTTAACATCATCTGCAAATTTAGACATCACGCCCTCTATCCCTTCATCAATGTCGTTTATGAAAATTAAAAACAACAGTGGTCCTAATACTGATCCTTGGGGAACCCCACTTCTTACATCAACCCAATCTGAGGAATAGCCATTTATCACAACCCTCTGCCTCCTGCCCTGAAGCCATCCTTCTATCCATCTAAAGATTTTCCCAGTGATTCCAACCTGTTCCAGCTTATAAAGCAACCGCTCATGTGGGACTGAGTCAAAAGCTTTGCTGAAATCTAAATAAACAATGTCGAAATTATTCCCTAAATCCAGCTCGTGAGTGACCCTTTCGAAATAGCGAACCAGATTTGTTAAACATGATTTTCCCTTTACGAAACCATGCTGAGTATCCTTGAGAATTTCAATTCGATCCAAATGATCCTGAATTCCACCCTTGATCATTGCCTCCATGATTTTCCCTACTACTGAAGTCAGACTGACAGGTCGATAATTTCCAACTTCACTTTTAGAGCCACCCTTATGTATGGGAGATACATTTGCACTTTTCCAATCCAAGGGAATCTCCCCAGAGTCTAATGATGCTCGCATAATTAGCCTCAATGGTTCAATGCCCTCGCTTGCTGCCTCTCTTAAGATTATAGGGTATATTCCATCAACTCCAGGAGCCTTATTGGTCTGTAGGCTCGAAAGTTTTTTCATTAAATAATCTTGCGAAATTTCAATATCATTAATTACATATTTTTTAACTTCGCTCCCACAATTTCCCTTTGCCACAAAAGGCTTTTCATTTGTAAATATTGATGCAAAATAACTGTTGAGTTCATCTGCAACGGCAGCTGGTGTATTTATTACTATCCCCTTTCCCTTACATAAAGGACCGATCTGGTTTGTCCTGCTCTTCTTGGCATTTATATATGTGAAGAATTCTTTATCCCCCCTCTTTGCTCTGTTTGCTAGTGATTTCTCATAAACTGCCTTTGCCTGTCGAACCTTTTCTGTGGCTCTATTACACATCACCTTGTAGCTGTTATAGGCTTCAGTACTTTTTATTGTTCTGTAACCTTTCCATGCCACCTTTTTCTGCTCAAGTAATGCGGCAACTTCACTAGTCATCCAACTTGGAACCCTCCTTGTGGAGTATTTTTTTAATGGTATATACGCATTCAAGGCATCTGTGATTAATGTTTTAAAAGCGTACCACAGTTCAATTGTATTCATTCTCTGCGCGATATCTACCCAGTTAATAGAGGCCATGTAGTACCTTAAGGCATCGTAATTTCCTTTTCTGAAATTAAAACCCATTCCTTTGCCTTTTACTTCTGCTACCTCTCTCTCGTCATCATCCACCGTAGAACTCCGTGATCACTTCCTGCTACTGGTTCCTCTACTGTCAGCCCTGTTATGTCATCTGATTCATGTGTGATGATGAGGTCTAGGATATTCTTTTCTCTAGTATTTTCCCTGACATGTTGATACAAATAACAGTCATCTAGTTGATTTAAAAATTTTGTTCCCCATGTCGAGTTTCCTTCCCATTTACTCCAATCAATTAGAGGCAGATTGAAATCACCCATAATAAGGCATTGACGCTTACTTGCCCATTCCATTTGCATGTAGAGGCTTTTGTCATAATCTTCACAATCACCTGGTCTGTAGATTACTCCTACTCGCATTATACCTTTGTTTCCAACTATCTCACACCATACAGACTCTATACTAGCATGTGAGACGTCTGAATCCGGGAAAGCTATCGTCGCACTCAGGCTGCTTCTGATAAGAAGCATTACCCCACCACCCCTTCTATCTAACCTATCCTTCCTAAATACATTATACAAGCCGTACTGAAACTCATCATCCCCAATTTCCGGGTGGCACCACGTCTCTGTAAGCCCTATTATGTCCGCGTTACTTGTTTTAACCAGCAGTTCGAATTCGCTCATTTTATTGACGACACTTCGAACGTTACTGTATAAACAATTAAGATTTACTGTTCTTGTATATTTAACAACCCTAACACAACCCTTGAAGTTTTTTAGGCTCTCTTCCCTGGCATTAGCTACCCGCCCACGTGAAACGTTTGTGCCCCCAGAACATCTAGATAATACGTCCAGTTGGGGTAACAGATAAGAACTCTTGAGGTATGTGCAAGAGTTACTTTGACCAATATTATCAGATAAACGCGTGTCAGTATTACCCACATCCCCCCTAACTAGCAGTTTCCCTGAACCTTTAAGGTATCCTCAATAATACTGGCAAAAACTTTTGCACCACCTTTGTTTAAGTGTATCCCGTCTCTACAAAACAAATTCCTTCTACCTACAAGTGTGGGCCATGCTGATAGAAATTTACCCCCTAAAGCCTTGCAGATTCCTTCAAGTCTTGAGTTAATCCACAAGGCTCTTAACATATAATCCCTCCTATCGTGTCTGGGCAGAATTGCAGACACATAGACATTATGGCCTAGCTCGCGACAGATTTCAAATATTCAGGCTGTAAGGTTGGTAATGAGTATGTTACAGGGATTCTGAATAATGATTATGATGGACTGAAAGCAATATAAATAAATAAATAAATTAAGTAAAAATAAATTAAGGTGAATTTTTCACAGTACTAAATTTAAAATCTTTTCATATTTTTTCATGTAGACACACAAGAAGGGGGGGGAAATCATATTTTTAGTTTTATCAAAATCAATAAGCATTGTTTGATCGCCTTAACATATATTTCAGAAAGAAAATGCAGAAATATAATATACCTCAGTTTGACCTTCCCGGGCACTTTCTTCATGAGCTGCACAAATCTCCTAAAAAAAAAAAGTGAAATATACACAATAACTGCAGATGTTTACCCTGAAATACAAAAATCTTTTATGAAAAGAGCAAGAATATCATAATGCCGCATAATGTGCAGTTAACAGTCTACTTGAACTAAAGACAGAGAAAGATCATGTTCCCTTAAGAAGAATGTTGTGATAAACTAAAAAATGCATAACTTGGTTAGATGGTTAGTTGTTTTTGGATTTGTCAGCACATTGACAGCTATGTTCATAGTGCAACATTTCTTGGTTGTGGCTGAAATTGGTAACTTTTATAGTGAATTACTTTGTTTTATTCATTTACTGATTTAATCCCTTCCTTTGTAGGTATTTGCATAATGAGGTTAAGTCCCTGTGAATTTCATGTCAGTGATGAGAGCTAATGCTGTCACTATGTCTAAAACTATGATGGAGTTTATATTCAGATCCCACTCGCAAGTCGAGTGCAGTGAATTTCGGCAGAATCTTGCCACTCTGTAATAACAGTAATATTTTCTGTTTACACCTTCATGCTAATGCAATTGTTAGGTATTTCAAAGGTATATCCTTAAATCTGGATGGCTTTACACCATCCAGATTTAAACTACTAGGTGGAAGCTACAGCATGGCATCCATACTTCTCAGAGGAATGTAAGAACCTTCGATATTAGGAAATAATGCCTCTCATTGCATGAGAAACAGTATTTCAGTATGAGTCAGGTTTTTTTAGATTATAAGGGAAGGCATCACAGTGAGAAAGCCAATAGGTAATGCCCTAGGAGGCATTGCATCAGCTAGCAAATAATCTTGTTGCCTCTACTCTGCCAGCTGTGACCAGAAGTCTAAGTAGAAGAAGAACTCTTTATTGCATACAAAATGCTCTTACATTCCTCTGAGAAGTATGGATGCCATGCTGTAGCTTCCACCTAGTGATTTAAATCTGGATGGTGTAAAGCCATCCAGATTTAAGGATATACCTTTGAAATACCTAACAATTGCATTAGCATGAAGGTGTAAACAGAAGATATTACTGTTATTACAGAGTGGCCAGTGTTATTACTGCCGAAAAAGTAGTGTGCATAGGAAGGGGGGGGGGAGCATTTCAAAGAGGCCATGCTATGTCAAGGATTGGGGTATAAGGTGTAAAGAGGGGCCTTGCAACATCTACGGCACATATAAAAAATTCATCACTTCATAGATGTTCCTCTCCTCCTCCTCCCAACTTTTACCTCATCTACATCAATGTATCACAAATAACCAAACTAATGGAACAAACTTGTCTGCAAAAAGATCTAAATTCCTCAAAAACTTCATAATTAATTTCAGAAATAAGCAGTCTCAGTGATATCTACTTTCATCTGCAGTCTCCAAGTCCACTTACTTTTTCTGATAGAATCTCAACTATTAGTTTTCTTGTTCATCACCACCACTCATCTCATTTGCCTAATCTCTCTCCCTCTCTCTCTGATTCCCTCTGCTTTAAAGGTGGTACTTGTGCATATGTCCACTTTAATATTCCTTGTCAAAGACTTCCTAATTTGGAAATTCCTCATTCTATCAAATTTATTTGTTGCTCTATGATTTCACTCAACAAATCACTCAGAACTTTTCAACTTTCTTTCGCTCAAAATTAATTTTCTCTAGTGTAATTTTCCTAAGTAATTATCCTTGATGATATTAATAATCACAGCTCAGATCACAGCTTGTTGGCTGTGATCTGAGGTGTTGGACCCTCTGTCCCATATCCATTTTTACCCGTGCCTTTTGGCATTACAATGCCGCATGGAATGATATGCATGATGCTTTATATACAGGAAACTCTGTATTACACGATACTTCTACAAGACAGTTTTGCTCTAACATGATTGATAAATTGCAGCAATCCTCACACAACACGGTTTCACTCTAACATGATTAGAGAACTGCGACAAACCTTGATGGCATAACATGGTATTTTTGAGCATTTGGGGGGGTGGGAATTCTACTATTATGTTGGATGTAATTTTCAACATTTCCATTCTTTTTTGTGAAGTCTCATATTTTATTTTGTTGGGAAATTCCCATATTAGATTCTGTGCTATTGACTTGTGCTTGTTTGAGACAATAAAAAATTGTGACTTTTAAGTTTGCAGTTTGTGACTTTTAAGGTTTTTGTAAGGTTATTGTGGTTTTTATTTGATCGTTTATAAATTTTTCCAGGTATGTATTACTAAACTTTGTTCTTAACAACCACAATGGAATAATTTCTTTGTTGTGAATTAAATTCCAGCCCTAAATTATGCCTAAGGAACATAAAAAAGCTCTGCTCAAATGAAATTTTATTTCTCTAGAAACAAAGATACAAATTTTGGATCATCTTAAAAACAGGAGAAAAGGTATCATATATGTTGCATAAAGTTTAAATTTAAATGAAGCAATCAATTTAGAGGCTGATCTTCTGCTCTTTTTAAAAAACAGTAATCTGAATTTGTTTGCTTTTGCTTTTGCTTGATAGATAGATGTTTGTAAATTTCATGGTATGGAGCTAAGCACGTTTGAAGGTCCCTGTTGAACTTTGTGCTTATTTCGGTCGATGGATCGACATTCAAAAAAAATAAGATTCTAATTGCTCGGCTAAGTTTATGCTTTTTAGTGTAAAATTTGGAACTTCAGAAATTTCATTAGCATTAGCATTAGTAGAGGCATTTGATGCAAGAAAGCAAGCTTATGCAGCATCAGCCAAAAAAAAAAAAACCACTTCCACTTCACCCCTCTGTTCGTTCAATTAAATTAAATTTTCCTAGTGGTCAGGTGCACGGGTGCATAAGTATACGGGCCTTGAGTGACCGGGGTTCGAGCCCGTGGCTGCTGAATACGGTGTTGTTTCTTGTATTCTGTCTATCTTGTGAACTCCTCTGACCGTTTGGTTATCCCGGAATATAAACAGAAAATTTAATTTAATTGAACGAACAGAGGGGTGAAGTGGAAGTGGTTTTTTTTTTTTTTGTGGATGAAATCCTTTATCCACATCCCACCCTGTCCTTTTTTCTAAATCATGCTTTTCCAAAAAATGTGCTAAGACCGTTCAACTAGATCATACTACAATTCACATGCACCAAAACTTAAAGCTTCATTTTCTTCCTGCTCATGCTAAATCTCATAATAGCTGTCAACAAGTTTTTAATAAACGTGAAATTCTGTTGTAACAAACTTCAACGTACCAAATTATTTTTTTATACTGAAATAAATAAATAAATCTTTATTGTGAAGTAAAGTTACAGCACAATATCCCATCACGGCAACGAGTGCAGGGGGGGGGGTTCACATATAGCAGTTAGAAGAAAGCAGAATAAGTACAGCATACAAATACAAAATACAGCGAACACATACAAAAGGATACAAAATACCGATTAAAAATGCAAAAGAAATGCAAATACAGCATAAAAATGCGGAGCTAAACACAGATACAGAATACAAATACAACTCTGGTTATAATGAAATTAGTGAAAAAAAAGTAGAATCATTTATTAATTTAATATTCATATAATTATACATATACAATTTTCTAAAAAAAAAAAATATATATATATATATATATATATATATATATATATATATATACACACACAGATATTCAGTTAGATTAAAAAAAAAAACATACTTTATAATTAAAGAAAATTTACAATAAACAAAAATGAAAGAATGCAGTTTTTTTATTATTATTACATATATAATAACAAAGCAACTTTATTCTTTGTAAATAACAGTAAAATAAAACAAAATCTCAAAAAATAATAATAAATATATACCAAAATATCACATTGGTATTAGTTTTTCTTTAAAAAGACCATGATTTTTGACTGAGCAAGATTTGTTGCACAACTGACTAAATTTCAAAAGGTGCAAAACAGACTCCAAACATATTTGCAAATTAAATAGTTTATTGATTATTAACTACAGGCAGAAAAGAGGATTATTTCTTACACAAAATCAGATTCAATTAACTAAATAAAATTGCAACTGATGTCAACGTTTTGAATCTGATGAGAAACACTGATAGCAACTGTAATTTTATTTAGTTAGTTCTGCCAATATCTCGACTATCCAAACATTTCCCCGACTGTAGTAGGGAAATGTTTGGATAGTGGATACCATTACATTTCCATTTGATTAGTCAGCCACACTGTAGTAGGGAAATGTTTGGATACCATTACATTTCCATTTGGTGATTAGTCAGCCACCATTCATCTAGGGTGTTGCAATGACATGAACAGATCAACTACTAATATGGCATTCTATGATGAATCTCTGTTCCAAGTTGCTAAGCTCAGTGCCTCAATCAATCTATACCTGTAATTTGTTCATCTGATTACTTTTAGTTTGGCTACTCTGGTATTACAAGTATCATGACAGTACAAACACTGCTTCACAAGAGGTGGTTTTTGGAATGAAAAATTTTAGAAGATTGGAGCCTTTCTGTAATCATCTGGAACTTCTCTTGTCCCTTCACTTGTTCCTGTTCTAAAACATAAATTCTTCTTTTATATACAGAGTGTTTCAAAAATATTGGTACAAACGTTTAGGGGAGGTAGGTAACATCTAAAGGAATGCGAATCGCACAAAAAAATAAATAAATAAACTGCAGCCATTATCAACTCACTGCAGGATGGAAACCTCCTCAACAATTCATTCTGAGGGAAATGGACCATAATCTGCCACGCTGGTCCAGTGCGGGTTGGCAGATCAACCGTATTTAGCAGTCAGGGGCTTGAACCCCAGTCTACTCAAAGAGCATGTGCCACTGCACTCCCGCTCCTGACCACTTGGCTACAGAGCCCTTGCGAATCGCACAGGAACCCATAACCAGAAACGTCACAGGAAAATAGTAGCAGGGGCACAAGAAACAGAAATGACACAAGACAGTAATTAGTGACAAACATTTATTTGACATAATATTAGTACGAGATGGATGCATTTCATGATGTTACAACAGGTGGTCGAAGGTTCCACCACGAGATGCGATGCATGCGTGACACCAACGGAGCATGGATTGGCGGACACGGTCGAACACACCTGGAGTTTTTTTGACAGTAGTAGCAGCGTAGACGAGTCTCGCCACGAGATCCATTTCCATCTCCACAGGCGATTCATACACGATAGATTTGAGGGCCCCACACAGAAAGAAATCAAGGCTCGATAAATCAGATTAGCATGGGGGCCAGGCAATGGGTCCATCACGGCCAATCCATCGACGCCCAAAACACCTGTTCAAATGGTCACGAACACACCTTCCATAATGGGCAGGCACCCCGTCATGTTGAAACCAAATGTTGCGTCTCACATTTGCTGGAACATCGTCAAGTAACCCTGGTAGAACTTGTTCAAGAAAGATCCGATATTTAGCGGAGTTCATGCGGGATGGTAACAGGTATGGGCCAACTAAGCAGTCACCGACCATACCTGCCCACACATTTATTGCGAAGCGATGTTGTGCCGCATGGGGGCGCACACCGTGTGCCCACACATGAGCATTGTGCTGATTGAATAAGCCTCATCCGTTAACAAAACATAGGCTGGAAAATTCGTCTTGAACACTTTCTTGGAGAAACCACTGCCCAAAAGCCACACGTGCAGGATGATCTTGGGGGAGCATAACTGAATCCTTTGGAGATGAAAGGGGTGTAAGGAATCGTCGTGCCAGACACGCTGTACACTGCAACGAGACACTCCTAAGACAGAGGCAACGGCACGTGTGCTGGTAGTAGGATTATTCTGGACGGCATTCAACACACTTTCTTCCATGGCAGGAGTTAGTGTCGAACGTGGTCTGCCCACACTACTCCTGTTACCTCTAAATGACCCATAATCGCACAAATTTTGATGCACGTGTGCAAACAAACGGTGGTCCGGTACATGTCTGTCTGGGAAGCGTTCTTCATAAATTCATTGGGCGGCTCGTCCATTGCCCTCTGCTAATCCATACACTAGGTGCATGTCTGCCAGCTCACAGTTCGTATATCGATGCATGCTCTTCGTGCGGCGACTACTGCTTGAATGAGTAAACCAGAAATTTTCCCTCTTGCGAACTGATGAACAGCGCCATCTACCGACTTACAGTGACATTTCCAGTTATGGGTTCCTATGCGATTCACATTCCTTTAGATGTTACCTACCTCCCCTAAACGTTTGTACCAATATTTTTGAGACACCCTGTATATTACCAATATAGCTAAATCTATGAATTACAGAGAAATTTCATTCCTCAGTAACTGAGAAAATCTATGCAAATACCTCGTAGAAGTGGGTAAGAAGTATCATTCAATGTAACCTGGGATAAAAGTCAGGTTTCAGGGTAAACAGAGGAGGTCAGGATCAAATATTCACACTAAGAAAAATTAGTCGTAGGAGTTAAAGTCACAGGAATGAGAAGAACCTGTATTTAAGATTAGCTGAAAGTTATGAAAACTGAAAAAGCAGATGACAAAATTCCAAGAGATTGGATAGTTCAAATTTTATAAAAATAAGTCATTAAGGATAATCTTTTAATGAGAACAAAAAGTTTATATAAAAATTACAAATTTGCAATGGGGAGTGAAGAAAGCAGTACAAAATAGTTTAAAGTTAAACTTGGTGAAAGGTAGTGCTATACCTTAAAATTTCATTTAATGAAAGAATGTAAGTCACTGACAAAGTCTTGTCAGATACATAAATATTTATTTTATATGGATGATATTGTGCTGTTAAACATTAGCTTGAAAGACCTTTTAAAATCTCTGAATAAATTAGATACAATTGTAGACAATTTAGCATGAAAATCGATAATGCAGAAACAAAAGTTATGAAAACTGGAAGAGAGAAAAATTTTAAATGCAGACTAAATAAACAAAAACTGGAATAAGTTAGTAATTTTGTTTAGCTAGGAACAGTCTTAAATGAAGATGGAAGATTAGATATGGAAATAAACAACAGAATAAGCAAAACAGGAAGTATAGGAAGCAATACACAAATTTGTTTGGAACAAAAGAAAAATTAGCCAAAAGACATTTAGTTGTTTATAACACAGTTTTTAAGCTTAATTTAATGTATGGAGTTGAGAGGTGATAAAAAGTAAAGGGATTAATCAAAAATTATAACTTCAAAAATTAGAATTTTATGAAAACATAAATGAAATTAACAGATGAAAGCTATGACAAGATCATATTACAAATGAAGAACTAAAAAAAATCTTGGGGTAATAAATATCAAATCAAAGATGAATGATGTAAACTTAAGATGATATTGGCATGAAGAAAGAATGGCAGAAAGGAGATTTCTAAACAGATATTCAAAACAAAAATGAAGGGGATGGTGAATCAATGGTGTCAAGCAAACATTATTAGGTGGAAGTTTATTCCAGAAATTAACTGCCCTTTGGCTGAATGTGAATTGCTACTCATTTATTCTGCAACAATCTTTTCCAAATTAAATTTATGCCACGTTTCATCTCAGAAAGTGTAAAGATGCAATCATCATTTAGTTTACTTAAACTTTTAAAGCCTTATACACTTCAGTTAGGTCACTACATGGGTGCCTAAGTTCTAGAAACTGAAATTTGCAGAACCCCAGTCTTTCTTGGTTAAGAATATCCTTTTGCATTCCCAACTAATCTTGTTCTAGACTTGTATCTAGACTAGATCCATTTAATCAAAATTATTAAAAATTTACAAAAATCATCATTATATTCATGGCCAAGACAACTTACTTTACTTTTCTCCAGCTGCCTGCCTCTCTCTTCAGGAGACAGATCTTTAGTCTTTTCTATAAACTTTTGAAGAACAGAACCCTTTTCTTAGAGAGAGAGAGATAGAGAAGAAAAAAAAAATATATTTTTTTTAAATTAAAGAAAGCAGAGAACATATCGTTCATCTGCAAGAAGAGTGACACAACTCAAAAAGCTTTGTTTTTAAGTTTTATAGCATAATAAATGCAAAAGAAAGTGTATTTTTATCAAAGAAGTGTCACAAATAAAACTTTAATAATAGAAGGTAGAAAGAAATAACTATTAAAGCAAATACATGCATTACAAAAAGTTGCACTTAGAAATAAAAAGTGAAACCATAAAATTTATACAGCAATTATATTTTACAATTAATGTTGCCATATAATAAAATTATGAAAGCATGCAGTCTATTTAGTGTTATTGGTAATACAGAACAAGACTAAATCTCACAATAAGCATAAAAAATAGAAGGAATAATTGATTGTATCCTGGAAAAAATAATTACAGTCGAAGCTCTATATAATGACCCCATAGGGGGAATGAGAAAAACGGTCATTATATCGATCGATCATAAAATCAGCAACAAAAATCAATCATAAAATCAAAATCAGCAGCAAAACAAGTAAAAGCTTGAAAATTTTATGTAATGCTACTAATACAATATAGTATAATCTTATTTATAATATATACTACAGCAGGGGTGGCCAACAAGAGTCAATCGCGGCTTTAATTTTGGTCGATCACGACGAATATTAAATATATATATAAAAAATAGATTAGTCAAAATCTAAATGTTATTATTATTATGCACCCCACTGCATATGCTTCTTATGAATCCGTTGAACCATGTAACTACTTTTGTTGCCACACAGCCGCTAGGCTTCTCTTGTGAAAATTCACGCAGTTACGTTATGGAGAGCATACTGTATATGTTGAATTCTTATTTAGCTTATTTAATATTAATAACTGGGCGGTACTTATATATTAATTTAACACCCTTTCATTTAAAATAAATACTATGAAAAAGAGTGCAACATATCCTTTTTATCAAGAGTGGGAACTAGAATACTTTTTTGTAATGATAAAAAAAAAAAAAATGTTATTGTTCGATTTGCAATGCTTCCGTGGCTATACCCAAAATAGGAAATTTAGAAAGGCACTTCAACACTCCATAGTAAATATCAATCGAATTTTCTGCCTAATAGTGACATTGGAAAAAATAAATTTAAAAAACTTAAATCCAGATTACTTGCACAACAAAATTTCTTC
Source organism: Mastigoproctus giganteus (assembly GCF_048544385.1). Classification (NCBI taxonomy): domain Eukaryota; kingdom Metazoa; phylum Arthropoda; class Arachnida; order Uropygi; family Thelyphonidae; genus Mastigoproctus; species Mastigoproctus giganteus. Next base: position 172,858,044 of record NC_143582.1, on the reverse strand, counting down.
ATGAAATTTACAATCTAAAGCAGTAACTGCAGCATCCTTTAAAGTGAGTCATCTTCTTGCAAAAAAATGCAAACCATTTTCTGATGGTCAATTCATCAAAGACGTATTTTTAGGAATAACAGATTCTCTTTTCAAAAATGTTAAGAACAAAAATGAAATTAAAAGTGCTCTTCAAGATCTGCAATTATCTTGAAATACTGTGATGCAACGCATCGAAAAAATTAGTAAAAATGTGAGCAAACAATTGTGTGCTCATATTGCTAATTGTGTCCTTTTCTTTACAACTGGATGAATCTGCAGACATCAGTGATACAGCTGAATTGCTCGTTTTTCTTTGTATGGTTTTCAATGATTCTGCCACTAGAGAACTGCTGGGTATGGTTTCATTAAAAAAAACAAAAGAACTAGAGGTCTTGATATATTTAACGCATTTAAAAATTTTATTGAAAAAATTAAATTACCACTATTTAAGCTCGTATCAATAACAACAGATGGAGCTAAAGCAATGACGCAGCATCTTAATGGATTCATCGCATCATGCCAAAAGGATGATGAGTTCTCGTATTTTTTGAGTTACCACTGTATCATCCACCAACGAGTGTTAGCCAGCAAAAAATTAAATAAATATTAAGTGTTACGGACATAGCTTTCAAAATCATGAATTCCATCAGAGGACAATCTCTTCAAAGGAGACTTTTCAAAATGCAACTCAATATAAATGAACCAGATCTGATATCACACACAGATGTGAGGTGGCTGAGTTGGAGTAAGTTTCTACAGAGATTTCAAAAGTTGCTGAATGAAATTTAAAAATCTGTTGATCAAAGGAGAGATGATTATCAGCAGCTACAAGGTACGGAGTGGTTGTTTGTTTGTTTGTTATTTGTTTTTTTGGAGCATTAGCAACTAAGGCCATATGCTCCGGGATATGCAGTGGTCATTCCCTGACCTTTCCACATCCTCCATATTTGGTGGTGCCGGGCTCGAACCCCGGTCTAATCAAGAAGCATGTGCTACGCACTGCTGCTCCTTCCCACCTGGCTACAGAGGTGCCTGGAGTGGTTGTGTGATCTGGCTTTTTTGGTAGATTTTACCAGTAAATTAAGTGATTTGAATTTGCAATTACAAATAAAAAATAAAAATGTAGTGACATGATTAGTAGTATTTCTGCATATAAATATCAATTTTTGGCAATGGCTAAGGATCTCAAAGGGAAAAAAAATTGATCATTTTGCAAATATGCAATATCATTATCAGCAGCTACATTGTTCAATATATTTCTTATCCATTTAATGTCGACTTAGATATGAAACAAATTGAAGGGAAAAAAATTGCTGAGATTTTTTACATGGAGAAAATATTACTTGAAAATTAAATTATTACATTGCGAAACAATACCTTCCGAAAAGCAAGATCATCAGAAAAAGATTTTTGGAAATATGTTTGCCGAGAAAAGTATCCAAATGTAAAAAACTGCAGTGAACTTCTAAATTTCTTTTTTGGATCTGCCTTTTCATATTTTAAACAAACAAAGATGAAGACTCGCTTTACTCTTAAGGACTTGCATACAGAAGATTCTTTGTTGGCTTTATCACAGTATATTGCTGATTTTGAAACCTTGGAAGATGACATGAAGGCAGAAACATTATATAAATTAAAAATTTAAATACGTATGAATTTAAAATAAGAATTCTGAATTGTATTTAATTTTAAAATTTATAAACAACATTTTTCAATGTGTTAATTAACTTTTTTGACTATGTGCAATGAAATTCTTGAGATGGTAAATCGCAGCACATTTTGAATAAAAAAAGTAGATCGCATCACAAATTCAGTTTGTATACTACAGTATTAAACAAGAAAATTATGATTGTAAATTTTGCATTGATTGTAGAGTGCAATTGTAAGATTACAATTCAATTGTAAATTTCACGACATGTGCAATTTACAATTGAATAATCTACATATATGTATCAAGACCTACAAGAGAATTGTTTGATACTTTAACTTAATCTGTCAAAACATGCTGTTTCAATGGTAGAGATCTTTTAAAAGAGAATTATAAGCGCTCCTTGACTTATGTAATACTTGACTTACGAAAATTCTACTTTAAATATGGAAATTTATTTTGCATCCCATAGGAATAAATGGAGGTATTATGAAAATATCATAATTGAACCCAATAACACGTTTTTTTTGGTTATTCCTTCCAAGACTTCAGAAGTTGAAATTTTCGCTATATAACTAAGCTATTTAACTCTCTAAAAGGTCATTTTTATAATGGAAATTGTATTAGTTTTATATAAATTTATGTCAAATAAGCACAACACAAAATCACTTTTAACTAAAGGATGCATACATAAAACATGCAGCCAACACGTTTACAAACACTATTTGCCGACAGGAAGGGCTACGTGGTCTGGCCGGAGAATGCACTACACTATCATCGACTCCGTAGCCGAGTGGTCAGGAGCAGGAGGGCAGTAGTACACGCTCTTTGAGTAGACCGGGGTTCAAGCCCCTGACTGCTGAATACGGTCGATCTGCCAACCTGCAATGGACCAGTGGGAGATTATGGTCCATTTCCCTCAGCATGAATTGTTGAGGAGGCTTCCATCCTGCAGTGGGTTGATAATGGCTGCACTTTACCTTTTTATCATTGTTATCATATGTTCCATTATAAGAATCAATTTTGAATACCTTTGTGATATTTTTCTAAAGCGCATTTCTGAAGGTCACGACCATAAAACAATAAAAACAATTTACACTATCCGGTTTATTGGGGTAAATCAATTATTAATTCACATAAGCTTAATTAAATCACATAAGCTACACTGGCTATAGTGTGCCTAAACGGGTAGTAAACTCGATCTTATTGCATTTGCAATAATACCGATAACTGGAATTGTGTAGGTTTTTACATTATTATGGTGAAATATGTTTCTCCTTCACTGAAACCTTCAATCATATAAAAAACATAAATAAATTTTCAGAATCTTCTCTTCATTCCTATTTATTTATTTATTACAATGCTGAAGGGCAAGCGACCGATGGAAAACGCAAGTGGAGGCAGTGCTAGGAAACAAAACAAAATTGATCTAGAAATAAAGGCGAAAATGATTAAGAAGTATGAAGCAGGGAAAAGTTTGTCATCTATTGCAAGGGAAATAGGTCTCAATGCACGTATAAAAGAACATGTTAAAGGATCAACACATTCAAGATCCAAGGTCAACAGTAATCACAAAACAACGTTCAGGTGCTATATTGAATATGGAAAAGCTATTAATAATACAGATGAAAAATCAGATTCAGAAGCAAGTGCCCCTGAGACTAAATGGCCATTCAAGCAAAAGCAAAAGGTATTTATGAAGATATTAAGGATAAGTATGGCAAACCCCAAGCGAAGTTCATGGCAAGCAACGGGTGGTGTAATTGGTGCAAGCATCACACTGGTTTCCACAACGTTAAAGTAAAATTTTTGTAATTGCACACTTTTATAATTTTGTACACTTTTGAAATTGAAATTGTTGAAATAAACTTTTGAAATAAAATTTTTCCTGCACATGAGATAAAAAAAAAATTGAATAAATAATTCTATTTTCATGTTCATCAAACATTTCTTTTTTGCTTCAATCAAATTCGGTGCGCATAGTTCTGAGTGCTGCATAAGCCTTGAAGGAAATTTCGACTTAGGTAAAATTCAACTTGCATTGAGTTCCGCTGAATGCAACCCATAAATAAGTTAGGGAGCGGCTGTATGAAGGTGTGTGATGGCAGTTATTTTACTTGCACAGTTAGGCTGCGCTTGAAAAAAAAAAAAAAATTGACGTACAAGTTCTAACCCTTGATGAGCATCTTTCACTAAAACTTCTTGTTCAACCACAGTAGGTTCCTCATCTTCGTAACTACAAATTTCTGACGATTTCATTATGCCTGCAATGAGTTCCTCTTCATTTGTGCATATCCTGAAATATTCAATATCCACATCAACTTCTGCGTAATCTTTGAAGCTTAACGTTTCCTGTAAGTTTTGGTGATAATGCCCACGCTCAAATATTTCTTCCCTATTATCGGACTGTTCTTCACAATTAATAGAGAAAGAAGCATGCAAAACTTAACACACTGCATCAATCAAGGTGGTGAATCCACATGTTTGAAGCAGTTGGCAAATCACTTTTTCATCAACTTCATCCCATGCTGAAAGACTGCCTGCAGGATGTTGATTTTGCATTGATTTTTGCTTTCAAGACATAGCACAATTTTGTTTAGTAGCATTCTTTGGTAGTTTTTCTTAGACAACTTTCCTTCCATTTGTTTGTAGCATCTATGTCCATGGCTGCATTTTTGCCATACTTTTATGAAAGACAGGCCATGAAGAGTCTTAAATTTCTGGAACCATCCATCTGAACTTTTCAAATTCTTCAATATCCATTTGATGCACAGAAGATTCATCCTTAGCTTTTAAAAGTTTACCATTTATGGGAAAGTTTTCTGCACACATCACTATTAGCCATTCCAAAAGTACCTTTTCAAGATCCAGATACTTTGCCTTTCGTGCTCAAATCCTACCCAGTGCAGCAGATTTTCTCTAAACTTTCAATCTCTTCCGATCTTCCAGAATGGTGAACAGAGTACTCTTAGGAATGCCAAACTGTTTGGCGATGTCAGCCTTAGCACGCACAACATTATCTTCAGCTTGTAAAATCCTAATTTTCTCTGCAATTGGCAAAGCTATCCACTTTCTTGGAGCAAATAACCAACAAACATATGCTCTAATTAATGAAATTAACTTCTAGTTGATGTTCATTTCATTACCGCAATGTGAGAAAAGAGAGAGTGAGAAATCTTAACAAATAATTTCTCACAGACAGGCCGCAAGCTCGTCAATTACTTCAATATATTTGAAGCTTTCTGTCATTTTTCAACATGAATATTGTAATAAAAAAGTAAAAATTCAGATTAAGAGGTAGAAATTTATTGTCATTATAGCGAAATCCTTTTATTTTCAAAGTTGTTATACTGAATGTAAAATAGCATTAGGTTAATGAGAAATTGGCTGGGACCAACCACATAGGATGTTATAACGTGTTGGGACGTTAAAGAGGGTTGCCATAAAGAGCTTCTACTGTACTATTAAATGTATTATATATAATACATTTTAATGACATGATTTATTATTAACATGATTTATTATTAACAAAGTAATAAAATAAGGGTTTGTACTGGACTGCACAGGAGTCATTTGCACATGTACTGAAGCCTCCTCACCCATAGACATTTTCTGATGTGCCATTAAAACCCAAACAACCAATCAAACAACTATAGACATTTGTCTCCCTCCATGACTCCAAATGTTGCCATCACACTCTTCACAATTAACCAGGAATGCCCTTCCACACCCTAGCTGAATTGAGGGGAGCCCAACAAATCTTCCAGTACAGAAATAATCTGCCTGATCACAGCTAGGGACAGGAACAAAGAAGCTACTCTGCTTACTAAGAACCCAGTCATACAATACAAACAGCATAACACCACAAAAAACATGATACCCACACAGCACAGATGACTAGCTACAGAAATTTATTGTTTGATCACAGAAAAATATGGTGGATATGAGGGGAGGACCTCATATGCTGACAAGACAAAAGAAAGAACACAACTACTCCATCAGAAACTCTCAGTTAAATTTCGTAATAACATTCTAAATTTAATGTATATGGCAAAGGTTACTGTACCAGCATGAAAATGTTACATTTGTGTGCCGAGAAATAAATGATTTGGTAAGAGATTTTTGGTCCTCCAAAATCTTCTGCAGAGAGATCCCAGGATCAAAGTAGACAGTCATACAACACAAACAAGCTAAATGCCTACTCCCCTTGGGTTGGCATTTTCGGTGAGGTACCATGGTAAAGAGGAAGAGATCATTCTACACTGTTTGGAGGATTCACCCATCTACTTCAACAATATATTCAGATTACTGATGACCATAGGCACTCAGTATATAAACATATTTTGTGGGGACTGTTCATCAGTTGTTGTTGTTTGTTAGTTGTTGGCACATCAGTTTCTGTGGCCATAATGCACCTCCCAAAGTTTTGCATTTTCTACTCTGATCTCTTGCAATTGATGTTCAAATAAATGACCGATTAGAAATTATTCACAATGTATTTAATGGAGAGAGGGAGTTTGATTGTATAAGTCGATTTACAGTGACTTTTTGCTTTTTAAATCTGATTATAAAATGTATATTATTTTCTTCAATTAAAATGTTTTTCAGAGTAGGAGCGTCTTGAATTTTAGTTACGGATTTAAAAGCTGTTTTTCTTTCGTTTGTAAAGGCTGGACAGTCTAGTAACAAATGTTTAACTGTTTGTTGCACATGGCACTGATTACATTGGGGCGGTTCTTAGGCTCTAAGTAGATAGGGGCGCCTCCGTAGCCAAGTGGGCAGGAGCAGCAGTGTATAGCACACGCTTCTTGATTAGACCAGGGTTCAAGTCCGTGACCACCAAATGTGGAGGATGCGGAAAGGTCAGGGAATGACCACCGCATATCTCCAGAGCAATATGGCCTTAGTTGCTAATGTTCCTAAAAACCAAAAAAAAATAACTAAGTAGATAGGAATGAGTAAGATATGTATGTCCTATCTTTAACCTGGCAAGGATTACTTCTTCCTTTCGTATATTTCTTTCGCTGGACTTCCACTTCTTTAAATCTGGTTTAATTTGATAGAGTTTATTATAAGTTTGCTCGCTCCATATTTTTTGACATTGTTCGTTGCTGTTCATTTTGATGTTATGCCTGTAGTCTGTATATGGTACTTCGGTTAAAGAAAGGGTGCCTGTTGTCGTTTTTTCTGCATGGTCAGTTTCTTCGTTCCCTTTAATTCCTGTATGTCCAGGGATCCAACAAAAGATTATGTTTTGTTTTCTTTTAAGGAGCTTGTTCAGTCGCTTGAATTTGTCTTAGAGTTGGATGGAGATTCTTTCTGTCGCACTGTACTGTTTGAATTACACTGAGAGAGTCCGTGAAGATCAGACTATAGGGTAACCTTTGGTGCCATATTCGGTCTATTGCTAACTTCACTGCCTGTAGTTCAGCTGTAAATATGCTACATTCTGTTGGGAGAACTTTGGTTATAGTACTAACACAGAAAACTGCTGCCGCACCTACTTTTGTATCGGTTTTCGATCCATCGGCATATATTTGTGTATAGTGTGGATATTTTTCTAGATAGGCAGCATGCAGTAGTTGAAAGCTGTTTCCTGGTAGAGAATTTCTTCCCCAGTTAAGGAAGTAGGTATCACAGAATGGTAATATTGTATCCCAAGGAGGTCTTAGTACATTTTGTATGGCAGCTAGTTTGTTTAAATTAAGAGACCAAATTGGAAGTAGCTCCTTGATGCGTATGTTTGCTGGTTTATTTGCTGTTGGAAGTACTCTGTACAAATGTTCTCATATTGGTGCATATAATGTTTTGTACACAGGATGATTTGGGATATACTTTATTTTAGCTGCATAAGATAGTAGGAGTTCTTGTCTTCTGAGGTGGAGTGTAGGTTCATAGGCTTCAGCACAGAGACTTTGAACTGGAGAAGTACGAAACGCTCCTAGGGCTATACGTAGTGCATTATGGTGAATAGGATCTAACCATCTTGCAGAGCTATAAACTGGTGCCCCATAATCGAGTCTGGATCTTATCAAGGTTCTATAAAGATGTAACAAAGTGTACCTGTCTGCTCCCCACATCGTTGCAGATATAACTTTCAGAATATTCAATTTTTTTAGACAGTTTGTTCTAAGACATTTTAAGTGATCTAAAAAGGTCAGTTTCTTATCAAGGGTTAGTCCGAGAAAAATTTTGCTGGATGTTATTGGGATTAGTTGTTCTCCGAGCTTTAGTTCTGGGTCTGGGTGCAAGTTTCTTTTCCGACAAAAGTGTATTCCAACTGTCTTTTGTTCAGAGAGTCGAAAGCCATTGTTTTGGGTCCATGCTATTACTTTATTGATTGTTGTTTGCAGTTGGCGCTCTATTGTTCACATATTCTGCGAGTGACAAGAAATGCTGAAATCTTCGACATAAAGTGCTGCATCTACAGTACTTGGTATTTGTTCAGCTATTGAGTTGATTTTTATGGCAAAAAGGGTAGCACTGAGTACTGATCCCTGTGGTACTCCTTGTATAAAAACCTGCAATAGTGTGGTTAATATCCTAACTTGGAAAGTTCGTTGTTGCAAAAAATTATGGATATATATTGGGAGATGTCCTCTCATTCCAAAGTTATAAATGTCTTTAAGTATTCCATATCGTCATGCTATGTCGTATGCCTTTTCTATATCAAAAAATACCATTACTAGATGTTGCTTTGTTATGAAGGCATTTCTTATGTTGTTGTCTGCTTTTATCATTAAGTCTAGAGTGCACCTGTTCTTTCTGAAACCACACTGAGCTGTGTTTAGTGAGTTATGGGTTTTTAAAAACCACATTAATCAGGCATTTACCATGTTTTCAAATATTTTTCCAAGGTAACTAGTCAAGGCTATTGGGTGATAGTGGTTCGGATTTGTGGGATCTTTATTTGGTTTTGGAAAGGCTAAGACTATTGCATGACACCACTGATTTGGAAAGGAATTTTCTAGGTATATCCTGTTATACAACAAGAGTAACGATATCAAAGATTTCCATCTAATTGTTGTACCATCATGTATACTATTTTATCTGGACCTGCTGAACTTTGCCTCATCTCTGAAATGGCTTTATGAAGTTCTCTGAGAGTGAAAGGTTGGTTATAGGTTTCTCTACTTTTACTGGAGAAATTTAATTTATATGTGTCTGTATTTGCTTTATGTTTTTGGAAAGCTGGTTCACAGGAGCTACTGCTTGATATTTTTTCAAAGGTTCTATCAAGAGCATTGGCTATGTCTTCAGGGTTTGATATATCTTTTCCATTCCATTTTATAAAAGGAGGAGAAATTCTTTGGTATTTGTTGTTTATTTTATTTATTTTGTCCCAAACCTTCCTGCTGTTTCTAGTAATTGTAGATGCAAAACAAATCCAAGATTCTTTTTTACTGATCTTAGTAATGCATCTGACATTTGCCCTTGCTTTTTTGAAATGTATCTAGTTAGTTGTGGTAGGGTGTCTTCAGAAATTATTCCATGCCTTGTTTTTCTCTCGTTTTGCTAAAGTACATTCAACGTTCCACCATGGCTTTGGGTGTATGGGGAACTTAGAAGTTTTTGGTATTGTTTGTTCTGCTGCATGGAGGAGTTTATCTGTTACATATTTCACTGCAGAGTCAATTGAAACTTGTTGTATTTGTTGTTGTTCTAATATGGCAAGGTGTTTATATCTTGCCCAATTCGCTTTATCTAATCTCCACTTTGGAGTTTGTTCTGGTTGACAAGGGGTCAATTTGTTTGAAGTAATCTTTACTGGAAAATGATCGCTACCTAGTGAATCATGGTGAACTGCCCACTCTAGTAGAGGGTATAATGATGGAGTGCATATAGAAAGGTCTATTGCTGTACTAGTTCCTGTGGGTACACGTATATACGCTGGTGTCCCATCATTTAAGAGTATAAGATTGAGTTATCTAGTAGTTTTTCTACAATTTGATCTCTTTTATCTATGTTTTCATTTCCCTATAGAGAATGATGGCCATTCACATCTCCCATGTGAATAGATGGCTATACACATCTAGAAGACTACCAAGTCTTCTAGATGTGTATAGCTTATATCTTGGTTTGATGGTAGGTACATGGAGGCGATTGTTATATGATAGCTTACTGCAATTCATACTGCTATGACCTCTAGATGGGCCTGTAAAGGAACTTGCTGGGTAGATAGATATACTGGAGTTTACTAAGATTGCTACTCCTCCATGTGCTGTACTGTTGGTAATCCTGTCCTTTCTGTATATATTGTAATGTTTTAGTGTTATTTTATTCTGAGGTTTAAGGTATGTTTCTTGCAAACATAGACTAATCGGATTGTACTGCGATAGGAGATCGTGGATATCTTCAAAATTGCTGCAGAATCCTCTACAGTTCCAATGTAAAAATGTATTCATTATTGTTTTGTTAGTATTTTCAGCTTGTTTTCTTGAGGTTGTTGGCTTAGGGTTCTCTGTATTTTGTCTTCCTTTTTTTTAGGGAAGTATGGCTTTCTAGTATCCATCTCTTCTTCCTCTGCAAAAATTTCTAGTATTGTTTCTTCTGTCTGATTCTTTTCATCTTCTTCCACGTTATCCATTTTATTCCCATTTACTTCAGTGGTTCTATCTTGTTTTGTGGATTTGCTGGTTTCTCTAGTTAGTGGTATCATAATAGGTGTGTTTATTGCCTGTTCTGCTTTCAGTTTTGGTTCAATGAGCAGTGAGCATGTCCAATCTGAAAAGGACTTTTTTGGTGAGATCGTTACTTCTGTCTGTGTTTCTATTGTTTTATAAGTTTGTGTTACTTGTGCATAAGATGGTATATTTGTTCTTTGTGGTTGTATTGTTCTTTTAGCTTCTTGATATGTTACATTGTTTTCCACTTTATATTTCTGTATTCTCTTTTCTCCCTTCCACTCTTCACATTCTTTTGAGTAGGCATTATGTTCTCCTCTGCAGTTGGGACATCTTGAATTTTGTGTCGTGCAGTCTTGTTGGGTATGTTCTCGTGACCCACATTTTGCACAGATAGCGAAACTTCTGCATACTGCTTGAGAGTGTCCGTACTTCTGACACTTAAAACATTGGACAGGATTTGGAATGTATGGTCTCAGTGGGCAGTTTAGATATCCAGCTTTTATAGTTTTTGGTGGTTTTGGAGTGGTGAAGGTCAGAATTATATTCCTTGTTGGGATAATTTCTCCATCTCTTTTAATTGTTATTCTTTTTACTTGAATAACCCATTGATCTTTCAGCTCTTCTTTGATTTCATCTTCGGAAACGTTGAGGAGGTCCCATTCAGTAATTACTCCTCTCGAGGTATTCAGAGTGGAATGGGGAGTAACTGTTATTGGAATATCTCCAAAAGTTTTTGTTTTCATTAGATGTTCAGCTTGTTTTTGGTTTGTCATCTCTACTAGCAGATCCCCTGACAGTTGACTGTTTTAGGGGAACTAGCTATGCTTTCGAAAGTTTTTTGAATTCAAAATGGCAACAAACTTCCTATGGATTGTTCGTTCTTGGAATGAATAATTAAGAACAGCAGTGCAACTAGAGGGAGAGTCTCTGTCTTTTGTCACTTAGATGTACCTGAACCTATTTCGTCTAATTTTCTGCTAGTTTGAATAGCAGAAACACAGTCTGTGCTTGCCATGTTTGCTCCTTTTGGCCCTTGGCTGGAGGACTTTTCCACCAAGATTTCCAGCCCTGCCACGGGGAGGCAGGAGCAGTGCCGCTAGGAGGCCAAGTGGTTGAAGTGTTAGTTGGTTAGTACTACTAAAAATATATGAAAAAGGAAAAGAAAGGTGAATTTCCTTTCTGCGTTCTGACTTGTAGTTTTCAAGTACAGAACTGTTTTTAAATGAACCTGTTGAGAGAAAGACAGGAACTTAAAAATAACGTTATTCACTTATCAATAGCACTCTAAGTTGCAATAATGTTGCGCTTGGCCTCAAAAAATGCTCGGCACCTGGAACCCCATCAGTTCTTCCAAAACTAACTAGCCTGAAAGATATTCTCTTTAAGGGCACATGTATGTTGTTGTAGGTTTTATGGCACAATGTCAAATAAAGGCCATTATGTGCCAAACAGGAACATTTATGATTCTGTTCCAATTGTACATTTTGTTCACTTAGAGGTAATATACAAAAACTTATAACTCCTTAATAAAGTAAAATATGAAGGTATAATTGACTACTAAGATTTCAGCAAAGCATAAGCACTGTTCCACATGAAAGCCTCTATACAAATTGGGGTAGTGCAACAATAGAAGAAAGTTACTCGTACAGTTAAAGGGATGACTGTGTAACTGAAGACCAAGGATGGTTTCCAATGGGCACTACTCCTCTTGGAATAATGTCATTAGTGGCATCCTACAGGGTCAGTACTAGGCTCCTTACTGTTTTCAGTAATTATTCACGATATGATGAAGAATGCCAACCTTATTGTCTAAGTTTGTAGATGACACACAGGTTGATAGAGTGCTTAATGACAGAAATCAAGGCATACTACTGCAGCAATACCTAAGAATATTAGGAAAATATACATGATTCTTGCTTATACTCCGACATGACTACCAGGTCAGTGAAGTTTACAATAAATCATTGATCGAAATGTTAATCATATTTAGTAGTCACGGGCTTGAGCCCCGGTCCACTCAAAGAGTGCGTGTTACTGCACTTACGCTACTGACCACACGGCTACGTCAAGCCCAAAATGAACTGAGAAGTGGCAACTGAGGTTTAACATTGATAAATGCATGGTACTGCATATCGACAGCAGTAATCCCAGAATAACACACCAATTAGGTAATACCACACTTAAGGTGGTGAAGAATGAAAGAGACTTGAGGGGTAACTGTACAGTCTGACATGAAATTCTCTGAGTGGCGCAGACAGGCTGCTAGAACAGTCATGAAGTTATGACATACAGAAACTTTGCCAGCAAGGATAACGAGATGATTATCACAATGTATAAGGCAATAGTTGTGCCACAGCTTTAGAGTAGTGCAAACAGGTCTTGAAGCCTCATTTTTGGATATGTAGCTGTTGAAATGAGTGCTGAGAATAACAATAAAATTTGTCAGGGAAAACAAAAGAGCACTCTTACCACAAAACTTTGGTTCTGCAAATTGAACATTTGGAACATAGGTTTAAGATTTTAAAATAGATTGAGTAAACTTAATGATGATGGTATTTGTACTCTTTCTTGGACAATGCACACAAGAAGGCATAACCTGAAAAAGAATAGCTGCATAATAAATGTGTGAAATTTTGGTTTCAGCCAGAGAGTAACCTGGCTGATTGTTGGAACAACCTACCAACTGGAATTATGCAAGTTAGTAGTTTTAATAAATTTAGGGAAGAATTAGACATATTATTAGAGGGGAAAGAGAGATGAGGTGGGTAATTCACCCACACAGCAATTGGGTAGTACCACAATCAAGGTGGTGCAGCATGAAAAAAGACCTAGGGGTATTTGCACAGTCTAACATTATGATCACTAAAAGGTGCAGAGAGGCTGCTACTCAAGAGGTTCTGTCAATGATACACAGAAAGTTTGCCAGCAGAGACAAGGAAGTGATTATTCTCTTATTGTATAAGGCAGTGGTTAGGCTGCATCTTAAGTACTGCTTGCAGGTCCGGAAGCCTCATTTTAGGATGTGTATCATTTGGAAGTACTGAAAAGTGCAACAAGATTAGTCAGGGCCACAAAAGGGTTACCAAGAAAGACTTCAGTTCTATAAATTTTTGCACATGAAAACCAAGTACCTGCAAGGATACCTGAATGAAGAGTTTAAGGCTTTAAATGGACTGAGTAAAGGAAATACTGATGGCATCACTACCCTTTCTTAGACAACACACAGGAGACAAACTTAAATTGAAAAAGGATGACTGCAGAACAGATGTGCAATAGTCTGCTCTCAGCCAGAAAGTAATTAATTTTGGAATAAACATCCATCTAGTGTTCTGGGAATAGATAGTTTGAATAATTTTTTTTTTTTTTTTTGGCTGATGATACGCTTACTTTTTTACATCATTTTGCAATTATTAATACTAATACTTTTGTAATGATTTGAATGTTCTTACATTAAACTATAAAAGCCCACTGTGAGGTTAGGAATAAGGTACAGATAATATTCTAGCAGTCACTGACCAAAAGGAGTGTGGGGTTGGTAATCTGAAAATTTTAACGAAATTTTAAGGAGAAAAATGAAGTCCACTCTTGTATAAAGTGCATGAAGTGGTTGCAGAAAAAAGATAACGATAAAATGTCACTGAGATGGTAAACCTCCTTTCAGAACATAAATTTATCCTTTTCTCGTCAGTTACATAATTTATTTAGGATAAAGTTATGTCTGAAAGAATGAATTATTGAGGAGGCTTCCATCCTGCAGTGGGTTGATAATGGCTGCACTTTACTTTTTTTTTTTTTTATGTCAGAAAGAAGAGTTCATCTCGCTGAACATTTCATAGTTATTTTTTTACTCCAACTTCACTTTATACAAGGACTCCAACTTCACTTTATACAAGGACAAACTTTATCTACCTCCTTAAAATTTTCAGATTTCAACCATCCTCTCTCTGTTTGGTCAATAACTGCTAGAATATTACATATATGATCCTTATGTTGCCGGGTAAGCAATCAAGTTACAACTATTGTCAAGCATAATATGTGAGTGTAAAAGGCAACTTCTGTGTCACCTTTTTACAGTCTCTTATTCCACTGATGTTTTTCCTTCTGTTTGGAAATTTGTTCACATACAACCAATTTCTAAAAAGAATGACAAATCCCTCTCATCCAATTATCATCCTGTTGCACTTCTATTCTTTTCAAAGTAATGGAGAAATCCATTAACCATCAACTTCTATCTTGAAACCTTCCATCTGATCAATAATCGCCAGTATGGATTACATCAGTGCCGATACTGGTGATATTTTAACTTATGTTACCCATCTAAGGATTTCGCTCTTGACAATTCTGAGACTTTTGATCATGTTTGGCATAAAGGCCATCTTAAGATGCTTCCACCTTATGGACTGCCAACTGTTTTTTTTTGAAATTGAGTATCCACTTTTTTCTCTGACCACTCTCTGTAAGTGATGGTAGATGGCTCTCTGTCTCCTAACTTTTCTAATACTGGTGTTCCCCAAAATTTGGTTCTTTCTCCCACTGTTTTCCTCTTATTTATTAATGATCATTCTTCCACTCACTGGAAATCCTATCCACAGTTTGCTGATGATAGCACATTGAATTCCACCCTCCAGTTTAAGAAACCTTTCCTGCACAAACAGCATCAACATTTCAAATAACCACCACCAATACCTTAAACGCTGATCTCCAGGTAATTCTCCAATGGGGCAAAGGTAACTTAATTATTTTCAATCCTTCTAATTTTTCTGGAGGGATGGGATACACTTAAATAGAAAGGGTGCAAGAATATATGCTGATGCTATCGAGGCAGAGTTAGGTGGGTCGGAAAACTGCTAGCTTGGGGGGATACAGGGACTAACAGATTAACAGTAGTCACAGTCAGAGGTGAAAGTGATTCTTGCACTGCTTCTATTGAAATGCAATTGAGCAGCAGCCTAGAAAGCAAAGAATGGGGATTTCCAGGACTACTGAGAGTCATAGTGGAACAAATAAATACATGGGCTGTGTTAGAGTAACTAAGAATAGAAACAGGTGCATGTATACTTGTGTGTACATCAATGCTAGGAGTATTTTGATACTGTTGTACATTTGATACTGTTGTCTGCTGCACAAATTGGAGCAGTGTGGCATTCGAGGCAAATTGCTTACATGGATAAAGGGATGGTTCAGTGGGAGAAGTCAGAGAGTGGTAATCAATGGACACTGCTCTTCATGGACTAATGTTATCAGTGGAGTCCCCCAGGGTTCAGTGTTGGGTCCATTGTCATTTTCTGTATTCATTAATGATATTGATGATGGTATATCAGGCTTAATGTCCAAGTTTGCAGATGATACAAAGGTCGGCAGGGTTGTTAATGACACTAATGACAGTACGCTGCTGCAACAGGATCTAGAAAAGTTGAGTAGATGGGCTTAGAGGTGGCAACTGAAGTTTAACACTGGCAAATGTAAAGTACTACATATGGGATCCAGTAACCCTAGAGTAATGTATCAACTGTGTGGTACTACAATGACAGAGGTGGAGAGTGAAAAGGACCTGGGGCTAATTGTGCAGGCAGATATGAAATTTTCTGAGCAGAGCAGACAGTCTGCAAGAGTAGCGCACGGTGTCTTGTCAATGATATACAGGAATTTTTCTAGCAGGGATAAGGAGGTGGTTATCCCCCTTGTATAAGGCAATGGTCAGGTCACTCCTTGAGTACTGTATACAGGTCTGGAGGCCTCATTTTAAGAAAGATGTAGAGCTTTTGGAACAAGTACAGAGAAGGGCAACAAGATTAGTGAATGGAACAAAGGGTTGCTCTTCAGAAGAAAGATTTAAATTTTGCAAATTACAGTGCCTGGAGACTAGGCACCTGCGAGGTTATCTGACTGAGATGTATAATGACTTGAATGGTTTGAGCAGGCTCAATGCTGATGGGATTCTTCCTCTTGCTGAGAATAATCACCTGAGAGGGCATAAATTGAAATTGAGGGAAGACAGTTGTAGGATAGATGTGCAGAAGTTGCCTTTAGCCAGCTAGTGGTTGATTGCTGGAACAAACTTCCATCTGCCATTATAGAAGTTGATAGCTTAAACAGATTCAATTTCATTAATAAATATCAATTCCATCATCAATTTCATTAATAAATACAGAAAACAACAATGGACCCAACACTGAACCTGGGGGACTCCACTAATAACATTAATCCATGAAGAGCAGTGTCCACTGATTACCACTCTCTGTCTTCTCCCAATCAACCATCTCTTTATCCATAGCAGCAATTTGCCTCCAATGCCACACTGCTCCAATTTGTGCAGAAGTCTTTCATGTGCAACAGTATCAAAAGCCTTTCTAAGATCCAAATATATATAAAAATTATTCTTTGCATCCAGTTCCTTTGTGACTACATCATAGTATCCAATCAAACTGGTCAGACAAGACTTCCCATTAACAAACCCATGCTTTCTCCGAGCTATAACTGAAGTCTTGTCTAGATGATCTTGCAATGCTTATTTAACCAGTGCCTCCATTAATTTTCCTGGAACAGAAGTTAAACTAACAGGTCTGTAATTACCTGTGTCTCCCTTTGATCCTCCTTTGTGGATTGGGGTCCACAAAGGAGGATCAAACATTTGCACATCTCCAGTCCATGGGTAACTTCCCTGAGTCCAAGGAAGCTCTCATAATTATGGCTAAGGGTTTGCTTACTTCCTTTGCTGCCTCCTTTAATATAACTGGATAGATTCCATCCACCCCAGGTGCCTGTATTATGTTTACCTTCAACAATTTCTCCTCCACTTTACTCTCAGTTATTATCTAGCTTACTACCAGTTGAATACACCACTGGAATTCCCCTCCCCGAATACCGTATTTCCCCATGTATATGACGCTCCCATGTATAAGACACACCTTAATTTTGGGGCCCGAAATTTGAAAAAAATATGTATTACATAAAATTATTGAACTCAAGTTTTATTCATCATAAAATTCATACAACTCCTCATCACTGTCAAAACTCCCGTCCATTAGCTTGTCCTCATCTGTGTCTGATGACGAATCACTGTCTTCATATATTGCCTCGTCCTCAGTTCCATCTATGGCATTTGAAATGCCACACTTCTTAAATGACTTGACAACGATCTCAATCTTGATATTATCCCAGGATCTTTTCACCCAGGTACCAATTTCTCCTATAGTTGGTTTCTTCACTCTTCCTGCTGGGGTAAAATTGTCCCCAGAAGACTTCATCCATTGGTTCCATTCGTCTCTCATGGCAGCTTTGAAGGGTTTGTTAATGCTGACATCAAGTGGTTGGAGCTGGGATGTCAAGCCTCCAGGTATGACGGCAAGTTTTGTTTTTTGCTCTGTAGCAATCATCTTTGTGTTTTTTTGTTATGTGTGCCCTGAACTGATCAAGCACCAATAGGGGAGGTTTGCATAAGAGCCCACCTGGTCTCCTGCTCCAAACTTTCTCAAACCAGATCTTCATCCCATCCTGATCCATCCAACCCTTGTCATGAACGTGGACAATCACTCCTCAAGGAATGTCTTCTTTTGGCATTGTTTTGCATTTGAAAATCAGCATAGCCAAATCAACCTAACCAAATAGGAGACAGCTTGGTTCCGTCGGCACAACAAGCTAGAACAACTGTATAATGGCTCTTTTCATTTCCACTTTTCTTCACAGTTACAGTTTTCACCCCTTCTTATCAACAGTTCTGTTACTTGGGACATCAAATTGAAGGGAGGGACTTCGTCCATATTTGCAATCTGTCCCAACTCAAACTGATGTGTCTTCTGACATTGAATGACAAAACGATGAAATTCAAGGACCTTCTGCTCATAGCTTTCAGGCATCTTTTGGACAAGTCTGGTGCGTGTATGAATGCTTAGTCCATTCTGTTTTATGAACCTGAAGCACCAATTGTGTCCTCCTTTGAAATCAGTAACTTCTTTTTCATCAGCAATTCTTCTTGCCTCATGCTGAACCATCTTTATGGACACAGGAATTCCAATTGCCCTTTGCTCTTCAATCCATATCTTCAATTCCCTCTCTAAATCAGGCCATTTTGCTGACTTGCCTCTCATGGCCTTCTTCTGCCGTGGCGTTTTCAGTAGGGTTTCTTCTTCCCATAGCCAGTCTCGGATTGTTTTCTCAGTTGGAGGAGGCCCAAACTTATGTTCAGCTGCACAATTTCCATTCACTTTTGCAAACTGGATCGCTTTTAACTTGAATTCAGCACTGTACGAAAATCTTTATGAGCCATTTCTGGGCAGAACGTGGCAAAACGTAACCTAATATATCAGTAACAAGTGCGAAACAATGGGCGCAAAGACAACAAACGCAGGAAATGCAAGTAAAAAAATCTACAACCACTGTATAAGACGCACCCAGTTTTTAGACCCCAAATTTTTCAAAAAAGGGTGCGTCTTATACATGGGGAAATACGGTAACTGATGTGTGAATGTAGATGCAAATTATACATTTAGTTTGTTAGCTACCAGAGCAGGATCATCAACAGTTGAACCATCGATATTAAGTCGACCAAATGATTCATCCCCTTCCTTCTAGAGTTTACATAAGTAAATAACTCTTTGCTGTTTTTCTTTGCATCCTTTGCCAAAGATTTCTCGTAATCTGCCTTTGTGACTTGGTTACAAACCAGCTTATATCTATCATAGGCTTCCGTGTCACCTGTTAATTTATATGTATCCCATGGATTTTTCTTCTCTGCCACATGTCTAATTAGTTCATCTGATATTCATTTAGGCCTAAATCTTGATCAATATTTCTTAGTTGGTATGGAAAGCCTAGTAGCTTCCAAGATTAATTCTTTGATTGCTTCCCATTTTTAATTTTTTGGTAACATCATCAGTTGGTCCCACCATATAGAATTTAAATGCTGTCTCAGACCACCATAGTCACCTTTACAAAAGCAAAAACTCTTCCCTTCACCCCTGATGGTAGTTATCTCTTTGAGTAAATCCCACTTCAGCACACCATCATCACTGCCACTTGGCACCTCCATAGCCAGGTGGGAAGGAGCAGCAGTGTGTAGTACACACTTCTTGATTAGACCGGGGTTCGAGCCCATCACCACCAAATACGGAGGATGCGAAAAGGTCAGGGAATGACCTTTTCCCGGTGCAATATGGCCTTAGTTGCTAATGCTCTTAAAAAACCAAATAACAAACAAACAAACAGCCTTTCTTTGTAAGAGCAACCCTTTGTTCCATTCACTAATCTTTCTGCCATTCTCTGTACTCGTTCCAACAGCTCTACACCCTTAAAATGAGGACTCCAGACTTGTATACAGTACTCAAGGTATGGACTGACCATTGCCTTATACAAGGGTATAATCACCGGCTCACTGCTAAAAAAAAATTCCTGTATATCACTGACAAGACACTATGAGCTACTACTCTTGCAGATTGTCTGCACTGCTCAGAAAACTTCATATCTACCTGCACAATTACACACAGGTCCTTTTTATTCTCTACCACTGTCAGTGTAGTACTACACAGTTGATACGTTACTCAGGGGTTCTTCTTCTTCTTCCAGGCAGATTGTTTGTTTGTTTGTTTGTTATTTGATTTTTAGGAGCATTAGCAACTAAGGCCATATTGCTCCGGGATATGCAGTGGTCATTCCCTGACCTTTCCGTATTTGGTAGTCACGGGCTCGAACCCCGGTCCATCAAGAAGCGTGTGCTACGCACTGCTGCTCTTGCCCACCTGGCTACGGAGGCGCCCTTCCAGTCAGATAGCTCCCTGATGAGCTGAATTCCACCAACAAATTCCTCCAACCGAATTGATCATGTGCTAAACAAGCAGCATCGCAAAGTGTCATGCCCACCAACAAATTCCTCCAACTGCATTGATCATGTGCTATACAAGCAGCATCGCAAAGTGTCATGCCCAGAAGTTCATTGATCCCATCCTTGCACCTAGTTGCAGGTCTTCCTCTGCACCTCTTCCCTTCGGTTTTTCCTTCCATTATATTCTTCAACAAAGTTTTCCCTTCTTACTATATGACCAAAAAACTTGAGTTTTCTTTTGTTGATGCCATGTTGTTGTTGTTTGGTTTTTAGGAGCATTAGCAACTAAGACCATATTGCTCCGGAGATATGCGGTGGTCATTCCCTGACCTTTCCGCATCCTCCGTATTTGGTGGCCACAACTTGAAACCCGGTCTAATCAAGAAGCATGTGCTACGCACTACTGTTCCTGTCCACCTGGCTATGGAGGCGGCTTGATGCCACGAAGAAGAATTTTAGGCCGCCAATTTTATTCAATACCCACTCATTTGTTCTTCGATCCAAGTGAGAAATATGCAGTATTCTCCTGTAACACCACATTTCAAATGCCTCATTTTCTTCCTGTCAACTCTTTTCAGATTCCATCCTTCGCATCCTTAAGTGGCAACTGGAAAAATTAATGAATCAATGATTCTCAGTTTCGTCTTTAGGGGCAGATCATGATCTCTCCATAATTTTATCAGATCAACAACCAACATTTTAGCAATTGCCTGTCATCTCTTTACATCGTTTGAGCAGTCACTATTTTTATTTATTCTTGACCCTAAGTAATTAAATTCATCAACTTCTTCGATATCTTGCCCATTAACCTTCACTTTACTGGAACCGAGATTATCACCAATCACCATAATTTTAGTTTTACACACATTCAGAAAAAATCCTTTTTTCTTACTTGCTTCACATACTCTCCTCAGAGTTTCTTTAAGATGATCCTTAGAAATAAAGATTAGCACAGTATCATCTGCATAACAAAGTTTGTTTATCTTCAGTCTTCCAATTTTGATGCCAGTCTCTAAATCTTCCAAAGCTTCACGCATGATATCTTCGACATAAGGATTAAAAAGGTGAGGTGACAAAATACAGCCCTGCCTGACACCGTTACCTATTGTGAAAAAGTCCTTGTTTCCCGTGTTCATTCTCACAGTTTCTTCCTGTTCTTGGTACAGTAGCTTAATCAGCTGAATTATGTGGATTGGGAAACCGTCATCGTTTCCCATAGTTTCTCACGTTGAACACAATCAAATGCTTTTGCATAACCTATAAAACACAAAACGGCTGAAACATTGAATTCTTTGCATTTTTCAATAATCAGTCTTCGATAGCTTAAGATCTGATCTCTGGTTTCTCTACCCCTTCTGAAATCTGCTTGCTCTTCTGCCATTTCTTCAAGTTTTCTTGAGATTCTGTTCAATATGATTTTAAGAAGAATCTTGCTAGTGTGAGAAATTAGGCTAATAGTCCTGTAATTTGAGCAGATTTTCAGATCTCCTTTTTTTGGTACGGAGATGAAAATTGATTTCTTCAAATCTGATGGCCACCGTCCCATTTCCCAAATTTTTACAATCATTTTATGAAAAAATTCAGCGCCCTTCGCACTTGTAGCTTTAATCAATTCCGCTGGGATTTCATCAATTCCAGGTGACTTTCCACACGTTAGTTCTCTGATGGCTTTTTCGACATCTTTCTTCAGTGGAACTGGTTCACACTCTTGAAAAGGGAGTGGCAAATCATAAGTGCCAGCAGGTGCTTGGAAGAGCTGCTCACATTATTTTTTCCACCTTCCTTTGATTGTGTTCTCCTCTGTTAAAATTTCCCCATTGGAGTCCTTAATTATATTAAGTTTTGGTTGGAACTTTTCCCTTCAGGACTTAATTACATCATACATCTTTTTAGTGTTATTTCGTTTGTTATGGTATTCGATTGATATAATCCTGTTTGTCCTGGCTTAAACAGCGCTTGAAGACTTTGCTTAGTTCCTGATACTCTTCGTTTCCTTGTACACCCTGGGCTTTTGCAGTTCTTCTCTGTTTGATAAGTTTAAGAGTGGCTTCTGTAATCCAAGGCTTCCTGATCTTTGACCTTTCTCTAATGTGTCTATTTACTGAATCCTTAATAATGCTTTTTTGTATTTTCCCACATTTCCTCAGACAGCATATCGTCATCTAATTCTAATAGCGTGTGCAAACGACTGCCTGTTTCAAGCATATAATCGTTTGGAATATTTTCTACATCCAATCGTCTAAGGAAAACCTTATTCGTGATCTTTTTCAGCTTCAGTTTGAGAACGATGTGGAGTAGCTGATGATCACTGCCACAATCTGCTCCAGGAAGTGTTTTTGCTGTGATTACACTGGAACGCCGCCTTTGCTGCATAATGATATATCTGATTCTTTGTTTTATGATCAGGAGATTTCCATGTATAGAGCCTTCTCAGATGCTGCTGAAGGAAAGTGTTACATATGACAAGACTGTTCAGATGATAAAATTCATTTAAACTTTCGCCCCGCTCATTTCTAGTGCCAAGACCAAACCTACCACATTCCGGACTAGAAGAAACTGTCTTACCTACTTTTGCATTAAAATCACCCATGAGTATCAAAACATCCTTTTTTGAGACCAGATCAAGAGCTGACTGGAGATTTTTGCAATAAATGTCCATATCTTTGTCTGTGGATGCATATGCAACTAAAACTGTGAGATTTAGAGGCTGGCTCTGAAGTCTAACCATCATCACTCTACTACTAATAGGATTGTATCCAAATAGAGACCGTGAACATTCCTTATTCAAAATGACAGCGACACCATGTTCTTTTACTTGCTCACTTCCAGAAAACAACCAAAAACCCACTTCCAGTTTTGAAATGACCTTGTCCTGTCCACATGACTTAGGTTGCTCTTAAAATGTCAATTTTATACCTATCCATTTTATTGATGACCATATCCATCTTGCTTTCTTTTAAACTTTTTACATTCCATGTGGCCACATTTACCTGCTCCTTTCTTAAATTTTGCAGGGCACAAAATGACATCCAGGATCTGGTTAACAGCAATTTTTGGAGTTGTTTTTATTGTGGTCTCTGTGTCATCAGATAATGTGGTGGTATGCCACTACCTAACACAGGGCAGATTTTGAAAGGGGCCGGCTTTAATCATAGGAAGAGTCATCATGCATCTCACGAGATGCTCAGGAAGAGAAGGTTGACTACAGCAGAGCCCTGCTTATTGCAGAAAGGCTGATTACAGCTGGCTTTCGCCTGGTTTCCAGAGGTCGTCGTTTATATATATACACATATATATATGTGTGTGTATCTATACAGATATATATATATAATATAAACTATAATATATCAAACACATATAATGCCACATATAATGCCTAATTGCCACACGGCAATAGCATTAACGTTGCAAGTGATAAATTGAAAATAATCATTTAGACATTTATATTAATTATTTAAAAACACAATATATATATATATATTATATATATATTTTTTTTTTTTTTTATTCAGGATATTCGCACAATTCATTTTTATTTTATAACTGGGGTTACTGCTTCCCATATGCAGTATTTGACATTTGTCAATGTTAACTTCAGCTGCCACCTCTCAGCCCATCTGCTCAACTTTTCTAGATCCTGTTGCAGCAGCACACTGTCATTACTGTCATTAACAACCTTGCCGACCTTCGTATCGTCTGCAAACTTGGACATTAAGCCTGATATACCATCATCAATTTCACTGATAAATACAGAAAACAACAATGGACCCAACACTGAACCCTGGGGGGGGGACTCCACTAATAACATTAGTCCACGAAAGAGCAGTGTCCATTGATTACCACTCTCTGTCTTCTCCCACTCAACCATCCCTTTATCCATGTAAGCAATTTGCCTCCAATGCCACACTGCTCCAATTTTGTGCAGCAGTCTTTCTAAGATCCAAATATATGATATCAAAATTATTCTTTGCATCCATTTCCTTTGTGACCACATCATAGTATCGCATCAAATTGGTCAGACAAGGCGTACCCTTAACAAACCCGTGCTGTATCTGAGCTATAACTGAAGTCTTGTCTAGATGATCCTGCAGTATTTCTTTAACCAGTGCCTCCATTAATTTCCTGGAACAGAAGTTAAACTACAAGGTCTGTAATTACTTGTATAACCCTTTGATCCTCCTTTGTGAATTGGTGTCACATTTGCACATCTCTAGTCCATAGGCACCTCCCCTCGAGTCCAAGGAAGCTCTCATAATTATGGCTAAGAGTTTGCTTACTTCCTTTGCTGCCTCCTTTAATATAACTGGATAAATCCCATCCACCCAGGTACTTTTCTTATGTTTATCTTCAACAATTTCTCCTCCACTTTCCTCTCAGTTATTACAAAATCATTCTAGCTCACTGCCAGAGTTTGGATTCACCTATGGTATTCCTCTCCCTGAATAACTCCTCATGTGTGAATGTAGATGCAAAATACTCATTTAGTTTGTTAGCTACCTAAGTAGGATCATCAACAGTTGAACCATAGATATTAAGTGGACAAATCTGATTCATCCCCTTCCTTCTAGAGTTGATATAAGTATAGAACCCTTTGCTGTTTTTCTTTGCATCCTTTGCCAAAGATTTCTCGTTAATCTGCCTTTGCCAGCCTAACCTCCTTTGTGACTTGGTTATAAACCAGACTATATCTATCATAGGCTTCCGTGTCACCTGTTAATTTATATGTATCCTATGCATTTTTATTCTCTGCCACATGTCTCATTAGTTCATCTGACATCCATTTACGCCTAAACCTTGAACAATATTTCTAAGTTAGTATGAAAAGTCTAGTGGTTTCCAAGATCTTTGAATGCTTCCCATTTTGAATTTTTTGGTAACATCATCATCAGTTGGTCCCACCATATACAATTTAAATACTGTCTCAAACCACAATAGTCACCTTTTCAAAAGAAAATTCCCTTCCCTTTACCCCTGATGGTAGTTACCTCTTTGAGTAAATCCCACTTCACTGTGATCACCGCCACCTTGTGGTTCCTTTATCTGCAGATTCTTAAATTCATGAAGAATCACTACTGATAATCAGATCAAGAGTATTACTCCCTCTAGTTGCCTCCCGAACATGCTGCTGTAGAAAACAATCATTCAATAAATCCACAAAAGCTTTGCTAGTAACGAACCTCAAACATAACCGACCTCAATAAAGTGTTGCTATGCAAAGAGGAGCTAATCAAGGCCATCAACACCTGCTTGATAAGAAAACTCTATTCCCACCTTTTGCCTAAAAATCGCCTCCTACTTCATCAGTGAGGAGCTGATGAAGTTGTACAACAGAATATTGCAACAGGGAGTTGTCCCAGTCACTTGGCTGAATTACAGGGTTGTCCCAGTTTCCAACGTGTAAAACCCCAACTCAACTACTGACTACAGGCCAATTTCTATTTCCTCACCTTCTCTCAAATGCCTAGAGAAGTGCATTTTCAAAGCAGTCAACAATCAGATACTTTCACAGTGACCTCAACGTACACACTATGCAATCTCACAAAGATCACCAATAACATGTCTATAGGCTCTAAATTTGAAAACCCTACAGGCCTGGGAACAAGGCTCTGTTTAGAACACGGCTTTGACTCAATACAGATTAATCCTCTCATGTGCCTACTGGAGAATTACTACAGTTTCACAGGCAATGTCTCAAAAGCACTAAGGTGCCTTCTGGGGCATAAAACTCGACCTCTGCAGATCACATAATAAAGAAACGGTCAGGAAATTTCTCTTCTACTACTTGAGCTCAATCATGATTATGGTATTGAAGTCTGGTCTGCAGCTCCTTTGTCCCACCTGAAGACACTCTGGGACCTAGAAATCCGGGTCCCGAAGTTGTTGTTGTTGTTTGTTTGGTTTTTACGAGCATTAGCAACTAAGGCCATATTGCTACGGGGATATGCGGTGGTCATTCCCTGACCTTTCTGCATCCTCCATATTTGGTGGTCACGGGCTCGAACCCCGATCTAATCAAGAAGCGTATGCTACGCACTGCTGCTCCTGCCGGGTCCCGAAGTGGGCAAACAGTTGGGCTCGCCTTCCCTATACGACATCAAGATCACAGCTCTGTAAAAATCTAAACTACACCCCAACCCAGCACTTGCCATAAGCGCAGAAGCTCACAATGGCACATAATCTGTGCTCCGTAGTTCACGACTTCATCAACACTTGGGAATTCGTGGGTAAAGCTCTCAGAAATCCTCCAGTGCTCTGCTCAAACCTGCAGAAGCGCTCGACTTTCAAGAGGCACTTTCTCAACAGCATCAAAACCACACTGAGCTCCACTGATATTGATTTTGATCT
This sequence comes from Mastigoproctus giganteus, assembly GCF_048544385.1. Taxonomy (NCBI): domain Eukaryota; kingdom Metazoa; phylum Arthropoda; class Arachnida; order Uropygi; family Thelyphonidae; genus Mastigoproctus; species Mastigoproctus giganteus. The sequence goes on along the minus strand of NC_143582.1, from coordinate 172,831,586 downwards.
GTGGTCCAGTGATTCAACCTACAGAGGAAAAAAGAGAAAATCCATATTCATGTACCATCAGCATTCCTGGAACTGTCATTAGAACTAATACTGACTCCAAGTAAAAGGTGTCCAGACTGACTCAATCTGGTCGATCAGGTTATACCTAGATCGTATTCCACGGTATGGCCCTATATCATCAGTATCTCAGAAGAACCAGTTGAAATGCAATTATATCTGTAACTCAAAACTGTTTAAGTTAATTTTATGTGGGAGAAAGCAATGAATTCACTGTGATCTATGTATTCTACGGATTTTCTATGTAAAGTCCAAAATTGTAAAATTTTGTGAATAAAGAATTTTATTATTATTATTATTATTATTCTGATGAAAACATATCAGGCTTAATGTCTAAGTTTGAAGATATGAAAGTCGGCAGGGTGGTTAATGACAATAATCAGAGTACGATACTGCAACAAGATCTAGAGAAAATTAGTTAATTGCAGTGCATTACATTTCAGGCATATTAAATTTTTTTCTTAAATTAATTGAATTATTTTTTATTTTTCTCTGATTAATATAAGTGAAAAGTAAATGCAGTTATCTTTTATCAATATTAATTAACTAAGGAATTTTGCCAGCAGGGATAAGGAGGAGATTATCCCACTCTACAAGGCAATGGTTAGGCCATATCTTGAGTACTGCATACAGATATGGAAGCCTTATTTTAGGAAGGATATTGATCTGTTGGAGTGGGTGCAGAGAAAAGCAATATAGGACAATTAATAAAACTTTACAGTTTTACATTCTCTAAACTTAGCTGTTCAGTTTAATTACGACTGTATGATATTTATTACTCTCCTCTCATACACTATTTTTTAAGTCTCTTTACTCTCTATATACAGTATATGTATTGCTTCACGAGTGACACCACATTTCATAATAATACATGTGAAGTGTGCAGGGACTGTCTGAAGCTAACAATACTGCATTAAAACTACATATAATCTATGAATTTCAGTTTTCCATACTATTTGTATGGAAAACCTGAAATTCTTTCAAAAAAAGTTTAACATCAACAAATGCAAAGTACAACATATGGGGTAGCAGTAATCCTGGAATAACATACCAATTGTGTGATACCACACTCAGGGTAATGGAAAATGAAAAAGACCTAAAGATAACTGTGGAGTCACATATGAAATTCTCTGAGCAAGGAAGACATGCTGCTAGGTCAGTTAATGAGGTTCTTTCAATGACATACATGAATTTTGACAGCAGTGATAAGGAGAAGATTATCCCACAATGGTTAGGCCACATCTTGAGTACTGCATATGGATAAGGAAGCCTTATTTTAGGAAAGATATTAATCTGTTGGAGTGGGTGCAGAGAAAAGCAATGAGATTAGTAAGGGGAACAAAATGGTGCTCTCCAGGTTTCAGTCCTGCAAATTGCAGCATCTGAAGGCTAGGCACTCAACAAGGAGATCTGATCGAGGTGTTTACAGCTTTGAATGAATTCAGTAAACTCTGGCTAATGACATCCTTCCCCTTGCTTAGACTACACATGGGAGGGACATAAATTCAAATTGAGGTTGCAGAATAGATGTGTAGAAATTTGCCTTGAGCCAGCAGGTAGTTAACTGTTGTAATAAATTTCCATCTGGTGTTGTGCAAGTGTGTAGCTTGAATAATTTCAAGGAAGAACTAGATAAACTATAAGAGTGGATGGACAGGTGATATGGGAAAAATGTTTTTTATGGATGATGCTGCATAAGCTGCTTTCCTATATCATTTATCACTACTAATACCATTCCCCTACAATCCCATTGGTTTAATGAATGCCAGAGTAATAAAATATTTAGTAAAATGAAATCACTTCTCAATCTCTCCCAATTCACTATATACCTTTATGTAAAAGTGTTTCATTTTAATGAATTTCATTCTAACAAAAATATCAGTTTATCACAATAAAAATTCATCCAGTTATGAAAAATAAAGTTATAATAAAAGTTTGGAAAAAGAAAATCCTTAAATAAACAGTTTAATTAAATTAATCATTCTTGGACCACATGAAATTAACAGCTCTAAAACTACAGCACATTATGTATTTAGGTAACTATTATTACTACCGTTATCATATAAGATGGAGTGAACTAATTAACAAGCCAACCAAAAATAAATTAAAATGTTAAATATAACAATGAAAGCCTACTTTTGCCTCTTAAAAGCCCTTCAGTCTTCTACAAAGTTGGCACAATACTGCAGGAATTGCCTATGTTAAGCAAAAGGATTACAGAATTCCACCTCAAAGACAAATGGAGACTCCCAAATAAGAAAACAATCAAAATCAAAAGAATTGAAAGACTAAGGGAATTACAGGCATTATTTCTTCAGGTCAGCACCCAAGCGTGTTGACCCCAAAGATCATATTTACATAGTGAACTGCTGAAAACAGCCAAATATTTACTGATGCTTCCCTATATGACCTATAACAAAACAAACAGAAACACTAACTTATCTGTCAAAAACATGAACTTAAGTATGGCAAGCCCTTTTCAGAATAAATTCAGAGACCAAACATATGAAATGTAAATTTTTGGATTGACCAAATAGCAAACTGACAAAGGTTAAACAAAAGTAAATATGCAAATAAAATAAATAAATAATAATAAAAAAAAACTATTAAAGAAAATAACCTAATTAAACAATATCAATTAATTAATAATAAACTAAATGACAGCATGGATTAGAGGTACACATACAGTTATGTTTTTAAATGGAAATTTTACTTTCATAAACCAGTATTTCCCAACCTCTGATCCATGGACTACTTGTGATCTGCATAACTTATGAAAATGGTCTACGGATCTTGATAATAAAATAGAGGTTTTTTTTGTGGCAGACAACAATCCTATTAACAGTGATGGGAAATACGTGTATGCCTGTTGGCAACCTAACATATACTACATTTGTGAAGTATGAGTACACATTACTGTATTTAAAAAATAGTTATTATGTAATATATTTGCATGCATAGTTTAACATATTTTTTTGTGGCCTCTACCACAAATGTAAAAGTGGTCAGTGGTTTTCAACACAAATATAAAAGTAGTTTGTATCTGAAAAAGGTTTGGGAAACACTGTCACACACATCACTTAGACAAAATGCATTATTCACAATTTGGCATATATTCACTAATAGAGACTTGCTAAATGACAATAAGTCAGTAAACAGCTGTCCTAGTGCTAACTCAGATTTTTAAATGTGTAGTGAATTCAATTTTCAGATGATGCTATAGAATTCAAAAGATATTAGCAACACAGGCCAAACCATGAATAAATAAAGCATACTAACTTTAATGTTTGCTTTATTTATGCAGGAACTAAGGATGAAGGAAATAATTCTAGATTTTTGCAAATCATTTGACTCCGTCCCACATGAGCAGTCACTGTATAAGTTAGTATTATGGATAAAATAATTAGGTTGATTGCAGAGTGGCTGCAGGAGAGGAGGCAGATGGTTATGATTAATAGTCACTCTTCAGACTGGGCTAAGAAGTGGGGTCCCTCAACGATTGGTATTGGAATCCTTGTTGTTTTTGATTTTCTTAAATGGCATTAATGTAGCAATATAAGGTATGATGTTAAAATTTTCAGATGATATCACAATTAGGAGAGTGGTTAATGAACACTGAAAAGCAGCACTCTTTCAGGAAAACTTTGATTGACCTCAAGAATGGTCAGAAAATTGGCAGTGGTTTTAATATAACAAAATGTAAGGCCTTATACTTGGGAAATAGCAACCACAAAATAACTTATGAACCTGAAGGGTTTGAATTAAAAAAGGCAGAAGAAGAAAGGGATTTGGGATTTATGATACACACAGACATGAAATTTATCAACCAGTGGAAACAGGCAGCAAGGAGAGTCCATGGTATCCCACTGATGATTATTGAGTATTTTTTTGTAGAGATAAGGATGTCATAATCACACTGTATAAGGTAATTGCAAGATCACACTTGGAATACTGTGACCAAATATGGAAACTACACCTAAAAAAAGGGATGCTTCTTGAAAATGGCCAGAAGAAAATAATATATAAATATCCCACTTTAAGATATTTATATATTACAGAACACTAGCAATTTTAAACCCAACAGCTCAGGACTAGGCATTCAAGGTGAAGTGGAAACGTATTCACAAAAATTTAGATATCAATAAACTTACTTGTATTTAATATTGACTAATGGCCATGGACCAAGTATTACTTATTTTTACTTGATTTGTAATGTATATGTTATTGGCAAAGTGTAGAATCAAGGTACTGTATAGAATGCCTGGCAGAGTATGAAAAAAAATTTTTTTTATAGATGTGTATTTTGGAAAACTACAATTTCCCTATGACACTGTTATGAAAGTAAATCACAGTTCATGACTTTTATAAGGGCATAGGGAAGAAATACTACTCTAAAGTGAACCACTATGAAATAAACTTTTATTTAGTTACCCTATGCTGTCATGTAAGGAATCATGGTTCCTGACTTTTATATAACAGCACTGAAGGAAACCCCTATACCTTGCTGTAAACAAACTGGAAGGTATATGAATTAACAACCTAAGTGAATTAGTATGAAATAAACGTTTTTTTTCCCATCACCATATGACACTTATGTAAGTAAATTACAGTTCTTCCATTTTTATATAAGGGCATGGGGGAACACTAGTATCCCCTGTTGAAATTAATTATAATATATATCGATTTTTGTTTTGTATCCATTCTGATTCATTTACAACAAACTATAGCGGGGAGACAAGTATTTCTCTCTGACGCCCTTGTATAAAAGTTGGGAACTGTGATTCACTTACACAGCAGTAGCATGGAGCAATTGTTTTCCAAAATCTATATTTGTTAAAAAAAAAAGTTTCTTCATACTTGGGCTAAACATTATATAGAATGCCTAGGAATTTTATACACTGCCTAGCAATCTATAATAAAGTCTAAAAGTTTATTTCATACTTTTCCAGGCATTCGATACAATGCCTACATTCTACACTGTTGGTAAACCATAGATTAAAAAACACTAAACTGAAACAATACTGAATTAAGACAAAATCTCAAACATATATAGGGTGTCTCAAAAATATACGGCATAACTTCAGGAATGAGTTCCTCGTATGTAGACAATAAAAATATTTTATATCAACATAGTTCCGGAAATGCTTGGTTTCTGAGTTTTGAAGGTCTGTCTATGACACTTCACATCACCTTATAGTAATTGTTCAAAATGTCCACCTTCTGCCTGAATATAGACCTCACATCGACATCTCATGGAGTCACGAAGACGATGTCAATTCCTGGCATGTTTCGTATTGTCTCACAACCTGCCACAATTTCGATTGTGGAGAGTTTCCACATCAGCTACAGGAGTCGAATACCCAAATGACTTTAAATGGCCACACAAGAAGAAATCTAGTGGGTTTATATCAGTAGCATGGAGGCCAGGCAGTTGGTCCACCTCTACCTATCCAATGACCAGGGAACCTTCAATTCAGGTAATTGCAGGCTAGGTGGCTAAAATGTGTGGGAGCACCATCATGCATGAAGTGTGCTTGTTGACAAATGATCAGTGGCGTGTTGTCCAAGAAATCAGGCATGCTGTTTTCCAGAAAGTTTCTGTACGCCTGCCCTGTGAGTTTGTTTGAAAGTACATGGGGCCCAAATAACTTATCACCAAAAACACCCACGCTGATGTTGAGGCTGAACCGCTGTTGGTGATGTGAGTGAAGAATTGCATGTGGGTTTTCCTCAGCACATACATGCTGATTGTGAAAGTTTTGGATTCCGTCTTTGTGTCAACTGTGCTTCATCTGTGAATATCACTAAGGCAGGAAAGTGAGGAGTTGTACCACACTGCTGCAAGAACCACTGGCAGAACATTACTCATGCAGTGTAATCTGCTGGTGACAAGGCCTGTACCCATTGCGATGGTAAGGATACAGTTGGTGTTCTCGCAATGTTGAACAGTCAGTTGCATTGCTATTCTGTGTGTGCTGATTTCAGGAGTGGCATGCACAACATCCAAAATCTCCTCTACTTCAGGAGTCGTAGATCTTGGTCGTCCTCTGTCAGCAGCATGAGGTGTAAAGGTCCCATGTTCACAAAGGCGGCGATGGATACCTTCAAACATTTTCCTGTCTGAACATGTTCGTTCTGGGAACCTTTCGTGGTACAAACGACGAGCCTCCAGAGCACTGCCGTCCACCAAACCGTACATAAAGTGCATATCCGCTTGCTCCTGATTTGAGTACATGGTCAGAATGGAAAACCACCAGATTCTGTCAGTACCTTGTGATGAAGGAAATCACCCATGGGAGATGAGACATTCCGGTTAATAACTCGGGAACCAAGCATTTCAGGAACTATATTGATATAAAATATTTTTATTGTCTACATATGAGGAACTCATTCCTGAAGTTATGCCATGTATTTTTGAGACACCCTGTATAGCCACTGCCTGACTTGTAAGGGTTGCGTTCCGCGGAACTCTAAGTAAGTCGAATTTTATGTAAGTTGCAATTTCTCTAAAGGCTTATGCAGCACTCACAACTATGTGCACTGAATTTGATTGAAGCAAAAAGAAAATGTTCAACGAACATGTAAATAGAATTATTTATTCAATTTTTTTATCTCATGCATAGAAAAATTTCAAAAGTGTACAAAATTACAAAAGTGTGCAATTACAAAAATTTTACTTTAACATTGTGATTTTACTTTAACCAGCATGATGAACCTATTAAACCATTCATTGCTTGCCACAAACTTGGCTTGGGGTTTGCCATATTTATCCTTAATATTTTCATAAATACGTCTTGCTTTTGCTTGCATGTCCATTAGACTCGGGGCACTTGTTTCTGAATCTGATTTTCCATCCATATTATTAATAGCTTTTCCATCTTCGATATAGCACCTGAACGCTGTTTTGTGATCACTGTTTATCTTAAATGCATTGATCCTTTAACATTTTCTTTTATACGTGCACAGTCCTTAGTATTCACTGTTGAAGCAGCGAGACCTCACTCCCATACAATAGATGACAAACTTTGTCCTGCTTCGTACTTCTTAACCATTTTCATCTTCATTTCTAAATCAATTTTGTTTCGTTTCCTAGCACTACCATCACTTGCACTTTCCATTGGTCGTTTTCCCTTCATCATTGTAATAAGTAAATAGGAATGAAGAGAAGATTCTGAAAATTTATTTATGTTTTTTATATGATTGAAGATTTCAGTGTAGGGAAAACAAACACATTTCGCCATAATAACATAAAAACAACGAATGATCAGTGGTGTGTTGTCCAAAAAATTAGGCATGTTGTTTTCCTGATAACTCCGATAACTGGAATTGTTTCCACAATTCCAATTATTGGTATTATCATAAATGCAATAAGATCAAATTTACTACCCATTTATAACAGACTTCACTAACAGAAAAGCCCAATAAACAGTAAAGTGCAAATGTTTTATGGTAGTGACCTCCAGAAATATGCTTTAGAAAAATATCACTGAGGCGTTCAAAATCGATTCTTATAATGGAACATAGGATAACAATGAAAGTGCAATGCATTCTCCGGCCGGACAGCGTAGCCCCTCCCCTCAGCCAATAGCAGCATTTGTAAACATGTAGGCCGCATGTTTTTAGTTAGTTATTTGGTTTTTAGGAGCATTAGCAACTAAGGCCATATTGCTCCGAGAATATGCGGTTGTCATTCCCTGACCTTTCTGCATCCTCCATATTTGGTGGTGACGGGCTCGAACCCGGGTCTAATCAAGGAGCGTGTGCTACGCACTGCTGCTCCTTCCCACCTGGCTACGGAGGCACCCGCCGCATGTTTTGTTTTTACATCCTTTAGTTAAAAGTGATTTTTGTGTTGTGCTGATTTAACATTTTTAGAGAGTTAGATAGCTTAGTTACATAGCAAAAATTTCAACTTCTGAGATTTTGGAACGAATTACCAAAAAAAAAAAAAAAAAACAATGTGTTATTGGGTTCTAAGATTTCAAAATATAAGAGCGATGAAGCCCAATTCTTCCAATACTACTATAAGTAATATTGTTTAAGATAGATCATCATACTTTTTTTTGTAGGAAATTTCTTCACCCAATGCTCACATCTAACTGATCTGGTTACTATAATATATATAAAAGATCTAAATTTATAACGCAAAAATATCCTTATTAAAAGATTGTAAAATAATGTGGTTTTTATAAAACTAATCTTGTCTTCAATTCCCAATGTCTACTTACTGCTACCAAAGAAGAGCAAAGCATAGCCGATGTACATCACTCTATCCCAAACTAAATCCATCAACAATGATAGACTAGAAACAGAAGACAATTGTCAAACTATATTAAAAATTGTATTAAAATGTTTTAGACTAGACTTCTTTATACATGACCAGGTATTTCGGTTATGAAAGATAGATTATCAACCATTCGGTTATGAATCATTCTCTTATAACCATTCGGTTATAACCGAATGGTTATGAACCATTCTCACAAGAAGTAAAGTGATAAATTAAACAATATCCACTCTCTTATACTTCAAGATGTATTGGGTTCATATTAAGATATTTTCACAATACCTCTATTTATTCCTACGGGATGCAAAATACATTGTTTCCGTATTATTTTTCAGTTTGCACCAGCTGGCAAAAACTTACGTAAAGTCAAATTTAAATAAGTAGGGGGAGTGCCTGTATAAAAAATTTCATTCCTGGTTTATAAATTACTTTTCAGAAAGGCATGGTATTCACAGCTAAAAAGACTGTAGTGTTGCTTTTCATTTAATGAAATACAGGAGGAATTATGTACCTATTTAAGACTTTATTATTTATCTGATATTAATTTTCTGTGGAACAGAATCAGTAATAGACAAAAATCTTCTACTTACCAAATTTTATCACTCCAGCACTGTTTGCTACAGCATGAATTAGGGCAACAGCACCACAAGCATTTTTAATTGATTGTTTTAAAAAGTAAACATTTTTGCTCACATTCTGTTCCGAAATTTTGAGTGATGCTGCTTGCTGCTTGACGAGATCCTCAGTCTAAATTAAATAAAAAACAAATCAATTACCCATGTTAAAAAATTATTATACACACGCTGCTAGTCTAATAATCCTTACAATAGCACTTCATATTCCATTTAAATTCAATTGCAGTTCCTATAACAGCAGTCAAACTGTTTTAAACTACACTGGATATTAAATATTCTTGATGTAGATAGATAATAATGTTTAGAAGATATTTATAGAACTATATCAAGTAATATATTACTCATTATCTGACTAATTTAAAACCCTTCAAAATGTGATATATGCCATTAAGAGGAAAGGAATATATATTATGTTGGGGTTATTTATGATTTCAGTCTTCATGTTTCAAGGGGGGGGGGGGAGGTTGCTGCATATAATGAAAATCACACTTTCAACATGCAACAAAAGTAAACAATTTTAGGTAAAAAAATATAATACAAGACAACTTTTATGACATGAAATATTTATTTAGATTTCTATATTAAAATCTGTCTTATGGCCTTAGGAGCATTAGCAACCAAGGCCATATTTCTCCGGGGATATGCAGTGGTCATTCCCTGACCTTTCCACATCCTCGTATTTGGTGGTCACAGGCTTGAACCCCGGTATAATCAAGAAGTGTGTGCTACACACTGTTGCTCCTGCCCACCTGACTATGGAGGCGCCTTAGGAGAAGTGATAGTCTTCTCCTAAACCCGGAATCCAGGACTAAACGTTGGTTTTTAGTGCATGAATGCAAAACAAAACAATTTTATTGAGTTATTAGGTCTTTTTTTTGGGTCTAATAATTGTAACAATTTATCCTTTCACACTAATGGAACTAATTAAATATTTTGTGTGATTAAATGTCTTTCATTAAATTCTTTTTTTTTTTATTTAATAGCATTTCTGTGTAATGTCCTTACCAAGTTTAATTAAGAATTTTTTTTATTATTAACTAGTTTCAACATTTTTACCAGTGCAATAAGATGAGAAAAAACAATTAAAATAAAAGACATACTGTATACTGACAGAAAACACAAAGTAGGAGTCCTAAAAAGTCACATAATCAACATACATCAACAATCCCAACTAAGTAAAACTGTAATGAAGCTCTGATTGGAAAACTCAGGAAGGAATCACTAAAATGTGACACAGAGTGGACTACGTAGCAGTCATACTCCCTGCTATTTGAAGGATTAGGGCTAGCTGAGGGCATTTTAGGTGTTAATGATCTACTGCTCTGGCAAGAGGAGAATTTCGTTTTTCTGGAGGCACCATTGCCTCCAGAAAACAAAACGAAAATGTGATGCTTCTGACCATGGAGACTGTGATGAAGAGGTTTGTGAACAAGGAGGTTATCTTGTATTGCTAACTGTTTACCTTGGCCTGATGGTGCTCCCAGTGTTGTGACACACTTCGGTGATATGTGGGAGTCAACAAAATTGATCGAATCACCTAGCTGACCATCTGTGAACAGGAGTTGCATTAGAGTTTCTTTTTGGTGTCTTACTCTGACCCATGGGAGTTTATTGAAATTTCAGTCTTGGATTAGATGAGTGATACACATTGTGTTTAGAAAATTCACATGGGAAGAACCAGGTTTTATAAAGTTCCAAGCACTACAGGTGTCAAAAAGCCTAGAGCAGAGCTTTCCAAATTGAGTGTTGCAACACCCCCCCCCTCAATGTGTCACCAAATTTTGGAATCATATGAACACTGTTTTCATTGATTTCTTTTCACTGCACATACTGATGTAAGTGATTGATTAAAATATAATTATTAAGAAATACATTAAAAATGTACTACACTTATTTCTTCACGCACTTCATACTTGGCAGGCTCAAATTTTTGGGCAATTTCTTTCTCTTTGAAAGCTAATAAATGATATAGCTTATTTTATATGGCTTTGGTTATGTTGAGTTTAATACTGGGTATCTTCCCTTCGTCTTACACTAGTTTAGATGTTTTTGGCATTTAATAACAACTTGGAGATAAGGAATGAAAAGGAGCTTGGTGGCATCTCCACTTCCTTGATTTTCTCTATCACTGAAGTTACACTGACTAGTCTGTAGTTAGTTAGTTACTTCATTCTTATTAAAAACTGCCTTTATGGATTGGCAATACTTTGCCACTTCTCCCAACAACCAAGGAATCTCCCCTAAGTTAATGATGACTTCATAATTATTCTTAATAGTCCAGTGTGTTCTCTCACTGTCTCTCTCAGAATTACTGGATATGTGCTACCAACCCAAAGCGCTACTTGTCTTCAGGTTTGAAAGTTTTTTAATTAGCAATAATAAACATTATTCCTAATTACATACTTCTCAGCTTGATTCGCATAATTCCTGCACAATTCTCAACTGGTAGTGGCCTTACATTGAACTTCACAGTGATACTTCAAAACATCTATTGCTACATTTATTTCTCTATCTTCAATGATACTGAGAAGTAATGGAAACTTGTACAGAAAAAAATTTCAAATTTGAAAATGATGCACTGCCATCTGATAAAATTTCACCTACCTTGACATTTATAAGAACATAATTTTTCAATGGGAACTTGTGCATCATGTAATCACATCCAGCAGTATAGTACTTTCTCACTGAACAAGAATAGAATATCCTCCTCTTGTTTTAGACTCCTCATGACCTTGACAGCAGAAATGCATAAGACCAGAGGCAATATCCCAGGTAGGGGTTAAAGGGGCTAGAGTCTCCCCTACAGCTGAAAATAATGTGGATTTTTTTTTTTTTTTTTTTTTTTTTTTTGATTTGGTAGTTATTGGCGCATCGGCTTCTGTGGCCATATTGCACCTCCCAAGGTTTTTGCAGTACTTTGATCCAAGCCCGAGGCGGGAATCGAACCCGCGACCTTTGGGTTGCCGGGCAGGTACTTTACCCACTCGGCTAGCCCGGTCGGCGTGGATTTTTTTACTGGAAGACTAAAGCTTAATGAACCCCCAGAACACTGCTTCAGGCCCACTCCTTTTAGAAAATCCAGGGAATGTCCCTGCCTATGTCTAAGTCAGAATCATCCATCTAATTCAGTCTACTTTAGTAATCTACTTCCAAAATGCAAGCAGAAGATTCAACAACTGTTGGTATAACGAATTTACACATCACATTCTTCAACATATCTAGGAGTAAGGACCTTAGTAAATCTATGTGAGGTACTTTGTATTGAAGCATTATGTTTGGATTTTAAATCACTGATGTAAAATTTAAAAAAAATAATAAATAAATTTTTTTAAAAAAAAGCAAATTTCTCTATTCAAGCCAGAAGAGAACACTGAAGAGACTTTCTGCATGAGTGAGGATAACATGCCTAGAATTATCAGCTTGCTTAGCTTGTTTAGGATTACTTTCACCAGAAATCTGCAATTCAGAAGTTCTTTTCCTCTCATTCATTAATTTGTTTTCTTTCAAAATTTCTTTTGGATCATAAACTGAGTCAGTACTACTAACTAATAAATACTTACCATACTTTTCAATTTGGAAATTCTGAAAAGTGCTTATATGGCTTTTCTCACCAATTTTGGACTCTTATTTAAAAAGACGTGTCAGAGGTTGCCACTGTTCTACCAGTCTAGTTAAATATTTTATCCAACTGTTTTTGGGTAAAATGTTTTGTACACTCATGCTTCAAAATATTTTTTACTCCAGTGGCATGCTTTAATTGAAACTGTTTTTATCCGTCTTTCTTTTTAGCAGTTCTTTCTACATAAATAAATTACCACCAAATATTCATCCACTTTCACAGGAAGGATGCAGCAACTTCTTTTCAGCCCAAATTACTTAGATGACAAGGACTGACTATTACCACCAAGTGCTCAATTTTATCATTTAATTCCATTAATACTCCAATTTTTTAGGTCTATTATAATAGGGGCATTATCAACATTAAGTGCCAGATATTTTTTAAAGGAATCCCACATACATTCAGGTTGTTCAGAAGAGGATGCCCAAAACTATACCCAGTAGAGTCACCTTCCTAAGTTGGCACTGAAAGTAAGCTGCTTTTGATTTGATGATTTTTTTCCTTTTTGTTTTTTTTTTCATTAGGAAAAGTCATCACAATGGGGAAACTTTTCCTAATAAAAAATCTGCTATCTGCTGAAATTGAAAATTTCATCTTTAAAAATCATCACTACCTCCTCTTTTCCTCTCTGTGGAATTACACCAACAACACCTGCTGTTATTGTTTTTCCATATCCATACCTTTTTTGCTATTTCACTATTGGGAAACATACTTGTGAACAATGTGCCTGCATGATTAATACAACACAAAGGAAGCTACTAAGATAAGTGATGCAAATAAACATTTGGCACATATGAGAGAATCATCTTCACTTTAAATAAAACAACTTTTTTTGCATTTCTTTCTATGCAGTTCATGCTGCTTCTTACACTTTTTGAAAATGTCTAATTACATCACATGTCAAGCTACTTGAAATTGAAAAATCACATCTATATACAGTACACAAAGCAAGTATATTATCAGATTCACTTTAAAATAAACATAAATCTTACACATGTCTTCTGAAATTTTATGTATTTTTTAGCAGCTCACAAGGACACTACTAATTGGCTTTGCACCTCACAAAAAATATGATAAATGCTACGTGTAACAGAGAACAGAGCAATGTGTTTCCCACATTGCTCATAATTTGTGTAATATAGGATTGCACATCTGACAGCAATTAGTTAGAGAACATAAGCAGAAATTTGCAGAATTTTTAAAAAATTCCAAATTTAACTGCAAAGCTTAGTTTTACTATTTTTTTATTTTTATTTTTTGTGAAAAAGATGGAGAAAAACTGTAATCGTGACAAGATGGAAAAGGGGTCAAAATAAATCAAAAAGATGAAGCCACCACAGAGTTTACAGTTATGCCAACATCATGATTGATTCCTCAGATCTGGTGAATATTCAGAATATCCAGGAAGTCCGTTTACAGTCTTTTGCTATTACTCCCATCTTTTTTTCACTTCATTTCATTTCACAATGTGAGAGGTTTAATCCAATTTGTAGCTAACTTAGTTTGCTTTTAGCTATGTACATAAATAAGCTTTTACTGACCCGTGTACAAAAATGGCTTAAACATATTTAAAAATAAACGTGTCAAAAATACAATTCTGTTACCATTATTTCACATGGGAATAGAAGCAAAACAGCAAGAACAGGACGTGGAATTATCTGCAGCATTTCTTCCTCCAAACTAAATACATCCTGCATTGCCCAAAATGGGGGAACACCAAGATTACCTAGAAACTGTTTCAAGAATAAAATAAAAAAGAGGAATCAAAAGGTTATATATGACTGCATACAAAAACGTATATGAGATAAAATGTTTAACTCAGGCTAAAAAAAGGCATAAAAAATAATTTTCAAATAATAACACAAACTCTTACATTTCAATTGAAATAATTGAAAGTTTTAGTGTTACTTATTGTAAACCAGTATTCAGCAGCTATATAAAGTTTTTCAAAATTCATACAGGTACAAAGTCCCCAAACCAGTGATCCCATAACCAAAATTTTTCCAGTTTTCAGACAATAAATCATATAGTCTAATGAAGCCTGAATATCAAATAAAGTTTGTATAGCCTGATAAAAAGAGCAAAATAAGGTACAAAAACAGAGTAATGTAGTTTTATTAATTATCAAAATATGATTTTCTTATATGTCATAAGAAATGACATATTCTTTATATGTCACAAAGGAGGCAGAGAATATCTTAAAAAAAAAAAAAAAAAAAAAAAAAAATCAGTAAAAGACATGGTCTCTACATTGGAGACAAAATAGGTGTCGCTTGGTGAAGAAGTAGACTTCTGTAGCTGCAACAAGCTGATAAGTTTTCACTGAAATTTTATCGTAGTTTTGATTAGTTAGCATATTAATTTGTGTTTAACAAATAGATTAAATAGGCTTAGTGGGGTTCGTTAGCTTATTTTTTTAAATTTAGCTAGTGATTTTGTAAGTTACAACTTGCTACTACTACCACTATCGTAGCAGTGTTTTTGGCGGGAATACTATAGAGCAGTGATTTCCAAACTGGGAGGCGCGCCTCCCTGGGGAGGCACAGACTAGTGCAAAAGGAGGCGCGAAAAGTTTAACAGAAATGTAATTTTCAGAACATAACATATATAAATAAAAAAATATATACATATAAATAAACTTTAATAACATAACATTAAATTTTATAACCTATTTTTTAAAGCATTTACCGCCACCTATCTGACTCTAACTTTGATATAAACATGAGATAAACATTTATTTGGAAAAAATATATATTTTGCTGAAATGGATTGATGAATTATGATTGATATGATGTAATGTAATATATAAAATTTAGTGCGTACTATGTATGACATATATAGATAGATTGCATAGTATAGCATTAGCTGCATGGTTGAAAATATGGTTTTTGTAACTACAGTAAAGATTGATTTTTTTTTTATTGGAAACCCGTTGTTTTGGAAATTGGATGACACCACTGGTTTGCAGTTTGCAAGTGCATAGTTTATAAAATGGCCGCTAGAACTGCTAGTTACAGTAACCATCAAAACAATAACCTCAAATTCAAACGTCACTCGTAACTAAAGTGTCAACAGAAGCATTTCAGCAGTGTGCGATTGTGTTTTTTATTGTTTTTGGCTTGATTACTTACTGATAATAATCATTAGTAATTTAGAAGTTGTATTAATATTTTTAGAGGAATGGATAAATTTTTGACTGGTTACAAGAAAATCCACTAATAATGAAGATACTGATGCTGATACAAGTAGAGGTAGAGGGAATACAAGCAAAAGGGAACAAGGAGGTAGAACTCCCAAGACAAGAAAATACGATTCATCCTATTTATCATTAGGATTCACAAGTGTTATTATAGATGGCTGTGAAAAACCAATGTGTTTGTTTTGTACGAAAGTTTTGGCTTCAGATAGTATGAGACCAGTCAAATTAAAATGGCACCATAAAACTATGCATTCTGAATACGTTGGTAAACCCATAGAAATTTTCCAAAGAAAATTAGATGAGTTTAATAAATAAAAGCAAACGTTCAAAAAAATAGTTTCTGTTCCATCAAATGCATTGCTAGCGTCGTACCAAGTTTCTTACAGAATCGCGAAATGCAAAAAACCACACACAATACGAGAAACTCTAGTTTTGCCAGCAGCTATTGATATGGTTAAAATAATGCTTGGCGAATCATATGTGAAACAGTTGCAACAAATACCACTTGCTGATAATACAGTTGGCAGAAGAATCGATGATATATCTGAAGATCTTTGCGATAGGTTAGTTTCTCGACTGCGTACTTCGAAATTCGCCATACAAGTAGATGAGGCAACTGATGTAGCTAAAGATGCTCATTTAATTGCATATGGTCGATATGTCACAGAAACTAATATAATAGAAGATATATTATTTTGCAACCCCATTCCTGGAAAGGGGTTGAATCCAATGAAATTTTTAATATAATTGACACTTTTTTTGATGAGAACAACAAAGTGGAATATCTTTTTTTATTAAAGGTTTTTATTTGTTTTAATAAATACTATGGGGCTCGGAGGCGGATTTAACGGCAGGAACACCGGCCGCGCGCCCTAGGCTCCCAACTTCTGAAGTGCTCCTCAAAACCCCAACTTTACACTTTTTTCTAATGATACCAAGTTTGGTTTCATATGTGCAATTTTAATTACGTACAAGTTTACAATCAGTGGTAAAACCTGATAGTATGTTTATATTCGCTTATTTTCATTATTTCATTGCTACACTGTATAGGCCCCGCACGGCTGCGCTACCGCTCATCGGAGCAATAGAATCGTATTTGCTACTTTGTACTTACAAAGGTTCTCCTGCTATGCAGACTTACAATATACGCGTATTTGTGTATATCGTATATTGTTGAAATTATATTAAGATAAAATTAATTCCTGTTGTTACATCAGCACCTGGATTTTCGTAGTTTATGAATAATTTTTGAATTTTAATTAATTATTAATTTATTGCACTATAACAAAAAATTTCTTCTCTAGTATTCTAATCATTCAGACTATTAAATTTTATATTTTTGTTTTCATTGGTAAGCTACCAATGGTAGCTAGAAAAATGAAACGACATCCATCAGGGGCTGAAAAAAGACGCAAATATAATATAATACATATATTATATTCAAATTTTATTGGAAATAAAACATTAATAGTACATTATCCCAGGGGCTCACATCTGGTGAGTTTGGGCTTGGCACACCCAGGATCCTGAGCTGGATATCATCATCCTTCTCTTTCTTGGTGATTCCCTTCTACTTCTCCTCCCTCTCTCTCTCTCTCTCTCTCTCTCTCTCTCTCTCTCTCTCTCTCTCTCTCTCTCTCTCTCTCTCTCTCTCTCTCTCTCAGAGTAACCCGGGGAATTTTTTTTTTGGCTGGTGCTGCATAAGCCTCAGGCTTCCTTGCACCATATAGCTAATAATAATAATAACTGCATTGGACTCTGTACTGACAGAGCACAGTCAATGTCAGGACACAGGGCAGGTCTTCAAGCATTAGTTAAAAAGAAAGCACCCGAAGTTATCTGGACACACTGCATGCTTCACAGAGCAGGTCGTGTGTCAAAAAATACGAGCGAGGAACTTAACATTTTTACAAAAGTTATGAAAGTTATAAACTACATAAAAAACAGTCCTTTAAAAGTTAGGTTGTTTGCAAAGCTGTGTGAAGATATGGAAGCTAATTATACCTCACTTCTATACTATTGTGAAGTGCACTGGCTATCTCGTGCAAAAGTGATTCAAAGGGTGTTTGAACTCAAAGAAGAGATTGCAATTTTTCTTGATGAAAATCATAATGAAGAGGCAAATTTATTTAGGAATGATAACTTTATTGTTAAACTTGCCTATTTGGAAAATTGAGTGTTATGAATAAATGCAAGGACCACAAATGCATGCACTGATTCAAAAGGACAAAGTGAAAGCATTCATAAAAAAATTGGAGCTATGGAAATCAAATTTACAAAAAAATAAGTTCGACATGTTTCCACTTTTAAATGATTTCTGCGCCAGAGTTAATATTGAAGCAAACAAAAATCTATTTACTGAACACTTAGATGGTTTGCTAATGCACTTTTCACATTATTTCGAAGATCCTGATTTTACAAAGTTCGCATGGATACAGAATCCATTTATCGATGAACAAGATGATGAATTTGGATTGACAACTATTGAAAAGGAAAAATTGATAGAATTATCACGCGATACTTCATTGAAACAAAAATTTCAGAGTGAAACCCTAGTTCGATTTTGGTTGAATCGAAGTGAAGAATATAATACTTTGTCAAGCAAAGCAATGCAAGTACTGCTGCCATTCGTAACATCATATTTATGCGAAACGGGATTTTCTACATTAGAAAATGTAGAAAATCCATTATTTGCTAATGAAATCCAAATATCGAGTCCGTTTAGTAGTAGAAAAAGAGCTACGAGTAGCACTCTCCTCAATGACACCTAGATTTGATAAACTTTGTGCTAATAAAAAGTACATCCATCGCATTAAAACAAATTAATTAAAAAATGAATATATATATAATAAACCTTATTATTCTGTCAATTACGTTTTTTTCATTTTTTGTATTAATACATTTTTTACCATTTAAAAATGTGTCTGTATTATTTTATGAAATAAAGGGGTGGGAGGCGCAAAGATTAGATTTTTTTTAAAAGGACACATAGTAACATAAAGTTTGGAAACTACTGCTGTAGAGTAACAAGTGGCTCAGAAGAATAGTAGGGTTTAAATTGTAATAAATAAGTACGTATTTTGAAGGGATTAATCATCTTTTATATCTGTTGTATTTTTTAATAAGTTAAAGTATTAATTTGTGTTTCACAAATAGATTAAATAGGCTTAGTAGCATTCTTTAGCATATTTTTTTAAATTTAGCTAGTGACTTTGCAAGTTACAAATGTCTATTCTTACTGCTATTGTATTGGTGTCTTGGCTGGAATATTGTTGCATAATTCAGTAGCATAGAAGAACAGAACATTTAATTGTAATAAATAAGTATTTTGAAGTTTTAATCACTTTTTGAGCATATATCTTTTGTATTTAGCTAAGTATATAACTAATTTAGCATTGTGATCATTACAGTATAGAGTAACTTGATAATGTATATCTTGAATTTGATAGCTAAGGTATAATGTAAAATTATATAACGGAATACATATTACTGCATTAGCTTAGCATGGTATTGTATAGTCAAGTACAGGAACTCCCTGACATACGTAATACTCAACATGGAAATTTGACGTTACGTATGTTTTTACCGGCCGGTGCAAACTTTAAAAAGTCGTCGAAACATATTTTCATCCTGTAGGAATAAATGGAGGTATCGTGAAAATATCATAATGTGAACCCAATAACACATTGTTATTTTTTTTTTTGTAATTCGTTCCAAGTCCTTGGAAGTTGAAAATTTTGCTATACAGTATTACTAAGCTATTTATCTCTCTAAAAGGTCATATTATTAATGGAAATTGCATTACCCTTTCATCGTTATCATATGATCCTGTTATAAGAATCAATTTTGAACACCTTGTGATGGCACCTCCGAAGCCAGGTGGAAAGGAGCAACAGTGCGTAGCACATACTTCTTGATTAGACCGGGGTTCGAGCCCGTCACCACCAAATACGGAGGATGCAGAAAGGTCAGGGAATGACCACTGCATATTCCGAGCAATATGGCCATAGTTGCTAATTCTCCTAAAAAAAAAAAAAAAAAAAAAAAAAAAAGAAAAGAAAAAACACCTTGTGATATTTTTTAATGCACGTTTCTGGAGGTCACAACCAAAAAACAATATGCACTTCCTAGTTTACTGGGCTTTTCTGTTAGTGCATCTAATTATAAACGGGTAGTAAACTCGATCTTACTGCATTCACGATAATACCAATAACTGCAATTTTGTGGGTTTTTACGTTACAGTATTATGGTGAAATGTGTTCCCCTTCACTGAAATCTTCACTCATACAAAAAACAAATTTTCAGAATCTTCTCTTCATTCCTATTTATGTATTACAATGATAAAGGGAAAGCGACCAATGGAAAGTGCAAGTGCTGGCAGTGCCGCGAAACAAAACAAATTTAATTTAGAAATGAAAATGATTCAAGAAGTACGAAATAGGACAAAGTTCGTCATCTATTGCAAGGAAATTAGGTCTCACTGCTTCACCAGTGAATACTATTTTGAAGGACAGTGCACGTATAAAGGAACATGTCAAAGGATCAACACTTAAGATCAACAGTGATCACAAAACGGAGTTCAGGTGCTATATCGAAGATGGAACAGCTGCTAATAATATGGAAGGAAAATCAGATTCAGAAGCGAGTGCCCCTGAGTCTAATGACCATTCAAGCAAAAGCAAGAAGTATTTATAAATATATTACGGATAAGTACGACGGACCCCAACCCAAGTTCGTGGCAAGCAATGGGTGGTTTAATAGGTTCAAGCATTGCACTGGTTTCACACAACATTAAAGTATGCGGTGAAGTCGCCAGTGCCAATTCTGCAGCTGCAGAGAAATTTTGTGATGTGTTGGAAAAAATTATTGATTACTCCTGTTCAATGCAGCAAATTTTTAAAGTTGATGAGACTGCTCTGAATTGGAAAAAAATGCCGGATCGACATACATTGCCAAAGAGGAAAATACAACGCCAGGTTTCAAGGCATCAAAAGATATGGCCACGCTCTTTCCTGGGGCTAATGCAGTGGGAGATTACAGGTTAAAACCACTGCTTGTGTACCATTCTGGAAAGCCTTGTGCATTTAAGGGCATCAATAAAGCCACCCTACCCTTACATTTCAGAACGAACAAGAGCATGGATAAAAATATCTATCTTTGAGGATTGGTTTAAATGCTGTTTAATTCCAGAGGTTGAAAAATATCGTAAAGACAACAACGTTCCTTTCAAGATTTTGCTTCTATTAGATAATGCTCCTGGACATCCTGCACATCTAGATGATTTCAATTCAAATGTAAGAATAATATTTCTACCGCTAAACACAACTTCACTCATCCAACCTATGGATCGGGGTATTATTTCGAATTTAAAAGCATACTATTTACGCACAACATTTGCTCAGGCATTGTCTGCAGTAGACGATGAGAAAAATTTTACGTTAAGAGACTTTTAGAAATCTTACAATATTTACCATGCCATCTTAAACATTAATAAGGCCTGGGCAGAAATTACTAAATGCTCTTTAAATGACGTGTGTAAGAAAATATTCCCACGGCACATAAAAGGCTTTGAAGGATTTGAAAAAGACGAATCATTTGAAGAGGTCACAGCTAAGATTGTAAAGGTTGCAGAGCTACTTCATTTGGAGACTGATGCCACAGACATGGAGGAGTTAATAGAGGAAGAAGAGAAGGAATTATCTAACAAAGAACTTATTGACTTGCAGGCAGCGATAGTGAAAGAAGAAAATGCTGACGAAGCTCAAGATGAACTAAATGAGAAGCCAAGACATTTCGTGAAATTACAACGACAACAGCGAGCTTCGAGAAGATGGATCCTGACAGCGAACGATTCTTAAAAGTTAACAGAGAGGTGAATGATATGCTTGCTTGCTACAAAGAAACCTACAATGAAAAGAAAAAAAAGCCACCATCCAGTCATCCATTAACATGTTCTTTCGTAAGATTCAGCAGCTGACCGCTTCTAAATCTCCACAGCAGTATACTTATCAGCTGAAGACGTAGATTCTGGCAACGATGCTGGAGAGGTAAAACTTACTGACATTATGCCTGTCTCATCTCTTTTTTTTGTAATTTTATAATTTTGAAATTTTTTAAATTGCACGCTTTTGTAATTTTTCCTGCGCATGAGATAAAAAATTGAATAAATACAATAAATAATTTGATTTACAAGTTCATTGAACATTTCTTTTTTGTTTCAATCAATTTAGCAAGCACAGTTGCGAGTGCTGCACAAGCACGGGGAAATTCCGACTTATGGAACACCTGACTTACGTAGCGTTCCACAGACTGCAATCCTTACATAAGTAGGAGAGTTCCTGTATAGTAAATTAATCAATTACATTTATTAACCTAATTAACTTTCATTGTTAATTAATTAAATTGTATTTAAATGGAAATCATGTCCCAGACTAGAGCAGCAAAGCAACGTGCACAAAGTAGCAGGAGCGCTGTGGCTCAGGGGAGAACTGAAGGGGCAATTCTACAATGAATTACAGCCTAAAGAGATGTGCAACTTGTGAAATGTTTGCAGACCTTTCTGGGATGGACATGGCATTCCCAAGAGGCATGTCTTTGTGTGTCTTTGATGTAAGCAGTGTGAAGAAGTTAGGCACCAACTCAGCATTGATATGAGCCTTTATGAGAGCTTGAAGGACAAAGTAGATGCCCTCAAAGGACTTAAATTGGGGAACAAATCAAGCTCTCAGTTGCCCATATCAATGCCAGAGCTTGCACTTGATCATCAGGCAACACAGTGGCAACGTTTAAGGGCAGAATGCGCTGGTCCCACAGGAGCTAGTTATT
Source organism: Mastigoproctus giganteus (assembly GCF_048544385.1). Classification (NCBI taxonomy): domain Eukaryota; kingdom Metazoa; phylum Arthropoda; class Arachnida; order Uropygi; family Thelyphonidae; genus Mastigoproctus; species Mastigoproctus giganteus. Next base: position 172,808,967 of record NC_143582.1, on the reverse strand, counting down.
GTCGGTGACTCTATTGTCAGGGAGATGGGAAATATATTGTGCAAAAAGGATAGAAGGAATAGGACCAGGGTATGTGTGCCAGGGGCAAAAGTTGATGACACTATAGAGTAGATATCTTTTAAAGGCATAAAGGGTGTAATTGTTGTACACGTTGGCACTAATGACATTAAGGGTAGGAATTCTGCAGATTACTTAACAAGTACAGGTCAACGTTGAAAAAAAGTCGTGAGTTTGGGTTAAATTTGAAAGTGACTACAATTCTGCCGAGATATGATAGGAGGGAGTATATGATAAGAGTTTTGTCAATCAATTCAGCCCTGGAGAGATTATGCAAGGCTCATGGGGTAGAATTTTTCTCAGAATAGTCTGTGCTTGTTAACAGGAGAGACTGTTTCTACAGGTTGGGATTCACTTATATAGAAAGGGTGCAAGACTATTTGCTGCTGCAATCAAGGCATGTTAGGTGAGTCGGAAAACTGCTAACTTGGGGGAATTCACAGACTAATGGAATGGTAGCCACAGGCAGCAGAGGTGAAAGTGATTCTTGCACTGCTTCTATTGTAATGAGCAGCAGCCTGAAAAGCAAGGTACTGCAGATTTCAAGAGCTACTGGGAGTCATTTATATTAGCATTAGTTGAGGCATATGATGCAAGGAAAAAAAGCTTATACAGCATCAGGCAAAAAAAAAAAAAAACTTCCAATTTCACCCGTCTGGTCACTCCAAATTTTTGTCTAGTAGGTCACTCCAAATCTTTGTCTAGTTCAGCCTTAAATTTATTTAAGCTATCAACGTCCACAACAACAGATGGAAGTCTATTCCAGCAAACAAATACCCGTTGGCTAGAGGCAAACTTCCGCACATCTATTTTACAACTGTCTTTCCTCAATTTGAATCTATACCATATCAGGTTCTTAGTCTGAGCAAGCAAAAGTATCCCACCACCATTAAGCCTGCTCAAATCATTAAAGGCCTTATACACCTCAATCAGATCACCACGCAGGTGTCTAGTCTTCAGATGCTGCAACTTGCAGAACTTAAGCCTTTCTTGATAACACCAACCCTTAATTCCACTCACCAGTCTCGTTGCCATTCTCTGTACTCGTTCCAGCAGCTCCATCTTTCTTAAAATGAGGCCTCTAGACCTGTATACAATACGCAAAGTGTGGCCTGATCATTGCCTTATACAAAGGAATAATCACCTCCTTGTCTGCTAGCAAAATTCCTATATATCATTGACAAAACTCCACAAACAGCTCTGGCAGGCCGTCTGCACTGCTCAGAGAACTTCACATCTGACTACACAATTACCCCCAGGTCATTTTCATTCTCCACCTCCCCGAGTGTAGCACCTCAGAGTTGGTACATTTCTCTTGGGTTACTGCTACCCATATGCAGTACTTTGCATTTGTCAATGTTAAACTTCAGTTGCCACTTCTCAGCCCATCTTCCTGACTCTTCAAGATCCTGTTGCAGCAGCATACTGTCTATAGTGTCATTAACAACCTTGCCAACCACTGTATCATCTGCAAACTTGGACATTAAGCCTGATAGACCTTCATCAATATCATTGATAAATACACAAAACAACAATGGGCACAGCACCGAACCCTGGAGAACTCTGCTAATAACATTAGTCCACATAGAGGAGTGTCCATTTATTACCACTGTCTGCCATCTTCCACTCAACCATCCCTTTACCCATTGTAGTAACTTACCCTTAATGCCATACCGCTCCAATTTGTACAGCAGTCTTCCATGTGCAACAGTATCAAAAGCTTTCCTGAAATCCAAGTATACGATATCAAAATTATTTTTAGCATCTAGTTCCTTTGCGACCACATCGTAGTATACAATCAAATTGGTCAGACAAGACTTCCCCTTTAACAAACCCATGCTGTTTCTCAACTATTGCTGCTCTCTTGGCTAGGTGATCCTGTATAACCTCTTAACTAACTAACAGGTCTATAATTACTTGTGTCACCCATTGAATCCTCTTTGTGAATTGGGGATACATTTGCACATTTCCAGTCCATGTGAACCATCTATGTTAAGTGGACCAATCTGATTCACCCCTTTTCTTTTAGATTTTACATAAGTAAAGAACTCTTTGCTGTTTTTCTTTGTGTCCTTTGCCAAAGATTTCTCGTAATCTGCCTTCACCTGCCTAACCTCCTTTGAGACTTGATTACAGACTAGCTTATATCTGTCGTAGGCTTCTGTGTTGCTTGATAATTTATATGCATCCCATGCATTTTTCTTCTCTGCCATGAACCTCATTAATTCATCCGACAAACATTTAGGCATGGACCTTGAACAGTATTTCTTAGTTGGTATGAAAAGCCTAGTAGACGCCAAGATTAAGTCCCTGAAGGCTTCTCATTTAGATTTACCATTGGTAACATCAGTTGATTCCATTCTATAAAATTTAAAAACTGTTTGAGACCTCTGTAGTCACCTTTACGGAAACAAAAACCATTCCGTTTACCCTTGATCGTAGTTACATCTTTAAGTAAATCCCACATCAGTACATTATGATCACTGTCACCTAATGATTCCTTTATCCGCAAATTCCTAATGCATGCATCATCACTACTGATAATCAGATCAAGGGTATTACTCCCACTGGTTTCCTCTCTAACATGTTGCTGTAGAAAACAATCCTCCAATAAATCCACAAAAGTCTTGCTAGCATGACCAATCTACAAGTCCCAGTCAATATCTGGAAAGTTAAAATCCCCTATCACAAGTCATTCTGATTTACTGGCCCATTCTATTTCTCTGCACAACTCTTCCTCGTACAGCATCATTAGGCCTATATCATCATTCTTCTCTTTCTAGATGATTTCCTTCTACATCTCTCTCTCTCTCTCTCTCAGGGTAACTCGGGAATTTTTTTTTTTTTTGGCTGGTGCAGCATAAGCCTCAGGCTTCCTTGCACCATATAGCTAATAATAATAATAATAATAATACAATACAATACAATACAATTTTATTTATCAAGAGAATTCGTTTACAATAAATGAACTTGTTAAGAAAAGTAAATTTCTTGACAACAAGTTGTAGTTCTTCCTTTACAAGTTTTGTACAAATTTGTTATCTTACAGAAAAGACTATGAAGTCACTACACATAGCATATTCCACACTGTAAACAGAGGTAGTTTATCTGCATATCAATTCTAATCTACTGTGTCATTGAGTATCAAGAATTTTCTTATTAGGAATTTTAATTTGGAGATGGGATAACTTCTCCTGAGCCTGAAATCAACACTAGCCAGCAAGTTGTTTATTACATTCATTGTGTGCCTATCTCCAAATCTATTTAGTATCCTAGGGTGAGGCAAAGTAATTGCTTTTGGGTTCCTTAAATTATGTGAGACATTTCTTTGCAGATTCGACTCTTCAAAAATAGTGTTAAGATTTTTTAAGAATAGATTTAACTTTAGTTTTTGAACTGGATACAATATTTTATGTTTCAACAAAAATTGCCTTCTCTTATTCAGGTCATTCCAAGAGTTTGTCCCCATTAAAAGTTTCAGAATCCTATTCATTAAGTTGTCTATTGCCCTTATTTCTGTTTTATTTGCTCGTGCCCATATATTTACTAAATAATTGAGTTGGGAGTCCACTAATGCATAATATAAGGTTACTTTTGTTCTAAGATTTAACTTATTCTTAATGTAGTAGAAAAAGTACACATAAAATCTCATTTTTTTGTGCAAGTTTGTTATATGCATTATCCAACTTAGACTGTAGTCGATCCATAGCCCAAGGTAACAATGATTTGAGACTTCTTCCACAGTTAGACATTCGCAATTCTGGAAATTCTGTTCATGTAGGCAATCATGTTTGTGCAATTTTATAGAGGGTTGAATGTCCAAGGTTTGATGAGGAGACCTTATTACCAAAATTTAGTTTTTCAAAGCTGAGTGCTAATTTATTATCGTGCAGCCAAGATTGTAAATGTATTGCATCCTGTTGTAAATCATTCGCCATTTTTGTTAGGTCCTTTCCTATTGTATATAAGATTATATCATCTGCATAAATTTTTATAAAGGAGTTCTTAATTACTTCAAATGTCATTTATATAGATGTTGAACATGATTGGCCCAGCATGAGTGCCCTGAGGTACTCCTCTCTTTACATTATAAGATTTCCCCTTTGTATTTTCTACTTCTACTGTTATTTTTCTCTTGGTTAAATAATTTGCTAGTAGTTGATTGAGTCTTCCCCTTATTCCATATTTCAGTAATTTCTGTTGCAATACTGGGATATCAATTAGGTCATATGCTTTGGTCAAATCTATAAATAAAATCAATATGAAGTTATTGTTGTTTAAATGTAAGTTTAGAGAGTCTATTAAGTTCTCTAACAATGTCTGTGTGCTCTTGCCCTTCTGATATGAGAATAGAGAGTTGTTTAACAGTCCATATTGATGTAAATATTTGCTTATATGGGAAAATATATAATTTTCTATTATCTTATTTAAAACTGACTGTATTGTTATTGGTCTGTAGTTGCAAAAGTCATCTGGTGGTCCCTTTTTATATATAGGAATTATCTTAAATGACAGTAAGTTTGTAGGATAGCTTCCCGACTCTAACATCCGTGCTATTAGCTCTACCAAGAGAACAGAGAACTGTTCTTTGTTTCTCTTTACTTCGGTTACTGTAATACAGTCCAGTCCGTAAGATTTCTTGTTCTTTAATTGTTCTATAATTTTAAGAATCTCAGTATAATGTGGAGCTAAGACTACACAAGAGTTCATTATCTGAGGAAGCCTATCTTGTTGAGTAAAGGAATTTTGGCAATAATGTATTAAATATCTGTTGAGATCTAATACAGCTTTGGCAAACCTATTTGCAGCCTCATATTGTTTGTTTGCACCAGAAATCTGTTCTACTAGTGTTTTAATTTGGTTTCCCCTTGACTTTTTCTTCCTTGTACTTAACATGTTATTTATAATGCTCCATTTATCCTTTTGTGTTATCTGCTTATCCATGAAAAGATGATTGTAATAAGTGTTTTTTTGCTTTTTTATCATACCTGTCACTTTATTTCTGAGTGTTTTATAATTGTGATAATGTTCTTTCTTTGATGGACAATTTCTATACTGCCTGTAATATTTATCCCTTTGTACCATTAGTTCTTCTATTTCTTTAGTCATCCAAGGTTTCCTAAGCTTAATCCTGCTACTCCCAGTGTTTGTGTTGTTGGCTGTGTGATTAACTTTTCTCTCGGTATTAAACCTCGAATTGTTTATAATTTGTATTATCTTATTTGAAAAAACATTTACATTTGTTGTGTATGATGCTTGCTCTTGTATTAACAAGTTTCCTATGTTCTGTTTCAGTTTCCCTGTTGATAAATAATTTTTCTTCATAGCATTTGTTAATTTTTTTTATTCACATGGGTGTTGTTTTGAATACATATCTACTATTAGTATACATGTTCTGTGATCTGAAAGTTGATTTAATAGTATGTAGGAATTAGCATACTTCAACTTGATATTTGTAATTAGGTGGTCCAAACAAGAGCTGACTGTTCTATTACACTCGATCCTTTGTTGTCTAGTTATTCCAATTAAGGTATGTTCAAATCCATAATTGTTTAAGATTGCAGAGTATCTGGGTATCGCATTATCAGTTTCATCGGCTAGTAAATTAATATTAAAATCTCCTACTAGTATGGTCTTATCTGTTTGTATGTCGTCCCATTGCAAAATAATGTTTTCTAATTCTATTAGGAAGCTGTTTATTGAATCTGATGGTGGCCTGTAAAAAGCACAAATCATGAATGTGTTTTCTGGGTCTTCTCCTAATAATTTGACACAGCAGTTTTCACAAGACTGAGTTAAGTGGTAAACCTGTATTGCCCTAAAGCATGTTCTATAGTATATTATTATTCCTCCACCCCTTCTCAACTCTCTCAATATATAGACCTTATCATAACCTTGTATGTTATAATTGGAAATTTCCTCACTTTTTATGTTAACCTCCGTTAAAACTATACAAGAGATAAATTCTTTCATTGGATTTATATATTGCAAGAAGTTAAACCAATTTTTTCTTAGTGACCTGATATTTAGAGCTACCATAAAGAATTGTTTTTTATCAATTATAAGAGCTTGAATATTTTGATTATTTATAAAATGTAAAGGTGAATTGTAAATCTGTGATTCCTCAAAAAGCATACCTGATGTCTTAATTTTACCTTAAATCTAGATTTCTGGAAATTTCAATTATTCACAATAAAAGAGTCTATTTTATAAACTGCAAATCCTTTGAACTCTGAATTCTAATGGCTCTTGAAGATTCATTCTTCTTCACATAAATTTTGCCATGTTTTAGCCATAAAAATTTGTAACTGTGAGTTCTTGTTATTTGTTTTGTTTCCCAAAACAATTGCTTGAGGTGGGCTGTTAAGTGGTCATTTATGTAGATTGGGCTATTGCTATTGTTCTGATAAATGTCCTTTGCTGTTAGTCGGATCTCCTTTGCCTTTCTCATCCATGTTTCCTTTGCCACATGGTTTGAAAACTTCACAATTAGTGTTGGCTTGCCTTTTGTTTTCTTACTGTTTGGTATGTAATAGTGTTCTATTTCTTTGTTGTTCTGTAGTTTCAATGCAAGTCCTAGCTGCTGTATAACAAGCTCTAGATCTTGGCCTGTTAATCCAGTTAATCCTACAATTTCTACATTATTCGCTAACAAATGCTGCTCTATCGAGTCTATCCTTATGTTAAGCAAGTTGGAATTTTCCTCATTTTGCTTGAATGAGGCTTCCAGCTCCGCAATTCTTTTACCGATTGCTGTGTTGGCGTCCTGTAGTTTGCTTATGCTTTTTTCCATTTGCTTCTTTATTGGTACTATGTCTTTTAGTAAATCCAGCAAATGGATTTTACTGGACAGCTTTCTCAGCACGTCTTCCATATTAAGGGTGTTCGCCTGCTTTTGTGTAGCTTCTAAGTCTTCGTTCACTTCTTTTGGTGAATGCAGCAAGTCGTGAAATCCTTCTGCCGAGTAGGAAATTTCACTTCTTTCTTCCCCCTCTTCTTTCCTGCACAATATACACCTCCACTGCTGTTTCTTTTGTTTCGCCATTCCTTTATAGGTTGCTTCTTTCATTGAGCATCTGTAATGGTACCCATTGTTGCAGCCATGACACACCACCTCCTGCACGTGCAGCGGTAGGTTGCACTTTTTGCATATATTTTGATTCATTTTTGCAGAACTTTGGAGTAGTCAATACAAGACGTTTCAGATAAAGCACTTTCACAAAATAAATAACAAAAGAATGAATTTAACAACTTACAACTAGCAAAAATTTCCAATTTTCTCTTGGAGCGTTGATACAGTACACATGCTATCACTAGCCCTCTAGCGGGAAAAAATGATAAATAATAATAATAATAACATACTCTTACTCTCGTTATCCCTTTCCCAGTGTTTGTTACACCAAACAGACTCAACATTGCACTGTCCACCCATGTCAACTGGATGCATTTCCTTAGATTTTATGTGTTTCTTAACTAACAGCATAACTCCTCCTCCCTTCCTACCATGTCTGTCCCTTCTGTACACATTGTACTCCCCAAATTCCAATTCTGCACTGCTTATACCTGTATGACACCATGTCTCTGATATACCAACAATATCTGCCTTTGATGTCTTGATCAGCACTTCAAATTCATCAATTTTATTTACTACACTTCTAGAATTAGTGTACATGAAAGTATACATGCACTTGTTCTTACTCTTAGGTATCCTAACACAGCCCATGTATTTACTCGTTCCATGATGACTCCCAGCAACTTGGTCTCTAGGCTTCCGTTAATCTTTTAGTCTGTGAATCCCCCAAAACTAGCAGTTTTCCGAACCACCTAACACTGCCTCAATAGCATCAGCAAATATTCTTGCACTCTTTCTATTTAAGTGTATCCCATCCCCGTAGAAGCAGTCTCTCCTGTTAGCAAGCACAGACCACACCAAAAATATTCTACCCGGTGAGCCTTGCACAATCTCTCCAGGGCTGAATTGATTGACAAGGCTTTCACCATATACTCCCTCTTATCATGTCTGAGTAGAATTGCAAACACTTTGAAATTCAACCCTAACTCGGCTTTTTTTCAACATTAACCTGTACTTGTTAAGTAAATCTGCAGATCTCTTACTCTTAAAGTCATTAGTGCCAACATGCACAACAATATCACCTTTTGTGCTCTTAAAAAAATGATATCTGCTCTATAACATCATCAGGACATAACCTGGTCCTGTTCCACCTATCCTTTTTGCATACTATATTCTTCATCTCTCTGACAATAGAGTCCCTTGATGGATCCCTCATATTAATTTCTTCGAGGGTATTTACCCTACACCTCAAACTCTCATAGATGCCCATCAAAACGCTGAGATGGCGCCTAATTTCTTCGCGGTCTAGCACACACAAAGACATCCTCCTTGGCTAGATCATTTCCTGTTCTAGACAGGTCTGCAAAAATTTCACATTTGGCGCATTGTTTTAGATTGTGACGTGTGGAAGAATCGCCCCCTTCAGTTCTTCCGCAAGCCACAGCACTCTGGTATTCTGTGAACGCTGCTCTAGTCTGGGTCATGATTCTGTTAAGTATAATTTAATTAACAATGAAATTTAATAAGATTAATAAATTTTATGGATAATACTATACTAATCTAACAGATTTCTAATACGCTGCTACATATTTCACTATCTAGTTTTAAGGTAAACCTTACGGTACTGCACATCGTATAACAATGGCAGCAAGTTATGAACGTAAAATCTACGGACACTAAGTATTAACTTTCAAAATCGCTATCTAAATTCAAAATAAATCACGGAGCTTGGCTAGAACTATAAAGCTACTTATAGAAAATAATTTAGTGTAACAATTAAGTAGAGTCATCATGGAACAAATAAATACATGGGTTGTGTTAGGGTAACTAAGAGTAAGAATAGGTGTATGTATGCTTATGTATGAAGTTTAACCTTGACAAATGCAAAGTACTGCATATGGGTAGAAGTAACCCCAGAGAAACGTACCAACTGTGTGGTACTACACTTAAGGTGGTAGAAAATGAAAAAGACCTGGGAGTAATTGTGCAGTCAGATATGAAGTTTTCTGAGCAATGCAGACAGGCTGCCAGGGCAAGTCATGGGGTTTTGTCAATGATATATAGGAATTTTGCTAGCAGGGAAAAAGAGGTGATTGTCCCTCTGTATAAGGCAATGGTCAGAACATGCCTTGAGTACTGCATACAGGTCTGGAGGCCTCATTTTAGGAAGGATATAGATTTGCTTGAGTGTGTAGAGAGAAGGGCAACAAGATTGGAATGAAGGGATCCTCTTACCAAGAGAGGCTTAAGTTCTGCAAATTGCAGTGGCTGGAGACTAGGCACCTGCACGGTGATCTGATTGAGGTGTATAAGGCCTTGAATGGGTTGAGCACGATGAATTCTGATGGGATCCTTCCACTTGTTCAGATTACAAACCTAAAGGGCATAAATTCAAATTAAGAAAAGACAGATGTAGAATAGATGTGCGGAAATTTGCCTTTAGCCAGCGGATGGTTAATTGCTAGAACAAACTTCCATCTGTCGTTGTGGAAGTTGATAGGTTAATTAAATTTAAGGAGGAACTTGACAGGCATTTAGAGGGAATGGTGTGATTTTTTTTTTATGGCTGATGCTGTATAAGCTCATACACTTGCTTTCTTGCATCACATGCCACTACTACTACTTGCATGTACACCAATGCTAGGTGTATATAAATAAATTTGATGAATTTGAAGAGCTTGTCAAGACATCAAAAGCGGATATTGTTGGGATATCAGAGACTTGGCGCCACCCAGATGTAAGCAGTACAGAATTGGAATATCAGGGGTACAATGTGTACAGAAAGGACAGACAGGACAGAAGGAAGGAGGGGTTACGCTGTTAGTTAATAAACAAAATCTATGGAAGTGCATCCAATTGACACTAGTGGACAATGCAATGTTGAGTCAGTTTGGTATGACATGAGCACTGGGAAAGCAAAAACGAGGGTACGAGTTTGTTATAAGCCTAATGAATCTGATGAGTATAATGAGCAATTGTGCAGAGAAATAGTATGGACAAGTAAATCAGAATGTCTTATAATGGGGGATTTTAACTTTCCAGATACTGACTGGAACTTGTGGTTACTCGCACACTCGCAAAACTTTTGTGGATTTATTGGATGACTGTTTTCTACAGCAACATGTTCAGGAGGCAACCAGAGGGAGTAATACTCTTGATCTGATAATCAGCAGTGATTCTTCATGCGGTACGAATCTGCAGATAAAGGAACCACTAGGTGGCAGTGATCACAATGTACTGATGTGGGATTTACTTAAAAATATAACTACCATTAGGGGTAAGGGAAAGGGTTTTTGCTTTCGTAAAGGTGACCACAGTGGTCTCAAGAGAGTTTTTAAATTCTATTTAGCGGGATCAACTGATAATGTTACCAATGGTGAATTCTAAATGGAAAGCCTTCAGGGAATAAATCTTGGAGGGTACTAGGCTTTTCATACCAACTAAGAAATACTGTTCAGGGTTTAGACCTAAATGGATGTCAGATGAATTAACGAGGCTTGTAGCAGAGAAGAAAAATGCACGGGATGCATATAAATTATCAGGTGACACAGAAGCCTATGGCAGATATAAGCTAGTCTGTAATCAAGTCACAAAGGAGATTAGGCAGGCGAAGGCAGATTACGAGAAATCTTTGGCAAAGGATGCAAAGAAAAACAGCAAAGAGTTCTTTACTTATGCAAACTCTAGAAGGAAAGGGATGAATCAGATTGGTCCACTTAACATCCACGGTTTGACCATTAATGATCATGCTCAGGTAGCTGATAAACTGAATGATTATTTTGCATCTACATTCACACATGAAGAGTTATTCAAGGAGGTGAATGCCAGAAATTTATCAAATTCTAACAGGGAGCTAAAAGTAGAGGAGAAATTGTTGAAGTTAAACATAAGGAAAGCACCTGGGGTGGATAAGATCTATCCAGTTATTAGATATCCAGTTATTTTAAAGGAAGCAGCAAAGGAATTAAGCAAACTCTTAGCCATAATTATGAAAGCTTCATTGGACTAAGGGGAAGGCCCCCATGGACTGGAGATGTGCAAATGTGTCCCCAAATCAGAAAGGAGGATCAAAGGGTGACACAAGTAATTACAGACCTGTTAGTCTAACTTCTTTCAGGGGAAAATAATGGAGTCACCAGTTAAGGAAGCGATGTAGGATCATCTGGACTATAACTGCATTCTTGTCCAGATGCAGGATCATCTGGACAAGAATGCAGTTATAGTTCAGACACAGCATGAGTTTGTTAAGGGGAAGTCTTGACAAATTTGATTGGATACTATGATGTGGTCACAAAGGAACTGGATGCAAAGAATAATTTTGATATCATATATTTGGATTTTAGGAAAGCTTTTAATAGTGTGTCACATTATTATTATTATTATTAGCTGTATGGTGCAAGGAAGCCTGAGGCTTATGCTGCACCAGCCAAGGAAAAAAAAAAAATTACCCGAGTTACCCTAAGAGAGAGAGAAGTAAAAGGGAATCACCAAGGAAGAAATGAATGGTGATATCCAGCTAATGACCCTGGGTGTGCCAAGCCCATACTCACCAAATGTGAGCCCCTGGGAAGACTACTGTACAAATTGGAGCAGTATGGCATTAAGGGCAAGTTGCTACAATGGATAAAAGGATGGTTAAGTGGGAGAAGAAAGAGTGGTAATAAACAAACACTGCTCTACGTGGACTAATGTTATTAGTGGAGTCCCCCAGGGTTTGGTGCTAGGCCCATTGTTGTTTTGTGTATTTATCAATGGTATCGATGAAGGTATAGCAGGCTTAATGTCCAAGTTTACAGGGTTTTTAATGACATGATAGTACGCTACTGTAACAGGATCCAGAAAAGTTGGCAGATGGGCTGAGAGGTGGCAACTGAAGTTAAACATTGACAAATATAAAGTACTGCATTTGGGTAACCGTAACCTCAGACTAACGTATCAACATGGTGGTACTACAATCAGGTTGGTGGAGAATGAAAAGGATCTGGGGGTAACTGTGCAGTCAGATATGAAGTTTACTGAGCAGTGCAAAAGGGCTGCTAGAGCAGCTCATGGTGTCTTGTCAATGATATAGAGGAATTTTACTAATAGGGATAAGGGGGGTTACTATCCCCTTGTATAAGGCAATGGTCAGGCCACGCCTCGAGTACTGTATACAGGTCTGGAGGCTTCATTTTAAGAAATATGTAAAGCTGCTGGAACAAGTACAGAGAAGGGCAACGACACTAGTGAGTGGAATAAAGGTGGTGTTACCAAGAAAGGCTTAAGTTCTGCAAATTGCAGCTTCTGGAGACTAGACACCTGCGAGGTGATCTAATTGAGGTGTATAAGGCCTTGAATGGATTGAGCAAGCTCAATACTGATGGGATTCTTCCTCTTGCTCAGATTACTCACCTGAGGTGGCATAAATTCAAAATGAGGAAAGGCAATGGTAGAATAGATATGCGGAAATTCACCTTTAGCCAGAGGTTGTTGATAGTTGGAACAAACTTCCATCTGTCGTAGTGGAGGTCAGCAACTTAAATGAGTTCAAGGCAGAACTAGACAAACGTTTGGAGTGGATGGTTGGGTGAAATAGGAAGGGTTTTCTTTTTTTTTTGTCTGATGCTATATAAGCTTGCTTTCTTGCATCATATGACTCTACGAATGCTAATGCAAGTTCATGGTAATCCAAAGAAAATGGGACCAGGGCCAACCTGGATTACTGATAATAAATAAAATTACAAAAAAGTGCATTTTGTAATTATCTCTCTATACAAAAAAAAAGTTCTCCTCCTGGTGATATTTATTCGACCTTGAGAATACCACACAGCAGTTGTGGGTAGCCAATGGGAGAAGAGGGATGCAGGTCATGTGGTACAAGTGGGTGGGGTAATTATGTCACTACAAATGCACAGGTAAATAATTACATATGTCATTTCCTGATTAGATATTGATCAGTGCGTTTTGACAGGTGTCTCAAATCCATGGCATTTGATTTGCTAACATAGTAATTAACACAATGCACAACCTGATTGGCAATCACAGATTCCAAGAGAACACAACACCATCAGTAGTCTGCCCAGAAATGCATAGAGAAACATGCCAAAAGGTTATGATCTAATCAGAGAATAAGTTCAATGACAATGGAGCAAGTGGAAAATCAACTAGACAGGAAGCGGTTAGCTAATATGGACAAAAAACAGATTGAAACAGCGAACCTTTAAACAGCTCAGACATAAAGTAAGATCTTCACAAGATCCTGATAACAACAAAATCACTGAAGTATCGCACTGCGATTTAGGTGATATGGTAGATGAATGTCAACATTGCGGAGGATTATCTTTTTGCTGCGAATGGCCAACCTGGATTACTGATAATAAATAAAATTACAAAAAAGTGCATTTTGTAATTATCTCTCTATACAAAAAAAAAGTTCTCCTCCTGGTGATATTTATTCGACCTTGAGAATACCACACAGCAGTTGTGGGTAGCCAATGGGAGAAGAGGGATGCAGGTCATGTGGTACAAGTGGGTGGGGTAATTATGTCACTACAAATGCACAGGTAAATAATTACATATGTCATTTCCTGATTAGATATTGATCAGTGCGTTTTGACAGGTGTCTCAAATCCATGGCATTTGATTTGCTAACATAGTAATTAACACAATGCACAACCTGATTGGCAATCACAGATTCCAAGAGAACACAACACCATCAGTAGTCTGCCCAGAAATGCATAGAGAAACATGCCAAAAGGTTATGATCTAATCAGAGAATAAGTTCAATGACAATGGAGCAAGTGGAAAATCAACTAGACAGGAAGCGGTTAGCTAATATGGACAAAAAACAGATTGAAACAGCGAACCTTTAAACAGCTCAGACATAAAGTAAGATCTTCACAAGATCCTGATAACAACAAAATCACTGAAGTATCGCACTGCGATTTAGGTGATATGGTAGATGAATGTCAACATTGCGGAGGATTATCTTTTTGCTGCGAATTCGTGAAGGTATGTTTCCCGACAGTAGATGCTTTAAAGAAGGCTTTGTTGTGTGACAACACAGAAAAAGGGAAACATTTCCGAGAAAATGTTCAAGTTTTTCATATCTTTTAATGCAGAAAACAGACTTTTAAGGTAGCGGTAGCCCTTATTTGATGCAAATACGAGGAAGTGCCAGAGTGAAAGGAACGACAAGTTTAATGTCTGTTAGGGACATTCCACAATTTGGCCAAATCTACATTTATGATGAGAGAAGTGTTGATGGAACAAAGCGAGCGCAGCAAACAAAGGGAGGAGCCCCATCAGAAGCAGATTAAGGTCGGTTGAGGCCCCGGGCGCAGAAGAAAATATTGGGCCGCTTAAAAAAAAAGAGACAGGGAAAATAAAAATGCATGTTAACCATTTTTTTAAATAAATAAATAAATAATTATTATTAGCTATATGGTGCAAGGAAGCCTGAGGCTTATGCAGCACCAGCCAACAAAAAAAAAAAAAAAAAAAAAAATTCCCCGGGGTAGAGAGAGAGAGAGAGAGAGAGAGAGAGAGAGGAGAAGTAGAAGGGAATCACCAAGAAAGAGAAGGATGATGATATCCAGCTCAGGATCCTGGGTGTGCCAAGCCCAAACTCACCAGATGTGAGCCCCTGGGATAATGTACTATTAATGTTTTATTTCCAATAAAATTTGAATATAATATATGTATTATATTATATTTGCGTCTTTTTTCAGCCCCTGATGGATGTCGTTTCATTTGTCTAGCTACCATTGGTAGCCTACCAATGAAAACAAAAATATAAAATTTAATAGTCTGAATGATTAGAATAATAGAGAAGAAATTTTTTGTTATAGTGCAATAAATTAATGATTAATTAAAATTCGAAAATTATTCATAAACTACGAAAATCCAGGTGCTGATGTAACAACAGGAATTAATTTTATCTTAATATAATTTCAACAATATACGATATACACAAATACGCATATATTGTAAGTCTGCACAGCAGGAGAACCTTTGTAAGTACAAAGTAGCAAATACGATTCTATTGCTCCGATGAGCGGTAGCGCAGCCGCGCGGGGCCTATACAGCGTAGCAATGAAATAATGAAAATAAGCGAATATAAACATACTATCAGGTTTTACCGCCGATTGTAAACTTGTACATAATTAAAATTGCATATACGAAACCAAACTTGGTATCATTAGAAAAAAGTGTAAAGTTGGGGTTTTGAGGAGCACTTCAGAAGTTGGGGGCCTAGGGCGCGCGCCCGGTGTGCCCGCCGTTAAATCTGCCTCTGAGCCCCATAGTATTTATTAAAACAAATAAAAACCTTTAATAAAAAAAGATAACACATAATTAAAAAATATATCCAAAACAAACAAAAAATGCATACTTTATTCATACTTTAGCTCTATAGCAAGTAATACAATTAAAAAAGTATTTAAAAAATGTAACTGATGTTTCAACAACATTTAAAGAAAAAAAAATTATTTACATATTTTTGTTTTGATACTTATACTAATCCATGAAATTATTATAAAATTATGTAACGTAGGAGGGCCTTCTCATCCTCTTGTATTTTTGTTTTTTGTGGATGACAGAATTTAAAATGCCTAGTAAATATAATAGTCTAATCCTCAGAGCTGAATGAACTTTACCTTTTTTTATCACAAATTTCTTTGTTACTGGTTTACCTTTGGATAGTCCCTAGAAATCAACTGCTATCAAGGGACAAATAACAGACTTCCATAGCAGTGTCTCAGCTTTTAAACAGATGACAAATTAAATTTTTTGGTAATGCCATTTGTTTAAGGAGTTAACCCCCTTCAGGAGTTACACTGATTTATGTTTTTTAATTGTGATATGTAGAACTACATTTTTGAAGGTCATTTCAAGTACATTTCAAACAATGCTATTTAACAAAAATAAGTGTTTACATTTAACTATTATTTATATGTACTTTGCATACCAAATCTAATGGTGTTTGGTTTTTTTCCCCCTCTAGCATCAATATTTTGGTAGCAATATATTTCTGCAACATTGATATGTATTATATAAATGCAGTACCTACATTGTAAAATACAAGAACCTGTAGTATTTGTATATGACATTTTTTCTCGCATTTTTTTTTTTTTTTTTTTGCAGTTTGCTACTGCCAAATGAAAGTGTAATTTATTGCCACACTTGTTCTTCTATGTTTTTAGATATTAGCATTAGCATTAGTAGAGGCATTTGATGCAAGAAAGCAAGCTTATGCAGCATCAGCCAAAAAAAAAAAAAAAACGACTTCCACTTCACCCCTCTGTTCGTTCAAAATACCTGTCCAGCTGAGCCTTAAACTTATTTAGGCTATCAACTTCCACCACAAGGGATGGAAGTCTGTTCCACCAACCAACCACCCGCTGGCTAAAGGCAAATTTCCGCACGTCTATCCTACATCTGTCTTTCCTCAATTTGAATTTATGCCCTCTCAGGTGATTTTTCTGAGCTAGAGGAAGAATCCCATCAACATTGAGCATGCTTAAACCATTCAAGGCTTTATACACCTCTATCAGATCACCTCGCTGGTGCCTAGTCTCCAGACACTGTAATTTGCAAAACTTAAGCCTTTCTTCGTAAGAGCACCCCTTTGTTCCATTCACTAATCTTGTTGCCCTTCTCTGTACTCGTTCCAGCAGCTCTACATCCTTCTTGAAATGAGGCCTCCAGACCTGTATACAGTACTCTAGGTGTGGCCTGACCATTGCCTTATACAATGGAATAATCACCTCCTTATCCCTGCTGGAAAAATTCCTGTATATCATTGACAATACTCCATGAGCTACTCTTGCAGCCCGTCTGCACTGCTCAGAGAACTTCATATCTGCCTGCACAACCACCCCCAATCCCTTTCATTCTCTACCACTGTCAGTGTAGTACCACAGAGTTGATACGTTGCTCTGGGGTTGCTGTTTCCCATGTGTAGTACTTTACATTTATCAATGTTAAACTTCATTTGCCACCTCTCAGCCCATCTGCTCAACCTTTCCAGATCCTGTTGCAGCAGCATAGTGTCAGTAGTGTCCTTGACAACCCTGCCAACCTTTGTATCGTCTGCAAACTTGGACATTAAGCCCGATATACCATCATCAATATCATTTATAAATACAGAAAACAATAATGGACCCAACACTGAGCCCTGAGGGACTCCACTAAAAACATCAGTCCACGATGAGCAGTGTCCATTGATTACCACTCTCTGTCTTCTCCCCCTCAACCACCCCTTTATCCATAGCAGCAATTTGCCTCCAATGTCACACTGCTCCAATTTGTGTAGCAGTCTTCCATGTGCAACAGTATCAAAAGCCTTTCTAAGATCCAAGTATATAATATCAAAGTTATACCCTGCATCCAGTTCTTTTGTGACTGCATCATAGTATCCAATCAAGTTGGTCAGGCAAGACTTCCCCTTAACAAAACCATGCTGTGTCTGAGCTATAACTGAAGTCTTGTCTAAATGATCCTGCAGTGCTTCTTTAACCAGTGCCTCCATTAATTTTCCTGGAACAGAAGTTAAGCTCACAGGTCTATAATTACTTGTGTCAGCCTTTGATCCTCCTTTGTGAATTGGGGTCACATTTGCACATTTCCAGTCTATGGGTACCTCCCCTGAGTCCAAGGAAGCTCTCATAATTATGGCTAAGGGTTTGCTTACTTCCTTTGCTGCCTCCTTTAATATAACTGGATAGATCCCATCCACCCCAGGTGCCTTTCTTGTGTTTATCTTCAACAGTTTCTCCTCCACTTTACTCCCAGTTATTTCAAGATTCTGTAGCTTACTGCTAGAGTTGAATACACCTCTGGCATTCCCCTCGCTGAATAACTCCTCATGTGTGAATGTCGATGCAAAATATTCATTTAGTTTGTTAGCTACCTGAGCAGGATCATCAACACTTGACCCATCAATATCAAGTGGACCAATCTGATTCATCCCCTTCCTTCTAGAGTTTACATAAGTAAAGAACTCTTTGCTGTTTTTCTTTGCATCCCTTGCCAAGGATTTCTCGTAATCTGCCTTCGCCTGCCTAACCTCCTTTGTAACTTGGTTGCATATCAACTTGTATCTATCATAGGCTTCTGTGTCATGTGTTAATTTGTATGTATCCCATGCATTTTTCTTCTCTGCCATATGCCTCATTAGTTCATCTGACATCCATTTTGGCCTACGTGAAATTTCGGATAATTGGGGCAGCCGCTTAATCGGGCCAAAATGCACTAGTCCCGATGTGTCCCAATTAACCGGAATGGACTGTATTTGGAATCAATATTAACAAATTCATAAAGAAACACCAAGAAATACAAGGTCAAGGTGCGTTTGTTTCAATTGTGGTCTCCAGGGTTTCCCCCTACATGCCGCTGTAGCATCTGAAAAGGAGAAGGCCGGCAAGTGTATGTATGTATGGTGTCTTCTTATGTTGAGTGTTGAGCACTGGCACCTGGCGACCAAGAAATACAGATAAACGGAAGGAACCTTTTTTGAAAATTTGTTATGTAAGTGACAGCATGAAAATAGGTTTTAAAATAAGAAGCCAACCACTGTTGTATGATTATGGCTTACAAAAGTTTAAATTTTCTGCAATTCAAACCCAAAAGTTGATAATATTGAATTCAGTGATAACTGATTGTAGAGGACATCATTACTCAAAAAAAAATAAAGAAATATAAATATGAGTTAAGATTTTTTTACAATTTTTTTTTTCAAATCTCAGTTTCAATTTCACAACAATATTAACTTAATTAGCATTAGCAGAGGCATATGATGCAAGAAAGCAAACTTATGCAGCATCAGCAAAAAAAAAAAAAAAAAAAACTTCCACTTCACCCCTCCGCTCATTCGAAATACCTGTCCAGCTAGCATTAAATTTATTTAGGCTATCAACTTCCACAACAAGGGATGGAAGTCTGTTCCACCAACCAACTACCCGCTGGCTAAAGGCAAATTTCCGCACATCTATCCTACATCTGTCTTTCCTCAATTTGAATTTATGCCCTCTCAGGTGATTATTCTGAGCAAGAGGCAGAATCCCATCAGCGTTGAGCATGCTCAAACCATTCAAGGCTTTATACACCTCTATCAGATCACCTCGCTGGTGCCTCGTCTCCAGACACTGTAATTTGCAACACTCAAGCCTTTCTTCGTAAGAGTTTGTTTGTTTGTTATTTGGTTTTTAGGAGCATTAGCAACTAAGGCCATATTGCTCCGGGATATACGGTGGTCATTCCATGACCTTTCCGCATTCTCCATATTTGGTGGTGACGGACTCGAACCCCGGTCTAATCAAGAAGCGTGTGCTACGCACTGCTGCTCCTTCCCACCTGGCTACGGAGGCGCCTCTTCGTAAGAGCAACCCTTTGTTCCATTCACTAATCTTGTGCCCTTCTCTGTAGTCATTCCAGCAGCGCTATATATCCTTCTTGAAATGAGGCCTCCACACCTGTATACAAGGTGTGGCCCAACCATTGCCTTATAAAAGGGAATAATCACCTCCTTATCCCTGCTAGAAAAATTCCTGTATATCATTGATAAGACACCATGAGCTACTCTTGCAGCCCTTCTGCATTGCTCAGAGAACTTCATATCTGCCTGCAAAATTACCCCCAGGTCCTTTTCATTCTCTACTACTGTCAGTGTAGTACCACAGAGTCGGTACTCTGCTCTGAGAATGCTGATTCCCCATATGTAGTACTTTACATTTGTCAATGTTAAACTTCATTTGCCACCTCTCAGCCCATCTGCTCAACCTTTCCAGATCCTGTTGCAGCAGCATAGTATCAGTAGTGTCCTTAACAACCCTGCCAACCTTTGTATCATCCGCAAACTTGGACATTAAGCTTGATATACCATCATCAATATTATTTATAAATACAGAAAACAATAATGGACCCAACACTGAACCCTGAGGGACTCCACTAATAACATTAATCCATGATGAGCAGTGTCCACTGATTACCACTCTCTGTCTTCTCCCCCTCAACCACCCCTTTATCCATAGCAGAAATTTGGCTCCAATGCCACACTGCTCCAATTTCTGCTGCAGTCTTCCATGTGCAACAGTATCCAAAGCCTTTCTAAGATCCAAGTATATAATATCAAAGTTATTCCCTGCATCCAGTTCTTTTGTGACTGTGATCATAGTATCCAATCAAATTGGTCAGGCAAGTCTTCCCTTTAACAAAACCATGCTGTGTCCGAGCAATAACTGAAGTCTTGTCTAGATGATCCTGCAGTACTTCTTTAACCAGTGCCTCCATTACTTTTCCTGAAACAGAAATTAAACTCACAGGTCTATAATTATTTGTGTCAGCCTTTGATCCTCCTTTGTGAATTGGGGTCACATATGCACATCTCCAGTCTATGGGTTCCTGCCCTGAGTCCAAGGAAGCTCTCATAATTATGGCTAAGAGTTTACTTACTTCCTTTGCTGCCTCCTTTAATATAACTGGATAGATCCCATCCACCCCAGGTACCTTTCTTGCATTTATCTCCAACAATTTCTCCTCCACTTTACTCTCAGTTATTATAAGATTATCTAGCTTACTGCCAGAGTTCAATACACCTCCGGCATTTCCCTCGCTGAATAACTCCTCATGTGTGAATGTCGATGCAAAATATTCATTTAGTTTGTTAGCTACCTGAGCAGGATCATCAACAGTTGAACCATCGATATCAAGTGGACCAATCTGATTCATCTCGTTCCTTCTAGAGTTTACATAAGTAAAGAACTCTTTGCTGTTTTTCTTTGCATCCTTTGCCAAAGATTTCTCGTAATCTGCCTTCGCCTGCCTAACCTCCTTTGTAACTTGGTTACAGATCAACTTATATCTATCATAGGTTTCTGTGTCATGTGTTACTTTTTATGTATCTCATGTCTGTGCTATATGTCTCATTAGTTCATCTGACATCCATTTAGGCCTAAACCTTGAACAATATTTCTTAGTTGGTATGTAAAGCCTAGTAGCTTCCAAGATAAGATCTTTGAATGCTTCCCATTTTGAATTTGCTGTTGGTAACATCATCAGTTGGTCCAACTGTATAGAATTTAAACACTGTCTCAGACCATTATGAAAGCAAAAACCCTTCCCTTTACCCCTGATGGTAGTTACCTCTTTGAGTAAATCCCACTTCAGCACACTGTGATCACTGCCACCTAGTGGTTTCTTTATCTTCAGATTCTTAATGCATGAAGAATCACTACTGATAATCAGACCAAGAGTATTACTCCCTCTAGTTGCCTCCGAAACATGCTGATGTAGAAAACAATCATCCAAAAGATCCACAAAAGCCTTGCTAGTGTACAAGTGACCAACCCACAAATTCCATTCAATATCTGGGAAATTAAAATCCCCCATTATAAGACTCTCTGATTTACTGGCCCACTCTATTTCCCTATACAGTGTCTTATTATACTCATCAGAGTCATTAGGCCTATAGCACACTCCTACTCACAATTTTGATTTCCCAATGCTTATGTCACACCAAACTGACTCGACACCGCACTGTCCAGCGATGTCGACTGGCTTCACTCCCTTGGATTTTATTTGTTTCTTAACTAATAGCATAACCCCTCCTCCCTTCCTATCCTGTCTATCCTTTCTGTAGACATTGTACTCCCCAAATTCCAGTTCTGCATTCCTTATATCTGTGTGACACCACGTCTCTGATATCCCAAGAATATTTGCCTTTGATGTTTTGAGCAATACCTCAAATTCATAAAATTTATTTACCAAACTCCTAGCATTGGTGTATATGCACCTGTTCCCATTCTTAGTTACCCTAACACAACCCATGTGTTTACTTGTACCGCAATGATTCCCAGCAGTCTCTGAAATACCCTGCATCTTGTTTTCCAGGCTGCTGCTCATTCCAATAGAAGCAGTGCAAGACTCACTATCACCTCTGCCAGTGGCTACTGTTAATCTATTAGTGCATGTTTCCCCCCCCAAGCTAGCAGTTTTCCGACCCACCTAACACTGCCTCGATAGCATCAGCAAATATTCTTGCACCCTTTCTATTTAATTGTACTATGCAGATGGTACAAAGGTTGTTGTTGTTGTTGTTGTTGGGTTTTTTTGGCGCAAGAGCTACTTTGGCCATATTGCGCCTGTTCTTGTCGAGAGACACAGAAATGATTGATAAAAAGGGTTTATAGGAGCATAAATATATTAATCTGTTTTAGATAGTGGAAAAACTCAGGTAAATTGGAGTTGTCTCCAATCATATGTCTAATTTGAAGAGGTTCATTTATATTTGATAGGGATCGGAATGATGTGTTTCTGGCATACTGATAGTGAGTGCACTCTATAAGAATATGTTTTATGGTTAGCGTTGAATTACAGTGGAAGCACGGTGGTGGATTATTTCCTCGCAGAAAATAGTGATGTGTAAGTTGGGTATGACCTATACGTGCTCTGGCAAGCACAACCTCTTCATGTCTGTTTGTACGGAAACTAGATTTCCATAGCTGTGGATTCTGTTTTATATTTCGTAACTTGTTATTCACCTGATTATGCCAAATTTCTCGCCATTTTTCATTGCAAATGCGGCGTATGATTGATTTGTAGTCTGTGTAAGGAATCCGGATGTGGTTATTATCAGTGGGGTTTCTTGCTGCTTTATCTGCACTCTCATTTCCTGGTATTCCAGTGTGCCCTGGAATCCAACAGAATGTGACAGTCTGCCTATTGTTATGAAATTCGGATATTTGAGTTCTTATTTGATTTATTAGTGGATGTGGAGAGCGAGAATTGCCTTGGAGGGCTGTCACTGCACTCAAGGAGTCTGTATAGATAATAGTCTTCGGAGTGAAAACATGAGCAAGTAAGGTCAAACCCATCTTAATGGCATAGAGTTCTGCAGTGAAAATGCTGCATTCTTGTGGTAATGAAACAGACACTGTTGATGTTGGTAGCACCACAGCAGCTCCCACAGCTGTGTCATTTTTAGAGCCATCAGTATAAATTTGCAAAGTGTCTGCATTTGCCAAAGAGTGAGCTGCATGTAGTTTCTGAATGGTTGGATTGTTCAGGGAGTGTTTCCCCCAACGTCGGAAATAGTCATCACACGAAGGTATACACACTTTCCATGGAGACTGTACAATTTCTCTGTCTTGATGTAAATTGTCCAACTGCATATTCCACTGCTGAATCAGTTCTCGTAGACGGATTCCTGTAGGTTTGTTTTCAAGAGGCTTATTTCTGAAAAGGTTTACCCATTGTGGATCATAGAGGTATGACCAGATAGGATGAGATGGAAGGCTATATATTTTAACTGCATAATTGAGGAGCAGCATCTTTCTCCGAAGGTGGAGTGGAGGTTCATTGGCCGCTATATATAAGCTTTGCACCGGCGAAGTCCTGAACGCCCCAAGAGCAATCCTGAGCGCACTATGGTGTATTGTGTTGAGACAGGCTAACAGAGTCTTTCGGGCAGAGTCATAAACAGGAGCACCATAATCTAATCGAGATCTGATTAAGGCCCGGTATAGGTGGAGTAGAGTATGGCGATCAGCTCCCCATGTCATAGATGAGATTACTTTAAGTATATTCAGCTTTTTCATACAGACAGTTCGCGTTTGTAGTATGTGTTTCTGGAATGTCAGTTTAGTGTCAAGAGTTATGCCCAAGAATCGGATATTGCTGGTAATTGGTATCGGTTGTTTTTCCAGTGCTAATTCAGGTTCTGGATGTAGTTGGCGTTTTTTTACAAAAGTGAATGGCTGCAGTTTTGGTTGCTGATAGACGGTAACCATTACGTGAAGTCCATGACACTATTTTGTTTATTGCAAGTTGCAAATGTCGTTCAATGGAACGCATATTCTGTGAATGGCAAGATATCGCAAGATCATCAGCATAAAGATAGATTTCTACGTTACTCAAGATGTTCTGCGCTAGATTGTTTATCCTAAGAGCAAAGAGGGTAGCGCTGAGTACCGATCCCTGTGGTACACCTTCTCTTTGGATAAGAGCTTGCGAAACAGCATTACGATAACTCACTTGAAAGGTTCTAATTTTAAGGTAACTCTCTATGATCATTGGGAGTCGACCTCTGAGCCCTATAGCATATAGGTCTTGCAGAATACCATAGCGCCAGGTGGTGTCAAAGGCTTTTTCAATATCCAGGCATACCATAACAAGATGTTCTTTCCGAATAAAGGCATTCCGTATGTTACACTCAGCTTTCACCATAAGGTCTAATGTGGATCGGTTTTTGCGAAAGCCGTATTGATTACTACTGATGACTGAGTGGGATTCTATGTACCATACAAGCCTATCGTGTACCATCTTTTCCAATGTCTTGCCCAAGCAGCTGGTAAGGGATATCGGTCTATAGTTGCATGGATTCGTCTGATCTTTCCCAGGTTTGGGAAAAGCTAGCACTGTTGAATGACACCATGAGCGTGGATAATAGCTTTCGGAGAAGACCCGATTCAGAAAAAGCAATAGGGAATTTAGAGCCTTTTTGTCTAGGTGTTGTAACATGACGTAATAAACACCATCAGGTCCTGATGCCCCATTTCTTGATTTGTTTAGAGCAACCTGCAGCTCCAACATTGTAAAGGGTTGATTATATGGGAGCGCTATTCTTGTACTGAAATTTAATTTGCTTTGCTCAGTCCTTCTTTTAAGTTGCTGAAAAGATGGTTCATATGCAGCTGTATCTGAGATATTGGCAAAGTTTTCTGCTAGAGCATTAGCTATTTCAACTGGAGACGATAAATCTTGTCCATTCCATCTCAGTATTGGAGAGGATGCTGGGAGAAATCTACCATTTAGTTTTTTTATTTTATTCCAGATTATTCTGCTGTTTGTGTTCTTCGTTATAGTAGAGGCAAACTGAATCCAAGAATCTCTTTTTGCCTTTTTCCTTACGAATCGCACTTTTGCTTTCAGTTTTTTGAAATTTATAAGGTTCTCGGTAGTCGGGTTTTTACGAAACAGGTTCCATGCCCTGTTTTTCTCTTTTTTTGCAAGTTGGCATGCTTCACTCCACCAAATATTGGCATGTTTAAACGAACCAGTACGCATTTTTGGTATGGCCTTGGTCGCGGCATTCAGAATCTGAGATGTGATGTGCTGTGTGGCATCATCAATGGATTGGAAATTGATAATTTCATCATTGAATGAGATACTGAGAGCAAATAACTTCCAATCGGCCTTGGAAAATTTCCATTTTAAGCGGGAATTATTTACCTGAGGGATTCTAGTTATTTGGAATTCGCAAATTATTGGAAAATGGTCACTGTTTAGCGGATTGTCCAGAATTGTCCAGCGGATGAGTGGATATAATGTTGGAGAGCAGATTGTCAAGTCTATAGCTGTAGTTGTTCTAGTAGAGAAATGGATGTAAGTATCAGCACCAGTATTCAACAGTGTTAGATTGTGTTTGTCAAGCAGCGACTCCAGAACTTTACCTCGTCTGTCTGTATGTGGGGAGCCCCAGATCGGGTGGTGTGCATTAAAATCTCCAAATAAACAAAATGGAGGAGGGATCTGTAGTAGAAGTACTTCTAGGTCATTATAAGTATATTCTTTGTTTGGTGATAGGTAGATTGAAACTACTGTTAACATGATTCCTAAGGAGACACGCACTGCTACTGCTTCTAAGGAAGTTTGCAGTGGAATGTGTTTAGTAGGGACTCTTGAGTTTACTAGAATGGCCACACCTCCACGCACGGTGGTATTATTATTTCTGTTATGTTGATATATAGTATAGTTCTTGATTTTTGGAATTACTTGCGGAGGTAAATTAGTTTCTTGCAAACATATGCTTACCGGACTATACTGTTGGATTAGGTCATGGATATCATCAATATTACTACGTAGACCTCTACAGTTCCACTGTATTATGTGATCCATTATTTGATTTTGGCGGTTGTGTTTGATTCAGTCTGTTTTTTAGGTCCAGTCTGTTTTTGTCTCTCAAATTTTATTCTTTCTTTTTTCGAAAAGATAGGACGCGCTGTGTCCATGTCATCATCTGCGTACAGATCTAAGATTGGCTCATCCGGGCTGATGTTTTCATTAGTATCCATATTTGTTGTATTTTGCTGACTTTTCTGCCTTGGGACTGCTGTTTTAGTTTTTATAGTTTCTGAGGAAGACTGCAAAGCCGTTGGCGGTACTGTAATTGGTGTGTTATTGGCACTGTCATTCACATGCTGTTCCATAGTAGTTTGCTGTGATTTTGAGAGTATTTCTCTAGCCCAGTCTGCAATAGACATGGATGGGGGAACTGACACGTCAGTTTGAGTGGCTGCTGACTGATATTTCTTTGTTGCTGCTGCGTAGGTGTGTTTAGTTGTAGTAAGCATAATCTGCTTCTTTGCTTCTTGGTATGTGACTTTCCGCTCTACTTTATATTGTTGGATCTTTTTTCCTGTTTTCCACAGTTCACAGGACTTTGAGTAGGCAGGGTGTTGGCCTTGACAGTTTGAACAATGTGGTGTTTCCGCATCACATTCCGTTTGTGCGTGGGATTTTGAACCACAGTTTGGACACACAGCATCCCCTCGACAGACGGTCTGAGAGTGTCCAAACTTTTGGCACTTATAACATCTGATGGGATTAAGAATGTAGGGTCTTATACGGCAATTGAGATAGCCGGCTTTAACACTAGATGGTAAATTCGGTGTGCCAAAAGTAAGGATGATGTTCCGCGTTGGAACCAGCTGGCCATCTTTTTTGATCATGATGCGCTTAGCATGTGTGACTTTTTGTTCTTTTAATTCTTCGACTAATTCGTCTTCTGTGACGTTAATCAAATCCCACTCAGTGATGACCCCTTTGGAAGCATTTAGTGTCGCATGTGGGGTAACTTGCACGGGAATACCACCAAAGGCTGAGAGGTTCAGCAGAGTCTCTGATTGCTGATGGCTCACACTTTCAATCAGTAAATCACCTGATCAAAGTCTTTTCACCATTTTAGGTGAACCTGCTGTATTTTCCAAACATTTCTGTATCAGAAACGGGGAGAGTGTACTCATGCATTTGTTTGACAAGGAGTGGAATATAAGGAAAGATGGACATTCCTTTTGCTCTGTGTCAGTCCTCAGTCTTTTCGACTGTGATGTGTCATGGTCATTATCATTTGATTTAGGACATGAGCGCCGAGGCTCAATTGGAGGGAAATTGTCAAATTCCATGTTTGCTCCTTTTCGCCCCGGGAGAGTGGCTTTCTTCTCCCAGGTTACCGGCCCCGCCACGTGGAGGCAGGAGCGGTGCCACCAGTGACCAAGCGGTTTATAGGTTTAGTTAGGTTAGTAAGGATTATATATATATATATATATATACACAAGGAAAGAAAGGTGTTTTTCCTTTCTGGATTCTACTTCAAAGCTTTTAAATAAAGAATCACTTAAGAAAAAACAAGAAGAATAGTGACACTAGAAAATAAATATAACTAATCCGCTGAGAAAGAACGCTATGTATCGCACAAAATATCGCTTGGCACTCGGGGCCGGTACAAAGGTTGGCAGGGTTGTTAATGACAGTAATGGCAGTGTGTTACTGCAACAGAATGACAGTAACTTCTCAGCCCATCTGCTCGAATTTTCTAGATTCTGTTGTAGTAGCACACTGTCATTCTGTCATTAACAGTAATGGCAGTGTGCTACTGCAACAGAATCCAGAAAATTTGGCAGATGGGCTGAGAAGTGGCAAATGAAGTTTAACACTGAGAAATGCAAAATACTACATGTGGGTAGAAGTAACCCCAGAGGAACGTACCAACTGTATGCTACTACACATAGGGTGGTAGAGAAAGAAAAGGACCTGGGGTAATTGTGCAGTCAGATATGAAGTTTTCTGAGCAGTGCAGACAGGCTGGAAGAGTAGCTCATGGCATCTTGTCAACGATATACAGGAATTTTGCTAGCAGGGAAAAAGAGATGATTATCCCTTTATATAAGGCAATGGTCAGGTCACATCTTGAGTACTGCATAATACAGGTCTGGAGGCCTCATTTTAGGATGCATGTAGAGTTTCTTGAGCGAGTATAGAGAAGGGCAACAAGATTGGTGAGGGGAACGAAGGGGTTCTCTTACCAAGAGAGGCTTAAGTTCAGCAAATTGCAGCATCTGGAGACTAGACACCTGCAAGGTGATCTGATTGAGGTGTATAAGGCCTTGAATGGGTTAAGCATGCTCAATTCTGATGGAATTTTTCTGCTTGCTCAGATTATGAACCTGAGGGGGACATAAATTCAAATTGAGGAAAGACAGTTATAGAAAAGATGTGCAGAAATTTGCCTTTAGCCAGTGGGTAGTTGATTGCTGGAACAAACTTCCATTTGTCATTGTGGAAGTTGATGGCTTAAATAAATTCAAGGAGAAACTGGACAAACATTTATAGAGGGAATGGATGTGTGAAATTATGTTTTTTTTTTTTTTTTTGTTTTTTTTGCTGATGTATGCTATTTTTGTATGCTGTTGTTAACTTGTTGATAAGACGCTTTACAGTCCTTAGTAAGTGTGTGTGTGTGTGTTTTTGTTATTGTAACCAGGATGATGGTTACAATAACAAAAGCCTACCAGAATGATGTTCTAGTGCAACTCAAGTATCAGTAATGCCATTTGTAATCAAGTGTTTTAGTTCATAAAATTTGCAGCTCAACAACTGGTTGTAACTATCAGCAAATTAATGAAGATTATGTATTATTATTATTATTAGTAGTAGTAGTATTATATAAATGGCAAGTGTAAATTACTATTACAAAAATTCTAAGTCTAAGTTACAGACTAATGCATTGAATTTCAAAACAAAAAGTTTTAACTTTTTGTTTTGAAATTAAATGCAAGTGTTTTGATGGGTATTGTGTGATTAGTTACGGCATTTAATTTCAAAACAAAAAGTTAAATTTTGTCTTGAAATTAAATGCCGTAACTAATCACACAGTAAACATTGTACGAATAATCAACTGCCAACCTTCTTTGTTCTTCACTGATGGGTAAAGAAATTAATGAGTTCCTGTACACACAACAACTCTATTTAAGACGTCTGCCTCAATATAAATGCACGTGTCAAAAGAAAATATACTCACCGGCCCAGAGAAACAACTCACCTTATTCATTACCTGTAAAATGAAAAAAGAGAACATTATAGTTTATTTTTAAGTGCGCCCAATAAATGGCACATCTTGATTTAAACTGAAAAATGTAAAAGGAAAAAACTATATATACTTCAGGATTAGATTCCAAAGGTATCCACACTGGCTCTGATTCCATCACGCCGGCTATAAAAATATAAACAAACTTCGTCACACTTCTTTCGTTATTTCACTATGATTTGATAAAGATTTTGGTTTATAGGGGGCGTATATTAATTCAACCTCATATGTCAGTAACATTCATCGAAAAATACTTAATTATAATTATATCTTTAAAATAGTTTATTTGTGGATTGTAATGTAAGTTACAACCATAATAAAGGCAATCATAATAAAAAATAATAAAATTTTAAAAATAAATTTCAAAAATAAAATAAATACAAATATATTCTTTTTAATTATTTTAGTAGTGCAAATATAAAAGGTGCAGGGCACAGAGTATCTTACTACTATGTGGTAAAGGGGAACCCGGGTATAACCCTGGTGTCAGGCAGCACCATCAATATCAGTGTTAAAGGCGAAGCGGGTTATAGCCGACAAAATTTAACTACATTTATTCCTAGATTTTAAACATAAAAATACTTTACTTAGTAAATAAATACTTTCTTTATTATTATTTTACTAGTATACCAACTAAAGGCATAAAGTATTAAAGATTATATGATTTTATATCACTCCCTTTACATTCTTCTAATACGGGTTGTCACGTTCATAGGAATAGAGCAACTCACAGAATTGTGAGTTGCTCTATTCCTGTGACACCCCGAAAAGTTTTAGTCCGACTTAAGGAATGTAGAGAATAATCTCCCCATATCCATAAAGCTTTTTATACCCCTAAATTTTAATTTTAATGTCAAGCTACAGAAACGAAGACAATAATCGGTCCATATTTATTTATTAAGCTTTTAGATCTTCAAAATTTAATTTTATGTCAATCCACATAATGGTTTCCTTGGTGCCAGAGGTATGATGTTTGAAGACAGAAGCCTTGAGTGCTCACTGTTGAGACCGAGGGGTCTGAACACTAAGGTTCTGGCAGTGGGGAAGACGTCTCACATCTTTTGTAAAATTGATATCCCCTTCTCAAAGAATTATTAGCGCGTTGGACTAGGAGAATTGGCTGGAAAAGAAGCCTCCTATATCTAATATAAAGGTAATCCCTATTGTTTTCATAATTCTTCTAATAGACAATGTCGTTATTGACTTACATTTTAAGCTTCAGTGCTGAACTAGTCATGTAATTTAGTTCGCAGGAAATTATGACAGTGTTTCCTTCAATGCATAATTCTTAATAGTGGACAGATGCAATAAATGAATATAACTAATATCAATCTGCTGTTCAAACCACGTCATCACCCCATGAAGGTTTTCAAGCACTTTTTAAATTTCTTGGGCTTTTTCCTTAGACGAGTCATCCACATTATCTTCTGAGTCGCTCCCTGTGTCACTGGCCTTCTGTTTGTCTATTGTCTTCACACTGTGGCTACGATTTCTTCCTCGCTCAAGTAAAGCACAGCTGCAGCTTCCACAAGCACCTCAAACCAAGAAATCGGGTCATTTTCTGAAAGAAATACTCCTCAATGTATAGGGCTAAAAGAATATCAGATGAACTGGTGAAACTCGTGGCAGAGAAAAAAAGTTCATGGGATGCATATAAATTATCAGGCAACACAGAGACCTATGGTCGATATAAACTAATCTTTTATCAAGACACAAAGGAGGTCAAACAAGCAAGGCAGATTACCAGAAATCTTTGGCAAAGAATGCAATTGGCACACTTGATATTGATGTTTTGGCTGTTGATGATCCTGCTCAGCTTTGTGACAAGCCGAATGGCCATTTTGCCTCTACATTCACGTATTAGGCATTCTTGATGGAAAAGGTTGCGTCAAAATTATCAAACTAAAACAGCGAGCTAAATAATTTTCTAATAACTGAGAGGAAAATGGAAGACAAATTGTTGAAGTTAAGCATAATAAAGACACCTGGGATGGATGCAGTGTATCCACTTATATTGAGGGAGGCAGAAAAGGAAGTAAGCAAACCCTAACTATAATTATGAGATCATCTTTGGACACGGGAAAGGTCCTATGGGACTGAAGATGTAGCAATGTATCCCCAAATCATAAAGGGTTACACGAGTAATTACAGACCTGTTAGTTTAACTTCAGTTCCAGGGAAAATAATATACTCACTGGTAAAATAAGTATTTCAGGTTTATTTAGACAAGGCCGCAATTATACTTCAGACATAGCATGCGTTTGTTAGAAGAAATCTGGTCTGACCAATTTGACTGCACATTACGATGTAGTCACAAAGAAACTGGATGTAAAAAAAAACTAATTTTAATATCATTACTGAATGTCAGGAAAGCTTTTGATACCGTTGCACATAACAGACTGCAAGTATAAATTGAAGCAGTGTGGCATTAAGGGCAAGTTACTGCTATGGACATGGGATTAGTAGAGGCATATGATGCAAGAAAGCAAACTTACATAGCATCAGCCAAAAAAAAACCGCTTCCGTTTCACCCACCCATTCACTCCAAAAGTTTGTGTTTGTCTAGCTCAGCCTTGAGTTTATTTAGACTGTCAATTTTCACCAAGAGATGAAAGTTTGTTCCAGCACTCAACCACCCGCTGGCTAAAGGCAAATATCCGCACATCAATTCTAAGCATGACTTTCCTCAGTTTGAATTTATACCCCCTCCCCCAAGTGCGGTATCTGAGTAAGAGGAAGAATCCTATCAGTATTGAGCTTGCTCAAACCATTCAAGGCATTAAACACCTCAATCAGATCACCTCGTAGGTGCCAAGTCTCCAGATGCTGCAATTTGTAGATTTCAGCCTTTCTTGGTAACAGCAACCTTTTGTTACACTCAATAATCTCGTTGCCATTCTCTGTACTCTTTCTAGCACTCTACACCTTTCCTAAAATGAGGCCTCCAGACCTATATACTGTACTCAAGGTGTGGCCTGACCATTGCCTTATACAAGAGGTTACCATCTCTTTATCCCTGCTAGCAAAGTTCCCATATATCATTGGCAATACCCCATCAGTTACTCATGCAGCCTATCTGCGCTGCTCAGAAAAGTTCATCTGACTACAATTACCCCAAGATCTTTTTCATTCTCTACCATCCTGAGCGTAGTACAGCACGGTTGGTACGTTTCTGTGGGGTTACTTCTACCATGTTGGGAAGGTAGTGATTATAATCACCATCCTCCCAACACTGGGTAGAAAAGGTCCGGGTTCTTTACCAGTCATTGATGCGAGAAACGTTTATGGGCTTCTCTCACTCCGTTGATGAGTTAGTTGGTGTCAGGTGTGGACATCAAGGTTTCCCCCTCAGCCGAAACTCGTGTTTATCGTCCAACAAAACAGACACATCGATTAGAGAACACAAGAAATTTATGGACATATTAGACATGGGCAGATGATTAGGCTATTGGGTGCAGTGTTGAATGCAGGGGGTGATCGAGGGTTAGTTTCACCTCAGGTGGAATAAAAGTAACCCCCGATGGAAAAAAAAATATATTTTTTAATAGTCGTTCAAAGACCTCGGACGGTGAAATTTCGCCACATTTTTTATTTATTTTTAATTGAAATTTTCTTCTTACTCTGCTCTTTTGTTTTTTTTTTTTTGATTTGGTAGTTGTTGGCGCATCGGCTTCTGTGGCCATATTGCACCTCCCAAGGTTTTTGCAGTACTTTGATCCAAGCCCGAGGCGGGAATCGAACCCGCGACCTTTGGGTTGCCGGGCAGGTACTTTACCCACTCGGCTAGCCCGGTCGGCTGCTCTGCTCTTTAGGAACCATGTTATTATTATTATTATTATTATTATTATTATTATTATTATTATTATTATTATTATTATTATTATTATTATTATTATTATTATTATTATTATTATTATTATTATTATTATTATTATTATTATTATTATTATTATTATTATTATTATTATTAGTCATATAGTGGAAGGAAGCCAGAAGCTTATGCTGCACTAGCTAAAAAAATTTCCAAGTTACCCAGAGAGAGAGAAAGAGATAGAGAAGAGAATCACCAAGAAGAGAAGAATGATGATATCCAACTCAGGACCCTGGGTGTGCTAAGCCCCTACTCTCCAGATGTGAGTCCCCTGGGGTTAAATCAGTTTACACAATGTTGTAATTATAAAACACGAATTCAATAAATTTATGTCAAATAAACACAACACGAAAATCATATCAACTAAGTGTGGTACTCGTTAAGTGGTACACGGCGAAAATAAATCACTAAAATTCGAAAGACATGAAATTTTCAAAATAATTAAATAGGCAATATTTCTGGCTGCACAAATTGTAACTAAAATCCACTATTCAAAGTGTCCACATTTTCGTTTTATGGTTTTCAGATTCCCTTTATTTTTACACAAACAATCTCTTGATAGTGTTTCACACAAACGATCTACTTGCGACTAATTCTTTGTTTGTATATCGCAAACTAGATCGCAAGCCGCGAATAGGTTTGCCTGAATTGGTTCCTGACAGATGCTATTGTAATTATAAAGTGTCCCGCGGCTTTCAGGGAAAGGGCTAAATGTCTGGGCAGATAGAAGAGTATCTGCAGCCGCTAATTCAAATTCTTCAATCGTCGGCAGTTTCGCTTTATGGTTTTCACGCTTCCTTTATATGTTTTTTTTTCACAGCAAGAGTCTACTTGTGGCTAATTTTCCCTTTGTATACCGCAAACAGGTTTGGTCGCAGCCTCTAAACAATATATTTTATAACTTTTTTATTATATACGCATTTGTACTGTAATATTGAGATATTGCATGAAGTTAAGCTTCGAGGGCCCGAATGCGTTTCGGAAAAATAATAAAATTGTAACTAATTGTATGATACAATTAGTGTGTTTTAATCACTGAAGTGATTTTTCTTTGCGTGTGTATCAATCACTGAAGTGATTGATGCACTCAAAGAAAAAGGAAAGTACAATAAGATTATTACAGTACCGTACTGTACTTGCACGTTGGATTATAATTCGTATATATATTTTTTTTTTGTTGCGAATTTTAATCGGTGATTTTAATATTGTTAAAATGTGATTATTATTATTAGCTCTATGGTGAAAGGAAGCCTGAGGCTTATGCCGCACCAGCCAAAAAAAAAATCCCGAGTTACCCTGAGAGAGAGAGAGAAAAAGAGAAAAAGAGAGAGAGAAAATTAGAAGGAAATCACCAAGACAGAGAAGAATGATGATATCCAGCTCAGGACTCTGGGTGTGCCAAGCCCCATACTCACCAGATGTGAGCCCCTGGGGTTATATATTGTCAGTAATGTCGTTTTTGAGGACTGACTATTAGTATGTAGATGTTAAATAATAAATATATCTTCTTTCGTTTCCTATTTGTTAGTTTTCTCAAATTCTCTTATTATAACAGTCATAAATATACATATTTGTTTGTAACATATACATACGTTGCAATTATTAAATAATAATAAAAAATATACACATATACTACATGTAGTCCCGATGTTTACATTCCCCCCCCCCAGTGCAAACGCTCTGGATTCATAACTGGTTGGGCGGCCCTAAAATCACAGTTTTTGTCCTTTCTGTACTCCGCGCTTGTAGTTCAGTGATTATAATTGCCATCTTCCCCACACGTGGAAAAGTTCCGTACTTGAATCCCGCCAATGACACGAAGAACTTTTATGAGCTTTTTTTCACTTCTTGTCTCAGTTAATCGATCTCAGGCGAAGATACTCGGGATTTTCGTCTAACAAAACACCAATCCGACCACAGAAAACATGTAATTCATGGAGACAATAACATGCGTAGATAAGACAATTTTCTAGTACGACGGTTTTTTAAAATGTTTCTAAATTGCCTGGGTTCTTTAGTCGATTTTCCGCATTAAAAACAGTTTCTGTGGGAAAAAACATACAACCCTCGCATTAGACCGACTAACGGTGAGTATGGGCTTGGCACACCCAGGTCCTGATCTGGATATCATCTTTCTTGGTGACTCCCTTCTTTCTCTCTCTCTCTCTCTCTCTCTCTCTCTCTCTCTCGCTCTCTCTCTGAGGTAACTCAGAAGGTATTTTTTTTTGGCTCGTGCAGCATTCAGGCTTCCTTGTACCATATGACTAATAATAATAATAAATAAAAAAACTCAGCAACGTTTTGAAAAAAGCGCCTAAAAATTCCACGCGTCATTAACGTTATGGATATCTCGGACGTAGGTTGTACGAGTAGGTTGGGCCACCGGATTCCGGGAAATTTCTCGGTGGGATCTCCTCCCTATGCGTCCTCCAAGCAACAAGATCTATTGAAATAATCGCACAAAATTTAACTTTATCTTGCTTCATTATAATTTAATGAAAAAAAAGAAAAAAATCCTAAAAACGTGTAAGTTTATTGTGGTTGTTCTTGTTGTATGGATGTAAGTTGTACTAGTGGATTGGGACAACGGGATTCCAGGAAATTTATCGGTGGGATCTCCTCCCTATGCGTTCTCTAAACAACATTTCAAACCTATTGAAATAATCGCTCAAAATTTAACTTTATCTTGCTTCATTATAATTTAATGAAAAAAAATCCTAAAAACATGTAAGTTTATTGTGGTTCTTGTTTTATGGATTTTTGGCGCATTGTTTTTTATGGTCATAGTGCGCTGATTCACATGGTTTAATGTATATCTATATAGAAGTGTATGTTTTCAGAACAATTTGTTGTGGGGCCTAAAAAAGCAAAAAACTGCTCAATTACCTTATAGAGAAATATGTAAATAAATAAAAAGGAAAGACAGATAGCTTTCAGTCGTACAGTTCATGAAGCCGATTTCTACCTCCACTGTATTAAACTTAATTGCGTCTACCTATCCCCTTTGCATCTGACCTCCATTCACAACCTCCCCACCCTCTCTTTTCCCATCGTATCAAGCCTCTTTATGATTATTCCGACACGTTCACATAGATTAAATCTCTCAATATTGGTTCATTTAAAAATAAATCTCGCTCGTTCGTAGAGGGCACTTTTGAATATTCCAATTACGCCATGGTTCATACTTTTAAATGTGAGAGTGAGTGATGGGAAAGATGCGTAGTTGTGTTTAAGGTTTTATTTAATTTTTTAAAGGGCTTGGATTTTATCTCAGCATGCCAAATTACTCTGAAGAAATCCCAGCATCAGACAAGCAATCATCATGTTCAGGAGTGCGAGAGGACTTGAAAGCATGTTTGTTAGATACCGAATGTGTGCGTGTGGTATGTTTTCCTCGAAAAGATTAACTTATCGGGAAGTTGGGTTGCAACTGGGATAAAAGTTAATAACTGGGATGATTCTGCTTTTAGCGGTATCATCGCGGTTTTTAAACTTTACACTCGTTTTGTTCTCAAAATGTTTCGTGTATGACCACGTTCTAGTGCTTCACCAGTGCTCCCAGTTTCAAGCGCCAAGCGGTCCGCTTTCGACAACGTATTCGACCTTAATTTACTTGATAAAATGTGGATTAAATTAAAATAGTACAGTATCGTATCAGCGGTTATTAGCGAAGTGAATGCAGAAAGTATTTTCAAGTATGAAAAATTTGTGAACCGATAAACAAAATAGACTAAATGTAGAGTCCGTAAAAGCGGAGATACAAATCAGAAATATTCCTATAAAAACTGTTCAAAACTTGTAGACTTCGTCAGAACGCAACAAAAATGAATTGCAGCTGCGAAGGAAAGCTAATATTCAATTAAATTTAAAATTCTTGAAATTTGTTATAGTATTTCCGTAATATATTACAACTGTACTTAATGCAATTTCATTATAAAATTGTACAATAACAGACAAACATGCAAACTCTAATGGCTGTATTGGAGCTTGGAATTTTAGTGGTAGTCCTATCAGAAAAAAATCCTCAGAAAATTTTAAAATCTGTTAGCATACCTAAATCCATGTTTAGTCTCTAGAGCAAAGTTTCCGGTATCTCCCCCCCCC
This sequence comes from Mastigoproctus giganteus, assembly GCF_048544385.1. NCBI lineage: Eukaryota > Metazoa > Arthropoda > Arachnida > Uropygi > Thelyphonidae > Mastigoproctus > Mastigoproctus giganteus. The sequence continues at coordinate 172,771,743 of NC_143582.1, read as the reverse complement.
CCCCCCCATATTTCTCCTTCAACCCATGCACGGTACTAAGTACTATAGATTTTGATACCTTTTGTGTTTGGGGTTTTCATAAAATCAAAAGAAATCACTTATTTTATATGAAGGTTGTTTGTAAATTTTATTTTTAAAAAAATTCACCCATTTATGATAAACTGCATCCATTTAAGTGTTGTTAATCCAGAAAGTATTCAAGTGTTCATAAAAAAATACTGTGCTAAGTTTGCAGTTTTAAAGTATATATTTATTTTTTTATCTTATGTACAAATAAAGATATCTTTCAAATTATAAGTTTGAGATGCACAGTTTTTAACATATACAAGAATTGTAATTAGCATTAGCATAGGCATATGATGCAAGAAAGCAAGCTTATTCAGCATCAGCCAAAAAAAAAAAAAAAAAAAAAAAAACAACCACTACTCCCATTTCACCCCTCAATTCGTTCGAAATACCTGTCCAGCTGAGCCTTAAATTTGTTTAGGCTATCAACTTCAACAACAAGCGATGGAAGTCTATTCCACAAACCAACTGCCCGCTGGCTAAAGGCGAATTTCCGCACATCTATCCGACATCCGTCCTTCCTCAATTTGAATTTATGCCCTCTCAGGTGATTATTCTGAGCAAGAGGAAGAATTCCATCGGCATTGAGCATGCTCAAGCCATTCAAAGCCTTGTACACCTCTATCAGATCACCTCGGCGATGCCTAGTCTCCAGGCTCTGTAATTTGCAAAACTTAAGCCTTTCTTCGTAAGAGCAACCCTTTGTTCCATTCACTAATCTTGTTGCCCTTCTCTGTACTCGTTCCAGCAGCTCTACATCCTTCTTGAAATGAGGCCTCCAGACCTGTATACAGTACTCAAGGTGTGGCCTGACCAATGCCTTATACAAGGGAATAATCACATCCCTGTCCCTGCTAGAAAAATTCCTGTATATCATTGACAAGACACCATGAGCTACTCTTGCAGCTCGTCTGCACTGCTCAGAGAACTTCATATCTGCCTGCACAATTACCCCCAGGTCCTTTTCATTCTCTACCACTGTCAGCGTAGTACCACAGAGCTGATACGTTGATCTGGGGTTACTGTTTCCCATATGTAGTACTTTACATTTGTCAATGTTAAACTTCATTTGCCACCTCTCAGCCCATCTGCTCAACCTTTCCAGATCCTGTTGCAGCAGCATAGTATCAGTAGTGTCCTTAACAACCCTGCCAACCTTTGTATCGTCTGCAAACTTGGACATTAAGCCTGATACACCATCATCAATATCATTTATAAATACAGAAAACAACAATGGACCCAACACTGAACCCTGAGGAACTCCACTAATAACATTAGTCCACGTTGAGCAGTGTCCATTGATTACCACTCTCTGTCTTCTGCCACTCAACCATCCCTTTATCCATAGCAGCAATTTGCCTCGAATGCCACACTTCTCCAATTTGTGCAGCAGTCTTCCATGCGCAACAGTATCAAAAGCCTTTCTAAGATCCAAATATATAATATCAAAGTTATTCCCTGCATCCAGTTCTTTTGTGACTACAACATAGTATCCAATCAAATTGGTCAGACAAGACCTGCCCTTAACAAACCCATGCTGTGTCTGAGCTATAACTGAATTCTTGTCCAGATGATCCTGCAGTGCTTCTTTAACCAATGCCTCCATTAATTTCCTGGAACCGAAGTTAAACTCACAGGTCTATAATTACTTGTGTCAGCCTTTGATCCTCCTTTGTGAATTGGGGTTACATTTGCACATCTCCAGTCCATGGGTACCTCCCCTGAGTCCAAAGAAGCTCTCATAATTATGGCTAGGGGTTTGCTTACTTCCTTTGCTGCCTCCTTTAATATAACTGGATAGATCCCATCCACCCCGGGTGCCTTTTTTATGTTTATCCTCAACAATTTCTCCTCCACTTTCCTCTCAGTTATTAGAAAATCATCTAGCTCACTGCCAATGTTTACTTCACCTACGACATTCCCCTTCCTGAATAACTCCTCATGTGTGAATGTAGATGCAAAATACTCGTTTAGATTGTTAGCCACCACTAGTTCTAGTAATATTTGTAATGCATCTCAAACTCAAAATCCAGCTTGCCATAAGGTATCCTCATGTCATTTATCCTAATCAACTGGGCATAAGTATAATGGCACTGTCACACATTTAGAGAAGTCTGGGTTTGAATTCTATCAGAGAATGGTGGGATTTTTAAAAACCATCTCAGTTGGAACTGTAGTTAGTCAATCTCAGGTAGAGAGAGTAGGGTTTCCTCCAACAGTTACTTTTTTTTTTTTGTCTCTCACAAGATTCATATTGTCCCAAGAATACAAAAAACCACTGGAGTAGCTTTTCTCAATCTTTTTTTTTATAATACATTCCACCTAAACTAAAAAAAATCTGTGATCCATTATTAAATGTTGTATTTACTGACATTGAAGAATTTATCATTTTGGCTTCTCAATTTTTCATATCCAAAGTATAAATATAATTAACAAAAAAAAAAAAAAATTTTATCCAAGTAATACATATTATATTTTGTTTAATCACTCAGTGTCTAAATTATAAATATATTTTGCAAGATATTTTTATTGAGATACATATTACAGTAAACTTTATAAAATCCAACACTTTACAATTTGTAATTTAAAATCCATAAAATTTTACAAAAATAAATCTGAAACATAAGAAAGCAATCCAATATTAAGAATCACTGGGAAAAAAAAGGTTACATTTCTCTCATTATTAAATGCTTGCAGGACTGTCTTGTCTTTTAATCCATTTTTGTGTCCAGTAGTATTTATGATATGTAAATAATACCATGCTTTTAATTCTCACATCAGAACAAATTTGACTTTGCAGTGAGAGTCCTAGTATCACACTGCCTTTAAACAGATAGCCTCGTCAAAGGATTAATTGGCCATTTATTTAAAAAATAATACTGCTGTGGCATTGTGTTTCAAACATAACTGGTCCCTCATTAAATAGCAGGTGGTTGCTGTTAATAACATCATACAAAAGTTATTAAGAAGTTGTTTGATATGAGCTGCCACACAATATACAAAATCAATTTTGAAAGTTAAAGTTATAATTTTTGTCTTTGTTATCACTAGGGATCACTTGCTATCTGATGAGGGATCACTTAGTCTTGAAACTAGCTGCATAAAAATATCTTTTAAACAAATGGCTAATTAACCTTTTGATAAGGCTATCTGTTTGAAAGTAATACAGTAACTGGACAACTCATTGCAAAGACAATGCAATCTAAATCCTGCTGGCAGAAAAAACATAACAGGACAAGATACTCCTACAAACATAGTATAATTTTTCTGAACTATATTACAAATGTAGACACTGTGGGGATCACCCATCGTGTCACCCAGATATGAGGATGCAGAATTTGAATATGGGGAGTACAATGTATACAGAAAGGACAGTGTATAGTGTTGCTTGCCAAGTGGCACCTGGGGGCCCTCAACTCCATGTAGTCCCCCCCCTGTGGTTAAGGGATAGAGGTAGCCCTCTATATCTTAACCACAGAGGGGGACTCAAAAGCAGAAAAAGGATTGTGGTAGTGAAGTGTTTGGGTGCGGAAAAGGAAAATAGATGATGAAGGGGGAGTAAAGCCATTGGGCCAGAGTGCCCTATATGGGAGAGGAGATTGTGCTGTGAACAGACAGCACTTCTCCATTTGAAATCCCACACTGACCAGACCAGCTGCAGCCAGTGTCAGCAGGTCCCACACCATGCCTCACAGGAGGGGAGGCATGACATCATGGTGGAAGGCATCTTGTAGGTTGTCCCCACTGTGGTCTAATTGAGAGGGGGACCTGTAGAACCATGAACCATACACACTCTACATGTTCTCAGCCCAGCTGCACACACCTATCATGCTTACACAGGTAACCCCCCCCCCCTTTTTTTTTGTATTATTGTAAGAAAGGAGGTATGTATTTGAGTAACACATGAGGTTTAAAAACATGAATGAGCTGTCACACAAGCCCTTTTTTTAGAGAAGAAATCTCTAGATCTTTTAAGTTGGGTGGAAAAAGACAACCTGAGTCAAAAAAGATCCCCAGGTTTTCAGTACTTCAACAGTCCAAATTCCAGACCAGATCAAATTAAAAATCATAAAATAAAATACACTGATTGTACAATAAAAACAGTAAAATAATAAATAAATATAAAGAATAGCAATCACACTATCCAGAATAAAAGTGGTAAAAACAACCGTAGCTTTCAAAAGGCTGCTGTACTATAAAGAGGTTTGTTGGTTGTCTTGCCACAACAGTGCAGTTTTTTTGGTCTTTGCAATATGTCCACATTTATAAGGATTAATTTCTAAGCCAAAATTTTTGAGATAAGAAACCAAATAATCCACCATATCATTTTAGGTTAGTGTAAAATGATTTTTTAGAGGCCTCTTGATAAGTTGTAGAGATAGTCCAGATTTTCAGATCATCACCATAAGAGATCAGTGGAATTTACATGGAGAAGTAATGAGGGCTTAAGTGTAAGGTTGAAAGGAGGTCCTTGGGTGATCCTAATTGAAACAGTCTTTTGAAGTTTTACACGATGTTGAAGAACAAGGGTCCAAAACTGAAGAGACTGGCTAATGAAATAAAGAATATCCCCATGAATACCATAAAAATGTTAAAGATGATCAAGTAAGTCACATACTGAGATTAAAGCTCAAACTAAATCAGTATATCTAACATTCCTTTCTGATTAAAAGCATTAATTGTTGATACCCTTTTTCTTCCATAGTGTATGTTTTACATTAGCATTAAGGAAGGAAGTAGGACCCTCTGAAATAATGTTAGAAGTTCAGATGAGATAGTTGTTAGTCAGTAATCTTTATCTGTCTTGGCATTATTAATTTTGGGGATAGGGAATGAAAATATTCTGTCCAAGAGGGAAGGAAAAAATCTTTCTGTATGTATGATTCTGGCATTTTTTTCCATTATCCTCAGAAAAAAGGTATTTTTGTTTGGATCTGTGAGTAACTTTGCCCCTCCTGAATTTTTTTCTTAATCTTCTCAATTCAGTATGACTGAAGAAGACATACAACTTATAGGATTACTTGTTTCACATAGAATAGATAGCTTGGCTTTTTCATTTATATGAGCCTTTTCTTTAAATAATTAAGTTTTCTCTCTTTAGCACAAGATAACTCCAAAGGAATGTCTATTATCAAGACATCCAAGTGTCCCTCAAGAGTGCTATGCTCTCAGGAATACTTTCTTCGAGTGCAAACGTTCATTGGTAATTTCTAAAATATATACATTAATTAAAGTTCTATTAGTTTTTATAACTTAGTGATAAATGGTGTTGTTTGAATGAAATTATTTATAACTATAAAATTTAAAATATAATTATTAATGTGATTTAGTGGAATGTGGTGAAATTCTTCCTTTCTCTTCCAAACCAATCTTAACTTGTGCCACAACCAGTCAGCATTTTTTTACTGTAGAACTTCAAACCCACTGAACCAACTTTTCTTCTTCCTCATGTGTTCCTTCAACTTCAGTTTTCTGGAACAACCACCTTCACACATTTTCTAAAAATTACAATCTACTGAAATTTAAGTCTAATATCAATAAGTAACTTCTTTATCTTCGCTACCATAAACCCATGCACAGTACTAAGTACTGTAGGTTCTAATACTTTTGTGTTTGGGGTTTTCATAAAAATTACTTTAAATTTGAAGTTTTTTTATATTTATAAGTTATGATTCATATATTTCCATGGTTTTTAACGTTGGAAAATTACTATGTGAATAAAATAGCATAGTAATTGTTCACAAGGTCTAATAAAGTTAAATCTTAATCAACAAACCAAAAAAAAAATTAGCAGAAAAATGATAGTTACTTCATTGTTTTCAAGGCTGCCATAGACGAGTGGTCAGGCACACGGGGGCATAAGTACATGTGCCTTGAGTGACCCAGGTTCAAGCCCATGACTGCTGAATACGATTCTGTTTCTTGTATTATCTCTACCTTGTGAACTCCTCTGACTGTGTGGTCTTCCCAGAGTATAAACAGAAAATTATTTTTTTTATATTGAAATAAATGATACTCATTTACCTGTTAAGAACCACTTTATTGTGATGTTATATGTATTTTATGATATTTATGCAAATTATATCACTTTGTTTTTTTAGCATAAAGCAGTATTAGAAATTAATATAATATGAAGTATGGCTATTAAATAACGAGACTGTTTCAATATAATGGAATATTTCACACCTTACAAGTTATAAATAAATTTTCTGTTTATACTCTGGCACGACAACTAAGTCAGTAGAGTTTACAATAAATCGTCAATACAAATATTTATCGTATTTAGTGGTCACGGGCTTGAACCCCGGTCCACTCAAGGAACACGTGCTATGCACTCTCGCCCCTGACCACTGGGCTACATTATCCACTTCAACATAACTGCCTTGAGCTTGCATGCACTTTTCTATACATTTCTTCCAAACATAGAAACATTTCTCGAAGTCATCTTCTGTAAGCTCTTTTAACTCGTCATATTTTTTCTGAATGTCTTCAGTGGACTTGAAATGAGTTCCTTTAAGTACATTAGCATTAATAGAGGCATAGATGCAAGAAAGTAAACTTGTACAGCATCAGCCAAAAAAAAAACAAACACTTCCCATTTCACCCATCCATTCACTCCAAATGTTTGTCCAGTTTTTCTTTGAATTTATTTAAGCTACCAACTTCTAAAACAACAGATGGAAGTCTGTTCCAACAATCAACTATCCGCTGGCTAAAGGCAAACTTCTGCACATCTATTCTACAACTGTCTCTTCTCACTTTGAGTTTATACTCCCTCAGGTTTGTAATCTGAGCAAGAATCCCATCAGCATTGAGTCTTCTCAAAAACCATTCAAGATCTTATATATCTCAATCAGATCACCTCGCATGTGCCTAGTCTCCAGATGCTGCAATTTGCAGAACTTAAGCCTTTCTTAGTAAGAGGACCCCTTCGTTCCCCTCATCAATCTTGTTGCCCTTCTATGTACTCAAGCAACTCTACAGCCTTCTTAAAATGAAGCCTCTAGACCTGTATGCAGTACTCAAGGTGTGGCTTGACCATTGCCTTATACAAAGGGATAATCACCTCCTTTTGTCTGTTAGCATATTTCCTGTATATCATTGAAAAGACCCCATGACCTGCTATGGCAGTCTGTCTGCACTGCTCAGAAAACTTCACATCTGACTGCACAATTACCCCAAGGTCTTTTTCATTCTCCACTACCCCGAGTGTAGTATCACATAGTTGGTAGGTTATTCTTGGGTTACTGCCACCCATATGGAGTACTTTGTATTTGTGAATGTTAAACCTCAGTCAGTTGCCACTTCTCAGCCCATCTGCCCAAATTTTTCTGGATCCTGTTGCAGTAGCATACAGTCATTACTGTTATTAATAACCTTACCAATCTTTGTATCATCTGCAAACTTGGACATTAAGCCTTCATCAATATCATTGATAAATATAGAAAACAACAATGGGCCCAACACCAAACCTTGGGGGACTGCACTGATAACATTAGTCCAAGAAGAGCAGTTTCCATTGATTACCACTCTCTGTCTTCTCCCACTCAACCATCCTTTTATCCACTGTAGCAACTTGTCCCTAATGCCATACTGCTCCAGTTTGTACTATAATGTGCAACAGTATCAAAAGCTTTCCTGAAATCCCCGTATATGATATCAAAATTATTTTTTGCATCCAGTTCCTTTGTGACATCATAGTATCCAATCAGACTTGTCAGACAAGACTTCCCCTTAGCAAACCCATGCTCTGTCTGAATTATTACTTCAGCCTTGTCTAGATGATCCTGCAATGCTTCTTTAAAGGCAACTCCATTATTTTCCCTAGAACAGAAGTTAACCCAACAGGTGTATAATTACTCATGTCACCGTTTGTGAATTGGGGATACATCTGCACACCTCCAGTCCATGGGGACCTCCCCTGAGTCCAAGGAAGCTCTCCTAATTTTGGCTATGGGTTTGCCTACTTCCTTTGTTGCCTCCTTTAATATAACTGGATATATCCCATCCATTCCAGGTGCTTTTCTTATGTTTAACTTCAACAATTTCTCCACTTTGCTCTCAGTTATTACAAAATCATTAAGCTCCCTGTTAGAGTCCTCCACTTCCCTAATGAATTAATCATGTATGAATGTAGTTTCAGAACATTCATTCAGTTTGTCGACTACTGTGCAGGATCATCAACGGTCGAACCATCGATATCAAGTGAGTGATTTTTCTTAGCATCCTTGCTAAAAAAAAAGGAGGTTCACTTGCCTAACCTCCTTTGTGACGTGATTAGAGACTAGCCTATATCTACCACAGCCTTGTGTGTCACCTGATAATTTATATGCATCCCATGCATTTTTATTCTCTGCCATGAGTCTCATTAGTTCATCTGCTATCCATTTAGGCCTAAATCTTGAACACTATTCCTTAGTTGATATGAAAAGCCTAGTAGCTTCCACTTCCTTTAATGCTTCCCATTTAGAATTTGCTGTTGATAACATCATCAGTTGGTACCATAGTATAGAATTAAAAACTGTCTGAGACCACTGTAGTCACCTTTATGAAAACAAAAATCCTTCCCTTTACCCTTAATAATAGTTACATCTTTGAGTAAATCCCACATCAGTACAGTGTGATCACTACTACTTAGTGGTTCCTTTATCTGCAAATTCTTAATGCATAAATAATCACTGCTGATAACCAGATCAAGAGAAGTACTCTCTCTGGTTGCCTTGAACATGCTGCTGTAGAAAACAATTATCCAATAAATCCACAAAAGTCTTGCTAGCATGCAAGTGACCAATCCACAAGTTCCAGTCAATATCCATGAAGTTAAAATCCCCCATTATAAGACATTCTGATTTACTGGCCCACTATTTCTCTGTATAGTTGTTCATTGTACTCATCAGAGTCACTAGGCCTATAACACACTCCTACCCTCATTTTAGCTTTCCCAGTGCTTATGTCACACCAAATTGACGTAACATTGTACTGTCCACCCATGTCAACTGGATGCACTTCTTTAGATTTTGTTGTTCCTTAACTAACAGCATAATCCTTCCTATCTTTTCTGTACACATTGTACTCCCCAAATTCCAATTCTGCATTCTTCATATCTGTAATATCCCAGCAATATCTGCCATTGATGTCTTGACTAGCACTTCAAATTTATTTACTATACTCCTAGTATTGGTGTACATGCAAGTATACATGCACCATTTTCAGTTTAGGGAAGAGAAAAAAGTCACAAGTGGGTGATTCCATGTTAAGTAGCCTAATTTTGAAGATAGTTCCTGCTCGACCATCTTCAATTTTATTGAAACTTGGTGTAGATGTTTAAACAGGTTTCCAAAGAAGCTGTGCAAAAATTCGATTCAAAATATAGCATGCTTGAGGCAAGGGCACTTTTTTTGTGGAGGTCACTTGTGTTACGCAAAGAAAATCACAAAAAATTTTCAAAGTTTTAAGTGTTACTGTTGCACAACATTGAGAGGTAGTGCTCTGAAACTTGGTATTCCTAGTTAAAAATTTGGCAGAGAATGCAAAACGTTTGGTGTCCAGGCTCAGAAACCTTCACAATTTTTACAATGCGGTCTTAAAACTGGCACCAAAAATTTGTTTTGACAAATTTAAGCAAGTCTTTTGAAAATCATAACTTTGAAATAAAAACCTTTGGTACCTTCTTCTTTGGGCATTCCATTTAACATCTGCATGAATTCAGCCTAAATAAATATGAGCTCTTATACAGTACTTGTTTGCTGGCTGAGATATTTTCCTTCAAAGATAGACTCAAAATTTGTCCTATCTTTAGGGGCAAATATGTTAATGTGGGACACCTTCAATTCTCTCATTTTTGCTACCATTGGAAAGAGCAGGTTTTAAGCAACAAGAATCATGGTTTTTCAGTTTTGTGTCTTGCTACTAAAGGCCTAAAAAATGGCCTTAAACATTTTATATTTTCCACATAATATTTGCATACTTATTTGATGGTGAAGTTTCACATCTCAATAAGGACAGAACTAGTGCATTTACAAGAGTGAAATTTTCTGCCCTTTGGTTTAAGGAGAAAGTATATATTGCCACTGCACAAAAAAGATCTGTATTTTTTACAATGGGGGTGGAAATGGCAAGAAAAGAAATTGCATGGGTTTCTTTACTGCAAGTTCCCAAGCCTGAAAAGTGGTCTTTATTCAGCATTCAAAGCATAAAGATGGTGTTCTATTGGTTTCTAAGCTTGAAAGAAGTTATAACCACAACAAAATTTATTTAAAACACAATACAATTTGAAATAAGCAAGTGGGTGTGAAGATGCTGAATCACTGCTTCGTAATGGACTGGAATTTTTCATTGATGGTTGATATTACTACTTCAGGCAAACTATATTGGCCTGTTGTTGTTGTTGTTTTTGGAGCTGGAAGATTGGCAATAATTTGTTGTTCAGGAATCCAGCAGACATCTTGTCTAGCAGGCCAGTGAAATGAGTGAGCTGCTCCTTGAGGATGCATGAAATTTACCAATACATCACATTCTTCAAATATTCACAAATATTTCCAATCCACCAATTATTTTCATAAATACAGGCAATGTATTGGCCAGGTTGCAAATTAACAATTGGCACATATTGAGTATTGGTTTCACTAGTCTCATCTACATGAGCTACAAATGATGATGGTGTCATTTAATACTCTGCAAACACGAATCTGTCTTGCATCAATAGGAATGAAGTGATGAGTTTCTCTTGTTCCAGCAATAGGATGACCATCTATGAATCTTTTCTCTTGAAATGGCCTTACCTGCTCAATTTCCTCTTTAGAAACAAAACAGAATTTTATTCCCGTCACATGCTTGTCACAAAATTCAAACATGTTTTTTGGTGTCAGGATTTGGTTTTCAGTTGGGCGTTGGAGACTTGCACGTGCTGCCAATCATTTTATTGTTCCGCCAATTCCATCACATGGTGACTTGCATGGCTAGTGCCAAAGAAATTCCATTCAGCATCAAAATCCTGTTGATGATGACACAAGTTAATAAAATTCTTGAAACTCTTGCATTGAGCTACAGAACCATCACTGAAGTGAATGTGCCTTATTTCTGTCATGAAACTTTTCAAATATTCAATTAAGTTGGTTAGAAAAACATGCACTGCAATTGTGTCATGTTGAAGGCAGTCACTGATTATGCAAAAACTTATATTCTGAAGTTCAACATCCTTGTAATAAATGACAAATGGATGCAATGTAGCCTGACTATTCTCCCAGTGGAACCCTTGAAAAGCATCTTGCACAACAAATGAATAATTTTCTGCAAAATCCATCAAGATTAGCATTAGCATTAGTAGAGACATACGATGCAAGAAAGCAAGCTTATGCAGCAACAGCCAAAAAAAAACACCACTCCCATTTCACCCCTCCATTCATATACCTGTCGAGCTCAGCCTTAAAATTTATTTAGGCTATCAACTTTCACAACAAAAGATGGAAGTCTGTTCCAAAAATCAACTACCCGTGGCTAAAGCAAACTTCCGCACATCTATCATACAACTGTCTTTCCTCAATTTGAATTTATGCCCTCTCAGGTGATTATTCTGAGCAAGAGGAAGAATCCCGTCAGCATTGGGCATGCTCAAACCATTCAAAGCTTTATACACTTAATCAGATAACCTCGCAGGTTACTAGTCTGAAGACACTGTAATCTTCAAAACTTAAGCCTTTCTTCGTAAGAGCAAACCTTCGTTCCATTCACTAATCTTGTTGCCCTTCTCTGTACTCGTTCCAACAGCTCTACATCCTTCTTAAAATGAGGCCTCCAGACCTGTATATAGTACTCAAGGTGTGGCCTGACCATTGCCTTATACAAAGGGATAATCACCTTCTTATCCCTGTTAGAAAAATTCCTGTATATCATTGACAAGACACCATGAGCTACTCTTGCGGGCCGTCTGCACTGCTCAGAAAACTTCATATCTGCCTGCACAATTACTCCAGGTCTTTTTCATTCTCTACTACAGTCAGTGTAGTGCCACAGAGTTGATATGTTACTCTGGGATTATTGCTTCCCATATGTAGTACTTTACATTTGCCAATATTAAACTTCATTTGCCACCTCTCAGCCCATCTGCTCAACTTTTCTAGATCCTGTTGCAGCAGCGTACTGTTATTAGTGTCCTTAACAACCCTGCCAACCTTTGTATTATCTGCAAAATTGGACATTAAGCCTGATATACCATCATCAGTATCATTTATAAATACAGAAAACAGCAATGGACCCAACACTGAACCCTGAGGGACTCCATTAATAACATTAGTCCACAAAGAGCAGTGTCTATTGATTACCACTCTCTGTCTTCTCCCACTCAACCATCCCTTTATCCATAGCAGCAATTTGCCTCCAATGCCACACTGTTCCAATTTGTGCAGCAGTCTTCCACGTGCAACAGTATCAAAAGCCTTTCTAAGATCCAAATATATGATATCAAAGTTATTCCCTGCATCCAGTTTCTTTGTCACCACATCATAGTATCCAATCAACTTGTTCAGACAAAACTTTCCCTTAACAAAACCATGCTGTGTTCGAGCTATAACTGAAGTCTTGTCTAGATGATCCTGCAGTGCTTCTTTAACTGTGCCTCCATTAATTTCCCTGGAACAGAAGTTAAACTAACAAGTCTATAATTACTTGTGTCGCCCTTTGATCCTCCTTTGTGAATTGGGGTCGCATTTGCACATATCCAGTCCATGGGTACCTCCCCTGAGTCCAAGGATGGTCAAAGATGACCAATTCTGTCATTAGGCTTTCCTTCGTTGACTTCAAATAGTAGCTTTGATGTTTAGCAATGTAGTGATGACAGGAAAGGTTAAATATCTTTGTACTCAACTCTTCAATAAAATCTTCTGTTGTTAATTGCTTTGTGTCCAGTGTATGTCTGTCAGTGTGTATATATTGTGAAATTTTTTTAATTCATCCATTCCTAGACATTTTTCACACCGATGAAGCATACAATCTTTTTACTCCAAATCACAGACTTTTTTTTTCAATGAGAACCTTGTAATCACATTCAACAAGACTTGCTGTTAGCATTAACTTGACATTTTGATGGACTGTGCATACACATACAGAATGTGTTCCTGGTGTACCAACTGTGACCCACCACTTGGGTTGAAGTTCCAATGTCAGATCCATTTCTATCTCAATAAGTTTAAACATATCCTTCAAGTTGCTGAGTAGTAATCACATTAGCATTTTTATTCCATCTGCATTTATAATGAAAATGTAATCTTTATTTCCAGGGCATATCCAACTAAATTCATCATCTTCAAAAAATTCCATTACCTTTTGCTTTACTTGCTCAGAAAGCTTTTTTCCTTGCTCTTTTCCAGGTATGGCCATGGTTCCTTCTTCTGTTTTAAGTTTTTTTAGCTTTCTTGACCATTCTTTCTGAGACACTAAACTCTTCCATTGTTTTCTTTATGGACCAACTAACTGGAGCTAGTGCTGATATTTGAAGTATTTCTGAATGACTTGATACCATCAACTTTTCTTTCAATTCTTTTTACAGCTCATTGTAATCTAAGCAATTTCCACACTGATGACTTGCACTTGGCTCCATGATGTCATTTGGATCCAAGCCACCAATAGATGCAATTTTACTGGCAATTACATCTTGTACTTGACTTGCCTTCCTTTTGGCATAGCCTTTTGTGAGTCTCTCTTAGCCATTCGCTGAAATTTCAGAGGAGAAATACCAATAGCCATGAAATTTGTGTTCAAGCTTTCAGTCACATTCATTTTGTCATGATGGCCTGATCCAGATGAAGTTGATGTTCCTGTTGCTGCTTTTCGGCATGATGGGCACAGCTTCTGGCCTGGTTTTATGTCTACCTTTGTTAGGTCATTCAAGTAGTTTGCCATTGACAAATCAATTGGTTGTAAACGTTTTTTTCACCATATGATTTTTCTTCTAGAAAGGATTGCAACATGAACGTTGCAAAAATTCAAATTTTGTCAAAAGCAAAGCTTTGTGATATAGACAAATTGTGTCTTCTTCACCAGTTTTAATCGTCAACCTATCAGCTGTTGTTCTTCAAATTCAAATTCTTTAAATAATTTTAACCCAGTTTTGCGTGTATAGGATAGCACATGACATTTAGAATTATCCATATGACTGATGGTGCACGAGTCCAACTTATCTCCACCAAAATCAGAAGATTTTGGTGGAGATAAGCTGGACAAAATCTGTTTAAGCTATCAACTTCTACAACGACAGATGGAAGTTTATTCCAGCAATCAACCACCTGCTGGCTAAAGACAAACTTCCGCACATCTATCCTGCAACCGTCTTTCCTCAATTTGAATTTATGCCCTCTCAGGCGATTATTCTGAGCAAGAGGAAGAATCCCATCAGCATTGAGCATGCTCAAACCATTCAAGGCTTTATACACCTCAATCAGATCACCTCGCAGGTGCCTAGTTTCCAGACACTGTAATTTGCAAAACTTAAGCCTTTCTTCTTAAGAGCAACCCTTTGTCCCATTCACTAATCTTATTGCCCTTCTCTGTACTCGTTCCAACAGCTCTACATCCTTCTTAAAATGAGGCCTCCAGACCTATATACAGTACTCAAGGTATGGTCTGACCATTGCCTTATACAAGAGGATAATCACCTCCTTATTCCTGCTAGAAAAATTCCTGTATATCATTGACAAGACACCATGACTGCCTGCACAATTACCCCCAGGTCCTTTTCATTCTCTACCACTGTCAGTGTGATACCGCAGAGTTGATACGTTACTCTGGGATTACTGCTTCCCATATGTAGTACTTTACAGTCGTCAATGTTAAACTTCATTTGCCACCTCTCAGCCCATCTGCTCAACTTTTCTAGATCCTGTTGCAGCAGTGTACTCTCATTAGTGTCATTAACAACCCTGCCAACCTTCATATTGTCTGCAAACTTGGACATCAAGCCTGATATACCACCATCAACATCATTTATAAATACAGAAAATGACAATGGACCCAACACTGAACCCTGAGGGACTCCACTAATAACATCAGTCCACAAAGAGCAGTGTCCATTGATTACCACTCTCTGTCTTCTCCCACTCAACCATCCCTTTATACATAGCAGAAATTTGCCTCCAATGCCACACTGCTCCAATTTGTGCAGCAATCTTCCATGTGCAACAGTATCAAAGAATTTTCTAAGATCCAAATATATGATATCAAAGTTATTCTTTGCATCCAGTTCCTTGGTGACTACATCATAGTATCCAATCAAATTAGTCAGACAAGACTTCCCCTTAACAAACCCATGCTGTGTCCGAGCTATAACTGAAGTCTTGTCTAGATGATCATACAATGCTTTTTTAACCAGTGCCTCCATTAATCTCCCTGGAACAGGAGGAGTGGATGGGTGAAATAAAGGGTTTTTTTTTTTTTTTTGATGATGCTATATAAGCTTGCTTTCTTGCATCATGTGCCTTTGCTAATGATTCCATGGCTTTCATGCTGACTAATAATTGGACATTTCTGCAAGCACTGAAAACTTAATTTACTTTATTACAGTCAAACAATAAAAAATGGAGCAACAAAATAAACAAACTGTTTATCATAAAGATAAAACACATTAATAATGTGTTTCATTGCATGGTTCAAATATCAGCTATTTATATATTTTTTGTATTATTGTAGAATATTCCAGAGTTCTAGAATGTTCATCAGTTTTTTTTTTTTATTCAGAAACATTCTAGAATGTTCTGGAATTATAGAATATTCCAGAATATACTCTATTTCTAGATTATTCTAAATATTAGGCAAGATTAAGGAAGTGTTCTTCCAACAAAAAAAAATCTCACAAAATAACAATATGGCACATAAAACTACTTGATGTTTAGGCTTAATTTTAAGGCCTTAAATGCAAAGACACAAACCAGATCCTTGTAGCTGAAACTCTGCTCTTTCCAGTGGTGGCAAAAACGAGAGAATTGAAGGTGTCCCGCATTAAGATATTTGTCCCTTAAGATAAGTCAAATTTGACTTTCAAATTTTGAATCAATCTTTGAAGGAAAATATCTCAGCCAGAAAACAAGTATAACAGCTGATATTTGGTTAGGCTGAATTCGTGAAGTTGGTAAGTGGAATGTCCAAAGGTTTTTATTTCAAAGTTATGACTTTCAAAATCTTGCTTAAATTTGTCACGACAAATTTTTGGTTCCAGGTTTAGACCACATTTACAAAATGTGAAGGTTTTTGAGCCTTGAATATACTCTATTTTGGCAGAAAATGCATAATTTTTGGGTGTCAAGACACCCAAAAATTATGCATTTTCTGCCAAAGGTTAGCTAGATATACCAAGTTTCGGAGAACTACCTCTCACCGTTATGCAACAGTAACACTTTGAAAATTTTTTGTGATTTATTTCGCATAACACAAGTGACCTCCACAAAAAAGGTGCTGGTGCCTCAAGCATACTATATTTTGAACTGAAATTTTGCACAGCTTCATTCGAAACCTGTTTAAACATCCACATCAAGTTTCAACAAAATTGAAGATGGTCAAGCAGGGAACCCAGGCCACTTGACATAGAATGATCCAAGGTTTGGGTTGCATGTTCACACACAAGGATTTTTTTTTTGGCCAGCAATTGGCAGACAGGGAGTGTTTTGTGTTGTGGAGCATTGTTTTGATGGAATATCCAACCATCCTTCCACAATTAGCATTAGCAGAGGCATATGATGCAAGAAAGCAAGCTTATATATCATCAACCAAAAAAAAAAAAAAAAAAACACTTCCCATTTCACCCATCCATTTGCTCTAAAAGTTTGTCCAGTTCTTCCCTGAATTTATTTAAGCTATCAACTTTCACAACGACAGATGAAAATTTGTTCCAGCAATCAACTACCTGCTGGCTAAAAGCAAATTTCTGCACATCTGTTCTAAAAGTGTCTTTCCTCAATTTGAATTCATGCCCCCCTCTTGTTCTTGATATGAGCAAGAGGAAGAATCCCATCAGCATTGAGCCTGCTCAAACCATTCAAAGCCTTATACACCTCAGTCAGATCACCTCACAGGTGCCTAGTCTCCAAACACTGAAAACTGCAGCATGTGGAGGTTACTGATACCCATATGTAGTACTTTACATTTGTGAATGTTAAACTTCAGTTGCCACTTCTCAGCCCATCTGCCCAACTTTTCTGGATCCTGTCGCAATAGCATACTGTCATTACTGTTATTAACAAGCCAGCCAACCTTTGTATCACTGCAAACTTGGACATTAATCCTGATATGCCTTTACCAATATCATTGATAAATATACAAACCAACAACCAATACCAAATCGAACTCAATTCTGAATTCAGGTCTCTTCTTTCGAATTTTTTTATGCAGCCTTTCAGAACTTCAGTGTAGTATGTTTGATTGACAGTCTGATATGGTAGGATGTATTCAGCCACAGTAATATCAGAGAAAACAAAAGAACCATGGTTTTCATTTTTGATTTTGATATTTTTGCTTTATTTGGCCTGGGGATTGTTTTGTGTCTCATTGCATTGACTATTTGTTTCTGGGTCACTGGGACAGCCAGTGACCCAGCTTTAATTGCAAGTAATTACAGTACTTGGAATTTTCTTCAATTTTTTTTTTTTTTTTCAAAACATTACAAGCTTGAAGTTTTTTCATTATTTGATCTTCATTCAAAATTTTTGCCAATATCTTGGTGCACAGTTTTCTCATGCCTGAATTTTAGTTAAAATTTGTCTAATTGAGTTCTGCTGCAACCATTCTAATGTTAGCAGAGATGGGGGAAACCCCTGGTGCCATCAAACACGAATACACTGTGACAATGATCCCTTCTAATCAATATCCTCACCCTGTCCAGTTTTCATGGATACCAGACAGCCTTGTCATTCATTGTTCTCCATTGGCTTCTCTCTTCCTTCTAAAAATCTTTTGAGTAGGCTAGTTTAAATCTCTTCTGTTCTTTTGTACTTCACTATATTTAAGCCGGATCTGTCAAATAAGAAATGGACATTTATGAGATTATGATAAAACTAGTTTTTCATGTTTCACACTTGTTTATTATTATTATTATTATTAGCCACATGATACAAGGAAGCCTGAGGCTTATGCTGCACCAGCCAAAAAAAATAAATTCCTGAGTTACCCCCGTGTGTGTGTGTGTGTGTGAGAGAGAGAGAGAGAGAGAGAGAGAGAGAGAGAGAGAGAGAAGTAGAAAGGCATCACCAAGAAAGAGAAGAATGATGATATCCAGCTCAGGACCTTGGGTTTGCCAAGCCCATACTCACCAGATGTGAGCCCCAAGGTAGGTAACTTATTGAATTCCCCTTGTACCAGTTATAAGATGGACTTATATAAGTGCACCTTTATGCAGTGAACAAAGAAAGTAAAATGCACCTGAAATGGAAAATAGCCAAAATAGTGCTGGAGAAAATTAATAATAAAGTAAAAAATTCCAGACTTCATAAACAAGAAAGAGGACAGTATTATATGGAGAAATCTAATGTAAAGTGTGAGAATTGTGCATACTTTATTTTATGAAAAAGTTTTGAGATTTTCAATTAGACAGGAGCAGGTATTATACTGATATTAAAAATCTTTACTATTAAATTTTGTAATTTTATTTGCATTTCATAACTATTTTTATTCTTTATATTGATTTTAAAAAGTTGTATTTTTTTTTTTTTAAGTTGGATAACAGACAGCGATTCCGAGGAAGAAAAGGATACTGATAAATATTTAGGAAATTTTTAAAAATAAACAAAATAAACTTCGTATTCTCTCTCCCTCTGTAGTAATTATTCATCTTGAAATTAAATTCTGAACATATTTATGTATTTGACAAACACTTAGTATGTTGTATTTTTGGAGTCTTACAGGGTCTGTTTAATGAGGTGCTTACCAATCTTTAAATTCATTGCTTTTTCATTACCTTTCATGCCTTTAGTTTAGAATAAAATTTTCTTGATTATCTAAATTTAGTACACAAAAAAAAAAAAAAAAAAAGAAGAAATGCTCTTGAATGATCCCCCAAATATCCTATCCTAAGGATGAAAAACATCTCACCAGTTGCATTAATTCTTTTATCTTTCTTTTTATTTGCAAAAATATGTATTGCACATCATAACATGTTGACTCTGTAACCAGTTATTTATGGCTTCAGCTACAGTAACTGCAGGTGGATACTTTTAGCACATTAACTTCTGTATTTGTTTTAAAAATATTTTATTGCAAACTGGGTATCATTTGAATCAGATAACCCTGTATAAGGTTACAGCTAAGTAAAGTCACAGGTTAGCTAAGGAGATAGGTGGCAAAGAATGTTAACAAGACTGGGTTAATTAGTAAAGGAGTGGTGTTTTATTTTTTTATTTCAGCACATTAAAACTGCATTCAGGGTTTTTTTTTTAATTTTTTTATTTTAGCACACTAAAACTGCAGAGTGCTAATTAAATAATGCATTCTGGGACAAATGGAGGGTTTAGAAAATATTGCCTCTGTCATGGAACTTTGATAGATGTACAAAACTGATGGTTGATCAAAAGGAATCAATCACTTCCCCACTTCACTGTGAAGCTTCCATTTTTACATGTCTAAAAGAGCAAATTTATTGTTAGAGACTATAAAGAGTAATTCGGAAGCATAGATAATTTAAGAAGACCATTCTAAGGGATGTTCAGTTATTAAAAAAGACAATAAATTATCACATTGAGAGCTGTATATGGAAACATCCTAAATGCACACAAATAAAATGTATTAATATAGTGTTTATAAATATTAAATAAAATGTTTGCCTTTCCCACATTATCACCAAAAATCCATTTTGTTAAACATTTAGAAACATTAAGATGCTGATATGTTTTTTTTTATGTTCAAAGCAAATAAGTATTCTCCTAACAGTGTTTGCAACCATATATGTTTTTCAAATAATTTTATTTGCTTGATTTTAGAATTGGAATATGCACCACATTTTTTATATTGATTAAGTATGATGCAAATAAAGAATATTTGCATCATAAGGCAGCTGAGGTAGGACAATATACAAAAGATGAAAAACTTCAACTAGTAATTGCTACATACATTGCAGTTTTTGAATTGACATTCTAAAATGTTTACCTTAAGATTGGAAAAGTAAGTAGAGTTATTAACAAACCTCTCCACATTAATAAAGAAACTGTTAACTCTGGACAAACCAAATTTAAAATGTTAAATCACTTTTTTTTTGCAATCTGTTTTTTTTTTTTTTTTTCAGCAGAGACACAAGGGCCTGAATATGAGTTTTTGGAATTTTGCAGGAAACAATAGACTAGATATCCAAGAATTCATATTCCCTGGCAAAAAAGTTTGACAAACAGCTTAATTTTTAAAAATGAGATTCTATGAAGAAGGGTAGAAGATGCAATCTCATTTTTAAAAATTAAGCTGCTTGTCAAACTTTTTTGACAAACAGCTTAATTTAGGCCTTAAAGAATGGCCCAAATTAAGCCCACATTTTTGAGCCATAAAGAATGGGAGATAACAGAAACAAAATAAAGTATCTGACAAAAATATGAGGTTTATTAAGGTTTTATTGTATGACATTTTTAAATAAGTTGTGAGTACAAGATGGATGGATTTCAGTTTTAATGGTGCAAAAATAACTAAGGTTATAATGTGCCAGGACAGTCAGGTCCAAGATGATTCCTAAGTGTGTGATCTCCACTTTAAGGGTTAGAAGAATATTATTTGTATCAGAAGACAATAAAGAAATTAATGGGAGCTGATTTTTGTTTGGTTTAATGGACCTTTGTAAGCCAAAATTGGATCGCAATGGCCATGCCAATTTTGTGATGTATTTGAAATTGCCAATGAATTTCAAATTGATCACAGCAAGGAATGACCGATTAAAAGTGGCTCCTTGAGGAAGATTAACTGGTATAGATGATATCTACATAAAAGAACTTGATTTTTGGAAGAAAAAAAAAAAAAAAGAATGAAAACCTTCATGTATTATATCCACATGGCAGGTTCACCAAGAACAGAATGTGCTGGTCTCATTGGTGGTTATTCTTGGTGACTATTGTCAGAGAAATGAGGATATTTTATGTAGAAAAATAGGCAGAATAAGACCAGGATAAGCTTGCCAGTAGCAAACATTAGTGATATTTTAAAACAGTTATCTTTTAAAGGCACAAAAGGTAAATACCTGTTGGTAGTAATAGTGTTAAGTATAGGCTTTACTAAATACATGTGGGATGTTGATTAAAAGTCATTAGTAAGAGCTGAATTTAAAAGTGTTTGGATTTTTACCAATGCATGATAGGAGAATGTTCGTGATGAGCGCCTTGTCAATTAATTTGGCTCTGGGAAATTTAACCCCAGGGGCTCACATATGGTGAGTATGGGCTTGGCACACCCAGGGTCCTGATCTGGATATTATCATTCTTCTCTTTCTTGATGATTCCCTTCTACTTCTGACACACACACTCTCTCTCTCTCTCTCGGGATAATTCAGAATTTTTTTTTTTTTTTTGGCAAGTGCAGCATAAGCCTCATGCTTCCTTCCACCATATAGCTAATAATAATAATAATGTCCAATTTTTGCAATACAGTTAGATGAATCCACAGATATTACAAACCTTGCCCAACTTATTGTGTGCGGCGCCTCCGTAGCCAGGTGGGAAGGAGCAACAGTGCGTAGCACACGCTTCTTGATTAGACCGGGGTTCGAGCCCGTCGCCACCAAATACGGAGGATGCGGAAAGGTCAGTGAATGACCACTGCACATCCCCAGAGCAATATGGCCTTAGTTGCTAATGCTCCTAAAAAAAAAAAAAAAAAACCAAAACCAACCAACTTATTGTATATGTTGGATACTGCTAGGAGGGGAACATTTTGGAAGAACAATGGGCCAGAAGATTTTTGATGTTATATTTTCTTTCAAACAAATAATCTAACGTGGAACAACTGTGTCACTATTTGTACTGATGGCTGCATTAAATAAAGGTTTAAAAGGCAAAGTAAAGGAAATTGCTCCAAATATAGTTTTTACCCATTGCATTAAGGGGGGCTGTTTTAAAATTAAGATCAACAAATGAGGCCCCCTGGCATCTGCCCATGCATTAAAACGGCCCAGTAGAGAAGTATTAGTAGCAAAGGAAAAGCAAACTGATTTGCACGAAGTTTTGAAAGATGCAGTAAGTGTTAACTTTATTGAAAGTAGAAGCTTAAATAGCACACTTTTCACTATACTTTGTAATGGAAAGTGAGATGGTTACCCAGTGGTGAAGTGTTGCGTCTTTATGGCCTCAAAACATGAAGTTTTATTGTTTTTTCAGATACAGATCAGAACCTTGCTCAATTGTTTACAATTAAAAAATGGCTTGGAAAACTTAGCTACTTTGTTGATATATTTTAAAAACTTAATGATTTAAACTAACTCTTTAAGGACAGGGAACAAATATATTAATACTCAGAAGCGTTCAAAAATAAACCTTTGAAAAACTGAATTTGAGCAAAATAATACTAAAATGTTCCCATGTTTTTCTGATTTTGTTAATAGCAATAATATTTACATTTTACAATTTAGGGGGTGCCTCAGTAGCCAGGTGGGCAGGAGCAGCAGTGCGTAGCACACGCTTCTTGATTAGACTGGGGTTCGAGCCCATGACCACCAAATATGGAAGATACGGAAAGGTCAGGGAATTATCACTGCATATCACCAGAGCAATATGGCCTTAGTTGCTAATGCTCCTAAAAACCAGATAACAACAACAATAATTTAGGGATGTCATTGCCTCCCACCTAACTGCTAATTAAGACTTTTTCCAAACGATTTAATGTATCTCCAGAAAAAAAATGTTGTACAGGCTGGCCTTGATTAACGCGATTAATTCGTCCCAAAAGCGCATTGCGCAAAACGGAAATGCATTAATCGAATATAATAGTCAATAGGAAAAATTATAATTGGTCCCTTGACCTTCTGGAATGTCTATAAAGAATTTTAAAAATATCTTTTAAATAATTATTTAACTGTATACAATGTAAAATATAATGAAAATAATTATGGAATTAAATGTTTATTGCATAAAACAGCGGTTCCCAAACTGTGCGCCGCGGAATATTTTAAATGTTCAAGGGAAACACAACGATACTCGACATCTGTCAGACACTGCACGAACTACTAGCTGGAGGTAGTTCACAGTTTCAACATTTCTTATTAAGTTGTTTGGACCTAACTACTAAACAGAACTGTTAGGTATTTCTTTTGGTCTGGGTGCGCTGTGAAAAAATTACTGAGACACTAAGGGCACTGTGAACCGAGAAAGTTTGGGAACCTCTGACATAAAATACACAATGAAGAAATGACTGTTGCGGAAATATTTGAACAGTGTTGACTTTCTCTTTTCTTCAATCAATTTCCGACAGCCAACAACAATCTTCTCTGGGCCCTGGCGAAATAAATATTGCAGAGAACCTCAAACCTTTTGTTTGAGGTTCTCTGCGATACGAAAGATTTCATCAAGTTCTTTTACCGTTATCTCCTTTGTGGTAACATTTTCATCTGGCTCATTTAAAAATTTGAATTTTTAAATGCAAGTCTGCATTGACTTTATTAGCGGGAGACAAACGAGTAACACGTCTTCTTCCGATGGTTGATGGAACACACCGAGGCGGGCAGCAGGCAAATGTTTGTTTATTGCCCCTCCGACGCGCGGTAAGCTTAACGCACGATTCAAATATTTTTCAACTATCGCATAAAAAAAAAAAGATCGCGTTAACTGGAAATTTGCATCGTGTAAAGTGAAAGGTGGTATAATTTTTTCAAATAGCGGTAACTAAAACGCGTTAATCGAACTCGCGTTATGCGAGGCCTGGCTGTATTGGATTTGTGATCCCTTTGCTTTTGAAATTTCTTAATGTCCCGAAATTTCCATTGAGCAAAAATGAAGATCTCATCGGCCTGCCATCTGACAAAGCATTAGTGCTCATTTCAAGACTACTTGTGAAAAAATTTGGCTTTCTCTTCGAGATGAGTATCTAAAATTGTCAAAAATGGCAATACAAAGATAGCTAGCTACCTTTCGAGTCTACATATTTATGTGACATTTGTTTCTCAAAATTAGCAGCTATAAAAACAAAACAGCGTTCCAGACTTGATTCAGAAGATGACATTAGATTGGCAATTTCAAATATTGTATCCAAATATTATTGGTTATCCAGGCTGATCATTCTCATTAATTGTTTTGTAATTGTTCATTTTTTATTGTTTTGTAATCTTAATTGAACAATAAGAATTTGATTTGTTGTTTTTGCTGTATTGAATAAAAATATTAAATAATTATTTTAATGTGTAAATTAAAAAGGAAACAATTTTTTTATTCCTTTCTCAGTAATTAAAATTTTCTAGTGCATAATTTATAAAATGACATTTTTCTTCTCTAAAAATCTTGTCATCCTCCCTCGAGGTTTACATTGAGGGGGCACATCAATTTTATATTTAATAAAGGGGGTCGCAAGCGAAATAAGTTTGCACGCCACTAGTCTACCTGAGCATTGCTTGTCTTCAGCATTGTTCTGATCTTGATGAAACCTGAGACCAACATGAATTTGTGCTACAACCTACTGTTGATTTTTCACAGACTGCCCAACAGTTCATAAATTTGTGTCTGTGTTTGACCACAAAGTTTCAGCTTTGATAAATGCTCTTTCATCTGAAACTGTAATCTGACCAGAAGCAATGTCACCATCTATTTTTAAACGCCTCTACACAAATACACAATGCAAGAACTGTGGTATATCTGTGTCAACAGAAACAATCATTTTTGTAGCAAAAGGCAAAGGGCACCAGCAAAGGGACTTGAAGGTTTTGGTGGCACAACAAGTGTAGTAGTTTTATGAAGTTATAGATTTATGAAGTGAAATGGCTTAGCTATGAGGATACGAACAAGGATAGCCCAGAAAACGGCAACAATATGAAAACCAAATCCTGGAATTTCAGATTTATAATTAATGCTTGGAAGCACACAAACTATGAGCTTGGCCAAATTGGTAATATGGATAAAGTATCTCAGACAAATAGAAGTGTGGATGTTAGAGGTAGGAAATTAGTGTGAAGACATCAGGCCACAAAAAGACACACTATAGTGCTTTTTTGGCTTGTGCTGATGGAACAAAACTTCCACCTCTCTCTCATATTTAAGAGAAAAACTCTGCCATAAGAAAAAATTTCAGCAGGTATTTTTGTCTATGTTCATCCTAAGGGGTGGATGGATGAAGACGGAGTCAAACTATGGCTGGAAACATTGGTCACGGTATCCTGGTGGCTTTAAGAAACCAGCCTTACTGGTATGGAAACAATGTTATACACAAAAAACAGAGGCTAGGCCACAAAATGGAGGATAGAAAAGTTAAAAACACTTGGTGTAATTCTCAGTGGACTTACTAGCTACCTAAAACCACTAGATGTTTTTATTACCGAGCCTTTTACCACTTTCATGAAAGAAGAACAGACTAAATGGATGAAAAAACTCACTGGTTGTATGATGAGACCAACAATTTCTCAATGGGTAAAAAATTCTTGGGAAGCAGTAAAGACTGAGACAGCACATAAGATATTCTGTTTGATGAGAATGACAGTTCACTATCGGACAGGAGCAGTGACCATGAGGAGTATAATTATCATGATGAGGATGAGAGCAGTGATGAATTCCGGGTTTTGAAGATAAATAAAAACTTGCTTTTTTCTTTTATTTCCCCATTTTCTTATCGTTCTTTAAAGATGAATTAGAATAATATTTTTGTATGTGAATTTTGAGATGAATAAAATGTTTTGGGTTCACCTTAGTATGTATGGTATTATAAAAACAGACGTGTAATAAAATGATTTTGTTTAAAAAGAATTAAGATTATGTGCAATAAAATAAATCAGTTCCTCAAAATATTATTATTTATTTATCTAAGTAACCTTTACTAAATTATGGGTATGTCCTATATGGCAGGAAATACAGTATTCAATTTATTAGCAATCTGTACCGGACCAACAGTTTTAATAGTCATATTCAGTGAACCAATGCCATTTATCTCTTTCCTTCTGTTTTAACATATTCAATGAATTCCTTGCTGCTTTTCTTTGCATTTTAAGCCAAGGATTTCTCATAATTTGTCTTAGCTTGCCTAACTTCCTAAGTAATTAGATTATACATAGTCTGCTTATTGTATGACTCCATACCCCCTGACAATTTATAATCAACCCATGCACTTTCCTTCTCTATCACTGCTCATCAGACATTCATTAAGTTCTAAATCTACAATTATTTTTTATTTATTTTTTTTTTTTTTTGGCTGATGCTGCATAAGCTTGCTTTCTTGCATCAAATGCCTCTACTAATGCTAATGCTAATAATATCTTAGTTGGTAAAAATTCTTAGTGGCTTCTATGATTACGTCTCTGAACATTTGTTAGATTTGTTGGTGCATCAGCAGGGCTGGTTTTTTTTTTTTTTGCCTTCTTTCATAGGCCCTAGACACTGTGCCTATGGTGTGCTTAATGGGAAATCCAGCTCTGTGCATCAGCAACTTAGGCTATAATGCACTCTGAACATTTGACATTTACATTTTTCAACATCAGCTATTACCACTGAAAAGAGTTTAAAATATGTCTGAGCCCATTGTAATCACTTTTGCAAAATTCTTACCTTTATCATTGAGAGTAATTATTTATTTGAACAAATCCCACATCAGTACATGGGATTTGTTCAAATTGCTTGCACCTAAAGGTTCTTTTACTTGAAGATTCTTAATATATGATGGGTCATTGTTGATAACTAGACCAAGAATATTGCTTTCTCTTGCCTCATATGTTGCTATAGAAAGTAGTTATCCTGATAATCAAGAAATGTTTTGTGTTGCTATCAAGTGAACTGTCAACCCAAGAAATTCAATTGATATCTGGAAAGAAGTTAAAATTCCCCATTATGAGACATTATAATTTGTCAACCCACTATATTTGTCTGTATAGTTCGTTCATGGAATAGAGTGGGATTTTTTGTGCACGGGTTGCTATAGCCAAATTGCACTTAGTTGTTCATACTTATTACAGTCATTTGGCCTATGACAGACTCCTCCATTCTGACCTTTGTTTTCCCAGTGTTTATGCCACATCACACTGAGACAGTATTACATTGGCAACCAGTGTCTACTGGTACTGTTTTCGATTCTGTGCATTTCTTAACTAAAAACATCAAATTCTGCTTCCCCAATATCAGAGTGACATCACGTTTCTCTTATACCTATAACAGAAACATGGTTTAAGCATTCAAGGACTAAACCAATACTTCAAACTCATCAAATTTATTTACTGTACTTCTAGCAGTAGTGTACAAGCAAATAAACATGTACCTGTTTATGTGTTTAGTAATTTGTGCATAGTCTATGTAATTGCTAGTTGAGTATTGATCCTATCCGCAGTAGGTCATGTAATGATCCCCATTCTGCTTTCTAGGCTACTGCTTGTCAAAATAAAAGCAATGGAAGAATTAATTTCACTCCTCTTTGCAAATGCTATAAAAGTTTTACTCCACGCATTCTCTTCCCTCAACCTAGCAGTTTTCTGACCCAATATTGGCATCAATAATGTCTCCTCTTGAACATATCAATTCTGTTTATTTACTGAACTAAAACCACTTTCAACCAAATACGATGTTGGAAAACAAAGAAGTACTTTGGCCATTTCAGACCACATTGCTGGATAAAGAAGCTTAATTGTTTTTCATCCCCACAACAGTATCAGCAAATATTCTTGCATCCCTTCTATTTAAGTGCATCTCATCCCCATAAGCATAGTCCCATCTGTTTACAAGCACTGGCCATACTGAGAAAAATTTTACCCCATAAGCTTTGCACAATCTCTCCACGACCAAATTGATCGAAAAGACTTTTCATAAACTTATGTCGTGAAAAAATTCAAACGCTTTCAAATTTACTTGTAATTCACAGATTTTTTTTCTCAATATTACCAAACCTTGTATATGTTTAGTATGAGTGTTGTTGTGAAAAATGCCTATGCTTATCATTATTAGTACCAATATGTACAAAAATCTTTTATACTCTTAAAAGATATCTTCTTTGAATGCTGTCTCCTAATTGGAGGTTGGTGACCACCACACTGTACCTCTCTCTGTCTTGGGCAAGATGAAAAAGATCCTCAGCTGATCTACCAGTCCAGTTGCAGATGTTTTCCAGCCATGAAAGTTTCCTCCTCCCCACTCCTCTCTTTCCCTCTATTATTACTTGGAACAGTTTATATTTCTCATTTCTAAGGATGTTACCTAGGTAGGCAGTGTTCCTTCTTTTCACTAAACTCAACAATTCACATTTTCTTCCTGCTCTTTTCAATATTTCAATGTTGGTGATTCTCTCTAACCAAGATATTTTTAGCATGCATCTGTAGATTCACATTTCAAAGGCCTCTATTTTGTTCATGCTAGATGTTTTCAGAGTCCAAGTTTCAACTCCGTATAATAGTATGGACCACATATAGCACCTAATGAATTTCAGTCTGATTGATAGATCTAGAGCTTTGTTACACAGCATTGTTCTTTATTTTGTAAAGGCATTTCTCACAACCTCTATTCTTGCCTTTATTTCTGCTTCCAGATCTAGATTAGTATTTATCCAACTACCAAAGTATTTAAAACGAGTCACTCTATTGGGGCTCCATTCAATAATAGCTGGATTTGGTTTACTGGAGTTTTACTGGCAATCATGTATTTTGTCTTGTTGATGCTTAGCCCCATGTCATTACATTCGTTGTTAATACAGTCCAAAAGCAATTGAAAGGCTTCTATATTTTCTGTGAATATATCAGTATTGTATGTTATTTAACAGCCGACCGTTTATTTTAATCCTTTCCTTTCTCACAATGTATTTTGGAAAATAGCTTCAGAATAGATGTTAAATATCATGGGTGAGAGTATGCAACCCTGCCTTACCCCTCTTTTTATATTGATCTTATCAGTTTTGCCCTCTTCAAGACTTACAGTGGCTGTTTGATTCCAGTAAATTTCTTTGATAAGTTTCATGTATCAAGATCTGGCTTTTAAAGTGCTTCTATAAGCTTCGCATGTTGTACCCAATCGAAAGCCTTTTCAAAGTCTATGAAGCAGATGAACACTGTCTTCTGGCATTCTCTACAATTTTGTAACAGCACATTCATACCTAGGAGAGCCTCTCTTGTGCTTAGTCCACTTTGGAATCCAAATTGAGTGTCAGCGATTATGGATTCACATTTTTTGTACATTCTGTTTTTAATTATCTGAAGCAACAGCTTAAACAGGTGGTTCATTAGACTAATAAGATGAAAATTGTTGCATGAGGTGATGTTCTGCTTTGGAAGAGGGATGAATGAAGACCTCAACTAATTGATAGGTAGTGTCCCATTTAGATATATTTTATTGAACATTTCAGATTTTCTTCATTCATCTAGAAGTTTCACTACTTCAACTGGAATTTGATCCAGGCCGATTGCTTTGCCAGTCTTTGCCACTCCTAGAGCATATTTTACTTTGAATTTCAAGACTGTAGAATTTCAAAGCCTTCCTCCATAGGTATTTCTACACTAAAATCCTGTCTGGAATCATCAAGAAGTGTCTTGATGTAAGTTTCCCACATCTTTCTGTCATCACCTCTTAAAACTAATTGATTCTGGGCATTCTTTATTGGGTATGGCATCCTTCTGTTTGTATTTCCTGTTAATTCTTTTAGCTTCTTATGTAAATGTAAATTATCATGCCTTTGTTCTAATTCTTCTATCTCTGTTGCTTTTTCTAAGCATTCACTCTTATTTTGCTTTCTTAATTTTCTTTTTTTTCACTTTCTTGATCTGCTGGTATTTAGCTAGAGCACCATTTTTGAATTTTTTCTTTCACCCATTAGGTTTAGGATCTCTTCTGTCATCCATTGCTTTTTTGCAGGTTGTTTTTCATCACTTAGAATTTCTTTTCCAGTACTGATAATGATCTTACCAAACCTCTTCCATTTGTTATTTACGTCTTCATCTCAAACTCTTTTGTTTAATTTTATGTTCAGCTCTTTTTCTCATTTTTTCTTTCACAGTTGAGACGTGCATAATTTAAGATTTAAGATTATAATTGAGTTTTGCATAATTTAATCTGTTTGTCTTATTTCCTTTCCTAATGTTCTCAACCTCAATCACTTCAAAACTCGCTTCCTAGCAAAGAACCATCTTGCGATGTATAGTTAAGGCATGCAGGACAGTCTTGATCCAAGCTCTGCAGGTACTGGCAGGAACATTACCTTTAGACTTGCAGGTTACTTAGAGGATTTTTATACAGACTGAAAAAACAGATTGAGACTGAATTTCTGGGAATAACCATCAACCTTCAAGGTAAAAAGAGAAAGAAGACTGTGGAACGAGTTAGTTAATATCTGGCAGTCTCAATGGGATACAGCTCCCATTGGTGCAACAATGAGAAAATTTATACCACAAGTTTCATTTCTCCTGGATAAACGTGTTCGATTTTGGTTCTGCATGGATATATTCATTTTTCATTTCTACCTGTAGATAGGACATGGATTGATGAACCAGAGTCTTCTTATGTTCAATTTATCACAAACAGACCTGTTTGTGTGGATCACCAGAAAGTTAGGATCACATCTTGTTTCATT
The DNA here is from genome assembly GCF_048544385.1 of Mastigoproctus giganteus. Taxonomy (NCBI): domain Eukaryota; kingdom Metazoa; phylum Arthropoda; class Arachnida; order Uropygi; family Thelyphonidae; genus Mastigoproctus; species Mastigoproctus giganteus. The sequence goes on along the minus strand of NC_143582.1, from coordinate 172,741,008 downwards.
GCTCCCTGTATGATGATCTCAGACTTCTGCTTCGGCATTTCCTAATTTTCATCCAGGACGAGTCGTCTCTGCTTCAAAGCTCAGAGTCATATCTGATTCTTCAGACTTTCGCTCAAGGTGTATTTCTGCGAAGGCATTCAGTGTCTACAGATCTCAACAGGATACAGCACAATGGCCCTGTTGATGCATAGCTGGTTAGATCTCCTTTAATAATTGTTTAATATGTAAACTCAAATCCTCAAGAAGTGTAATTTTTCCTCTAGATTAGGCCCGCAAACAAAGTGCTTCCCCCCTCCCTTTTTTTGTGTCAGCATCACTGGCTTTTTTTTTTATAGCAGCACCACTACTTTACTGTATTTATTTTTTAGCAGCACGCTATTTTCTTTTATTTTTTTTGTTGTTTTATTTTAACAGCACCACTACCTTCTTTCCTTTTTATTTGTTTATTTTATTTTTATTATACATATTTTATTTTCTTCTACTTCATTTATTATTTCATTTTTATTCATTTCTTTTCCATATCCAGCACCATGGGTGCGGTTCCCCCCCTATCTGGAATGGGCCCCAGAGGATCCTGGCCTACCTTCTGACAACACCGGTGGGTCAGAGTCTCTTTTGAGACAGTACGTGCTTTACATGGACTGGCCCACCTTCCCATTGTGTGGACGAGTATCCAGAATCATCTATCCAGGTGACTGATACTTCTGGGTAGCCTAGCGGCCAGAACAGAACACACACACAAACCTACACCAATCACATTTCTGGCCCTTTATAGTGCTACTATTCTTCACAGAGATACAAGGCGGAGTTGAACTGATGTTCTAGGAGCCACCCTTTACATATACACATGTCCATGTTCATACAGATCAAAATCCCCCACAATGTCAAGTACCTTTCTTTTGCCGATTTTGGCATTAAAGTCTCTCATGATAATATTTACTTCATGTTTTTTGCTGTTACTTGTGATGTCTTCCAGTTGTCTATAGAATTCTTCAATAACATCATCACTCTTATCCGCTATAGGTGCATTAATTTGTATCACATTAATATTAACTGGGTTACCCTGCAGTTGTAAAATAATGATGCTATCTGAGTATGGAATAAAATTAGCTACTGATTTCTTTAGTGATTTGTGGATCATAATTCCCACAACATTTTGATGTGTATTGTCTCCTGTCCCAGAATAGTATAAGACAATACTGTCGGAATGGCAGATTCCTGAGTTCATCTGGTCTCACTTAAACTGAGGATTTTATAAAAATGCTTTCATTTTATCCCTTTTGCTTGCTTTTAAGAAGCGTTTATTCCTCAAAAGTGCCCTATACTTTTTCCGCGGCCTGTATAACTAAAATAGCATCATCACTCCCTCAGAGATAGCTGCATTTCACTTTCGTTTCCGCACGTGCAATTAACATCGCCCCAGGGGATGCTGTCATTGAAATGCTACACCACCATTAAGTGTCCAGTCAATTAGTGACGTCAGGTCATCCTCCCGATAGTAACGGGCAAGCATCGAACACGTAATAGCCCCAAGAACGGCGAAGCAAGAACGCGACTTTTGTCAGAGAAAGATGAGTAACCAGAACAAGAAACATTTCTTACGCAATCAGAATCCTATAAACACATTGACAGTCGTTTCAAAATTCCGTGCGTAGAAGTGAATCAATTTATGTCTGACAACCTTGATAGAAAAACAAGAGAAACTGCCCTATACAAATATGGGATCTCCTTTCTCCACATAACATACCATTTTTAGTAGTGTTCAGTCGCAATAAATGACAGTTCCTAAGTTTTATTATTCTCTGCCCCACGTAATTAACCCATGAAATCAGAACAGGTCATGGGAAACACAGGAAGGGGGACGGAGAGGTATATATATGAAAAAGGGGATAGCAAAATGGGGATTTTTGGGTGAGACTTGATAGCAAAGAGAGATTAGAGAAATTTTGTGAGATTTCAGGGTTAGAGAGCTGAGGAGAGAAGGGAAAAATCAAAAGAGAAGAGATAGAAAAGAATCGATGACGGCCACCGAGGCGATGCTGAATTATTCGGGTAAGTCAACCCTTGTTGCTTAATAACAAACTGTACCAAATTGCCCAAAGTCGAACCTACCCTACTCTTGTTTTATTCGCATTTAAAGACATCTCTCCTCATGGACACATTCTGACGATTGTTTTATCAACTCTTAGTAATTAGGATTTAACAGATAATGTGACTTATCAACCTAGTTGTCAAAATACTAATTATAACTGTTAAGTTGACATATTTTCCTATTCTAGCATTAGAACAGTTTTATGTTATGACAGGCACCAATCATTTTGGATACTTGTGAGAGCAATGAGGGAAGAGCCCACATGAAGAACACTGTTAATTTGTTATATCAATAGCAGCAATATTTTAACCTGCTATCTGGTTTGTACCAAAGCAGTCTTATACAAGTGTTACCCAAATCATGACCAGTTCTTTAATGATTAATTGTATTATTTAGTATGTTTAATAAACCCTGTTTTGTTGTTGATTCTGTCTTGTGACAATTCTCCGCTACTCATAACTCACTGAACAAATTGTTGAAGAAGAACCATAGTTATGCAGTGCTTTGGAGCCCAAAGTATAGACACAATGAAATCTTCGATGCTGCGAGCTTGCTCTCAGTGTCAATCTGAGTGAGTCTTGAGGGCGCAAGATTTTTGTCCTATCTAAATCGCTAGACAATTATATGAAACCCAGGTTTTCTGGATGCAAATATTAGTGTCTGATCTTGCAGGAAGCCGAGTGGTTCACAGAGAACATTGATTGGCAAGCACATACTATAACGGAAACACCTGAGGAACAATTTCTACTCCACAAAGTTTCATTTCCCTAGCCACATTGCTAGTTTCCCAGCTTCATCTAAGGTTGTTCCTATTTTTCCTGATGAAAGTTTTTGCCACCCAGGAATTCTTCACACCCCTGTTCCATTTAAGGGATGCTAGGAACTTGGGGCCATCTCTCTCTCATTATACTCACCACAGTGATTATTCTTGGGAAGTATAATGCAGTAGTTTCTCCTTACTTTCTACACGGCAGTACTTCTACTGCAGCCGTCGGTTTGACTACGCCTGAAGTAAAAGATGATAGTTCCACTAATATCGCCAACTTTTGCCCCTGGCATATTCCCATTTTCCCTAACAATAGTTAACAAGTATATCTCCTGTGGGGCCAGCACATCTTCATGGTGATCTTGTCATGCAGCCAGATGCATGAGGTAGGCTCTTGCATTAAGGTGAACAGTTGAGTGCTTGATGAATCCCCTTGATTTAATTCCTTTGAAGGCAAGAATCCTTTCCTTCAAGTATTCATTTTCAAACTGCTAAACTTCTCCTCACTCTCTACACCTAGCATGCACGAAGACATCTCCTGTAGCATTATGTCTAGATATAGTCAGGTCAGCATATAGGCTATATGAATCAATGCAATACTGCCTTGATTCATAAGAGAACTGCCATTGGAAATTCCCCCACATAACAATTACTTTTTACCAGCATCTTAAAACAAACTACAACTTGTTAATCTGCTTATCCTGGCTAAAATTGAATTGTTTAATTGGTTTATCTATGATAAGCAGATTAATAACACTAACTCTTTTCATACATAATAGACTCCTTTAATTCTCTTCATATAACAATATAAAAAGTGTAAAAGGATGAAGAGGAAGAACTCATAGCTGGTATGATATTGTTCTGTGTTGAATCAAATGTTGAAAATTTCTGTTAACATTTAGTTAAATCTTTAAATTAAACATTAAACTTCAGCTAAATTTTAAAAAGGGGGGGATGTCATACCCAGATGCTAATGGCTTATTGCCAAATTTTAATACTTAAATATTTATATACAGCTGTCAAATGGTGAAAGAGATTCTTGCACTGCTTCTATTGGAATGAGCAGAAGCCTGAAAAACAAGATGCAGGATATTTCAGAGACTGCTGGAAGTCATTGCGGTACAAGTAAACACATGGGTTGTGTTAGGGTAGCTAAGAATAGAAACAGGTGCGTGTATACTTGTGTGTACACCAATGCTAGGAGTTTAGTAAATAAATTTGAGGTATTGCTCAAAACATCAAAGGCAGATATTGTTGGGATATCAGAGACGTGGTGTCACACAGATATAAGGAATGCAGAACTGGAATTTGGGGAGTACAATGTCTACAGAAAAGATAGACAGGATAGGAAGGGAGGAGGGGTTATGCTATTAGTTAAGAAACAAATAAAATCCAAGGGAGTGAAGCCAGTCGACATCGCTGGACAGTACGGTGTCGAGTCAGTTTGGTGTGACATAAGCATTGGGAAATCAAAATTGTGAGTAGGAGTGTGCTATAAGCCTAATGACTCTGATGAGTATAATAAGACACTGTATAGGGAAATAGAGTGGGCCAGTAAATCAGAGAGTCTTATAATGGGGGATTTTAATTTCCCAGATATTGAATGGAATTTGTGGGTTGGTCACTTGTACACTAGCAAGGCTTTTGTGGATCTTTTGGATGATTGTTTTCTACATCAGCATGTTTGGGAGGCAACTAGAGGGTTGATTTTGATTTGGTAGTTGTTGGCGCATCGGCTTCTGTGGCCATATTGCACCTCCCAAGGTTTTTGCAGTACTTTGATCCAAGCCCGAAGCGGGAATCGAACCCGCGACCTTTGGGTTGCCGGGCAGGTACTTTACCCACTCGGCTAGCCCGGTCGGCGGCAACTAGAGGGAGTAATACTCTTGGTCTGATTATCAGTAGTGATTCTTCATGCATTAAGAATCTGAAGATAAAGAAACCACTAGGTGGCAGTGATCACAGTGTGCTGAAGTGGGATTTACTCAAAGAGGTAACTACCATCAGGGGTAAAGGGAAGGGTTTTTGCTTTCATAATGGTCTGAGACAGTGTTTAAATTCTATACAGTTGGACCAACTGATGATGTTACCAACAGCAAATTCAAAATGGGAAGCATTCAAAGATCTTATCTTGGAAGCTACTAGGCTTTACATACCAACTAAGAAATATTGTTCAAGGTTTAGGCCTAAATGGATGTCAGATGAACTAATGAGACATATAGCACAGACATGAGATACATAAAAATTAACACATGACACAGAAACCTATGATAGATATAAGTTGATCTGTAACCAAGTTACAAAGGAGGTTAGGCAGGCAAAGGCAGATTACGAGAAATCTTTGGCAAAGGATGCAAAGAAAAACAGCAAAGAGTTCTTTACTTATGTAAACTCTAGAAGGAACAAGTTGAATCAGATTGGTCCACTGGATGTTGATGGTTCAACAGTTGAGGATCCTGCTCAGGTGGCTAACAATCTAAACAAGTATTTTGCATCTGCATTCACACATGAGGAGTTATTCAGGAAGGGGAATGTCGTAGGTGAAGTAAACATTGGCAGTGAGCTGGATGATTTTCTAATAACTGAGAGGAAGGTGGAGGAGAATTTGTTGAGGATAAACATAAAAAAGGCACCCGGGGTGGATGGGATCTATCCAGTTATATTAAAGGAAGTAAGCAAACCCCTAGCCATAATTATGAGAGCTTCTTTGGACTCAGGGGAGGTACCCATAGACTGGAGATGTGCAAATGTAACTCCAATTCACAAAGGAGGATCAAAGGCTGACACAAGTAATTATAGACCTGTTAGTTTAACTTCGGTTCCAGGAAAATTAATGGAGGCACTGGTTAAAGAAGCACTGCAGGATCATCTAGACAAGAATTCAGTTAAAGCTCAGACACAGAATGGCTTTGTTAAGGAAAAGTCTAGCCTGACCAATTTGATTGGATACTATGATGTGGTCACAAAGGAACTGGATGCAGGGAATAACTTTGATATTATATATTTGGATCTTAGAAAGGCTTTTGATACTGTTGTGCATGGAAGACTGCTGCACAAATTGGAGCAGTATGGCATTGGAGGCAAATTGCTGCTATGGATAAAGGGATGGTTGAGTGGCAGAAGACAGAGAGTGGTAATCAATGGACACTGCTCAACGTGGACTAATGTTATTAGTGGAGTTCCTCAGGGTTCAGTGTTGGGTCCATTGTTTTTTTCTGTATTTATAAATGATATTGATGATGGTATATCAAGCTTAATGTCCAAGTTTGCAGACGATACAAAGGTTGGCAGGGTTGTTAAGGACACTACTGATACTATGCTGCTGCAACAGGATCTGGAAAGGTTGAGCAGATGGGCTGAGAGGTGGCAAATGAAGTTTAACATTGACAAATGTAAAGTACTACATATGGGAAACAGTAACCCCAGATCAACATATCAACTCTGTGGTACTACGCTGACAGTGGTAGAGAATGACAAGGACCTGGGGGTAATTGTGCAGGCAGATATAAAGTTCTCTGAGCAGTGCAGACGAGCGGCAAGAGTAGCTCATGGTGTCTTGTCAATGATATACAGGAATTTTTCTAGCAGGGATAGGGATGTGATTATTCCCTTGTATAAAGCATTGGTCAGGCCACACCTTGAGTACTGTATACAGGTCTGGAGGCCTCATTTCAAGAAGGATGTCGAGCTGCTGGAACGAGTACAGAGAAGGGCAACAAGATTAGTGAATGGAACAAAGGGTTGCTCTTACAAAGAAAGGCTTAAGTTTTGCAAATTGCAGAGTCTGGAGACTAGGCATCGGCGAGGTGATCTGATAGAGGTGTATAAGGCTTTGAATGGCCTGAGCATGCTCAATGCCGATGGGATTCTTCCTTTTGCTCAGAATAATCACCTGAGAGGGCATAAATTCAAATTGAGGAAGGACGGATGTCGGATAGATGTGCGGAAATTTGCCTTTAGCCAGCGGGCAGTTTGTTTGTGGAATAGACTTCCATCACTTGTTGTTGAAGTTGATAGCCTAAACAAATTTAAGGCTCAGCTGGACAGGTATTTCGAACGAACGGAGGGGTGAAATGGGATTAATGGTTGTGTTTTTTTTTTTTTTTTTGGCTGATGCTGAATAAGCTTGTTTTCTTGCATCATATGCCTCTACTAATGCTAATGCTAAATTTTGGCTTGAAGGAAGACACTGAAGTGAGATTAACAGCAGTAATAATTCCTCTAAATTGCATATTTGACTAGAAATTATGTATTATATATAAAACCATTAAATAGTATGAACCAGAGCTGTAATGCTTAATACGTTCTACATTGATATCAATATTAGTAAAATTATAAGAGAAGTTTACCTCAATATAGTACGTAGAACACTTCCGTATGATACTCTCCAGAAATTAAAATGAAAAAATCGAAAATCGTACACTAGAGTAACAAATAATTAAAAATCAATTTAACACAATTAAAAATAAGAAAATTAATTAAAAGAATTTAACAAAAAAATACAAAAATAATACTTCTCTTATCATTTTACAAATATTGATATCAACATAGAACGTATTGAGCATTACAGCTCTGGTTCATACTATCTAATTCATTTTTTAAACTCTTATTGACTATTTCATTCACTTCCTTTCTCTCCAGGTATAACTTATCGATAGGAAGGAAAATCGTTTTGCAATTTTTTCGTTAAATTTTTTTAATTGCATTAAATTGATTTTTAATTATTTGTTAATCTAATGTAAGATTTTCGATTTTTTCTTTTTAATTTCTGGAGAGTATCATACGGAAGTGTTCTACGTACTATATTGAGGTAAACTTCTCTTATTATTTTACAAATAAAACCATTACAGAACTATTTGAATTTTTTCAATTAAACAACAGACAAACTACTACCAAATTAAAACCAACCAGTTTATTGACATTTTGAGCTACAAGATTTGAAAATAAATTAATAATAACATTACATTTAATCAGACCGGTGTTGTCATTTTGTCCGTAATCATGCAGACACTTATACAATTTGTTACATTTAAGTAAATAAAATAATGAAAAAATATGGTAAAGGTAAATCTTAGTTCTAGGAGGTAAAAACTCTTTGGTAAATATTATATAGAAGACATATATATATATATATACAAAAGACCTTGAAGAGTTAAAATGCATACCATTATTTCAGTTGTATTTAAAAACATTTAACCTTCCATTTGAATTTTTTCTCAAAAAAGAAAAGAAATCGTTCTTAGCCTGTCATCTCTGCAAAAGTAAGCCAACTGAATTTACTATACAGATATATTATATATTTCCTGTAACACTGATTTATCTTTAATATCAGACCCCACCAAAGAGGCGTGAACAATTTGACTAGTATAGATATTTTTATTATCACTTCTTTTTTTTTTTTTTTTTGGCAAAACAGAACTGCTACAGAGTGTATTGTATAAACACTGGTTCATAGTTAACTGTAATCAAATAAAAAAAAAAAAAAAAAGGAATGATACAAAAAAAGAAGTATCTGATGCCAGAAAGGACTCTTAGTTTCTGTACTAATTTATAAATTCCAAAATTTCAATCTGGGGCAATAATGAAATTTTTAGACTTACAAATTATTATCTCAATACATAATGATCAATACCACAATAAAGGAGAGCATAATTTTTATCTACTTAATTGTTTTCCCTCATATAATCAGCTAAGGAGCTCACTAGTAACTTTGTTAATTCATTAGCAATCCAATGAAACTATAATATAAGCAGTTACTTGAGGACAGTGATGAGGATTGTTATCTCTATACTTTAACAGTTATTATTTATGAATATTTCTCATTGAATATCCTCCCCCAGTCATTACTATTTGAAACACTGTTAAAATAAAGTAACATAATGACAGTAAACACTGTTAAAAAAACACTGTAAACACGGTTATTTTAAATACTGTTAAAATAATGACAGTAAGTTTTATTTATTTATTTTTTATTTTTTTGAATTTTGTAAACTAAGCAGTCTGATTTTCACACACTTCAATCTTTAGGAAGTTTAAAACATGGCTATGTATAAATATTTCTAATTAATTTTTTTAAAGGTAATAATACCACATGTACTATTCAAAGAAATTGCTACATTCATAATGGCAGTAATTTTTTTTTTTTTTTTTGAAAATAAAAAAAAAAAAAAAAAAAAATTTTCACACTATTGGACTCTTTTAGTAACTTAATGCTACAATTGTTTCATGGTCCATGCCAAAAAACAACAAAAATAAAATATCCACAATGATAATATCTGGTTATTATTACTTATGTTCTACTAATTTGTAATTCTGTTAGGCCACTTCATTTCATAATGGTAATTTTTTTTTTTTTTTTTTTTGTAATCTAAATGGCATGTTTTTGGCAATCACAAAATAATTTTTTTACAAAAAAACTTCCACCTCCATCCAGGTCAAAATATAAATGAAAGAAGGATGCTACAAACAACCATGTTGTTTTTACAAACTTATATGTAAAATAAGTGGCTGTCTAAAAGTAAACACTTCTTGGTCCCTGTTAACTGCATTCCTTACATATATTCCAATTAATGGTCAGACCAGACTAAACACTTCAGAAAATCAATACTACTACAAACATCAGTATATTTATTAGGTCTCACTCTCTTGATAATCATTCCTAAAGGTAGAATTTGATCTGCATAATGAACGAGTGGAATTTCTGTGAAAGGTACTAATCAATCACTTCATTAAAGAAAATGTAAGGTTTCTTTAAAATGCATTGCAGGATTGCAAAAGGAATTTCTAAACACAATAATGCTTTAAACACAAAAGATTATACTATTTTGTCAAGGGTTAAGTGTGTTTTTCCTAATAATCTTATTTAACCTCTGGTAGCATGGTGGCTGACGGATGCAACTTTTAAAAAAAAAAAAAATTTTTTTTTTAATCTAGAAATAAAATCATATCCTTAACAGGTCATACGGTATATTCTGTTTTTATTTCAGCGTACTATGAATTATGAGATAATTTAAATTTTATCTTGTAATGCATGGTATATTAGAAGGAAAAAAAACAAACATATATTAGCAAATTAGATTGTAACCCACATTCTAATGTAGAAATATTAGACTGTGCACGTGATTTCCATCATTGTTCTTGGTTGGAAGCACTCCATATAGCTGTTGTGGGTTCCAAATTAATCGAAACAGTGGAATCTGCATATACTGTATTATGGAAATGGTTATCCTGCAGCATGACGAGAAATGGAAAGTTAACAAGTGTTCATCACGTACCTCCACAGAGTCTGATGGTTGATGTTTTCTTCTTTTCCTTTGTTTTCTCCTTTCACCATCCATGATCTACATATGATTAGTGGTAGTACATGTACATAGGTCACACTTATGCAGATATAATGGTATGCTTGTCACCACCTCAAAAGCTACTTTGTGAATACTTGTGTTTTTATTGATTTTGGTCTCTATATTGCTTTACCTGTATATAGTATTTCTAATTTCAATAGGTAGGTTCCATATGTTTTTTCTATATTTTTATATATTTTAATAAAGTTTTATTTCATTTTTCATCAGTTTTGACAATGTTTATTTTTAATATGCATGGTATATTCTGAATTAAATTTTCGTTTGGTATTTAACAGATGCCAAGTGAGCAAAAGAGTCTACCTTTCTTTTGGCAAATCCCATTCCCACATGGTGTCTGAAATACCAGTGGCAGGTATCTAATCCGTGAAATGCAAACAGCTGACAAAAATACAGATGTTCATGTTGATGCCATGATAGTATCTCGGTTTCAATCAATCTTAGAGGGGGGAGGGTCATGACTTTAAACTTCTAAAAAAACATGATAAAGACTATTATTATTACAGTTGGGTTTGCTTATTTATTTTTGTTCGATGTTTAATTTAATTTAATTGGGTTTAGCAGCAAATGATAGTTAGCAGATCTGTTTTCAATTCAGTAAAATAGCTGAAAATTAATATTTTATAATTAAAACAAAATGGAAGTTAAATAGACATCATGTGAGGATCCTTGTTACAGTTGAGAGTGCAAGTGAGTGAAGGTTAACACATCTATTAGTAACAGGATGAAAAACTTTATTCAGCACTAATTTGGATGAAATTTCTATTAATAAACTCCCCCCCCCCCTTTTTTTTTTTTTAAACAGTGGACTGAGTGTTCTGGGAGATCTAGAAACCACAAAAGTTGAACCTATTTGGCAAAGTTTCACAAGTTAATATGTAGCTCTTTTTTGCACACTGACTATATCCATAGTCATTCATGTTGTTACAGGTCTACCAATCTATCCCGCACAATGTCTCTGAGAAATTCAAGGTTATAATGGTTGTGGAAGATTCATTTTTGCATGGGAAGTGTTTTGTATTGTTGGGGGTGAGCACCACTTCCAGGCACCTTGATAGGTTAATAATATTCATGACTAATATCAAGCCTAAAGTATCAGTTGCTTTAGTTATGATACAGTAAATAACCAACTACAGCAGGGGTTTCTACTACTAAGAATGGACATAACCTGAAAACAGGCTGTATTGTTTTGAAAAGTGCCCAGTTCAGAAAACATAACTGTAGTTCATACAACAATAATAAATTGCTCTAAATACCTGAATTGAAAGCACTTGCCTTATGTAAATATTTTAGAATCTATTTATTGTTAAAATTGTCTACAAATCAAAGATTTAATGATGATTCTCCTTTGCTTCTTCAGTGACTGCAAAATTAAAAATAAGATGGTTTATCTATTGTTTATCTGTATTATATTCATTTAAATTATTAAATTTTAACAACTTTGTCAAATAGCTTCCAAAACCTTTATTTCTTCAACAGAGAAAATATTAGAGTACTAAGGTACATGGCTTGTAGTCTTGCTATTACACCATGCAAAATGCACCAAAAGGCTAAAACAGTAAATTATTTCTTGTTTAGTTACAACTATATATATGCTTGATTAGGGTATACTCAACCCAGGTGTTACTGTGATTTATTTCATCTTCGGCACAAATAATAAATGAAATTTGGCACATCATAATGATTACAAAAAAAAAAAAAAAACACTTGACATATCGTGTGCATTACATTTATTTTGTTCTTTTTTTTTTTTTCCTGAGTGAAGGAGGAATTCACAGGTTGCTAAAATATAGTGGTGATTGATAGGCTCATAATGACAAACTCTTTCCTCACTCACCCACCTGCAAAAGAGCATTCCTAAACTTCTCTCTCATACTTGAAAAAATATTCTGAAATTACCTTAAGGAATTAATGAAAAGGTTGATGTCTATTTACCTAGTTAAAATATTAAATGAAGCATCAGTTCAGTTTATATAAAATGGAATAGGTATAAGGTAAAAAATCTTGTATACTCACTTTCTCCTACTATAATATAAAATTGAGGAAATGCTATAACTTAACTGCAAATGTGTTACAACTGAGTACTGTGGATAAGCAACTCATACAATTTTTTGCAAAGCATGATAAAAATAAATAAATAAATAAAAACCCTCAAAACTATCATGTTAACATCAAAAAATATTAGCTAGGTAAACTGAAATCTAAGCATTATCTTGTGATCTGATCCTGCCACATTTAAAACAATAGCTCATGTTAACCGGGCAGTTTTAATAGGATATTCTATGCAGCATTATAATAGCTGATAGCATGACACTCTCAAATAGCTAAATCTTAAGTCATATTTAGTGACTAATTATATTTTATAAATCATAAAAATATGACTTCTATTATCACCTAAATCTTAACATATGCACTTCAAACTCATGTCATATCTCTAAGATGAGACAATAAATCCTTTCTACTTTTTAGGAATTTATTAATAGTTCCACATAAAAAGGGGTGGGGAAACTGTCATTTTAGAAAACAAAAACACCTACACAAAAGATATATATATATATATATATATATATTATAAAACTTTGTAAACACTTCTAACAAAGAGCAGCACAAGTTTAAAACAACTTTAGCAATATCTAGTTCATCAAAAGTCAAGCACAATAGGAAAATAGCACATATATATGCACATACACACACGTGTAATTATTTTGGTGGTACTACCAGATCCAATATTTATGTAATTGTTCTTCAGTTGCTGTTTTCAGCAACTTTGTCTGAACATATAAACATGTAAAAGGTTTAAAGGTAACTATCTACTGCCAGCTCACTGATAACAGTATTCCTGCAAAACCAAACTGAAAATCATATTACAAACAAAAAGTTCATTAACAGGGTGAAGGTTTCAAATCCCCATAAAAAATTACTGGTTAATCTTAAATTTATTTTCATTGCACACTAATTAAACAAAAAACCATGAAAGATAGAGAAAGACAAAGAATATATACTGGTTAGAACATTTTTATTGCATTTTTTTTTTTTTTTTTTTTAATTATACTGTGTGTATCCATACCTGTGGAAAATCTGAAATTATTAATGACTAGCTCATGAGTCTTGTCATACTCCCCAATTTTTTTTTCTACATACTACCCTGCCTAATAAAAAAAAAAGTAAAAATATCATATATACATGGGAACAAGATTAATCCAAAGTATGTAATAAAAAATACATCCAATAAGTGCATTATAACCTCAGTTGCTGATTAGCATTAGCATAGGCACATGATGCAAGAAAGAAAGCTTATATAGCATCAGCCAAAAAAAAAAAAATCCTAAATGATGCACCCAATAAACTCAACAACGACATCCAATAAATGTGTGTGTGTGTGTGTGTGTGTGTGTGTGTGTGTGTGCGTGTGCACATGTGCATTTAACATCTCTATATTGAACTTTTTTCAAAGGAAAAACAGTTCAATATAGAGATCACTTTCTCTCTCTGTCCCTTTTCTATACTAGCATAAATTTCTTAACATATACCCACAATCCTTGTGGGTATATGTTTAGAAATTACTGTCTGTACCCTGTTGCGAAAATTTCCCAATTGGTAGCAGAGTTTTTCTCTAGCTGTCCTAAAGAAATGTAGTCCGTGTTTTGTCATGAGCAGGTCAGCCAGTACGCATTAAATCCTTTCTCATTTCTTGTATCTGAGGAAACTTATAAATTTTATTTCATTTCACCATCTTTCCGAGTATTCAAAATGTTCACGCTGCATAACAATTTCACGTGTACAAAACGTAGTACAGTTCTCTATAATACTTCTTTGAAAACAACATTTTTTATATTCTTATGCCCTTCTGCTAACTTTATCTCAGCATGCTGGAATGATCTGACCCAAGACACTGCTACATACAATTGGCTGTGACTAAATACAGGGTTAATAACTGAAATTCTATCAAACATTTGCCCTTGAATTTTACTTATAGTCATCACAAAAACCAGCCAAATAGGAAACTGCCATATCTTAAATGAGAATGGCAAAGTCAAATCGGATCACATATCTACAGGGGTAAGAGTACCCGTTTTCCTTTAGCTTCTCCTGTTGTTATTTCTAAATCCAAACAATTCTGATGCATAACTTTGACTATAAGTCTTGTACCATTGATCAATCCTTCTGAAATTGCCATATTCCGCAGTAATATAAAATGATTCCCAACTTTTTTCACACTTAAAATGTAAGGCTTGACAATGAACACACCTTTCACTAATAAGCTAATACTGTGACATATTAAACCTTTTGGATCCTTAAATGCATATTTTAAACCAATCCTGGATGCATTTGCAGGAGATGAAAATGCATGTTTCTTTGCCACAAGGCATGTTCAACACAACCAGTAAGAGTAGCATGGCGGCAGACCCGTCTTCCGTGTTCCGACTGTGACATACTTCTAAATCCTTAAATTAATTACCTTAAATAACCTCAAAACAAAAAAATTCAAAGCTAATAACGATAAAATGATGAGTTCTAAACGTATCAAATACAACGAATGGCAATGAGTGTACAAACAAGCTCGCAAGTTCATACAATCAATGTGGGAACATATAGTGAGCAGTGCAATGGAATCCTAACGATTAGTTCTTTCTTTTAAGGTAGGCTGTGCTAGTAGAGAAAATTGGCTCATTCTGTAAAATAAAACTATTCAGAATTTTTATATTCTCCCATGTTGCTGCACAACTAGGAAGAAATATCTTCAATTTGAGACCAGCTCGGTTAGGCCTATCATATGCAATGGCTACAGCTAGCTGTACCCATTGTGAAAATTTCACAATTGCTAGCAGAGTTTTTCTCCAGCTGTCCTATTATTATTTTTTTCGAATGAAGGACACAATTGTGCAAATGTGCAAATTGTTAATCAGAAAAAAAAATGCCCTATCAAATTAGACAATTGTTTATTTAACAGTTAACATCTTCCCGTGGCTCCATCTATGAAGTGAATGCTGAATTCTGTAGTACAAAACTGGCCCGTTCTGTAAAATAAAACTATTCGGATTTTTAAATTTTACCATCTTTCTGCACACCTAAGAAGATATATCTTCAATTTGAGACCGCTTTCAGCCCGATCAGTTAGGCCTTATCAGTGACCGTCTCAAGAAAACGGTTTCCATATTAATATATATATTAGAAATTAGATTAATTTTTAATTTTTCAACTTTTTTATATAATGTTATACAGATTAAAAGAACCTTGCTAATAAAGTTAAAAATATTCTTTAAAAAAAAATGGAAGATAAGATACATTTATATTTTCTTTTAATATTTTTGTGTACTATCCTGCTCATTTAATATATTTGTGTACTATCCTGCCCAGAACCTTTTTAACCTTTTAGCAGGCACAGACTTGTTTTTAACACAAGTGAATAGCTTATATAAAAAACATTCACCTTCCTGGCTTACAAGGAAGGCAATATATGGATATTTATAATTTTAAAAAATATATTTTTCAGGTAAAATTTGCTCTAAGCACTAAAAATAAACTGCATTTATTCTAATGGAAGAACTGATTTAAAAAAAAAAAAAAACCATGAATGATTTCATTACTGCTGCTTTATCTAGTATTATCAGACATCTCTGTCACACCACTCAGCATGAATTCTACTAATTTTAATATAAAATAAAAAAATAATAAATTAAAAAGTTACATTAACCATGCTCACAAAACAGTCAAGGAAACAAAATGCTTTACATTAGTAAGCAGAACATGAGAAAAATGGCAAATGATCATGTAAGGGTATAGCAACATTCCTGTTATTTTCAATGCTGTCCACTAAAACCTATCTCGCACTGTTCTTCAAAATTACTGAAAATTACAGAAGGGTGGTCAAATTCATTTGAAAGCAGCAGGTATTTTAATATTTAGAGGGTTTTGCTAATACTCTATAAACCTACTTATAACTTAATCTTATTTTTAATTCACCATCTGCTACAAATAACATTAATTATAAACAGGAATGGATAACAATTGCTTCTTGGCATCCCTGCCATATAGATAACATCACCCTGCTCAAAAAACCATAATAATGACAAAACAAATTATCTAAAGTTTCAAAGTCCTGAGATAAACAAAATTTTGCACAATGATCTTCCTGAAACTATCAGTGTACTTTCTGTATACTTTCAAGCATTTGGCTAAGGAATTTCATAGGTTCTTTATCCAATTATAATGGCAACTTTGCATGCATTTGTACTGTTATATCTTTTGTGCAACTTATATACTAGAAATCTTTTGTTTTGCAGTATCAAAACTATCACTTTGGCTTACAAAATCGGTCCTTCATATTGAGTGGATGAAACCCTTTCACTTTTATAATAAGCTTGATTCGAGGAAATCTTCACTTTGCATTATATTAACATTTAAGATGTTTTGAGAAAAATGTGAACTTTGTATGATAGTTTGATAAATTTAACTTAATAGTACTAGAGGAGTGCAGAAAAGGAATGCTTAACTACATGCACTTCATATTAATTAAATCTCAAAGAACATTCCAACTGGCGCTTCTTCCAGTCTTTGTCAACAAACTGTGTGAGTGACGTGGGCACAATGAAGAAAAAAGTGCTAAGTTCTCTTTTTGAACTAGTCTCTCCAGTATTGGTGATCAAAATGTTAGCATCATTTATGAAATGAATATACACATGCATACTAAAAAAAAAACAAGACGTAGGCACATTTTCCAGTAATGCAATCTCATACCCACATAATGCTAAATTTCTGTACATTCAATACATTCAATCTAATGATCATACAAAAAAAAAATTTAGTGCCAAAATGATGGTGCTTTGAAGGAATATACTGCATAAAATTCAATCTTCCTTTTCACACCATAATGCCATCAAGGTACAGGTTTTGAAGACTTGAAATTCAAATCACTTTAAAAATCTGCAATTATTTATAATTCATTTTAAATTTTGACATAATTATCAATTTTAAAAAAGCTATCTACATCTTCTTTTCTATTATTGTCAAGAAGCAGCAACAATAAACAACAAGCAGAGCCTTAATAGAAACTGATTTTGCGAAAAAAAATTTCCAGAAAATGACGTTATAGCCAATGGATCTGCTGACCTAATCCTTCAGCCTGTTTTCTGTTTTTAACAACCCTCTCTATTAACACCATTACTATAAAAAATGTAAACAGTTTGGCAACTATAGTGTTATTCCATTTGTGCAATTTTGATTTCTCACAAATATTATCTTCACTTGAACACTGTTAAAAATACTATTAGTTTCTATAGCTATAACAATAACTTTGTTATTCAGAATGCTTTTAAGATTTTCAATCTCTGTAGATTTACATTATACTCCTACATTAGTTAGAACATTACTAAGATTACTGTCAAAATCAAAAATCTCTCTTGAAATTACCTTCTACTTCCATTTGAAATCAGTAGATATGGTGTCCTTTCGAAGTTTCAGTCTTTTTCTAGGTTTTTCATTATATGCTAAATTGCCATCACTTTTTTGTGATACACCAATATCCTATATTATTTCTCTTATCACTTGATTCAGTCTCATCAATTCCTAGATCAGAATTTCACAGAATTTCTTTAATTTTGATTTGGGTAGACTACATTCTCGAAAACTGCTGAGAAAAATGAGGTCAAAGGTGACTGCACATATACTCCAATTTTCAAGATGAAAGATACTAATAACAAAACTAAAACCAAAAGTTAATTTAAGACAAAAACGAAGACACAGATAGCAGCATGTAATTGATAAGTAGGACAATATGTAAATAAATGAGCATAAACGAAGACACAGATAGCAGCATGTAAATAAATGAAAAATAAACGAAGACACAGATAGCAGCATGTAATTGATAAGTAGGACAATATGTAAATAAATGAGCATATTCTTCTAATGCAAAGTGTATAATAAACATATACAGAGACGGTATAGGGAGTAAACACATGTAAAACAAACACATATGCAGGCATTTGCAGAAGTAGTAAGGACCATTTTGAAAATTATGAGCCTCAGCATAAGGATACTTCCTCTTAACGAAATTTTTATCTTAGATTTCAAACATGCTGCCAGTCTACATGCCAACTCCCGAGTCCACATTAATTTCAACTGCAGAATCTGCTTTTTTGTTTTTTTTTGTGCATATGTCGCATCGCATAATTTTGTTTATAATGGCTGGGAACAGCATCAACTGAAATACCTAATTATTTTATTTAATCAATGTGAAATGCATGTAATTGCACATTCTTTACATGTTTCATCTAGCCAATTAGCTGATCATGATTTAAAAAGATTACATCAAAAAGGTTGTAATTAACTTTTTTGCCCCAATTTTTAGCAAACATTCACAAAGCAAAAAAAGTTATCTACTTGCTTTACAAAATTTGCAATTTTACCAGTTTAGTTACTCAAACTCTGAAGTGGTCTATAAATCCAAGAAGGGTAAAATAACAAACTAAATATTCTATGTGATATCCTAAAAATTGCTCATTCAATTTGGCATTTAGATATGTTACCTTTAATCTGTCAATAATCCAACAGGTTAATGTAAAATAATTACTTCTGGATGTTTATATTCTCTGAATGAACTAATTAATAATATTGACTTTCAGTTTACTCAAAAAGTCATAAATCACAACTGGGAATCACATTGAAAATTAATTCTGGAAAGGCACTGTAATAGAGGAAGCACAATCTGAATATGGATGAGATTATTCCTAAAATCTTAACTGTAAGTTGTCTTCCAAACTGCATAGTCTCCCAAATTGTGATGGAATACATTTTTGTGCAAACTACTCTACCACTTTAATGCATAATCACGATGTGGTGTTGAATTTCTGAAAACAGATAAGAGTGTGCTTGTTTATACTATTTTTGATGTGAAAACATCTTTGGTGGCACCTACTAAATTTCGGACCGAAATAAAACCAATTTGTCATGGAAATGATGCAAATTACATAATTTCCTAAACGATGCTAATGCAGTCACTAATGCTGATTTGGTAGAATAAGTAGCAGGCATGAGCACAAACCGTTACATCGTTCATACCTTCAGTTCTGGCTGTTCGATTTTAGAACAGTTCTGATTTTCGTCAAAGATGTTTTCACATAAAAAATCTTTTGTGTGTACAGGGTACAAACATGGTTTTTTTTACCTAACTTGGCTGAGTTAAAACTCTTTTTCAATACCAGACAGAATAGCCCAATCCAAGTTCTGAACCTAGTATCAAATAAGGTTCTACGTTATAGCCCGAATAATTAAACAACCTGAAATATTGCTAATGCTGGCCAAGAACAGTTCACTATAATGTTTATGCCTGATGATTGAAAAAAAGCAGTTATAACTGAATATTCTTTTCTAACGGAATCTGATTGGAGGTATGAATGCACATTACATATCATAATGATATGTAATGACAATGCCTGATATTTCCTTACAAAATATAAAGAAGCTCTATAAGTTTCAAAATATTTAATTATTTCAGATAACATTTGGATTACTGGCTTTATACTAAATGAACTTAAAGCTATGAACATAACTATGAATAAATCCTTCAACTACAACATGTGTTATATGTGCTATAGTCCTATTTTGCTTCTTTTTTGTATAGAGCCAGCAAAAGTCATATATGCCACAAACAAAGATATAATACTATGTACACATGTAGACTATCACCGCAATGCAAAATGACACTTGATCTTCACGTGACTTTAGCAAGGGAGAGAGCACCGCAAAACTCTTTTATTTCTTTCCTTTAGTGGAACCCCTGAAAAATTAATGTCATATATGATATTTACAGATGCACTAATTAAAAAAAAAATTCAATTAACATATAATCATAAAGAAGTTATGTTTATATCATTGCACTGATATAAATAAGAGAAACATTAAACTGTATGATGGGGAAGAAAAAGCATCTTACACCCAGGATACTCAAACTATCTTCACTCTGTAATTACAAAAAATGGAACAATATATAAAACACATTTACATTAAAATAAAAATTATACTGTGATACTGCCAAATGGGGTCAGAAAATCTTACAAGATATAGAGAGTAGAACTTCACCATATTTACTAATCATGTTGGCTAGAACTGTGGTCAACTCAGTATTATCCCTTGAGTTTTTCATTTCTCTGTTTATATTAAAATACAAGGTATGGTAAAAAAGTTCAGAGACTGAACTAATATTTAGAATGTGACAAAACTTGCCAAATATTCGGCTAGATCTCCTCTGAAGTAGTCTCTTTGACACGGCATGCACTGGTTCCAAAACTTCTGCAACTTCTGAAGGCAGCCCTGAATAACCTCCTCAATTGTTGCAAATCTGTGATCTTTCAAGAGGACTTTAAGCTTGGGAAACAAAAAACAACCACAAGGAGATAAATACGATTAGTATGGCAGATGTGGAACTACACTGATGGAGTATTTCACAAGAAATTCCTGAATGGAGTGTCAACGGTGCAGGGAAGTTATCACAATGTAAGATCCAATTCTCCAAAGTCTACTTTTACAGTTGCTTACTTCAAACAGCACTGTGCAATCACTGTACAACTGTTTTGTGGTATTACTGGTTCACCATATGACCACATGGAACAAATTTATAATGAACAATGCCCTGTGAGTAGTCAAGAAATACACTAAGTATACTCACATTTTATTGAGACCGTTCTGCTTTTTGGGCCTTGGAGAAGACAATCTTCCATTGAGAGGACAAGGCCTTCGTTTCTGGCTCATAGCTGTACACCCACAATTCGCACCAGTAACAAAGAAAGACATGAAGTTTGGGTCAGCAGCAGTACATTTACAAAGATAAATAAACTTATTTTAAAATGTGTGTGACATGCAAGAACTCGCTGCTCTCCATAATCATTAGTGAGGAAATGAGGAAATTT
Organism: Mastigoproctus giganteus; assembly: GCF_048544385.1. Taxonomy (NCBI): domain Eukaryota; kingdom Metazoa; phylum Arthropoda; class Arachnida; order Uropygi; family Thelyphonidae; genus Mastigoproctus; species Mastigoproctus giganteus. The sequence continues at coordinate 172,719,888 of NC_143582.1, read as the reverse complement.
AGCTCAAAATTTCTAAACTCTTGTGTTAAAACATATCACTCTTGATCAAATCAAAAATACAATCAACTGAATCACTGGTTTTTGGAGCTGAAGAGGTGGCGAGAGTGAAGATCAAATTCAACGGACAACCAGCCCTCTTTACACTCTGTGAATCACAAAGTCTTTGAAACTCCAAAAGTTGTTTTTCACTTTTTGTGGGTTCCTATTGAACTTTTCCCTAATTTGAAACAAAACCTGATGAAAATTAACTGTTCAGTAAATCATTCATTTTAAAATGTGACAAATTCCACGAAACGCCTTGTATTAGCCAATTCCAATAATATATTGGAATATATATGGAATATAATATTCCTGTCTTCAAAATTTCCTTGAAAATGGCCACAATTCTATGCATGACTAGATTAGATATTAATACAGAGTTATTTGGATTTTCTGTAGTTTGTATGATTTTATAAAGTTTTCAGAGAATTATGGAGAATATTCCAGAAACTGTTACTTTTGAATTAGCATTTTAAGATTGCTTATTTTTAGCTATTCAGGTGGTTCATTATAATTTCCTTAAACTTACTATATAGCTGCTTCATATATCAAAATTGTCACTGAAATCTAAGTATAAGATTGTAAACACATTAATCTTTTACAAAATATGGTGGATTCACAATAACTTGAAGTTAAAAGGGAGATGAAAAACAGTAATCAAAAATTCAACTTTACAAATTTCACTGCTTTTCTATTTAAACTAATTTTCTGCATAAACAAAATTGCAAAAATATAGTAGAAATTAGTGATACATTACTTTTAACACTCAAATATTAACTAAAATTTAAAAAAAAAAATTATAACCAGTGAACTGTATCAAAAATGTAAACATAAACATACACTTCCACTGTAATTAAAATACAGTAAATCCTCACTTTCACAACCTCAATTTGATGGACATCAGAAATAAGAGCCAGCATTCAGTTAATAAGGCTTTTCATCTATACCTGATCTGATGGCATAACTATCTGAATCTGATGGCATTTTACATCAGTTAAAATATTTTTGCAATAAAAGAAAGTGCCAAGGAGTGTGAGGATTTTACTCACCATCACCTTCTATCAACCTGATGAGCATATCAGACATCAGTAGGGATGTCATGCATAACTCCAGTGAGGCGAGTCAGACACTTAATAAGCTTTAGTCAAAGTTTCCACTGCCACTATATGACACATCAGTAAAATACAGTTTTACAATATTTAATGCTTTTTTATTTCACAAAACAGTTTATAATCCTTAAAATTGCTAGTTTCAGTGATTATAAACTGTACATAACTTCAGTGACTATATACATTTCTTTAAAATTTAACAAATAACCAGATAATCCTCATTAATCTCAAAATAGTCCATTAAGTCAAGACTTTACTGCATTCAGGAAGAAGGGCATGGTTTTTTCCCCCCACTGACTCCTGTTCCACAATCTCCTGAATACGATTCATTGCAGAAAAATTTATTTCTGTTGCAGCTGGAAGACTTTTAATAAATATAATAGTATAGCCACTACCTTCTGACAGGTGGTGACACATTAATTCCTTCTATATGATTATGTATGGACACTGTGCTGAGAGAGAGGGCACTTGTTTACAGATTGCCTGCATAAAGATCAACAACCGAGGTGTGCTAATTGCAAGTGAAGAGGGAACAATAGTAATCATTCTATATGTGATGCTCATTATTCTGAATATTTTAGAGCCATCGAGATTGCTAGGTTAAGAGAAAATTATGGATATTTCTGTAAACTTAAATGATGGTGGAGTAGTTAGACTGTTGATAATGTCATTAAAGTGTAGGGGGAAGCATAAGATTGCAGGTTTCTCAGTTACTTCATATGTGGTTCAAGCTGATAATGGAAAGCCAAAGGCGGCTTCTGAATAGTAATCTTAATGTAACTGTATTATCCAGTTAATGTACAGTCGAAGGGGTATGTATTCATATTACAACACCTATGATTTCATTTTACTTAGGATCCTTATATTAAATATAAGGACCCTAATATATTCCTTATATAGGGTCCTAATAATGACATACAACTATCATTGAATTATATGGAAAATGTGCAGACTATTCAAATATAATTTTCTATGTGGATGCAAATGCCAAGTCATATTTGTGGAATAGCACTACTTTGGACACTAGGGGTGTTTTTCTGTACGACTTTATCATTGCTAATGACTTTTGTGTTGTTAACAGTTGTGGTCAATCTGCCACATTTGATAACACACGTGGAACCTCAAACATTGATGTTACTATAGTTTCTGAGGGTTTGGTTAAGAGAATTTTTAACTGGTATGTAGATGATAGTTGTACTTGTAGTAATCATAGGTCATTATTATTTAATATTAATTTACAGAATTTTATTTAAAGTAATGAAATTCACATGGATGAATTTGTAAGGTTTTTTAAATAAAGGTTAACTGGAAGAAAATTAAAAGAGTTACTGTCTATGGCTTTTAGCGATAATAAGTTAACAGAACTGAATTTATTGAATGCTTCAGAATACTCCATGCATAGGTAGAATACTCTTTTAAAACCATTTAAGTTATGCTACTAGGAAGAGAATTAGGGTTAATAAGCAAATACCCTTGTGGTCTGAAGAATTGTCATCCTTAAGGAAAGAAGTTTTTAATGCAAGGAAATTTTATTAGAGGTATAGAAGCTGGGGGAGATATAAAGCTGCATACTTTAAGGAATTATATAAAGTTAAAAAAAAGATTATATCATAAAAAGATTTTTGAATCTAAAACAGCTTCTTGTAGGCAACTCAGACCCATGGGATCTTGTTTATAAGATTTTGAGGAATAACATATCTCCTAATAATATTTTTAACACTGTAACAGTTGATAATGTTGAGACAGTGGACTGGAATACTACTGTTCAAGTTGTAACTAACAAGTTGTTCCCTGAGGATGACATACATAATTATGTAAACTCTAGAAGGAAGGGTATGAATCAGATTGGTCCACTTGATGTTGATGGTGTTTCTCAGCTATCCTGCTCAAATAGCTGACAAACTGAATGAGTATTTTGCATCTACATTCTATGACGAATTCTGTAAGTATTCACAATAACTGTACAATCCTACACCAACCGTTATTAAATAGATTAGTGTTGTGTTGTGTTAAAATAATGATACAAATAAAATGAAATAAATAGAATGATATAATTACACTGGATAAAACTGATAAAAAGGTAACTGTCTGTACAATGCAATATGAAATTTTTAAAATACAATAAAATAAATTACAATAAACAATGTAGATAAAACACAGGATAATAAAAGCACTAAAATACAGAAGCATTAAGAGGCATCCACTTCCTTTTTCAACAGTGAAACTTATTGTATGGCACATCCTTAAATATCAGCAGGCTCATGGTTCACAGCATGTGTTTCTACAGGAGCATGGGTAGTATTCTCCCCATGTGCACTGGAACCAGAAATGGCTCAGGAGTGTGCCAGGCAGAACCACTCATCCCGTTCAAGGATGACAGCCTCGAAGAGGGGATGAATGTGGATTCCCATCTCTATTAATGGTATTGCTCTCAGAGGAGCAAATCCTCAAGCTCTTGAACCATTTGTGATCCCAAAATCTGTGTCCGGTCGACAATAACAGCTTTGTCTGGAGAGATTTGATGGTGCTCCTGCCAAAAATGTTCTGCCACAACAGACCTCCTATAATCCGCTGTCTTTATCGCATTCATATGCTCCCCAGACGATCTTTAAACCGACATTTTGTTTCACCAACATAAGATGCCCAGATTGTGGAGAATGTTATCTCATACACATGTGGGGAATGTTATGTTGGTGAAACAAAATGACGGTTTAAAGATCGTCTGGGGGAGCATATGAATGCAATAAAGACCGCAGATTATGGGAGGTCTGCTGTGGCAGAACATTTTTGGGAGGAGCACCATCAAATCTTTCCAGACGAAGCTGTTACCGTCGACCGGGCACATAGATTTTGGGACTGCAAATGACTCCAGAGCTTAAGGATTTTCTCCTCTGAGAGCAATACCATTAATAGAGACAGGGGAATCCACATTCATCCCCTCTTTGAGGTTGTGGTTCTTGGACAGGATGTGGAGTTCTGCCTGGCACGCTCCCAAGCCATTTCTGGTTCCAGTGCACATGGGGAGAATACTGCCTATGCTCCTGTAGAAACAAGTGCTGTGAACCGTGAGCCTGTTGATATTTAAGGATGTGCCATGCGAGATAAGCTTCACTGTTGAAAAGGGAGGCGGACGCCTCTGAAAGCTTTGGTATTTTAGCACTTTTATTATCCTTTGTTTTATCTACATTGTTTATTGAAATTTATTTTATTATATTTTAAAAATTCCATATTATATCGTACAGACAGTTACCTTTTTATCAGTTTTATCCAGTGTAATTATATCATTCTATTTATTTCATTTTATTTGTATCATTATTATTTTAATACAACACAATGCTAATTTATTTAATAACGGTTGGTGTAGGATTTTACAGTTATTGTGAATATGAATATTCCCAACCCCAGAGGCCTATTTGAAGGAATTCTGTAAGGAAGGGGAGGACAGAAGTCTAGTAAACTCTAACAGGGAGCTAAATGATTTTGTAATAACGGAGAGCAAAGTGGAGAAGAAATTGTTGAAGTTAAACATAAAATAGTCACCTGGAGCAGATGGAATCTATCCAGTTATACTGAAGGAGGCAGCGAGGGAAGTTAGCAAACCCTTAGCTATAATTATGACAGCATCCTTAGACTCGGACAGCATAGACTGGAGATGTGCAAATGTATCCCCAATTCACAAAGGGTGACAAATAATTATAGACCTGTTAGTTTAACTTTTGTTATGGGGAAAATAATGGAGTCACTGGTTAAAGAAGTGATGCAGGATCACCTAGACAAGACTGCAGTAATAGTTCAGCATGGGTTTGTTAAGTGGAAGTCCTGTCTGACCAATTTGATTGGATACTACAATGTGGTCACAAAGAAACTGGATGCTAAAAATAATTTTGATATCATATACTTGGATTTCAGGAAAGCTTTTGATACTGTTGCACATGGAAGACTGCTTTACAAATTGGAGCAGTGTGGCATTAAGGGCAAGTTGCTGCAATGGATAAAGGGATGGTTGAGTGGGAGACAGCAGAGAGTGGTAATAAATGGACACTGCTCTACTTGGACTAATGTTATTTGGTTTTTAGGAGCATTAGCAACTAAGGCCATACTGCTCCAGGGATATGCAGTGGTTATTCCCTGACCTTTCCGCCTCCTCTGTATTTGGTGGTCACGGGCTCGAACCCCGGTCTAATCAAGAAGCGTGTGCTACACACTGCTGCTCCTGCTCACCTGGCTACGGAGGCACCAGTGGACTAATGTTATTAGTGGAGTCCCCCAAGGTTCGGTGCTGGGCCCATTGTTGTTTTGTGTATTTATAAATGATATTGATGAAGGTATATCAGGCTTAATGTCCAAGTTTGCAGACGATACAAAGGTTGGCAGAGTTATTAATGACAGTAAAGACAGTATGCTACTTCAACAGGATCTAGAATAGTTTGGAAGATGAACTGAGAAGTGGCAACTAAAGTTTAACGTAGGCAAATGCAAAGTACTGCATATGGGTAGCAGTAACCCAAGAGAAATGTACCAACTGTGTGGTACTAAACTCATGGAGGTGGAGAATGGACACTGCTGACTTCATATCTGACTGCACAATTACCTGAGGGTAATTGTGCAGTCAGATATGAAGTTCTCTGAGCAGTGCAGACAGGCTGCAGTGCAAGTCGTGGAGTTTTGTCAATGATATATAGGAATTTTGCTAGTAGAAACAAGGAGGTGATTATTCCCTTGTATAAGGCAATGGTCAGGCCACACCTTGAGTACTGTATACAGGTTTGGAGGCCTCATTTTAGGAAGGATGTGGAGTTGCTAGGACGAGTACAGAGAAGGGCAATTGGTGAGAGGAACAAAGAACTTAAGCCTCTCTTACCAAGAGAGGCTTATGTTCTGAAAATTGCAGCATCTGGAGATTAGGCACCTGCAAGGTAATCTGATTGAGGTGTACAAGGCCTTGAATAGTTTGAGCAGGCTCAATGCTGATGGGATACTTCCACTTACTCAGATTAAGAACCTGAGGAAGCATAGATTCAAATCAAAGAAAGACAGTTGTAGAATAGATGTGTGTAAGTTTGCCTTTAGCTGCCGGGTAGTTGATTGCTAGAACAGACTTCCATCTGTTGTTGTAGAAGTTGATAGCTTAAATACATTTAAAGCACAACTAGACAAACTCTAGAGTGAAGGTGGGGGAGCTTTTTTTTTTTTTTTTTGGCTGATGCTATTTAAGCTTACTTTCTTGCATCATATGCCTCAACTAGTGCTAATGCTAATATTCTACCATTTTACCCTCTTGTTATTCTTGTGTCTATAGCTGGAAACTACCTTTGCATCAGTTAAACAATCTATTAATTTAAATATCATTGTCGACATTTAAAAAATCATCAAAAAGTTATGCTTTTGACATAACTGTTCCCGTTATGCCAAAGCATTCTAACAACACTGGAAATTACTGGAAATTCAGCTAACCTGAAACAATTGCAATTGTGTTTTTAGTAAAAAGTATCATGCTTTGATTGTTATTCTCATGTCCTGAAGTAAATCAGTGCCATGAAAATTCCCATCCTCTATAATCTAGATAAACCTCTGTGTGACTTGCCTGCAATGTTTTTTCCTTAAAATCTTGACTACTTCCTTGGTCCAAAGACTGCCTCCCATCAAGGAAGTTCCTAGAGTATGTGGCACCCCCTTTAAAATTTTCTTCATATGTGCAAAGTTTCAGGTGCCCCTTGATTGTTACCACTCAGGTGCAGTGCACCCCTTGCACCCTCGAGATGGCCCACCCCTGGCTCCCTCCCTTAATTCTGTATTCATCATTTCTCTCCCTTTTTTTTTTATCCCCATTTTTAGAAAGCCAGAACTCTAATTCAATGAATCTTGATCTGCTACCCCTACTCCCGAGAATCAAAAGAAGTGGGAAAACATCTCATAGTTTGCACACTGCTGGTCTACTAATTTTTCACTTATAAGTAAAAAGTTACAATTTCGAATATTTAATCATGTCTCATATACAAATACATTTACTTAACAGAAAGCACTGAAAACTTACTTCTTTTTGGCTTTGGGTGAAGTAGATTGAAAGACACTTGAAGCTGACATCAGATTTTCAATGTACTGGCCTAACACTTGGTTCTCAGACTTCAGTTTCAGATTTTCCTCTTTAACACTGTCCACTCTCTGAGATAAATCTATAATTACATATTAATAATAGATATATATATATATATATATATATATATATATATATATATAAATATGAAGCAGCCTTAATAAGAATAACTAATTCAAAGATTTACAGAATGTAACATAAAACAGTTCCCCTTCCTTCTTGTAACTAATACTAGTTTTATTTTATTTCAACTTTAAAATATATATGCAAAACAAACACAATGATTCCTTAAGAAATTAATTTCAAACAAAGAATGCACATAAAAGGTGTAATTATGACTTTGTTCCAAATAATGCCCAAAAATCTAGTAGTAGAAGTTAGTTTTCTGAACATTATTTATCAAGGATGAGCATAGAGTGGGAGGAGTCTGTACGTATACTAACTATTTAAAATTAACTAAATGCGTAATACTTTAAGAGTTAAGAGTTTAATATCTATATAATATTGGTGTAGATACACCATAGATAACTCTTAAGTACCTGCAATGGTAGTGTGGTAGGCATCATTTGCTCTATTTCATATTATGCTTTTCCTTCACAACGAGTTGCCATGGTATTGCACTACTCGAATAAGTAATGCTTCACTAATAAAATCGAACAAGTGAGATGGCTGTCAAGGCATTTTGCCGTAACTGCTTTAATGAGAAATTACGAAGTTTTAATCCAGTACTCTAAAGAGCAAGTTAATGAATGTAATGATCCAACCAGTGACTACTGCCTGAAAGTTTTCACAAATCCACAATATCAAGTAGTATTAACTGTTCTTAACGATGTTTTAGAAGATCTGGCATCTCTCTGTAAATTCCTTCAGAAAAGTTGTTTGAATACAATTGAAGGACTGCAGTATGCAAAAGCAAAAATTAACAAGATAAGGTCACAGTACCTTGGCCATACTGTTTATTGGAGTGACAAAGTAAAAGATTTGCTTTCATCTCTAAGTTCTGACATTGATACTACGCCTATCAAATTCCAGTTCGTTAAACGTGTGTATAATTACTTGGACATAGATTTCCTGATGATTAATTAAGAGAATGGGAAGCTTTTGACCCAATTGCTATGGCAAATGCAACCAATTTTGAATTTGGAGAAGAGAATATTAAACAGCTAATAAAAAAAAAATACTCAGCTGCCATTACAATAAATGAAAGCATTGCCACAATGATATTGCATCAGTACTGTGATTTGAAATTTGTCGTTTCTGAGAAGGTTAAGAGTGGTTCAATTAAGTTGTTCACTGATATGTTGAACTACATGCTCAGAAACAAAGAATTTGAAGAACTGTCAATTCTTGTTGACATCTGTGGAACATTTCAAGCTTCTAGTGCTGAATGTGAATGTGGATTCAGCATTATGAATTCCATCAAATGTAAATCTAGAAACAGACTGGAAGTTGAACATCTGGATGATCTGATGATGATTAAGATTTATCTTTCATCTCAGTGCGAAATTAATCTAGATAGTGTTTATAGTCATTGGATTTTTAATAAGGACAGATGAGAAAAAGTTCTCAAAACGTGAAATAATTTTCTTTGTTGTGCTGATTTTTATTGTACTATTCAATTAATAAATAAAATACAAAATATGAAGTTTTCAGTTTTTATTGTAAATATTCTTATGTATATTACCGAAAACTTTTAAAGTGCCATGCAGACATCAGGTCATGTAAAAATTTTCTGTTCAGAGCAGTGTCAGGTCCATGCAGCTGTAAAAAAAATTAGAGGGAACATTGCTCCATTGCCTGTAGCTCTATTCAGCACACCAAGCTGAACATTCTGATTTTGATGAAACCAGAATGTTCAGCTGAAATCATATGTAGGATCTGCTGCTGTCTTTTCGGACATTGCTGTATCTGAGCAGATTTTCCCTGAATGCAGCATATTTACTGCAGAGCCGCACACCATAGAATTAGCCTTGGAACACATTAGTACCTGTCAGTACCAACAGTTCATTTTATATTCCAATTCTTTGAGCATTTTATAGGCTTTATTATCGGTGAGATATAATCCTCATCCAATTCCATCTCGAGTTCAGAAGAAGATCTAAAGGTGGATGGGCGGGTACCCTGGTATTGCAGACATGATAGCTTTGAAATAGTGCTGTCTATGTAGTGGTACTTACTGAGAATAAGTAACAATAGTCTTCTCTATTAGTGAAGCGTTACTTATTCAAGGTAGTGCAATACCATGGCAACTCATTGTGAAGGAAAAGCACAATATGAGATAGAGCAAATGATGCCTACCACACTACCATCGCAGGTACTTAAGAGTTATCTATGGTGTATCTATACCGATATTATATAGATATTAAACTCTTAACTCAAAGTATTATGCCTTGTTGCATATAGTTAATTTTAAATATTATCATATAAACCTTTTGGCATCTCTCATATTGTGTGTTTATCTTCACAACTGGGTTGTCATGTCTGCAATACCAGGGTACCTGCCCACCCACCGATGATAGGCTAATATCTTTGAAATGGTGCTGTCTGGGTGGGTACTCCCTGAGAATAAGTAACAATAATCTTCTCTATTAGTGAAGTGTTACTTATTCGAGGTAATGCAATATAATGGCAACTTGTTGTGAAGTAAGAGCACAATATGAGATAGAGCAAATGATGCCTATCACACTACCATCGTAGTTTCTTAAGAGTTACTAACTATATATATGAGAGTTGCCTTTTATACTCTTCTACATCCATAGCAGAGTATAAAAGGCACTTTCTATAGCTATCAAGTAGCAAGTGAAATTTGTTAACCACTATCATCATGTAGTGTTCACAACTTCATTATTTGACACTGAATTAACAGGCTTTGCAGTTTTCATGGTGACATACTGTTTTGAACAAGCATGTTTGTGTTCACATACACTACCATATGACCACACAGCCTTCAGTGATAATGGATGTAATAAGATTAGAAAAAGTATAATTTGGCCATTTCATGTTTAAGGGGATAATGCTTACATCTACAGTTATTTTAAATTAAATGCAATATAAGCTTGAACCAAACTGTATTCAACTATAACGAATTTTAATGTGCTTTCTATATGATGGAATTAATATCTCAGGATCTACACCACAGAAACAGTTAAGAATCTGTGCAATTTACCAAAAACTTTCTTTATCAACATCTTGACCACTAACCTTGACCTAACCTAAAAAAATAATAGATAATAAATTACATTAATTTATTAGATTAAGATTAAATTTATTTAATCTTACCTTATGTTCGATCATCTGGAAAATTTGGCTATCTGGAAGAGGTCTGACATAAATTTTCCGGATAACTGACACTCCACTGTAATTTATTTGTGGTTTTTTTTTTTTTTTTTTTTTTTTTTTTTTTATGTGAACCCCAAACACAGAGAAGACGAAAGAAGATATTTCTTGACATTGGACTTGAACTTCTGTAGATTGTAATTTTCAGGAAATACATATGAAGGAAGGTTGTTCCAGAAAACGGCAGTTGAATGAATAAATGAGGAAGACGAAAAGTTGGTTCTGTGGGTTTGAAGTTGGACAGTAAATGGATGTTGGCTGTTGGCGGCACGTGTTCAGACTGTTTTGAAAGAGAGAGCAGGAATTATAGAAGCCAATTCAGAAGAACAGTGCCCATGGAAGTATCTGTAGAAGAGGCATGCAGCAGAAACAGTACGTCTATGAGAAAGCGAGTGGAGAGACTCTGTTAGAGATGTATCATTAATTAACCTAACTACCCTCTTCTGAATGGAATCAAGAAGCTTGAGAGAGGTTTTGGGGGCACCACCCCAGATGTGGGAACAATATTCCATGGCAGGGCGGATTTGCGATTTATACAGAGTGAGCAGCTGTTTGGAAGAAAAGTAGCGCCGAGAGCGAAAGAGAAAACCAAGTTTTCTAGATGCAGAGGAAGCAATGTTTGTAATGTGCTTGTGCCAAGAGAGATTAGAAGTCAGGGTAATCCCCAAAAGAGATATATCATTTTGCCTAGAAATCGGAGTGTCACTAAAGATACGCATAGGAGCAGAAGAATCCTTTTTGCGAGATATAAGACAAGACTGAGTTTTAGAAGGGTTGAAATCAACTAAGTTGTCTTTGCCCCACTGGAGAATTACCTGAAGATCGGCATTTAAGGAATTGGTAGCAGATTTTCGAGAAGTTGAAGCTGATTGAGCAGGACAAGGTTTCTCAAAATGGAAAGTGGAATGCAATGTGCTATCATCGGCAAAACTATGGATAGGATTTCCCGTTAATGGAAGAAGGTCATTAATATACAAGAGGAAAAGAGTGGGGGAAAGAACTGAACCTTGGGGGACACCGGCATTAGTGGAGAAGTTAGAAGACAGAGAGCCATCTACCATCACCCTCAGTGAGCGATCAGAGAGAAAACTGGATAACCAATTACTAAAAACAGTTGGCAAACCATAAGATGGAAGCTTGTTTAGAAGACCTTTATGCCAAACACGATCAAAAGCCTTTGAGATGTCAAGAGCAACTACCTGGGTTTCACTGAACCTTTCCATTGAATTAGTCCATAAATGGGTAACATAAGCCAGAATATCACCAGTGGATCGACACTGACGGAATCCATACTGGTGATCGTTGATCAGACGGAAGGTTTCTAGGTAGTTTAAGAGTTGGCGGTTAATTGATTTCTCCATTACTTTAGAAAGAGTAGAAGCAATTGCAATGGGATGATAATTGGATGGGAGGGATTTGTCATCCTTTTTAGGAACTGGCTGGATATGAACAAATTTCCAAGCAGAAGGAAAAACACCTTTGGAATAAGAAAGTGAAAAAAGGCGGCAAAGAATAGGAGTAAGTTCAGGAGCACAGGTTTTGAGAACAAGTGGAGAAATACCATCAGGACCTGGAGCTTTCTTAGCATCAAGATTCATCAAAATCCTTCTGATATCCTTTTGACGGAAGACCACAGGAGGCATTGAATGGAGCGTGTTGGGAATGGTGGGAGGTGTTTTACCAAGATCATTAATACATGAGCCGGAAGAAAAATGGGACGCTAGCAGGTCAGCTTTATCCTTGGCTGAAGTGACAACAGAACCATCTGGTTTGGACAGAGGTGGGAGCAGAGATGGGCAAAAGTTGCAGCCAATAGCTTTGGCAAGAGACCAGAATGCTCGGCTACCATTAGGGCAAGAAGCAAGTTTTCTACTCTTAGCCTGTTCAAACTCTAGTTTGGACTGATTAATAACTGCTTTACAATTGTTGCGAGCTTTGGTGTGGGCAGAAAATGAAACTGAAGAATTAGAAACAAGCCAATTACGATATGCAACATTCTTCTCTTGAACAGCCTTAGCACATTTATTGGAAAACCAAGGTTTAGATAAAGAACGAGATTTTAAAGTGCAGTGTGGAATAAAGGATTCCATTCCTGCAAGAATAATTTCACGGACACGATCTGAACAAACGACATCAGAAGTTTTGAAACAGTAATCCGACCAAGGAAAAGAAGAAAAGAAGTCTCGCAGGTCATCCCATTTTGCATTCTTGTAATGCCAAGCAACACGAGGTTGTGAATAGCCATGAGATAAAGGTTCCATTGGAGAAGAGACAATCACCAAGTTGTGATCTGAAGTGCCTAAAGGACCTCTCACTTCGACCGCGTACTTAGAAGGGTTGTTTGTGAGAAAAAGATCAAGCGTATTGGCTGTATGATTAGGATTGTCCGGAATTCTTGTAGGTAAATGAACAATCTGTGCTAGGTCATTAGTAATTGCAAAAGCCTCAGCATCTCGACCTGCTGGGTCGGTGTGACTAGAAAACAGAAGCCAGCTGGAGTTGTGAACATTAAAATCACCAAGGAAAATTACCTCACTGTTAGGAAAGTTGGACTGGAGAAAGTCAAGTTGCAAAGGGAGGAAGTCAAAGAGCTCCAAGTGATTAGTGGAGTTGGGAGAACGGTAGAGACAACAGATGAATTTGACACAATGAGGTAGAGAGATTTTAAGCCAGAGAAGATCGAAGAGAGGAGATTCCAAATTTCCAAGTCTCTGACAGGGAATATCAGAACGGACATATGCACAAGTACCACCTTTGAGGCGAAAGGAATCATACAGCGAATAATTTGGGCACCTGAGATGAGCAGTAGTTGAATCAACCGATAACTGAGATTCTGTCAGAAAAAGTACATGGGGTTTGGCAGACTGCAAGTGGAAATGGACATCGTTGAGATTAGAATTGAGACCACGTATATTTGTGAAACGAATTCTATGGTCTGTCTATTCCAAGAATCTATGGTCTAATCAAGGCTAATTCTATGGTCTGTCTATTCCAAGAATCCTACCACTGGGAGTGTATCTTTTCAGTATTATTTGCCTGTAGTCTGTACAGAGACTAATAGGCAGCAGTTATTGGTGGGAATTGCTGATTAGCGAAATCATTTCTCTAATCCCAACATGGCTGGGAATCCAGCAGAAGTGGATATCATATTCACATTTGTGGATCTTCTTCTGAACTCAAGATGGAATTGGATGAGAATTATATCTCACCGATAATAAAGCCTGTAAAATGCTCAAAGAATTGGAATATAAAATGAACTGTTGGTACTGACAAGTACTAATGTGTTCCAAGGCTAATTCTATGGTGTGCGGCTCCCTCTAATTTTTTTTTTACAGCTGCATGGACCTGACACTGCTCTGAACAGAAAATTTTTACATGACCTGATGTCTGCATGGCACTTTAAAAGTTTTCGGTAATATACATAAGAATATTTACAATAAAAACTGAAAACTTCATATTTTGTATTTTATTTATTAATTGAATAGTACAATAAAAATCAGCACAACAAAGAAAATTATTTCACGTTTTGAGAACTTTTTCTCATCTGTCCTTATTAGAAATCCAATGACTATAAACACTATCTAGATTAATTTCGCACTGAGATGAAAGATAAATCTTAATCATCATCAGATCATCCAGATGTTCAACTTCCAGTCTGTTTCTAGATTTACATTTGATGGAATTCATAACACTGAATCCACATTCACATTCAGCACTAGAAGCTTGAAATGTTCCACAGATGTCAACAAGAATTGACAGTTCTTCAAATTCTTTGTTTCTGAGCATGTAGTTCAACATATCAGTGAACAACTTAATTGAACCACTCTTAACCTTCTCAGAAACGACAAATTTCAAATCACAGTACTGATGCAATATCATTGTGGCAATGCTTTCGTTTATTGTAATGGCAGCTGAGTATTTTTTTTTATTAGTTGTTTAATATTCTCTTCTCCAAATTCAAAATTGGTTGCATTTGCCATAGCAATTGGGTCAAAAGCTTCCCATTCTCTTAATTAATCATCAGGAAATCTATGTCCAAGTAATTATACACACGTTTAACGAACTGGAATTTGATAGGCGTAGTATTGATGTCAGAACTTAGAGATGAAAGCAAATCTTTTACTTTGTCACTCCAATAAACAGTATGGCCAAGGTACTGTGACCTTATCTTGTTAATTTTTGCTTTTGCATACTGCAGTCCTTCAATTGTATTCAAACAACTTTTCTGAAGGAATTTACAGAGAGATGCCAGATCTTCTAAAACATCGTTAAGAACAGTTAATACTACTTGATATTGTGGATTTGTGAAAACTTTCAGGCAGTAGTCACTGGTTGGATCATTACATTCATTACAGTGTTTCTATATCCTACACAACTGACACTTTTTTTCCATGCGTTGTCTAATTCTAGGTCTTCTGTGTGGACAATGCAATGTTGTTCAAACAGATGCTTTATTTGGCAGTAATAAATGTGGTAGCAATTAATTTTGCATAATTAATTGCTGTCACACCAATATTCTTTCCAAGCATAACATGTGCTCTGTCTGATGCAAACATTACCATCTTTTGAAGATCAAGACTGTTCTTGACATAAAATGTTCTTTATTGCTTCAACAATAGTTATACTGTCACATGCAATTAGTTTCAAAATATCTGCAAACACAGTCCTATAGGAAGTTTCATTTTCTGGTTGAAACTTAAAATATAAACTTAGCATTTTCTGTACAGAATGCCTGTACTTTCATCAGCAATTAATGTATGGAAAGCAGATTTCTGCAATTCTCCAATTAATTGTTTCTGCCGTACAAAGCTGATACACTCAACAAATTCAAATGCATAGTTCTTGCTGTGCCAACTCTCTGGTATATTTACATATTTGGACACGTGCATGAATTTCTTGCAAGGAATGCATTGAAGCATTAATTTTAATTGCTAAGATAATGTTATCAATCAGCACCTTGACCATATTAAAGTCAGACTTCTTTCACGCATCTTGTTCCACTCTTGCTTCAAGCTCTTATGGAGTTTCAGTTAACATTCACAAAATACCACCTTTCTTCTGGTTGTGTAATTTGGTAACTGCATCTACATGAATTCTCTGGCTGAGATGCCGTTTTAAATAATCTAACTTCCATTCTTCCCATATTTTTTCTCTACCAAACTCTCCCTCAACTTTCACTTACACACAAATGGTGCATACAACATCGTCAGTATCTCGATATTTAAAAATATCGCCAATTGTCATTTTTTTGTTTTTGATGTGAAGATGCTAGTTCAGTTTCTACGCGCTGAAAAAGCCATTCCTTCTTAAATCTTGCACAAGCTTTGTTCTTCAAGACATTTAACTCTCCTTCAGCCTTTCTTTTCAACATTGTAAGGATACTAAAAATAATAATTATTATTTGGCAATAACCAAACAAATTAATTATTAAGTGAAAAAACATAATTTTAGCAAAACAACTACTGTCATATAAATAATTTTATAGAAACTAATTTTTACCTTGTTCTAACAATTTTTAATAAAAATCTGAATTTTCGGCTCAGGGTGCACCTTCCACAGCTTCTAAGTTATTATCATCCAGTTTTATATGCATTCCTTGTGACTGTTGATGGTGCTTCCAGCAGCGTTTTTAAAAGAAAATTTCGGCTGCATGGCAACGATTTAGCAGTGCATGGCAGCATTTGTTATTGTGCGGCCACACAGCTTAGAGGGAACATCGCAATGGAGTATCAGGCTTTACCCAGTTTTTAAGAGAAAATTTGAATGCCGGAACATGAGTATGCCAGTGTGGAAAGGGCTGCTGGGTGACTGGGCAAACTTTTCTACCTTGATGCCTCTTGAAGATGAATTGGTGTTGTGCAGATTTTCCCACCGTGACTCGAAAACAGATGGCCATGTAGGATGATATGGTAGGGAATTCAGTTTTAAAGCATACTTTAGAGACAACTGTTTACATCAAAGCAATAATGGTGGTTCAGCAATACAAATAGCTTGATGATGGATAGGGGTCCAGCCATTGACATACACTGTTTCTGGCTGATGCATATATCTGAAACCAGTTTAGAACACACAAGTGCATGGTAGATGGGAAGTATCCTCCATGCTCCCTCCTTTACATCTTGGAGTGCAGACAATGCACCCCAAGATGTAAAAGAGGGAGCACGGAAGATGTTCAAACTTCCATTCATTTTGTACAGAGCTGATAGATGTGCTCTAGAAACATCAACTTTTTATCAAATATAGTCCCAAGAATTTTGTCTATCACTACTGGAATGGCATTATGTCCAAGTCTCAATTCAGGTTCAGGATGAAAATTACACTGATGACAAAAATGTACAAAAAAAACGGTCATCTGCAGCAAGAACCTGAATCCACTGACTAGTTCCAGAAATTAAGGTGATCATTGACTCCTGGATGGATGTTTTCAGTCTAATAAGATGGTCCAGAATGGACCAGTCCTCTCGGAAGCTGCACAGGATGCTGGAGAGAAGGTCATTTGATTCTAAATACCTATTTAGAATTTGATTCTAAATACCTTCCTATTTCTGAATAATTCAGAAATAGAAGACATTGCAGAGATGTTAAAAAATGTTTTCCAAGAGCATTGGCTATTGTAGTTGGCTCTACAATACTGCATCCATTATATTCTAGGATCGATGAAGAGTGAAATGTATATTTTCCCCTATTTTTCAGATTTTACCCCAGACCACTTTAGTGCTAGTGGATTGAGTAACTGATTATGTGAAACAGATCAACAGTTCTTTTTTGACTCTGACAACAGATGTAGCATTATTTGGCCCATGCACATTTAAAGGCTATTAGATTGACCATGGTTAGGATATTTCAACCCCCCAAGCTTTGCTTTGAGCCTTTTTTGCTGCTGTGTACTCTGTATTCCACCATGGTTTGGGAAAAGTTGGAAACTGGGTAGATGTTTTTGGAATGACAATTGCTACTGCATTAACTATATTTTCTGTGATTTATGTGACTGCATTATTGATCAGCTTCTGACCAGCTGCAGTGATGTCAAACTCTACCAGATGTTAAAAGGCATTCCAATCAGCCTAATCAATCTTCCACCATGATAACCTAAAGGGAAGAACATGGTCTCCCACTAATTATGGCAGTTATCACAGGGAAATGATCACTTCCATACGGTTCTCCTCCACCTCCCAAATAAGTGAAGGGAAGAGAGAAGGGGAGGTAGTACAAAGATAAATGGCAGAAAATGTACTGGTAAGCATGTGGAAGGTGTTACTTCCCACATTTAGAAGGAAGAGGTTACTCTCAGTGAGCATATGCTCTATGTTACATCCCCTTCCGTTAATGTCAGCACTACCCCACAGGGTATTATGTCCATTGAAATTCCCCAGAAGTAGGATAGGGGAAAGCAGCTGCACAATGAGATCATCAAGGTCTCTCTGTCTCTCTCTCTCTGGGAGACGTCAGCCCCAAGTGGCAAATAAATTAAACAGACTGTTAGTAAAAACCCAACTGTAAGCAAATTGCTACTGCTTCTAAGTTAGTGAAAAGTGGCACAGGTTGGAATGGAGTCTGGTTGCCCTCAAGGATGGCAACTCCTCCATCCCCAATTCTGTCCTTGTGTATGATAGTTATATTACAAAAATGATGGGTTTTCATTTGCCTTCAAGTATGTCTCCTGCAAACAAAAACAAATCGGCTCATGCCTTTACAGGAGGGCCTTGATGTCATCAGTATTTCACCGGAATCCACAATAATTCCATTGTAGGATTTTAGCTTGGTGGGTCCATCACACAGCTTCTGAAGTGTTGAGGGCTAACTTTTCTCAGTCTTGGATTTATCTCTTTTGGGGAAGGATGGACACTGTCCTGTGTCCATTTCCTCCTCCGTAAAAGAGTTCCAAGGCTGTTTCATCAGGTACCTCCTTCTCCTTGACATACATTTTTTCTTGAGAGCTAGGATGTACTTCAAGTTTCTTATTCTTTTCTCTGGCAATTTCTTTTGTTACTGGTAAAGCATTAGGAGATATGGATATAGGAGTGGAAGCTGACTGATCCTTCTGTGCAGGTTTTATTGAGCTTAACAGGTAGCGTGCGATGGGAGTGAATGACTCTTTTCGTAGGATGGTCATTTCAGTCTGAGTTCCAATGGAACATCTCCCTGCTACCATCTGAGCACAGGTTGGTTTGTTTGCATTTATAGGTTTCACTTCTTTTCTTGCCTCCTGATATGATATGTTCAGCTCTGCCTTAAGTAATTGTATTTCCTTTTCTTCCTTCTACTTCTGGCATGCTCATGAGTATGCAAGGTGTTCTCCTCAGCAGTTAATATGGGCGAGTTCTGTGGTCCTTTGTAACACATCTGGCACATGCAAGGGCTCCATGACAGGCCATTTGCAAGCATCCATTTTTCTGGAACTTAAAGCATTTGGTACACATGGATGCACCAGACAGTTAATGTAGCCCACCTTGATCTCATTAGGAGATGGTGAATTGAACATTAGAATGATGTTTATAGTGGGAACAAGTTTCCCATCTCCACACGAGAAGATTCATTTCACAGCTGTCATTCCTTGGGGTTTTAATTCAGAACAGATTTCCTCTTCTGACATTCTATGATCCCATTTGGTGATGATACTACAGGATCAGTTAAGTGTCTTGTGGGGGGGGGGGAACTGTGATAGGCATTCCTCCAATAGATGTAGCTAGGAGGAGCTGTTCTGACTGTCTGTCACTTCTGGTCTCTACAAAGATGTTACCTGACAGATGTTTGACAGATTTAGGAGAGCCTGCCAACCCTTCCAAACCCTGCTGAATATAGAAGGGTGGGGATAGTTTTCTCACTTTAGAGTGTATTATCAGATAAATGGATGTTGGACCTGATATTGTTTCAGTTTTCTGTCTTTTTGCTAAAGTGACACATCAGCAGGTCAACTTCTAATTTTTCTAACAGAGACTGTGTCGGGGCCCTGAAGAAGCAACTTTATCAGGATTCATGGGTTTTTTGTTTTTGTTTAGTGCCCAGGCTCCCCACCCACCACAGAGCCCAAATAGGATGCCCACTACCTGGCAAGTAAAAATGGGCTTGAGAGTGGGATGCCAAGGGTACCCCGACACTATACCTGCACGCTGCTAGCCTGAATCCTGTCCCTCAGACCACGAGGGTAAGGCCATGGCACTGACACAGTTTACCCTATCCTGGTAGAGCTATTTAGGACCACTTGTCTTGTCGAAGCAGGGGCCAAAGTGGTATGTTGAACCTGGGTCCCCAACTACCATGATCCAACTTTCCGAGTTTCCACAGGCTGCAGAACATGGCAAACACACCAGATTCCTATGATGATAGCCTGAAACCTAGGCTGTGGGCGCTGGATCTCAGTAATGCTAATCTGGAGGACCACAGCATCACTCAGAGGTCCCCTCACCACGTACAGGTTCTCGTGTCAAGGGGATCAATCCAAGTGTTCCCAGAGCAAGTCACTAGTATAAATGATGGGTACCATAATCAGTAAAAACAGCCTACATCATTAAAATTACAAAAAAAAAAAAAAAAAAAAAAAAAGAAAGCAAAAGTAAATAATAATAAGGAGAATACACATTATGTACAGCAATATAAAACTAATAACACTATAATGAAAAAATGAGCACTCACAAACAAAATGTATGGGGGAAGAGTCAATGTCAAATAGAGAAAAATAAAGTTTAAGAGTTAAGTGACTATAGTAGTCTACCTAACAGTTAACATCAACAAAGATAAGATTGCCTTTGGATGATAGAGTAATTGATTTCGTATATTAAAACTAGATTAAATAGAGTTCATTTTAGCAGTTCTTTTACACATAAGGTTAAAATAATTCCAATAAGAAGTGAGAAGGACGGAATCAATGTTTAAAGAGTTAATATATGAAGTCAGGCAGAGCAGAAAGTGACTATCAATTTAATGAAGTCTGTTGAGTAGAGAAATTAGTTTAAGCTTGAAGTTACACCATCTGTAGGGAATTTGCTACCCAATTACTTCTGAAATGATAGGACAATCAACTCCTGAATTATAGAGTTTACTGAAGAAAGATAAATTTGACTTTTGAATTTTAACTTCAAATTGAAAGTAGTTTAAGCATTCAGCCATAACTGTTCTCAAAATGTGTCCTCAAAGTTTACTTTGAAAAATTTCCATTTGAGGAACCAACATTGAAGGGAGGAAAGTTTTTTTAAATTTGATTAGGCAAACTCCAGCCCAAACTGGGGAAGCATATAGAATAGTTGGTTTTGCAATCAGATTAAAATATTCAATGATTAAATGGAGAGAGGTGATGTAGAAAACATTGTTTAAAGATCCAAATGGTTTGTTTGAATTTCATCAAGGGATAATTAACACGAGGAGAAAAATTAAATTTGGAGTCAAAGAGAACTTCAAGGTTTTTGCGAGTTTAAACTTTAGTAATCAGGGTACTATCCAAAGAGACAGTAATGTTAAAAGGCCTCTTTTGAAAAAATTTGCAAACATTCATATTTAGAAATGTTTATTGAAAGAGTAAACAAGGAAAAATAATCCACAAATTCTATAATGGTTTTAGAAGAGTTTTCTGCAAGAACGAAGGAGTCAATGGAGTCCGAGTTAGATAAGATTTTTACATTGTCACGTATGGGAGATTACTGTTAGGATGAATTTCCAAACGGAGCTGAAGAATGGAGGAGAATAAAGTGCAGAAAGTACCACCTTGTGGAATGCCAGATGATACAATGTTTCCTTTTAAAGCCATTAACATCAACTATCAAAGTTCAAGGGTTAAGTAGATTATCAAGGAAATTGTTTAGAAGAGTGAGTAGAGGAGGAGGGTAAACTGCATTGAAAGTATCAGCGTACCTGACATTTGTTATTAATCGCTTTTAGGATGTAAAAGTCTAGGATGTATAATATTAAATTATAAGCATTTATATGCACATAACACAATTTTTAGAGTAATATTTTAAAATATTATTGTTATTTTTTAAGATTAAAAAGTCATATCCATTAAAACCAGTAACTTCACACAAAAGAATTCTGCAGTAATGAGATATTCTTCTTTTTTTTTTGAAAAGACTGTATGGAAAGAAATTGACAAAAATATGAGACATTATGCTCATTATACCATCAAGAATTGGGGTTACTGATTTAAAAGGTGTCATAGTCACCAAGTGAACCCAGGTCTAGACAATGTGTCATTGTATCAACCACAGAAAATGTTGATACTGTTCATGACCTGATTTTGAAAGATCACTGGATTGGATTACATTAAACAGCAAAGATAAACATATCTTGTGAGCAAACCCATTACACTGTCCACAAAGAAATAAGCATGAGAAAAATTTCATGCAAAATGAACACCAAAAGAAGGGAGGGTGGGTGGGTGAGTGAGTGAGTGAATTGGGCAAAGAAGATTCTTGCAAATTGTCCCCAGGATTTAAACAAGTTTGTTAGCCGATTGATGATCATAGCTGAAAACTTGAGTCATTTTCATGATCTAGAGACCAAACAAAAATTCACAGAGTGGAATCATGAAGGATCTTTTCACCCCAAGAAATTTCACAGGGCACCATCAGCTACCCAAGTAATGGTATCAGTTTTTTTTTTTTGGGCAAAGAAGGGATGATATTCACTGATTACCTTCAAAAGGGTAAATTCATTATGGGCAAATATTATTATTCTTTGCTACTGAAACTTCATGAACAACTAAAGGCCAAATGTCACTGGAAACTCTCCAGGGAATCCTCTTCTTGCATGACAAGTCAGAAGGTTTGGTGGATACAGACAATGATTTAAGTTATGAACTGCTGTCGCACCCACACTCTTATCCAGGTATGGCTCCTTCAGGTACCACTCCTATTTCTTGCACCCTGGGGGGGGACCATTTGAACTAGTGACAGTTTGGAGCAAATAATGGTGTTATCCATGCTACTAGTATTAGCATATAGTACAAAGAAGCCACAGGTTTTTGATGCACCAGCATAAAAAAAAAAAAAAAAAAAGTTAATAAAATACAAATTATACACGTCCTTTCTCACATAGGTAACTATCCAGTTGACCTCTGATTTTCTTCAAACTGTCAGCCTCAACTACATACAGAGGCAACTTGTCCAGAAATCAGCAACCCACACAGTGGCCAGTACAGTGCATTCTATGTAAGAAGTCTAGAAAAGATGAGGGGATGTTGCATGATGTGTACAGTCCCAAGAAGTGAATACATCAAATAAAGTTCTCAGATTGCTTCATTCTTTTTAAGGTAGACCAGAAACTTTTCAAATACCCTTTATTTTTAATAATACTATTTTTCTTTACCATCCAATGTATTCTGAAGTTCCAACACTTGAGCAATAAGACGAGCTTTCTCTTCAGCTTCATCAGGACTCAGATCTGGGTCTAAAGCTACGCAAAAAAGAATAATATTAAAAATTACTTTTGGTTTTAAATACAATTTAGGATGATCAAATGCAGAGTAATTCAAGAGTAGCTTCCTTAAAGACACAAAACACAATCACTATTGTAATTTAACAGCATACATTAAGATTTAATAAAAACAGCTAGAATTATTTTTAAGCTTGTAGAGTTTTAAATATGACTACCAGAAGTGATTCAGTAGCTATTTCACTAAAAATGAATTTTCTCACAAAACTCAACAAAACATATGTAGCTTGAGTAATTAATTGCTTTTTCAGTTCACTGATGATTAATGGACCCGAATATTTTAGAGCACGAAACTTCAAGTTGAATAAAACAAGCAGTTTGTTTGCAGAAGGTATGAGTATAACAGTTAAGTACTAGTTGAAATAAAGTCCAAGTAGCCTTGTGCTTGTAAAGTCCGAGTAGCTACTCAGACTTACTTAATCAGTTTTTAATTCAAACTGATTAGTGCCATGGAGGGGATGTTCAAATTATGATTAAATAAAAAATTTCATCATCATTCTACTCTTCCATTTGGCACAGGTTGAGTCCCTATTTAGATCTCGTCCTCCATTCTTATCAATCTCTTCAATCTTGCATCATTTGTTGATAACTCAAAGCCTGTATTTTCCTTCAGGCTTTGGAGCCATTCTCTTTTGGGTCTTCCTGGTGGTCTCTTAACTCCAATTCTTCCGGTCAGTACTACATTAGGCAGCCTGTGTTGTTTCATCTGGTTCACATGTCCAAACCACTGAAGTTGTTTTTTGTAAATCTGCTCTATTATTCTGCGTTCAAAATTTAGATCTCTCCTTACTTGTTCATTAGTTTTATGTTCTCTCCAATTTGTTTTATTGATTTTCCTTAGACATCTCATTTCAAATGATTTTATTTTTTGCTTTTCTTTCTTATTTATTCTCCAAGTCTCATCCATAAGTTGCTGTGGGTATGATGACAATTTCATATAGTTTAATTTTTAGACTATTGGAAATTTTATTGCTCTTCCATATGTTTTTGAGTTTGTTCATGTTTGTCCATCCAACAAATCTGTGATTATTTTGGTCAATATTACTTAGGTTCCAGTTATTAGAGAGCCCAGGTATACAAATTTTTGTACTTGTTCTATTTGTTGATTTTGGATGTTTATGTCTTCTGTGTTTTTTCCGATTTGCATTACTTTGGTTTTATTTATATTAATATTAATTCCATAATTGTTGCTTGCTTTATCGATGTTTGTTAATATTTCTTTCAGTTGTTCTTTGGTTTCTGTTAAAATCACAATATCATCTGCATATTTTATGTGGTTTATATTTTTTTCCATTTATTATTGTGCCTCTTTTTTCTTTAATTGATTTCATTAGTTCTTCTAGATAGATATTAAATAGATATGGAGATAAAGGGCATCCCTGCATGACTCCTTTCTCTATTTCAAATTTCTCTGTTTTAAGGTTGTTGAATTTTACTATTGCTCTTGTATTTTTGTAGAAATTATTTACAAACATGATATTTCATAATAAAAGAGGCCTACGTGCTCCGGATTCATAATGCGAAAAATTTTTTTATTTTGTTGCACAGAGCATTAAACTACAATACATAAATAAGCTTTCGGCTGGGTGGCAGCCTTCATCGGATTAAAATACTTGAATGGCAGTTGGAAGAGAGAGAGATGCACTGCCAGGATGGTGCGTGAGGCGCGTGGTTAATTGTTTGTTGACGTTTGTGGCTGTGACGTATGGTGGTGACGTGGCCAGCGTTTGTCTATGGATAGAATTACTGACTCTGTGATGGGATTAACTTGACAACCACTGTTCCTGTTCATAGATGTATCCGAGCATTTTATATTTAACGATTCCAACCAGGTACACTTTAGGTAATGGTGGGACCTGTCCACAACCACGACATCGCGGTGTGGGTCGATGTTGTGGTGGGTTGTCCAGACATGCTCGGCGATAGCTGAGTGTTCCACATCTGCCAAACGGATTGCCCTTTTATGTTCTGAGAGGCGTTTCTCGAGTCGACGTCCAGTCTCTCCAAAGTAGCAGCTCGTGCAGTCACGGCAAGAGATGCGATAGACCAAACCGCTCTGTAGAAGGGTGAGGACAGGTGCTTTTATGTTGGAAATGAGAGAACGCAGTTTCTTGCCTGGGAGTTGGATGCACTTTATCCCATGTGATTTTAGGATTCTACCGATCTGTTGTGACAGGTTGGGGTAGTATGGGATGAATGCCCTCGTGGATGACTCGTCACTGTTGGCGTTGCTGTTGGTT
Organism: Mastigoproctus giganteus; assembly: GCF_048544385.1. NCBI lineage: Eukaryota > Metazoa > Arthropoda > Arachnida > Uropygi > Thelyphonidae > Mastigoproctus > Mastigoproctus giganteus. Next base: position 172,694,647 of record NC_143582.1, on the reverse strand, counting down.
GTCACGTTGTCGCGTGCTTGTAGATCACACCTGTCAAGGACGTCGATAGGGTAGCCACACCTCGTAAGGTCTACTTTGACTCTGGTGACCTCTTTGCGTCTTTCATCTGCGGAGCTGGAGTGTGTCCAGGCGCGAGTGTGTCCATTTCCGCCGCCCTCAGACTGTGCTTAACAGGGGTGCAATCATGTTTAATGACTCAATCTACCAGCAGATACATGGCACAGCCATGGGTTCCCCTGTCAGCTCGGTCACAGCAAACATCGTGATGGAGGAGTTAGAGGGACGTGCGTTTACACACGCACCAGATCACATCGCCTTTTGGTGTCGCTATGTAGACGATGTGTTCGTAGTCATCCCTAGAGACTTAGGTCAGCGACTCCTAACCCACCTCAACTCACTATCGCCCTTCATAAAATTCACGATTGAGCTGGAGTCGAACAACTCTATACCATACCTAGATACACTTGTCCGGCGCGAAGACACATGCTTGAAGACGACAGTTTATCGTAAGCCTATGTGTGCTGGCCAATTTACCAACTTCCGGTCAGCACATGCACGGGGCCACCTCCTCTCCACTGCCCGAACCTTGCTAACTCGCACCTGGACACACTCCAGCTCCGCAGATGAAAGACGCAAAGAGGTCACCAGAGTCAAAGTAGACCTTACGAGGTGTGGCTACCCTATCGACGTCCTTGACAGGTGTGATCTTACAAGCACGTGACAACATGACGACCAACAGCAACGCCAACAGTGACGAGTCATCCATGAGGGCATTCATCCCATACTACCCCAACCTGTCACAACAGATCGGTAGAATCCTAAAATCACATGGGATAAAGTGCATCCAACTCCCAGGCAAGAAACTGCGTTCTCTCATTTCCAACATAAAAGCACCTGTCCTCACCCTTCTACAGAGCGGTTTGGTCTATCGCATCTCTTGCCGTGACTGCACGAGCTGCTACTTTGGAGAGACTGGACGTCGACTCGAGAAACGCCTCTCAGAACATAAAAGGGCGATCCGTTTGGCAGATGTGGAACACTCAGCTATCGCCGAGCATGTCTGGACAACCCACCACAACATCGACCCACACCGCGATGTCGTGGTTGTGGACAGGTCCCACCATTACCTAAAGTGTACCTGGTTGGAATCGTTAAATATAAAATGCTCGGATACATCTATGAACAGGAACAGTGGTTGTCAAGTTAATCCCATCACAGAGTCAGTAATTCTATCCATAGACAAACGCTGGCCACGTCACCACCATACGTCACAGCCACAAACATCAACAAACAATTAACCACGCGCCTCACGCACCATCCTGGCAGTGCATCTCTCTCTCTTCCAACTGCCATTCAAGTATTTTAATCCGATGAAGGCTGCCACCCAGCCGAAAGCTTATTTATGTATTGTAGTTTAATGCTCTGTGCAACAAAATAAAATGATCAAGTGGGATTTTTTTTGTAGTTGCTTCATTAAATTTTCTCTGTTTTCAGAGTCAAATGCCTGCTTGAAATCAATGAAGCACAGATAAAGAGGTTTCTTCTTATTCCAATATTTTTCTGCAATGATGTTTAGTGTGAATATTTGGTCTATTATTGATCTGCCTTTTCTAAATCCTGCATGTTCTTCCCCTATTGTTTCTTCATATGTTTTAAGTATCCTATTTTGTAAGATCCTTATAAATATTTTATATATATGGTTTAAAAGGGTAATGGGTCTATAATTCTGACAATTTTCTTTATCTCCTTTTTTGTGTATAGGTACTATTATTCCACTTTTCCAGTCTTCTGGTGTATCACCTGTAAATAAAATTAGATTTAAACAATTGTGTGAGGTGTTTTAACATTGCATCGCCTCCGAATCTCCATAGTTCTGCTTGGAAACCATCATTTCCGGGTGCCTTGTCACTCTTCATTTGGCTAATTGCTTTCTAAACTTCTTTTGTTATCAAGGGTGCTTTATGTCTTCTATTATCTAAGGCAAGAGTGTTTTTTCCTTCCCCTTTGAACAGGGTTTGGTAATATTCTTTCCATATTTTTTAAATTTCTTGCATGTTTCCTGTTTTTATATTGTTTTTATTTTTCATCGTCAGTGTTTTCGGGATGTACGTTTTAGAGAGTTCCTTTATAACCCGGTAAGTTGTTTTAGAGTCGTGACGTTTATTTGCCTCTTCACACTGCTTTGCTTTGTCTTCCAACCATTTTCTTTTAGCAGCTTTACATAGGTTGTCTATTTTGTTTTTTAGGGCTTTATATTTTTCCCTTTTGTCTTGACTATTTTCTTTGTTTAGGAGGTTTTTCATTTGCCTTTTTTCCATCCATACATCTAAAATTTCTGTTGTAATCCAAGGATGTTTTGGTTTTGTTCTCAGGGTTTCTAAGGCTGCATCTTTAGTCAATTGTTTGGTTTTCTCCCATATATTTTCTACAGATAATGAATAGTTTGTCTTTTAATTTTTCTTATAGTGTTTTCCCATAAATTTCCTTTATTTTATCTTCTTCAAATTGTGATATATTTAATGTTGCTCTATTGTTCTTTGGCTTCGTATTTTTAAATTTCCATTTAATTGTTGCTGATAGCAGTTCATGGTCAGTGTCAAAATCTGTACTTCTAAGAGTTTTAACATTTTGAATGGATGATTTCCAGTTGTTATTTATTAAAATGTAGTCGATACAGTTTTTGGTATTTCCATCTGGTGATGTCCATGTATACTTATGTTGAGATCTGTGGTAGAACAGTGTGTTAGTGATGAATAGTTTATTTTCTTTGCAGAAGTTCAAGAGTTCTTCTCCTCGCTCATTTCTATCCTGAACTTTCCTAATACATCACTGAAATCTGTCAAAAAGCCTCCAACTTTTGCGTTAAAGTCTCCCATTATTATTAAAATATCTTTTTTGTTTGTGTTATGGATTCTTGTACGTCTGAATAGAAGGCAGCTGTCTCTGTATCATCATGTGAGAAGTCTGGGGCATATACCTGGATTATTTTTTATGAAGATTCCTTTTTTTTTTTACCTTTTATTCTTAAACTTATCATTCTTGAGCTGTGTGGGTGAATTTCTATTATTGAATTTAATAGATATTTCTTTACTATGAAATTGACTCCTTCTCTATGTATGTTGTAGTTTCTCTCTGAGTAAAAATTCTTCCTTCTGTCATATCCAGTGTTCCTTCTGTCCAATGTGTCTCTGACATTCCTACGATATCCCATTTGATCTTTTTCAATTCTTCTTCTACCAATTTTATTTTCTGGGCCTTGTAAAGTGATCTTACGTAAAAATTTTCAGATAAGCAAAATTATATCATGAAAATATATTTTATTCATATAAAATATCAATTTACTATGATTATTTTTTTTTAATTTCAAATGTATTACACATCATTCTGTTCCTTTTTTAATAAACAAAACTGCAGATTTTGGGATATTTTACTCTGCTTATGCTTTTCTTTAAAGCATAAGCGGAATTTTGCCTTTAGCCAGCAGGTAGTTGATAGCTGGAACAAACTTCCATCTGTCATTGCAGAAGTTGATAGCTTAAATAGATTCAAGGCAGAACTAGACACACATTTGGAGCGAGTGTATGGGTAAATTGAGAAGTTTTTTTTTTTTTTTTTTGGCTGATGCTGTATAAGCTTGCTTTCTTGCATCATATGCCTTTACTAATGCTAACGTCAGAGTAGCTAATCAGATTGGTCAGATAGGTTCATCACCCCTCCAAACAAACCCATGCTGTGATTTCCATATAATTCAAATCCTGTTGAGATCATTCTGCAGTATTTCTTTTAATCATTGACTCCATTATTTTCCCTGGAACAGAAGTCCAGCCTACAGGTCTGTAATTACTCACTTTACCCTTTGACCTTCCTCAGTGAAATAGGGATACATTCGCACATCTCCAGTCCATAGGAACCTCCCCTGAATCCACAGATGCTCACATAATTATTACTAGACATTTGCTGACCACTTTTGCTGCATCTCTTAACATAATTGGATAGATCCAATTCCCCCAGGTGCCTTATTTATATTTAGCTTCAACAATTTCTTTTCCACTTTCCTTTCAGTTATCACAAAATCATTTCACTCCTTGTAATTTGATAAAGTTCTGTCATCTCCTCCTTTAAAAAATTCCTAATGTGTAAACATAAATGAAAAATATCTATTCAGTTTGTCAGAAACTCAAGCAGGATCATCAACGTTTATACCATTCATATTTAGTGGACAAATGTGATTTATCCCTTTCCTCCCAATGTTTATATAAGTAAAGTCTTTACTGCTTTTCTTTGTATTCTTTGCCAGAGACTTCTTGTAATCTGCCTTAGCTTGCTTAATCTATTTTGTGACTAAGACTAGTTTAGAGCTATTGTAGGTTTCTGTATTATCTCCTGATAATTTATAAGCATCCCATGAATTTTTCTTCTCCGCCACCAGTCATATCGGTTCATCTGACATCCGTTTAGTTCTAAATCTTGAACAGCATTTCTTAGGATAAAAAGCCTAGTAGCTTCTATGATCACTTCCCTGAATGCTTCCCATTTAGAATTTGCTGTTGGTAACATCATCAATTGGTCCCACCAAATAGATTTTAAAACTGACTGAGACCACTGTTATCACTTTTATGAAAAAAAAGTCCCTTCCCTTGGCAGTAGTTACATCTTTAAGTAAATTTCATATCAGTACAATGTGATCACTGCCACCTAGTGGTTCCTTTATCTGCAGATTCTTAATGCATTAAGAGTCACCGCTGATTATCAGATCAAGAGTATTGCTTTCTTTTGTTGCCTCTCTAACAGGTTGGTGCAGAAAACAGTCATCCAATAAGTGACCAACTGTGCAATAATTGCACAGCTGGTCACTTGCACAGTAGCAAGTGACCAACCTACAAGTTCCAAAAGAAAAAAGAACTCTAGTGTTGAGGGCTGCTGCATACTGCAGGAGAAAATCCCTGCTCGTGAAAACAGTTAGTTTTGGAATATTAACTTTTTTTTACTTAATTGTCATATTAAATTGTATTATATATAAATAAAAAATATAGAAAGAAATAAAAAATTCATGTGTTGCAACTTAATATTCATACAGCCTTTGTTATCGGTAAATTTTGCAAATATTATATCTCCTGACTAATAAACTGTAGTGTTGAACATAGTAGTAGCTAATTGCTGTCTCTTAAATTGCAGTAAACAAATAGTTCAAAAGCTACAAAACATGTAGATTAGCTTACTTTTGCATTTAGCTAAGTACTTAGAAAGTCAATAGCATTAAATAGAAATGTAAAACAGTGCATGTTATGTACTGATGTCACTGGGATAGTGTAACATTATTACACTCATCTCTTAGTTCATGTCATATTTTAAAATTAAAATTAGACTGTTGTTATTGTTGTTGTTATTTGGTTTTTAGGAGCATTAGCAACTAAGGCCATATTGCTCCAGGGATATGCGGTGGTCATTCCCTGATGTTTCCGCATCCTCCGTATTTGGTGGTCATGGGCTCGAACCCCAGTCTAATCAAGAGGTGTGGGCTACACACTGCCGCTTCTGCCCACCTGGCTAAGGAGGTGCCATAAAAAAAATTACACTAAAATCATACCTCAAACAAGAGCAGCAAAGCAAAGAGCTCAAAGTAGTGGAAATGCTTTGACTGTGGCATTTATAAGAGAAATTCCATTGATGGCATTTCTCTTAAAAATCAAAACTATATACACTATGCTTCTTGCCATCTTTTCTGCAGAGTAATCTCTAGTGGCAGTGATGCCAAAGGAATGTCTTTGCTGCTTTCATTTCTGGGAATATGAAGAAATTAAGCACCACTTCTGCATTCTGGTGGGATTATTCTGAGGACTGCCTGTATTGCAATTATGCCATTTAAGAAAAAGGAAGAGTTGTGCCTCATATATAATAAACACAAATGCTATCCTACTATATAAGAAAAGTGTGGGGTTTTATTTCAATGCAGAAGTGGAAATAATCAGACAATAAATGCTATTCTACATTCTATTTTTCTGTCTTGCTGTGGCTGGGGACACTGTTCCCTCCACTGACTGCAACAGGTTTGGACTTGTGCTCATTTTAGAAATGGCATCATTATTTACAAGCTGATGTAAAATTAAAAACAGTATTAGTAATTTCAAGTCTACTCATGGATAATGATGTCATTTCTGAAACAAGCACAAGTCCAGTTCAGTTGCTGTCAATGGAGGAAACATGGTGTCCTCATGATAGCAAGACAGAAAAATAGGATACAGAATAACATTTCTTATCAAATTAAAACACAATCTAATATCTCTTATTTGTAGAAGAATAAGAGAAGGCCTCCGTAGCTGAGTAGTCAGGAGCAGGAGTGCAGTAGCACACGCTCTTTGAGTAGACCGGGGTTCAAGCCCCTGACTGCTAAATACGGTTGATCTGCCAACCCGCCCTGGACCAGCATGGCAGATTATGGTCCATTTCCTTCAACATGAATTGTTGAGGAGGCTTCCGTCCTGCAGTGGGTTGATAATGGCTGCAGTTTACTTTTTTTTTTTAAAGAGAAATTTACCTCAATATGATATGCAGAACACTTCCGTGTACTAGTCTCCAGAAATGAAAATGAATATAACATTAGCAAAATGATTACAGTAAAAAATAATTTTTACTGTAACGATTTTGTGTTAATTTTATATTTGTTTTAATTTCTGGAGAGTAGCACATGAATGTGTTCTGCGTATCACATTGAGGTAAATTTCTCTATTTCTTCTACAAATATTGAAATCAACATAGAATGTACTGAGCATCATAGCTCTGGTTTATACTATTAAATATCTCTCAAAACATAAAAAAAAAAAAAAAAAAAAAAAAGGAAAGTGAGACTTACATGAAGGAGCTGATCCATTGGTACCATTCATATAAGAAAAAGGTAAGGGCTCGGATCTCTGATCAGCCCTTATTGTAGGCTCCAGTGTAATTGGAGATTCAACTTCACTCTCTGAAAGAGAATTCCAATCAAATATGTGCATCTCACACATAACTGTACTGTAAATACACATATTTTTAATTAATAACTTTAAATATAAAATATTATAGAGTAAGTAATATTTAAGGACAACAGTTGGGGGAATACTTTAATATATCTTTTTTTTTTTAGGGGAAAGTTGGATTTAGCGGACAAGTTTTTTGATAGCATTTCTGTGGCTCTGTGAAGTAAGTTTCTTCACAGAATTTAGAAGTTTCATAAAAATGAAAACTGTTCATAAATACTTATATTTATTTGTTATTTTTATTTTATTGCCCAACATCATTGAAAAAACTAGACAAACTATTGAAGGGGATGGGGAGGTGAATTTTTTTTTTTTTTTTTTTTTGGCTGATGCTCTATGAGCTTGCTGTCTTGCATCATTTGCCACTACTAATACTAAATTAGTGTCAAAAATCAAATCAGAATTTTTTTTTGGTTACACCATCTATTATAAACTTTGCCTGTAATTACTCAGAAACACAAATATGGGATGGCAGCACCTACTGTCTGTTTAAGACAATTCATACACAAATGGGGCTATCATAAAGAACTCTTTGAACTAATCTCGAAAATATAAATATATAATGCATGCAATAAAAACCTATATACATGAACATACCTCTTAAAGGGGTTGGTTGGTTGGTTGTTTATTAGGGTTTAATGGTGCATGGACTACATTGGTCATAATGTGCCTAACCTCTTAAAGAGGTGAAGGGTCTGTGACTATATGCAACATATAAGCTAGGCTTGTGGGGAAGCAGCTGGGGTTCAGACCCAATATACACCCCCTCACCTTATTGCGTAACTTGTTAGTAGAAAGCCAGTTATACAGAAACCAAATGAACAAGGATGGGCTACTATCACAAGGCCAAACTAGATAAATTATAGGCTAAAACCTTAATTAGCATGGCGGTACAAAGCAATCAAGATTCACACTGGTTGTCTTATTATCTTATTATTGTATTTAATAACAAGAATGGTCTTTACTAAGTTTACTGCCAGCTGAGGGTTTTCTATAATGAAAACAAGCAGTGTGGGGACCTAAAAAATGCTGAATATGCTACTGGAAAATTCATCAACATAAAAAGTTTAAATGAAGTTGAAAAGTAGAATTAGGTGAATATAAGTGAGAACAGCAGCAGATTAACTACAAATAAATTCATTCTATAAGCAAGATACAGTTCAAGGAAGGAAGCAATAGCTTTTAGAAGTAGTTTCAAATAAAGCTAACTGACTAGGAAGCATTATCAAGTAGAGTTGTTAAAGTGATCAGATTTTAAAAACCCAAACGCTGAACAAAAAATGAAAAACACATATTTCAGCCTATATACCCTCCAGTTTTTCTTTTTTAAAAAAAATCAAAAACATTTCAACAAATCAAATAACTTATAAAAATCAACATTTTTATTCAATGTAAAAAAGTAAACATATTAAATATTTGTTGGCAGCATAAATTTTCTTAATAAATCGCCTTTGTTTGCAACTGCATTGAGAAACTCTTTGCAGGAGTTGGCCATATTGTATTTAATAATAAGAATGGTCTTTACTAAGTTTACTGCCAGCTGAGGGTTTTCTATAATCCATAAGTTGCTTACCTACCAAAATATCCTTTCAGCAATGGCATTCATCCCACATAAACTGAGCAAATTTGATGACCTTTTCTAACATTTTTGTAGAACACTTTTTCATTATCAAAATGCTCATATATTTTTTGCATACAAAACTTCAGATAACTTCAAAACGCTTGCTTTCTTCTATTTCATGACCTTTTGTGACATGCAAAATAATGAACTCAGTGATTTTGCAACCTCCTTGGAAGGAGATGCTATTTTTAAAACTTGCCAACTTAAATGTGTCCATTACTGCAAATGAATACATGTTGTTGTTTGTTTGGTTGGTTTTTAGGAGCATTAGCAACTAAGGCCATATTGCTCCGGGATATGCGGTGGTCATTCCTTGACCTTTCCGCATCCTCCGTATTTGGTGGTGACGGGCTCGAACCCCGGTCTAATCAAGAAGCGTGTGCTACGCACTGCTGCTCCTTCCCACCTGGCTACGGAGGCGCCAAAAATGAATACATCTAAATATATTTTTGATCAAATTTAAAAAAGAAATTAGCAATTATCACCTTTACCGGACAAAATTTAGAATGCTGGCCAATTTACTCAACACTGTCCAGTGCTGGATAGGAGATGAAAATAATCAGTTGTCCAGCATAATGCTGTACATATAGTCACTTTAAGTAATGTAGAAAAAATTTAAGATGGAAAGTTGGTGTTGAAAATTTGTCTGTGCACATGTGGCCTAGTTGAAGGTTCAAAAAAAAAAAAAAAAATGAAATAGATTCTTTACTATATTGGAAATAGCAGCAGAAAACTATACCAAAGAATGACCAATACTGGTTTAAAATTTAAATAGCAGGGTGACAAGGTATTTTAGGAAAATTCAGAGAATGAGGTAATCCAAACAATAATAGTAAAAAGGCTACTAGAATTTTGTCCAGGCCATACATCCTTAATTACAAACACAGTACATCAGCACACACTTAGCCACTAGTTTATGTGGAGGGAGCACATCAGAAACATGAAGAGTATAACTGACTATATAATTATTGAAAAGGATCTCAATTTCTTAAGATACAGGAGTACATAGAAGATATGATACTGGGAGTAACTATCATACTATACAGAGCAAATTAAAAATTACAGTCAGTGCCAGAAAGAAGAAAAGTAAAAAAAACAAAAGTATTAAAATGTATAAAAAAAATCTTAGCACTGTGAGATTTGCCAACAACCATTAAATATGGAAACTTTATCAGTGTCCTGATGTTAATACAACAACAAAAAAAAAAAAAAAACACAACTGCCATTTGTCATAAATTTTCTAGACATCAGTATTAATGCAATATAGTTAGTTTTAAATTCAGATAAATCAGTTTCAAATATTATTTAATTATTTTTATTTTATATAATATACAAATTTAAAATATGTAATGAAAATATACTCATAATGTAATTAATTTTGCATGTTTTTTGGTAAGGTGTTACACAGAAATAGGACATCAACAGTTTCTGGGTTTAGCTATGTTCACCATTCTTAGGTTATAAATTCAGCTACAAAAATATCTCTTTTGCTGGCTGCATTACTACCAGAGATGACAAAAATAAAACAGCCACAGCTGCGAAATTTGAAAAAAATATCATTTTTTTCCCCCATCTCTTTGACCAAAAATCTTCATCATTATCAACTATTAGTTTTGGACACTTCATTCTGATATCAATTTCATATAGTGGCAATACAACATTTTCTGCTTGAATCAAACTTCCACATCAGATAAATCATCTTCCTTCTTTTCTTTCTATTGAACTTTTAAATTCTGGGCTTTTAGTGCCATGAAGAAATGATGCAGTTGAATCTTCAAGTTTAATAGTAAGATGCTTTTCTTTTTGTTCACTTACTAGTCTTCTTATTTTTGATTTCTATTCTTTCTGCATTTTTGTTATCTTTCATGTAATATCAGTTGAGTAGTGTTGAATTTGAATTCCTGTGTGTAATTTGAATTATTCAATAAAAATATGATATATACCTGACAATTTAACAAATATTACTTAGGAAAAAAACTAATAAAAATAACAATTTTATGAGCTGATATAGTAAAATTTTACATAATTAAATAATGTAATTTACATTTAGTTTTTGAATGTAAATTAAATTATTTACATTCAAAAACCGAAACAACACTTGACCTGCGAACTTAAAAATTAACCGATTAACTTCTAGGATCTGCTGTTTTATCACAGTAGATCCTAGAAGTTAAATAGCAGAGAGAAAGAAAAAGAAATGGCCAAAAGAATGGAAGAAGCTAAAATAAAATCTTGAGAAGATTTCTGGAAAGATATAAGAGTATATATATATCAGGAAGGTGCGAAAATCAGAGCTGGAACTAGGGTGGGGCGAGCAGGGTGCCAGCATTTTAAGAGCACATTTGACGGGTTATATATTTTAAAATTGCTTCATTTTTTATTTAATTATTCGGACCTGTGTTTAACGAACCTCATTATAGCAAATTTTTTGAATTCCTTTTGGTAATTACATTTAAATGCTTTGTTTCAACCTCCGACCTTTAGACAGTTTACGCAATTAGAAAGTGCAAATTAATGTTTAAAGGGATTACCATTCCACGTAAGTGGAACGTAAGATGTATGCAACTACCTTTCCCACATACCGAGAAGTCGTGCTAGTCAACTGCTTTCTATAGCCAGTCAAAAGATTAAGGCGTATTCCCGACATGGATAATAGCTTCTGGTCAACTTGTGTTCTTTGTTCAAAATAAAAATTCTATTAAAAGAAATACTGCATTATCTTTGTAGGTGCTACTTATGATTCTAGAAATTTTTGCGATTTTGTTAGAGTGAAAAAAATTATAAATTCAGGATTCATAATCACTTAAGGAAAAAAATACCAGGGAGGAACAGTGTTTTACAAATTTCGAAAATAACTGAGAAATCCAATTAAAAACTTCTATGATGTATGGCCCATTTTGTGATGTCACGCCTCTGAGCTTTTTGGTTTGTCCTCCAAAGGACAAACAAAATTTTTCAAATCTGTTGATATTTCAACAGATATTTGAAATATCAGGATATAAAATCTGTAACCCCTTTACAACTTCTCCAATTTGTTCACGAGTATTGCCTAATAGAATCTTATCTAAATATAGAAATTGCGCCATGAATTTTTCTTACCCTGCCTGTAACAGTAGCTTCTTGTGAGAGGTAGCTTCTTCTCTTCAAAGCGAGAAAAATTCAATTAAAATAATACACCTTCATTGCACATTTTTAGTTTATGTTATAATATTAAAAGTACTATATTTCGCAATATTTTGTTTCTATGATTTTATACTAGATATATAAACATAAACTATCTGGTTTTCTAATTTCTTTGTAGTTATATGTACTTTCTTTGTAGTTTATATAGAATTAAATTCTCAGTAGATATAAACGAATATTTGAAAGTTTCTTTTTCTTTGATATTTCTGTTTTGTTATATTCATTGCATTATTTAAATTATTTTATTAATAAATATATGCAAATTGTAGACCATTGCAATAGTAATTTTTATAAATTCATAAAATTTTCAGAGGCATAGCAAGGGGGGGTCCCCCAGGGAGACGAGCTTCAGGGGTGCAAACTGAAGGAATTATTTATCTATCACAATCAGGGGTGCCAGAAACACATGTTGCCCTCGGCCGTCGACGACCCTAGCTTAAAACTTAAAATTAAAACAGAAAAGAGGATATTTTAAAAGTATGGAATTAATACTTTTCATGATTTTGCAAAATTATGGAACTAAAGATATCACTGAAGAAGAGAAAAGGTCATGGAAAATATCAAGTATGGAAAGGCAAGTGCAAATGAAATCAGACCTGAAATGCTGAAAGCTGGTGGGGAAAAGTGTCATAATGATTATAACCACATTATCAAAAGATTATTTGCTGACGAACAAATTTCAGAAGAGTGAATCAAGGAATTTCACTCCTTAGTGTACCATGTGATATCTATGCAATTATCTTAGCAAACAGGTTACAAGTATTGTCAAATGTAACCTTGGTGAAGTACAGAGGCATTAGGCCAAATGGGATATGACAGAATCAATATATTCACAATAAGAAATTTTGGAAAGGTCATGGAAACATTACAAGAATTAATATTTAGATTCTATTGATTGTGAAAAAGAATATAATAAAACTATCTATAGTGCAATCTATATGGCAATCTATAGTGTGATCTCTATAGGACAATCTATAGTGTGAATTGAAGATAGCACTAGAAAATGGTTTAAGATTAACCTCAGAACAAGGCAGGGCTATATCTTATCACCTCTTTTTAAAATTTTAGTGGACCATTTATAATTGAATAAAAGGTTACTGGCAACCTTTACTGTAGGAGATGTAAAATTGGATCCTTATTATTTTCAGGATTTTTTTTCAGTCTAGGAAACAAAAAGAAAAGTCACATCAAGCCAAATCTAAAGGGTTACTGGACTTGAGTGAGTCCACATTTGACCAAAAAAACTCTGCTAAGTAACAATGGATGCAACTGCACATTATTATGATAAAGCAGCTATTCAAACTGCATCACAAAAGCACCACAGAATTTCGAGTTAAGTCTAGCCCAGCCGGCACAATACATTGCCATCTGCCACTCATTTGAAGAGGTCTGAGTTTGATTCCTGTCAACAACTGGAGAAATTTTAAGTCTTCTTGTCAGGGTTGTAGTTATACAATCTCAGGTGGAGGGTGTGGGGTCATCACAGTGAGATATTCACCCCCACAAATATATACAGTAGATTCCGGTTATTTGGGCCACCGGTTAATCGGGGCAGCTGTTTATTTGGGGTTATTGATTTCTTATCTTTTTACTGTTTTATATTTTAACCCCCACCCACAAATGTCAGTAAACAGAAATATCAACTAGTTAGTATGTACATATTACAGTATGTATTAATTATTCTGATATCACGTATCATTTAATTTTTTAATTGGTAAGGTAATAAAGGATAAATTTGTGCTTAATATATCTTTACTTTTATAGCCTGTGGATAATATTCCTCCTATTTTTGCTAATTAGAATCGCTGTTTAATAGAATTAAAATTCAGTTCACAAATGTGATCACAATGACCAGCGCTTACTACACATCATATAGTGAATGGTACTTTACTATGGTGACTCCATCGTAATATGATTTGATTGTACAGTGAACCAATTGTAAAGCAGGGGTCCATTGTATTTTTAACTATTTAAGTGAAACTTCAGATAACTGGGCAGCCACTTAATCGGGCCGAAATTCACTAGTCCCGATGTGTCTCAAATAACTGGAATCGACTGTATTTCGATTTTTTAGTCCACACAACATGCAAACTGATCCATGCATACACACTTCTACATATATCCTTTGATAAAATAAACTTTCATTTTTCTGGTTCCATTGGACCTTAATGGGCCTGGGAAAAACAAAAAAATCAGATACTGAGGGGATTATACTTATAGCCTGATGCTTCCTGTGAATTACTACAAAAAATGGCACTTGATCAAAATTAATTCATTTTTAATAAAAAATCACATAAACATTGCCTAATGCTATTAGATAAGTGTCTGCGATTTTTTTTTATTATTAAATTCTTTATATGACTTTATCGGGTAGTACGTAACATAATCTAAAAGAGCATAGTTTGTGCTGCCATTAAATAAGCAGGACTAGTATAGCATTATTCTTTTTGATCTCTTAGTTTTGTGTATTGTTTTGAAACAAAATTTAGAATAACACAATGTTTCAGACTAGAGCAGAAAAGTAAAGGACCTCAAAGGAGCAGGAATGCTTTGGTTTGGGGAGAACTTCTGAAGGATGTTCTCCTCCAAATTATGATTGTTACGTGAGTTATTTGTGCTTTTTTGAAAAGCTACCTCTAGCAGGGTATGATACAGCCAAGGGATTCCTTTGTGTTCATTCACTTTAAAGGGCATAAGGAGGTTAAGTGTAAAGTCGACATTGATGGAATTATATAAAGGCTTGAAGAATAGGGTTGATGCCCTCAAAGGATTAAAAGAGAGGCACCCATCAGCCACCCAGCCCAACAATTGAGCCCATTACTCAGCGTCAGCACAATGACATCCACTGTAGTCGAGATCCTTTGTGTGACCAGAAGTAGTTATAGTTCATGACTCGATTGTCAGAGAAGTGGGAAATATATTGTGCAAAAAGGACAGATGGAATAGGAGCAGGGTATGTCTGCCGGGGGGGGGGAGCTAAAGTAGATGATGTTGTAGAGCAGCTATCATCTTTTAAGGGCACACAAAAGGCAACAGTGTTGTACACATTGGCGCTAATGATATTAAGAGTAGGAGATGTGAGGATTTAATTAAGAAGTACAGAGCAAGGTCGAGAAAAAGCAGCAAGTTAAGATCGAAATTAAAAGTGTCTGCAATTCTGCCCAGACATTATAGGAGGGACTACATGCTGATAGCCTTGTCAATCAATTAGGTCCTGAAAATATTGTTTCTACATGGATATGATATACTTAAATAGAAGGGGTGCAGAAATATTTGCTGATGCTATCAAGGTAGTGTTAGGTGGGTAGGAAAACTTCTAGTTGGGGGATACACAGAGCCTTAACTAGTGAGCAAGCTGGGCACTTTCCCTGGGCACATCACAGTTGGGGGCACAAAATTGATAGCATTGCTCCATGTTTTGTATTAATGCTTCTTAATACATTCGGTTTTAAAAATGGCGTGTACATAAGCAATTAGCAAATATAATAACAGTACTGGAGGAGAGTACTTTTCAACAGTAAGTAGAATTGTGGGAACAAAATTTTCTTACATTCTAGTTTTGTTTACATATCAATAATTACTACTAGTAATTTTTTCTAAGGATTATTCTATAGATAAATATATGAAAATAATTAATTTTATTTTGCAGACTGTTATACTTACAATGTCTAAACCTAAGCATCCTTCTGGAGCCAAATTTAGAAAAATAAAATCAGAAACTAGCAAGCCAGTGGACTAAATAGTTATCAAGTAACACAAATCAAGATGCAAGTACAAATACTAATCTTTTAGATTCCAAGAGCATCTAGATGATCAACAAATTATACAATTTAAAAGTAGAGATTCTGTCCCTAATCTATGTCTAGAAGGAAAAGGTAACAGTAGAGATTCTGAACTACATTTTGTAGATAGCATAGAAATTTAAAAAATACTATTCAAACTCTGATGGATTCTAATTTAAATTTTAATGATCCAACTTCCTGTCCAAATATTAATGATAAAATAAAATGTATGCTCACTGAACATGGCCTGGATCAAGTAAAGGATGCAGATTTTCGTAGCTCCGCATCTGAAGACAACTGGAGTTTTTCGATAGACTGGTTCTCAAAAAAAAGTTCACAAATGGAGAGTATCAGACAGAAAACTATTAATACAGCACAAACTCGATATAACATCAGTGTCAGTTGACAACTTTAATACCCACATTATAAGCAAAGTGCATTATAGCAAAAAAGTTTACCGTTTTTGATGTGAAAACATCTTTGGCAGCACCTACTAAACTTTTCATGCTGAAGTAAAACTGACTGGTAACAAAAATGCAAGATGGAAATTTTGCAACCTCATTGATTCGGTAGAGTAAGTAGCGGGCATGAGCATAAAACATTAAATCGTTCATAATAAATATTTCGGACTGAAGTAAAACCAAATGGTAACAAAAATGTGAGACAGAAATGAGTACCTCACTTCCTAAATGATAGTAACTCAGTCACTAACATTGATTTCGTAGAAGAGTAAGCAGCAGGCGTGAGCATAAAATGCTACATAGCCCATACTAAATATTTCGGACTAAAGTAAAACCAATTGGTAACAAAAATGTGGAGTGGAAATTAAGCAAATGATGTCACTTCCTAAATAATGCTAACTGAGTTA